>NC_045479.1:61859138-62510805 GCF_009650955.1 Corvus moneduloides | reverse complement strand
GTTAGCTATTACAATTCTGCCTTCCCATCCTGCCAATAATTTAATGAACATTCATAAAACAAAAGATCATTTTTAATATAAACCTTAAGGTACTTAGATATGCTTCTTCTGGTGTTTTATTGAAGCCTTTAGGGTAATTAAAGTTTAATTTTTACTGAATAAATCACTGTACTTCTCTCCATGTATGTGCAGGATGCAGTCCCATGAATGACTGGAAATCAACCTAAATCCATTCTTCTGTGTAACAAAGTTATGAAAAGGTTCTCCCATCTCCTCTCTTATTCCAGCTTGACTAGTTATGCAGCCCCTACTCGAGCATGACAGGTCAGAGAACTGATCTGGCTGAACATCAATTCAGAGGTGAAAAATATACAGATCTCATTTTGACTGGCTCAAATTTGACTCTATGTGTATCCTCAAGCTGGCACAAAGGAGGCCATGGCTGTACATTACCTACTGAAGCTCACCGCCCAACCACCATTCATTCTCTCATTTTGAACCAGAGTTATGCTCTTCACTGCAGTTTGGTGGAGGTGCTTACGCAGAAATTTTATGTTTAATAAATAAGGAACTTTCCTATTGAAAAAACCAACCAACCAAAGAGTCTTCTCAGAATTCCTGATCATGTCCAGCTTGGCCACAACACAGCTAATGCTCTCCTCCCAAACAATTCTGGTCTGAACTCCTCATGTTGCTTTAGAAGAATTTTCATATGCTAGGGCAAATTCTAGACTCCTGACATTCCTCTCCCTGGTTATCACAAATGTCCCAGCATTTCTGGTTCAAGTCAAGTTCTCCCTGCCATGGTTGCTGCTCTCATTCTCTCAGCCTAGCACAGATTAGCACTATCAGTGAATTTATACAGAGCTGACCATGTGCTCCTTTAAAAGTCCAGCTGATGCTGTGACAGTTTAGGACTAGAGAAGTTGCCTTGCTAAATAAGTCCTGACAGCTTCAGGGAAGTTACTTTCTCCACAATATTTTATTGATTTGGAAAGCATATGTTGGGAAAAACAAAGCACGCACATCTCCATCCCCCTGCAATTCTACTGTAAATAATAAAATATTCATGAAATTGCTTTTTCTGAGAGCTAATGGATAAGACACATCCACTGAAAAAGTTTCATTACTGTCTCCAGCAACAAGAAATAGATAACCTTCTATAAAGCTGAATATAAGCTTAGTACAATACAACCCCTTAGTTCATACAAGAAAAGTAGCAGTCTTAGACTGAGATAAATGGCTGCTTCTCTAAGAAAGAAGCATCATTTTCTTATCTCTATTTCATTCCAAGTACATGGGAACAACAGAAATCTGAACTACAGAAGTGTTATACTGTGACACTTCAATTAAAAAAAAAAGGTGCATAAAACTAACATAATACTCAAAACCAGAAATTAGGACATACTGACAAATTACACATTGTTAAGTCAAAAAATCAGATAATATCAAAGAAATACAACTCAGATGTGGAATTCAATAACTAACTGTCATAATGCAATTCAGGTCAGTTAGTACATTTTTTATGGAAAATATTCTTTTTGAGTAGATAGTTTTAGAGTTAGACTACAAATTTTCTCAGAATTAAATTTATTAACTAAACTTATTTTTGCTATTTTTGCTGACATTTGGGACAAGTTAGTTTTTAAAATCAGTATCATGCAATATTAATATACAATACTAAATGGATGAGGAACTGGCCAATTGGCAGATGTGAACAATTAGTTAAGTGGGACTCAGATATATTCTACGAAGTGCTGACAGCAGACTGATGTTTCAGCTTTGCTGAACAGTGCTTAAATCGCATCACAGCCAGTTGACTGGAGGCACACAAGAAGCTGGGAGGGACACAGTTGGGAGAGGTGACCTCAACTCATCAGAGAGATATCTCATACTTTACAACATTGCACTCAGCAGTAAAATCTGGGGTGAGAAGGAGGAGGTGGGGGACATTCAGAAAGAATGGCGTTTATCTTCCCAAGTAGCTGTTACATGGAATGCAGCCCTGCTTTCCTGGGGATGGCTGAACACCTGCCTGCCCATGTGAAAATAAATTTCTTAGCTGGCTTGTGCATGCAGTTTTTGCTTTACCTATTCAACTGTCTTTAGCTCAACCCAGAAGTTATCTGATTTTTGCCCTTTCAATTCCACTGTGATGCAAGCATTGGGGGGTGGAAATGAGCAGCTGACTGGGACTTGGCTGGCTAAAGCCACAACACATCTGCACTACTAATAAAGGCTTTACAGGGATGTCATTGGGATTGTCACTATTAAGTATTTCAAGCAGTTGATTCAAAGGTAGAACTAATCACTATAAAAGGCATTTGTAAAAGTTACATAGACAGGAAGATTGATAAATAGAGAGGAGCACAGTTCGAACAACTGCCATCCTGACCTATTTAAACAAAATTCCGTGACCAACAGTTCAAGACAAACCAAGAGCACAAAGGCAATGTAACTTGTAGATCTCATACAGAGCTTGTGCTTTCCAGGTTTGTGATACACAGGCCTCTGATCCAAATCAATGATTGCTCAGAAGATGAGATCAGAAATCAGGCATGTTGAACTAATCACAGTACATCACACCAAAATATTATTTCTCAGTGCATGGGATTTGTGTTTGGGTTTTTTTTTTAGTATTTTACAAAAGCACACCAAAATCACCTGTTAAAGCAATGAGCAACACTCAGCTCATAAGATTTCAAACTAAAACACAAGTTCTAGTAGCAGTTTACTTCACAAGAAATACTTAAAACTCACATAACAGGATAAAGCAACATAATGAATAAAATACATATCATATGGAATTTTTATCCTGCTATATTTTGCTCTGTCAGACTAACCAGAGACACATTAAAACCAGAAGAATTATAATAGATTTTTGAAATATGACAATTATGTCAAATCAGCTACCAAGAGAAGCAAAATGCACTTAATACTGTCTTGTCTTCATTACTGAAGTAATACAAAAATTTCTCCTGCTGTGTCCCTTCCCCCCGCCCTGTTCTTCTTTCCCTCCTAATGCAAAGCAAGAAGAAACACATGACAAGCTTTGGTAAGACCAGCTGATTAGCTTAGGATTTTTGGCGCTTAGTGCATACTAGAATACCACAGGATTTTACAGAAATGAGAACAATCTAAACTGCTGATCCAACAACTAATAATTAAAGATCCTTCAACAGCCCCAAACAAAGTTACTAATAAAGCCTGTAATGAAAATACAAGAAGTCCATGCATTCTGGATAATGATATAGGCTCATTATGAAGGCATGATTATAATACATATAGCTTTTCCACAGTGAAGCACAAGCACTTATCCTGGATAATATGCTTGTTTTTACATACGCAAAGCACTTGGTACAGATAAAGTGAACCTGACCAGGATAGCAGGGCATCACCAGCCACACTCAGTGCAGAAACTGAAGTAGGAGTCTGTTCAAAGGACATGCCATCTAGCAGTGATAAATAAAGTATAGAGCCCTGAGTTTGAATTTTAAACAAGCTCAGATGCACTTCACAGGCTGATTTAAGGGTGGAACAAAACTGGGTGGAACAAGCATCAAAATGGCTGAGGACTCCACAAGTACATTTCATTGATCCCTATCTAGGTTTTTCTGTTTCTGATTTACTTCACTGAACTCCTGAATTAAGGCACTTAATTAAAAGATTTATCATGCAAACAGTAAGATTAGCCCAAAATGAATCCCAGCTGGGTCAGAGAGACAGCTTTTCAACTGCTGCCTTGTAGATTTCTTTGTGATCATCCTTTATTGTAGGGACAAACTGTAAATTAAAGGGGAATGCTGCAGTTCTGCACTCCATCAGTGCTGTATGTTCTGCACTCCATAGTACACCTCAGCATTGCCTTCGAGGGACTTCAGTCACTACCCGGGTTTCTGATTGGCACTGGGAAGATACAAAGACTGTTCCACACATACCAAGAAGGGCAGAGGTCAAAAGCAACTGAAAACGTCCAGGTGTGAATTTCATGAAAATGTGGCCAGCACGCTGTCTAGAAAGCTGTACACACTGAGGCAACGGTTGTCACCACAAGGAAGACACCAAAATTTTAAAACAGAAGTGATCCCAAGACCAACAAAAGTTTGCTGTGCTTCTAAGTCAGATTTTATTATTATTATTATTCAATACAGCCAAGATTATTTGTCCCTTAAATATCCCCAAACCTCTGACCATCATGCGTTAATGTGTAACATGGCTTTCCTGTCCATAAAACTGATAGAATTCCTTCCTTCAAAGGTAATTCAGGTAAGACAAAATTGAAATCTCTTTACTAAATACTGGCTGTGAGATCTGTAAGTTGTGCATACCCTCCTGAATGCTTAAAAGCATTATTAACGCCTGCTTGTTAACAAATGCTGTCCTTGGTTGTGCACCCTTCAGCATAGCTTTTCTGAAGTACAGTCAACACATCAGAAGTACACTGAGAAGTAATTCTGTCAAAACTTAGTCATCTTCATTCTTCCTGTGACCATAAACATAACCCATGACTTTCCAGTATCCATTACTCTTCATGGAAAAGAAGCTTCACCTGTCTCCTTCTTTACACATAATACCTGACGATAGCATTTCACCAAGAACAAATAACAGTGTTACCCCGTAAACTGGCACTGTACTTTAAGTGTTTCAGTACAAACGTAACTAGATCAGGTTAGTTTTAACATATGCATTTTTTTCTCCTGGTGTACTGAAACAGAAAAAACAGATTTGTAAATATTTTCATAAGTAGGTGACAGAAACCTTCACAAAAAAGATGCAACATATGCATTAAATTGCAGTCTGGAAAAAAAGGGAAAATTTTAAAAATTAGATATGTCATGAAATCAGCTATTTCATGCGAGACAAATTAAGTTAATAGCATGCTTCATAAAACAACAACTGTTAAAAAGGAATGGCTGTAACTGGTTTATGACTGAGCTAGGGGGCCATTTTTGTTGTTTTTATAAATATAAACTTAGCTGTATAAATCAAAAGGTGTGGACCTAACAGAGACAAAAATTAAAGAGGTAGAAAGTATTAATCCACCTTTTGAAAAGAATAAAATGATACTAAAATCAGAAAAGTAAGACTTAGAAAAGTCTCCAGAAGATGCCTAATGAGTATTAGTTAGAAACTGTCCTATTTTATTGATTAGAGCAGATGTAAAAGCAGTCTAAATCACAAAAGGAAAACATGGAAGTATTTACCTGCTTTGAGCGTGGCACGTTGCTGTTGTCTTTCTCCATGAGGGACCATTTCAAAATGTTTGATAAGGTTGGTGATTTCCACGTTGGCCATGGGTTGACAAATCTTCCATCTTTGCCTCTCTTTGATTTAGTTACATCCTCTTCTAATCTGTAGTCCAGCCTGAAGCTTTTTCTGAAGGTCCTGGAAGAATCATTCCTCCCGGAACCTCGATCTGAATTCTGACGTTTCTTCACTGCTTCTTTAGGGTACTGGTTACATGCAGTTGAAGGCTGCTCTTCATCTGTGTTCTTATCCATAACTTTTTCAGGGGAACTAAATCAAATTTTAAATTAATCAATATTTTCTTGGACTAGCATCAACATTCATAAGACTAAATGTTCTCACGCACATTAGAAACAAGCCTGCCTTTCTTGTTTTATGATCTACTGTATTTTTTTTATCAACAAAATATGCTTTTAAAGCAGTCACTATTACACAAAAGGCTTCAAAAACATGCTGTGACTAGCAGACATGAGGGCTCTTTGTAGTTCAGGCTGAATTTTACTCCCTGGAATGCACAGCTTCAGATACTAACACTATTATCTACCAACTGCAAAAGTGAGGGGGAAGGGTTCCTTAATTTACATTTTGGAAGAATACTCATTTCTCCTGAAACTTATGACATTTAGTGCCTCATGTAATACGATCCTGCAAGTCCGTCCAAGAGACACTGGAAATATACCATACCTTAGGATTTACCTATATAGTGACTTAGTTTTGTAGTAAAAGCAGCAGTCTCGTGTAGCATTACTAACACTTTACTTATACCAACACACATGCAGGAAACTCAGAACACAAAAGATATTTGGCACTGTTTCCTATTTTGTCTAAAACATAAGTTTATTACAATCAAGGTAAATGTAACTGTTCCAAATATAATTTTGATACACATTTAACTGAACCAACTGGTGAAAGGCCACAGGAAATTGAAATATTTCAAATCAGAGCTGCAATGTTTGCTCTTAATTCCATCATGAAACATAAAAAAAGTGAGAAAATAACTGAGAAAAACTTATTTCTATGAAGTCATGATTCTGGTATATTTCTTAGAAAACTATGAACTCAGTACTCAGAGTCTCTTATTCCAAACTGCACCTAAGTGTTGCAGAGTTTACGAATATAATCTTATTATATCCAAGGTAGAAAAACCAAATACCCTGCCAAAGCAATTCAATTGAAGCTCAATGCTTCCATTTCTGTATTTACTTTTGACTGAAATGTTGAAAGTAAATACACTGTTCTGTCAGCTTTAAAAAAAGTTACTGTTTTAGTGAGTGCACTGGCATTTACAGACTCTATCTGATAATAACTAGAAGACAACTAGTAATGAACAGACAGCACTATTTACATCTTAGGCGCAGGAATAATTTTTAATAACAAATTTTGAAGTTTTCCCTGTGGAAAACTCTCCACCACATGTTTTGGTCTAGCTACTGTTTCACTAATTCAAATACTCAGACTTCAGCTGTACACTCAGAAGCACTGGGCCAATGTAGCCAAGCCAGTCCCTGCAAACAACAGTGTCAGAGAACAGAATTAAAGCTCACAATTTTCTTAGAAATCACATAACTCACTGTGCCTCCCATAAGCTCATAATTACAGGGAAAATTAAATATATTGTTCACTGCAACATTTCAGCTAAGATATTACATACATGTAAGTGTCAGCAAACTGAACCCAAATGCATTTGCTGATGATGCTCCAATTTCAAATGCAGAGTCCATTTCTGCTATTTCAGCAGCAACTGACGACTAAACACTAAGTATGGTATCAGTTGCAAAGAATCCGACAATTGATAAATATTGTGAAATTTTCTTAACAAAATAACCATTATTGTGCCATACAGGAGAGATAAAATACTAACACATCAAAATTCATTTCTAATAAAAAAGCACGAACGGCACTCAGAAGACACGGCTGACAGAACATTTTATACCCCGGTCACAATCTTATTTTATGTAATTGCTTTGTACTCCAGTTTCACTGCAGTTTACTGAAACCACTCCACTTACATATTTCCTATCTAGCACTAGGATACCATATCTGCATCATAATTTAAATTTAACTGTTGATATTTCTAGGCTTTTTTTCTCTATTCCACTAAACATGTACTGGAATCAGCCTTCAATGAAACACTCAACTTGCTGTGTAGCATTTTAAGCAGATGTAAATGGTAACACAAAGAATCAGTGCCACAAAAAGACAGACAGAATACCCAAAAAATGGTATTGGATATTTTAACTGTTACTTTAACTTAATGATTGGGTTTGGGGTTTTTTTTTTTTGCATTCCTCAAAGAGCATTTTCAATGCCAAGTCAGCTTATTAATTTAGCAAAGCACACAGACACAGCATAAAACAGCTACTCTTTCAGAAAGCATCATGAAAACAAATCACAAAAGTTTAATCAGATAGGTACTTAATTCCAGGAAATTCTTCTCTTAACATCTCAGATGTCTGATTTCTTAAATATATATAACTACTGTAATTATTGCTCCTACAAGACATTTTATATTAGAGACTGGGGTGCCTGAAGTTTTATTTTTAAGCTTCTGTTTATCTATTCATTCATCTCGAAAATAGGTGAATTCTACTTTTGCTTAAACCTTCATATAAACCTTTGATCTTATCCTGGAAGTATAAACCTCTAGGGGAAGCAGGGATCAACTATGCTGATTAAACAAAGACAATGCCAAAGCATTTAAGGCACTGCAGGTATCTATCTGTCTGCCAACATATTTTCCACATGATGCACATACATTACTTTCATTAGTATTCCATAAGCAACTGAAAGGATAAAAGAGCTCAGTGCTCACAGAATACTTTAAACCTTTTACATGCATAAGAAAGGGACACATTTACAAACAACTTAAAGTATTCCTGATGAACTGTAGATTCCTTTGAAGTATCAATCTTGCCAGATCATTTCTGTTTCATTTAAACTGATTAAACAATTCTATTGTTGTCTATTGTTGTCTATGTTGTCTATATAAGACAACTGTCTTATATAGAAGAGGAAGATGATAATTTCTTGAAAGCCAGGAATCATTAGCTTAAAATAAAACTCAACCAATTACTAGTCCAAAGAGATTCTTACACTTTTGCAAAAGAAAGCATCTACAGATAAGGAGATTGGGCAGGTGTATTTTAAATAACAGAAAATACCCAATCACAAATCAGTTGATTTTTCTGCCAGCTTTCCTAAATTCTTCCCATGCAAAAATTATAGTTTGGCACTTGAAAAACTAATTTAAGCACTCAAGTGGCAGAAAAATTATGAGCTATAAAGATATGAAAATCCAACTGGAGTAGAATTGTGTTCACTTAGGAGGGGGCAGAGGGAAAGGATCACATCCCTGGTGAAAATTCATTGTTATGAAAAGTTATACAAGGAATCTTTTTCTACTTTTAAACATAAAGAAAAACTACAATTTTACTTAAAACATTAAACTGCTTTCCTGGCAAATGGAACCATCCTTCAGGATGAGATGAGTTACCTCCAGCAGAGGGCAAGTGGATTGACACTATTTGTAAGAGGGGCTCAGGAGAGAAACAAGGCAACCACCCTCTCTCTCTGTCCTTAGAGGTTCTTTGCTCTTCCAGCTGAATTCAGAAGAGGAAATGGACCAAGACATACAAACTCCTAAAGAAGACCATTGGTCGTGAGAAATCCACAAGGCCAGAAAGTGTTCTGGACAGAGGGGAAGAACACCACTGGCTGATGAATAAGACAAAGTCTAACATGAATCAAAATGCAGAGCTCACATAACTGGTTTTCCAACATCAAATACTAAGGCACCCCTAGTAATCCACAAAGGAAGAGAGAAGTTGTAGGTCTGGCAAGACATGGCATGGAAAATCCATGGGATGTCTTACATCCCACTAAACTGGCTTACACCTGTAAACAGGATATAGCCCTTAGGACAACAGGTTTCGGGCAAATGGTTTATTTTAGCATTGCTTACATAGCTGAAAACTTGGATATAAATATTTTGGCTGTGAGCCTTCTGTTTATTTAGGAAAATAACAAAAATTTAACTAAACATTTTAATACTCTCTGTTCCAAAAGAAGGTTGGAAAAGTATACAATACCATTACAAGAAACACTCTGTCATTATAATTTTTCTTTTTAAATGGTCTTTTAAACATAGCAGAGCTTCAAGCCAAATTACTTTAACATAGGCTTAAAATCTATTGTCTTCACCCTTTCCACCCAGTCTCCTCTAACATCTGCTGCTCCATAAATGAAATGGATGTAGTTCCCCCTACTAATCACAGAGCCATGGTACTAAGCATCAAGTCTGCCAAAACAGACTTATCCTTCTTTGCTACACAGAAATGTGGTCCTTATTTAACAAATCCATAGGCCTGAAAGTTTAAGCGTTATTATGAAGCTATGGTTTACTAGAACAGAACAACTTTTCCAAAACTTTACAATTGCCTGGTAAACCTTTCATAGTTTCCCAAATACCTTTAATTTCTCTGCTTTTTTTGAAGTAAAGGGTTTGGTTCATTTTTAATCACTGTCTCTATATGTAAACTACATCCAGAGCTAGGCTGCGCTAATGATCATCTAGGAGGGACAGCACACAATTCCCAGCAAACTCACACCACTGTGGCCTGACCAAAACAAGACTCTGAAGTTTCTCCATATACAGCTACACAACTCTGAAGTTTTCTTTCATTATAGATATTTTTAATGACTGCAAAAACCATGCATTTTGGCTTGAAATAGAACAAAAAATTGTTTCAGTTAGAAGGAAAGGTATTTGCAAACGCTAGGGAGCATGTAAGTAATTGGCTCCCACAAGCTTTACTATCAAATGACTGCCAGCTAAGTTTTGGCTCTGCTTTTATTTTTCCTTCAGGTCTGAAATTGGCTGCTTTAATTAATGAACAGTTTGAGACTGGAAAATTCTGAATACATTTAAATTTTTATTGTGCAGTACTTCAAGCTGTTCCATCTTACCATTGTAGACTTACCAGAGCAAGAACTTGAGCCTTCTGTGAACTGTATACTGCTACACATCTTGAAGTTTTCTTTCACTATACATATTTTTTTATCACTGCACAGCAGTTGCACCAGCAATTATTCCAGATGCTCTTGGTATTAGGATTTCACACAAAGATCTCTCAAGCTTGCATTAGCTGATCCATGAATACTTCTATTATTTGAATCACATTAAAAATCCCTAGCAACAACAAATGTTGCCAAAATTTTCATTCAACAGATCTGTAAGTATCCTGATTCTACACTGCCCTTGTGTACTAGTCAAGAAAGATTAATAATAGAGTTGATAACAGAAAAAGGAACAGCTCTCTTCATAAACAGCCTCGTAAAATCAGAATAAATCCCTTATCATTCTTACCTAGCTTTGAGGATCAATAGTAAAACAAAGCAAAGTTTTATTTAGACATCATGGAGAAAAACAAAATTAATTACAAATAAAAAAAGAGGTGAAGCATATACCCACGGTCATCTGTTGTTAGGCTTATTCTTAAGCATCTGTATTACTTAAGCAGCCACTACCATGAGCCAATCCATTTCTGCCCTCACTACTCCCCCAGGCTTGCCAAAACAGACACTTTTGTCCACATGGTGAATTTGTTTAAGAAACTAATCTGGCTGATAGTCATTTCTTACCTTACCATCCCTAGAGCAGCACTTAATTATCACCTGCATCACTGTGCAAACATGCAATTGTTTATACCAACAAACTGGTTAGGACAGGGAAGGGTGAGAAGAGGAATATAGTGTTGTAAACAAAAACTATTTATGCCAGCAATGGCTTAAAAAAATAACGAATTAAATACCCTCAATTTAGAATTCACTGTGTAGCTCAGTTACACATACCGCCACGTTAGGTCCAACAATTCCTCCTACCTTTTCATTTTCAATCTACTCCCTTCCAAGGTTTCATTCACACTTAGTACTGATGATGCTGAAACTCTCCATTTACGTCCTCAGACAGTAATGTTTCATATTATAACGAAGCACATTCAATAGCTACCTACCACCCACAAGGCAGCCCACTCCCGTTACTACACATTCCACCTCTATTTTGCTGGTATTCATCAGGGGAACCAAACCAACAGAAAGTTATTCATGCCTATCAGCTACACCTTTGCATGCCTCTGGATACAAATGCAAATAGGCTTTAGAGTCAGGCCCATCAGTAGTCCCTGGAGCAAATTATTTCTCAGCGCTGGGTTAAATCTTACCAGCTATGGGCACTGTATCAACTGAATAAAGACGCCTCTTCTTGGATCTGGGATAATACATAACTATTTTTCATTTGTT
Organism: Corvus moneduloides; assembly: GCF_009650955.1. Taxonomy (NCBI): domain Eukaryota; kingdom Metazoa; phylum Chordata; class Aves; order Passeriformes; family Corvidae; genus Corvus; species Corvus moneduloides. Next base: position 62,499,261 of record NC_045479.1, on the reverse strand, counting down.
TCCAGGTGCTCCAGATGATTCTCCCTGTCCAATATGAGCATTCTCTAGTCCCCAAACATGTCTATGATCTGTAGATAATATGATAGAAATTTTTTGTTACATGCATATTCTGTTTAGGTTGTGATCCCTAATACAACAGTAGCTGTCCATAGGGGACACGCAGTAGGAACAGAGATGACAGACCCAGGAGCCAATTTCTTTAGCAATACATGCCTTTAAAATAAATTATTTTCCTCTCTACCCTCATCTTTTATTGCAGTCTTGAATAAAAGAACACAAAAGTTGGCATATGGCCATCACATTTAAAAGAGCAGCTTAGACTATTACTATGATTAAGAACAAGAGCAGTGTAATTCTGTGCTATTGCTGAAGCAGTCAGCAAAGGGAAGCTGGAGTCAAATTTCCCTATACCAGAAAGGAAACTGCCTTCCTTTGCTCTCCCTAAACAACTAATTTCATATAACTACTTAATTTATAGGGAAGAATGCTGAAAGAACAAGAGCTGGAATCAAAGTTTTCTTACCTGCTCTGCAGGACTGAGGCTGACACACACAGAAGCAAGGCTTGTGCATTACAGCTGTGTTATGGTACACAAGACAATACCCGGGTCACAAATCAAATGCAGACAATTTTTAAATCAACAGAAAAATAAGTGCAGATAGCATATACACACAGCTGCACAGGTAAGTCATGGATTCCAACATGGATCGCCCTTCACACTTAGAATTTCAGTAAAGCTTTTCCAAAAGAGCAAACATGAAACTTGTACCAACGCAGCTACGGGATTCAGAGCCCAGCTCTGGCGTTCTGGCACAAGCGGCACTTGTGTAACTATTTATGCAAACGAGTAGTTCATTAGTTTCAGTTGGTTACTGATGTGACTCCAGTTAATGACAGAGGCACACCTTGCCAGGACGGGGTTTACTGTTGGAAAAAACTGCCAAACTTTGAAGTTGAACATTTAAAAACACACTTTAACCACTCCTGTGTGCTAACACACTCTACATCTTGGAGTTTGTATTTTAAGTTACTATGCCATTGAAGCTCTTAGCACACGTTTTTCTTAACTAAAATAAAGTTTTAAAATATTACAAGCTCACACTCCATCCTAAGGGTAAAGGTTTTCCATCTAACATCTTAATGTCAATTAGATATGACTAAACCCAAATACTATTACACGTAATGAAATTAAGGCTCCACTTGAACATGCTGTGGGACAAAACTGATTTCCTTTGTAGCATGTGGTTAGAGAGGCAATGTAAGAACTGTTTCCATAAAAATGCACAGAAATAATGTTAAAACTTTGATGTTTAGGATCCACATGGCAAAGTACGATCTAAAGCTCATTTAACATCAACTCTGGCACTTTTATGTGTGCAATTGCTATCTCCACCTCATTTACTAAGCCTTTTAATTTTCTTTTTCCTCGTCTCCCCATGCCAGAAAGGAACAAACACCTATGCAAACTTCCTCTAGACTCACACCAAGAATAATCCTTTAAAACCCTATAAAACCTCAGTTGTCCAGGAAGTGCAGCAACACCCACAAACTCAATTTTATTTTTAATAGATAGTCATAAAATTTTGTTTATATTCATATTTTTTTGATTCCCTCTTTTTTTTTGATTCCCTCTTTTCAGTTCAAAGTCCAAGCACATAGGGTCCAATGTAATTTCTCTGCAACATGAAAATACTTCTCTAAATTCTTTCTAGTTCTACTTAATTTTCAGTATCAAATCAACTTCTGCTTGTCCTAACAACATTCTCTCTCTCCCTCTGTTTATGTATGTACATGCACCCTGTACATATGTGGATTTTACAGAACTATTTATAACATTTGAATTCAAATTTACTGAAATCCAAGCAAATAATTTCAAGGTCAGCTAAGATAAGGAAGTGACAAGTTTTTCTTCGTTGAACTATATGTTTTTCTTGAATGCACCTGTTCAAAAGCCATCTTTCACATGAGTTAAGCCAAAAGGTCACCAGCCTTTCCAAATAATAAAAGTTTAGAATATCCAAACTTCATACTGGAAAGCCAGAAAACACATCCAATACAGCACCCTTAAAGTTCTTTAACTGAAACACACCCATTTAAGAAGAAATTCCATGGGACAGTACACCAGACACAGCAAAACATCAATACTCAAGGAAACTGGAAACATCATGATATGTAAATGTTTTTCATTACACCCTTTTTTCCTATATATAAAAGGCCTTTGATTCCATCCCCACAACTCTAGATTACGAAGTCTTCATGTACTCTAAATGAAATGCAAGGTGCTTTGGTTGTTAGTCAACAACAGAAGTGTTAATACTAGAAGTTGTGTGGTTTGGGTTTTTCTTCTTATGGAAGAGTCAAGGCATACTTCCAACACAAACATGAGCCATCTACTAATTTTCAAGGCACCATCCTAAACACATAGGTGTTTTAAGGAGACAAAGTATTTAATGTAAACACACAAACACCTTGCTATTGCCACACTCTTATTAACAGAAACAGTTGAACCTCACTGAAACCTTCCCTCAAAAACCAGTCCACAGCATGAGAAAACTATTTCCAAATATTTTAAGCAATAAAACCTGCTATCCTATCATAAGCCTTACTCACCAGGCAGTAGCACTAGCAGCTCTTACCACAGTAACAGGTCTTAGAGAAGAAGTAACTCTCGACATAAATTCTTTAACACCCAATTTTTCACTCACAAATCTTATCAAACTTTGTTTTTCACAGTTGGGGCACGATGGCAGCAGTGTTTTCACAGTGTCACTTGGCAATGCTCAGTTCTCTTTCTTGAACAGCTTTGTCAAGATTATCTGCTTGGGCACAGTTGTAGGCCATCCAAACGTGAATGATCCCTTCCTTGTACAGTTGCTAAACACCAAAATGTTACGTGCAAAGAGTATATATATAATACATAACTTTTTTCCTAGACTTTTTAAGAATATTGAAACTAAGTGCAGCATCTAGTTTATAGAAAAATCCTTTTTACTCAAATCTGCATTTAGACACGAGGCAATCAAGTGATTTTCCATGGTTCTGGCTCTGAATGTATCAGAAATAGGACTCACACTGCAACCTATAAAGTTAAAGCAATAGACTGAAAAAAATTAAAGTAAGATTTAAAGTGAGGAAAGAAGTCAGATGTGACAAAAAGCAAAACTAATTTCACTGCAGGTGTTAAGTATAAAGACACTAATTAATATGGCACTATTTCTGTTTTTCTCATCACAGACAAAATAATTGCCTTCTTTTTTGCTAAAAAGAACTTAAAAGCCATTTCTGAATGAAGAATTAACAGTTTTGGTTCAATCTTGAGCTTATAAAGGCTGAGAAAATAGTATATTTCTCCTGGTTATTCCTCAAATCTACTTAGTTAATGCAAGTGAATAAAAAGATAATACTGGATTGTTTCCTCTTAAAAAGGCTGCATATCTCTTTTGATTTGAGACCAATCTGAAGCTGAATAACTGTTATTTATATTTGAACAGTTTGACTGTCATCCCTTACTTCCTCCTCTCCATCATAACTGAATCAAACTGGGCTTTCCAACCTCCACATATTAAAAATTCCCATTACTTCTTATAATAAGACATTTCAATTTCAGATAATTTGAGGTATTTTGAAAGCAACTGTTGCAATAATTCTTGAATTAATAAGAAAAAAAATCTTATTCTTGTCTTCCTCAAAATCTTACCTACAAAATAAATCAAGCTTCCTACTTTCTTAACTGATACAGCTGCTACTATGAATAAAAAAACCCTTTTTAAGGGTTTTTTGCCCGAAAACTGAAGTGATTTTCCTGTCACTATCTTTCATTTTGATGCCACTTTAGCCGGTGCAGTTTAAAAAAAAAAAAAAAATTAAAGAAAAAATACTTACGTACAAATAGTACTTTCCTTTACAACTAAAAATTTGCTTCATAATCGCCATTTAGTAAATGGAAAAAATCATAATCGTCACTAGAAAAAACATTTCTGCACAAGTTAATAAATTTAACTGCATGCAGTCAACACCTTCCCCAAATCCTTGCTAGAGATAATTGACGATCATTGAGATTATTTGACTGCACTAATTACATTAAATGACTTCCTTAATATCTTCCACGTCTCACTATACAATGCGAACACCCCCCCCCCAACTGCAATAAACATCTGTTCATGCCTCCTCTTCAAAGGAAAACATTCTCTAAGCCGCCGATACTATCAAGCGGATTTTTTTTAAGCGATTATATAACTTGTTTCTTCCCGAGCGCTGCTGCAGCATGTTTTACTGTCAATTGGTGGGAACTAAAGCCTTGCGCTGGGAGGGCGGGGGGCGAACGCAGGACTTTTTCTTCCAGGGTTTCTTTTCAGCGGTGCGAAAGGATCCCCCCGGTCCCGTCCCCGCTGGTTTTGGAGCTGCCGCCCGTCGGGGTCTGTCCTCAGCCGGGGCGGCGGGCAGGAAGCGGGGCAGGGGCACACACTGAGCGCCGTGGGCAGCCGGGCTGTGCCGCTCCTGCCCGGCCGGGAGCAGGGTTCGCCAGCCCCAAACACCTCGCCCGCCCACCCGCGAACTTTTCCGGGCGGGTGCCTGCTCCCGCTCCACCCCGCTCCCACCGCCTCCCGCAGCGGCTGCACCCGGTCTCCCCCACACTCACCGGTGGGGCCCCGGTCCCGTGTGTGTGTGTCTAGCGAGCCCCGCTGCCGCTCTCGGAGCAGGTGCTCCGCTAGCCCGGCCGCCAGCCGGGCTCTGACGGCGGCAGCTCGGGCAGCGCCTCCCCTCCGGACGGGCACGGGGTGGGAGCTGCCGGTCTGCTCGGTCCGGTTCCCCTCTGCCCTCAGGAAGGCGCGGGGGCAGAGACCCCCAGCCCCGGAGTGCTGCTACCGCTGGAGCGCCGCTCACCTCCCGAGCTGCTGCTGCTGCCGCCCCTGAAGAGTCTCGTCCCCCTTCTCCTCCTCCTCCTCCTCCATGGTGCCGCTCCACCCCTTCCACGGCGGCGGCTCTGCAGGTCTCCGGTAGGAGCTGTTGAACGGCTGCGGATTTCCACCTGACCAGCTCGCCGCCGAGGGCAGCACGGCGAGCTGCAGGGAGCAGCTCCACAGCGCCCGGCGCCCCACCATAGCGAGCAGGGCTTCCGCGGCGCCCGGCCCTTCACCGTGGCGGGCACGGGCTCCCCACAGCCCGGCCCCTCACCATGGCGAGCAGAGAGCACCACAAAGTCCGGCCCCTCACCGTAGAGGGCAAGGGCTCCGCGGCGCCCGGCGCTTCACCGTGGAGCGGCGCCGTTAACAAGATGGCGGCGGGGGTCCGGGACTCAGGGCTCCGGGATGTCCCGGAGCCACCGCGGGACAGTGTCGGGGTTGCCGGCACGTTCTGCCCCTGGAGGCCGGGCTGCTCGTCCGCTCTGAGGAAAGGGAAGCACTCGGTTGTGCTCCTGACCGCCTCCGATGGGAAGTAAACGCTCCCCGCAGTCCCCTTTGGGAGCACGAGCATGCTCCGACCGCCAGGTGCTGCGGTGAAAAGTTTCCTGGGCTCGGTTTTCTCAGCAGCCCGGGGTAGTGTCGCCATCCCCGGGGGTACCGGCACTCACGGGAGATGCGGTGTCCGGGCGAGGCCACCCTCTCTCAGTACAGCCCGCCTCGCAGGCACCTGTATCCCCACGGCCTTGGGAAGGTAAAACTCGCGTCCAAGTCGCTTCACGTGATGGGTTACAACCATCCCCTCACTCCCCGCTCACGTCTGTCAGAAGTTTGCAGGCAGCTCAAAACGATGGGCTGAGAAGTGAGGCATTTTGAGGCACCCAACCCAGAGGAATTGGGTTCTCAGAAATGTGTATTTTAAAAATACTTCTTTACCTCCTTAGGGACAATGGATGGCAAAGAGCAAAGCTATGTGTGATACGAAAAACGCCCCATATTATATAGCAGCCATATGAAATCTAAGACTATCTGGAGCTCTGATAACATGTTTATGTACATTTTATCTTGAAGCTTGGGACTGGATGTATCATTGGTGAAGAAATCATACCTATTTCAAGGCCAAAATTCTCGAGGCACGCCTTGGGAGACTAGAAATACGGGCCTTACTCTTTTGTTATCTGTCATTCTCTTAGTTTCCTTAAGGTAAGGGAATGATAAAACTATCAAGCTGCCTTGTTCTGTATGAGTTATCTGTTTTCTATGTTCTGTACATACCGATACAGATATGTATTGGTTGCTTATGGTCAGGCAGATTTGCTGACCTTTGCCAGTGGAAATTCCTAATTTATTTCTTACTTCTGGCCTTTCTCACCTGATATTTCCTGATCATTTCATCTACCACTATGTCTGATGCTAAGCCAGCCTTGTAGCAGCAATGACTTTTACTCATAATTATTAAACACAAATCTATATTGACTGAAGTTATTTCTACTACTATTTTATAGAGTCTAAGACTTACTAAATGACTTAGATAATAAAGCTATTCTGATCAATGACCATTAACAGTAATAATTAGTGCTTATGTATAGAAACCTGTGTAAGCCACTAGTAAGTGCCTGCAGGCTAGTAGTAGCTGATTGTCAACAGTTGCAGATTTGGGGTGCTCATCCTACACTTCAATTGAGAATCTCCTAGTAGGCAGCCCTAGCTCCACATGTGGTGTGAAAATAGTTTGTATATCACCAGTGCTGCAAAAGCCAAAGCTTGGGAGGCTCTGCTTTAGTAAATGCATTTTGTCTGTACTACAAATAGAGATGTCAACTGTTGGAGGCTGGAAGTAATGACACCTGGTATCTGTGGTGCATGTGGCTTTCAATTTGAAAGGAAACATGACTGGTGAAGAATGATATGGTTGTTCAATTATTGACACTGCTAGAAGTCTGTATCAGTGTATTACCAACTGTGCCACACCAGCATACACAGCATGAGAAAATTCTATTCCAGAGGTGCTGTTCAACAGAACCAGGATTTTAAACTAGTTTCCTATTTTCAGTATTCCCAGGAGCCAGCTGAGATGTCACACTACTCCTGCTTCTTTGGTGAGTTTTGATTTTTCAATGTCTTGTGCACACAAACACATCTAAACTGAGGAAAAGTCCCAAGGGAATATCTGTGCTCAACTAGTTGTGTAAACCCAGAATAGTGATCTTTCTGACTCTTAATACTCCCCAGACATGCTAAGAGGACTGATGTTAGGATCCTGCAGGAGTTGGAAGCCAGAAGTTATTAACAGATGGGAAGGTTCCAGCCATCTATGCATGAGGTAAGAGTTTTTGCTTGGCACCTAGTCTTAGGAAGAGAAGATGTAATAATTTTATTTCCATCAGTGGCATGCAGTCCTGATTAGTCAGGTACTTTTACTACTCAGACTGACCCTATATGTTATCCTCTATATATGCAAGTAAAAAAGTTATGGGAGCTTCTTTTTACTCCATAGAGGCACAAATACTGAGGGATAGCAAAGTGGGATTATTTAGGAGTCAGTGTAATTTTTTTCCTCACAGTGAAATTTAACAGCTGAAACAGAACAATTTTTTATTGAAATTTTTGGGGTATACCATTTCATTAACTACTTGGAAGGATAATTTCCTTAAACTAGCTTAATTTGCTTCATGCAACAACCTGTATCTTAATTAGAAGCACATGGTTAGTGTTTCATGAATTGTATCTGCAGTGCTGTCTTTCTCTTGGAGATAGTGCATTAATCATGGGCAGGACAGCTTGACTAACTTGATTATAAAATTTCTCTTGATGAAAGGTTTAACCTTCTCCACAACTGAAGTTTATCAGTATTTTGTTTAGATCTCTCAAGTGTAGTGTTAATGTCTTTTTCACGAAGTCTAATTTAGTTGGTTGACATAAGCTGTGTCAAAGCAAGATACTCATTGTCTTGGCAAGTAACTGAAGCACAATGTAAAGCAAGAAAAAAATAGAAATTCTCATAGTTAAAATTTTATAGCTTTATAACTGAACTGTCTGAACTTGATTGAAAATCCTCCTAGATGACAAAGTAAAAATGTTGTACCATATCTCACTCCATACTAGAATAGCGAGTCATAGTCTGAAGTCCCTTTTGGCTGAGGTTGGCTATATACTAGGCAATGTTTATTGTTATAGTGCAGTTTATTGCAGAAAAAACCTACACTTGCTGGAACAGTTTGTGCTGGATAGCTGAGTGAAATAAACTATCCTGGAAAAAAAATTTCATCACTCTAATACTGGTAATACTGGAATTTTTACTGGCATAGAAATTTAGCACCAAAAGAAATTCTACTAGGCTAGTAAAAGCTTCTCTGGCAAAGCTGGCCCAGATTGGACATAACCAGAAAGCCTAACCTTGGCCTTCTAATTACAGTGTGCTGCAGTAACCACCCTTATGGTATCCACCCTCTTTAGGAGAGAACTTGAGGGAGAAAAGTTACTTGGCACCTGTTGCAGGCAGAGGCAAGCAGTTTCAAATCATGTAGGATGTTAAGTTAGCCAGTGAAAGAGGGTTACACAACCAGCTCATATATATATATACATACATACACACACATATAGGTACAAAATGCTTCACAATAATGTTCAATCAAAACATTAAATTGATATATGTACAAAATTTATATATAATAGATATATAATAATTAAATTACTGTAAATACTATGTTTACCATTACAAATCCAAATCTCTTACATGATAAAGAATTTGACAATTTTGGGGACTATAGAGAAGGAACTTACGAGGTATAGTTAATGTTCAAAAGCACATTTTGCTTTGTTTTATGTGAAATACTCTCTGATGCCTTGCTAGCATATTTTAACTTCTACTTAGGGAACAAAACTAGGAAAGATAACAAACTGGAACTATAACAGAGACATTTACTCTGTGTTAAACCAGTAACGGGCCAAGAACATTCTCCAGCCCTGACACTAAATTCTCCAATGCCTGTATTTTCCTACAGATAAACCTTCCTAGACCTGAAGAGCATGTGGTTGTATCAGAATTACTGTTGAAAGTCTTACCAGGTCTATGCTAATCCCTAAAGATGCTTGGGCACTATGTGGGAGAATGCTATTCAGCAAAACTCGGGTAGAAACCTTGCTAGTGATTTAATGCTTATTAAAGTGCAGTAATGTCCACCATATGTTGTAGTTTACTGGAATGCATCTAGCCTTAGACAACATCTGATTTTGAGATTTAACCTTGTATCTCAGAGGAAATTAAAGTTTTTAGGTTTGTTTCCAAAATTGGTAAAGCTTGGCAATGTTATTGTGAACAAGCACTACCGTGAGATGATGCTGTTATAGCCAGTAGCTGATAATGTATTGTTATTGCATAGCATTTTGCAAAATTGCTATCATTAAAATTGACTTAGGAAGTTCAATCATAGTGTTTAAAAGGCTGCATCAGATCCAGATTCCTTTGTGAGTGGCACTGTTTAGAAAGAAAAATCCTTGCTTTTTTGCAATTGAATTTGTAATTGAGCACAAGGTAGGGTAACGTGTTTAGTAAACAGGAAAAAATTCTGGATTTACAAAGGAGAAAAAAATAAGAATATGCAGGATAGCTCCTAACACAGGTTGATATGACTGTCTTGATTTTCACTTGGGAATTAGAAATTATAGAACATTGTGCTGTTTTCATTGCAGGCAAGATGATGACAAACTGTTTCTTTGTGTCTAAATGCGTTCTGGAAAAGTGTACCTCTGTAATTTCAGACTGATACTAAAATGGATTGAGTTTGTGAACTATCCTTTGTTTAAGGGAGTGTTTCTCATGCATAGTGCCATGGCTTGAATGTTGGCAATTGTGAAGGTCTTAACTATACCCTGTAGTTTTAATTTTTTATATGACCAGGTCATTGTCTGAATATGTAATGATCCTTATTCTCATGCCATTTATATGTGTGGCTTCATTTTTTTTGTGGCTCTAAGAAGTATTTGGCTCTACCTCTGTGCTTTTATTCGCCACAGAGCAAATAGGTTACTCTGAGACAGAAACACATCATCTGGCAACCCTGGCACTGGGTCTCAATGGGTCTTAAAGATGGTCTGGCTGCCTTCGTGGCTGTGAACAGTGCCTTTCGGCAGAGTCTCCTGCAATAGGGGGGTTGGGGGGAGGGTGGGAAATTCATCCTGTCAAGACAGCGCTTCCTTGTATATTTGGAGTACAGTTGGGATGAAAAGTGAGAGGGCTACTGGCACTGGCAGCACTACAAAGTCCTCTGAGACAGACAAGATGCAAATGTGTAGCAAGGGAAGGAGGCATGGTATGAGAGTATGGAAGAATGTACTCTTAGGGACTTCATGGTGGACATACTGGAGCTGTCCCAGGCTCTGTACATCTGCAGGTGTATCTAGGCTGCCTCAAGGGGATGCTCATAGGGTGCACAGGCCTGAATTCTCACCAGCAGTGTCCCAAATAGGTTGATCTCCAGATGATTTTGAAGGTGCATCAATACAGTGATGAACTGATCATGGAAGTGACAGGTCAGTTCAACCATTTATTCTATATGCTTACTCATATACTTTCAGAGTACATGTGGAAAGGCAAAGCCACATAGAAATCTAAAATCATATAGAAAGAATGAAATTAACCAAGCTTGGTGTCCTCTTCATTTCTATTTACTGCTCTCTAGTCTCACCCTCTCAGTGCAATAATCCAAGCCCACTTCTTCCCATGCCTTCCATCTGTTTTGGCAAGAGACAGCGAGTGCTGTGGTTAGTCCAGTTAGTCATATGTGCACGCAGACTGGCCAGCCAGTGCACCTGCCCACTGCCAATTGGCTTGTGCTCAGATAATACATGCTGCTGTGTTCTGCCTACTTTTCCCATACTCATGGAACTAATTTGAGTCTCCTTCCTATATCCAGATACTGGTGTTAAAGAAATTATAGGAACTTAATTACTTTGGGCTGTATTAGGCTTACTTCAGGTGTATACTATTACCCTTGCTCTTTCTATTATGAGTAAGTAAGGATTTACAATATTTAACCAATAGTAAGGAACTAGTACTATTAACATGCTCCATGGTCTTGGTCCCTTGACTGACCAGAACAGATGCCTTTGGAGCACCATTATATTCCACCAAATACAGATTTCTGATGTTTACTGTCTATGAAAACCAGGCCACAGGAAAAAAGACAAATGCACATCCAGGTTTCTTCACAGCATGAACTGGGATGCAGGTGAGTTGTCCACCTTTACTAAGAAAACTGGGAATTCTCTAAGATTTCATAATCCACCTAATCCATCCATCCATCCATCCATCCATCCATCCATCCATCCATCCTTATCTTTCTTTCCTTCTTTCATGTATTATTGAAATTGGCCAATAAGTTTGAGAGAAAGGCACAGAGCATGATTTCACAAGAAAAAGGGCTAAAATCAGATGGTGATGGTATTGTAACTGAGACATTATGGATAATTTAAAATGAATTAGGGTTTATATTACAATGAAAAATACATTGTGAAAGGGAAAAACAAGAAAAAATAATTACTTTTTAAGTCATATAAAGTTAAGGGAAATAATCATAAATAAGGAAAAAATTGTGTAACAATGAGGTAAGTCAGCTTCCTTGTGATTGCTTGTAGATATTCAGAAATTATGACCATCCTTTTCCTTGTTTCCATAAAACATTTTTTTATCTTTATTGTACAAGCATCATACAAATACAGGACTAGAAGGGGCTTTAATAAATCCCATTGTCCAAACCATGACATTCAGTGAGGGCCTTTCTTAATTGGAGTATTATTGTAACTGTCAGCATCCCATGCAGGCATGCTCTGTGCCACATGGAGCTGCTTTCAGCTGCCAAGCTGCTGTTCTGGCACTAATGAAACTGCTGGGTTCCCAGGCTGAACTCAGTACCCTGTTACTGCCCTCCTGAAATATGTCTGAAACCTCTTCTTCATCCACAGCACCCAGGAGGGAGAGAGAAAGGAAATCCACTTTGGTTTTAACAGCTGGCACTGAATAGAGGAGAGAGTTATAAATAAATGGAAATAAAGAATGAGGGCATGTGACTGAAGCCATGACAGTCCCTTTTTGGTATGGCAACAGATAAGCAGTGCTCTGAGTGACAAAATGTCAGTCTGAATGTGTAGACACTATGATGATGTCAAAAGAGTCTCATTTGAACTGGGATTCAGGAGGATCCTCTATTTAAATCCTGTCTGAACTACTGACAGGCTGCATGACCTTTAACAATATACAGAGCTCCATGGGTCAAATTGGTCTTCGCTGCAACTAAAATGACTACAATGGAATTATTCTGTGACTGAACTTGATTTCTCAGACATCAATCAACGCAGCTGGTTCACTGAATAAATGAAAGAAAGCAATCATAGATGTCCCTGGAAAACAGATGCATCTGAACTGAGTCTTTTAGTTTTGGCAAAACTAAAGCAGAAGTGCAAAACCATTACTTAAAATGCATAAGTAATTGCTGATAGTGGGTTATTGACAATGTAAACTCCCTGAAGGTAACAAAGGCGTGAAAGTGCTATTGTCTTTTTTAAAGGGAACGTAAATGTCATGTATCTTATTTAAAATTTGGAAAATGATGGATGCTTCTTTAAGTATTCTGGTATAGATTGCTTTTTCTTTAAAAAATTAATAATGACAAATGACTCAGGTATTTATGCTGAGTCATTTACATTACAATGCTGCACACTGGTAAGCTTCTTCCCTAGAAAATGCTTTTAGAGTCAGATTGTTATTTAATAAAAGATAAGTGTCATGGGCAGACATTATATTTTTATTTATTAGACAATAAAATATAAGTGTCATGGGCAGAATGGGAGCTTCAGACAAAGTTTATTGGGGAGGACCCCCCCTGCCTCAACTTGTTGAGTCACAAGGTGCAGAAAGGATCCTTTTGCTTTCTAAATTCCTTCTCAGAAAGGAGTCTGGGTGGAGCTGGATCCAGTCCTAGTCCCAGACTTTCAATGGTTTATGTCTGAAGTATTATATAGGTGTAACTGAGCCTTTATACAACTCTGTCCCACAGGATTAAGGATGGCAAACCAAATATATTTATATGAATAAAGTAGATAAGAATTTAAATTGATTATGAGGATGAAAAGACTAAAAGGCCTTAATCAGAATTATTTACTACACAGTATAGGTAGCTGTAACTACTAGTATAGTGCACTATGTATTGAAGCAATATTGAAACAATGATATTAAAGCTAGCACAGTAATTATGGAAATTGATGTTACTCATTCATACAATGCCTGTGGGCAAATCTCTTGCTCAGCCTCGAGGATTAACCTTGAGGGGTGTCCCCACCCAAGGGAGGAATCACCACACACACTTCAAGAAGGGGTATGTTAGAAAACTCTGCCATTAAAAAGTGGGACTGAGCTTTTATAGTACTAAGTGGTTGACGATCAGTCAAATGTCTCCAGGCTCAACAGCTTTAGATACATTATCAGTACTATCACTTGTTGGCTCCTTTATCAGGAACTTTGCCACATCCTCACAGGTGCCAGTTTCTGCTGGGATACATTATTCTTCCTCTGAATGTTAAATTTTGGGATTGATAAATCAGGCTGGTCTCAGCATTCTTCATTACCAGTGTGACTTGCATGAAATGTGCACCTCATGAAATTCAGTGAGGCCAAGTGCAGGGTCCTGCATATGAGTCAGGGAAATCCCAAGCAAAGTACAGGCTGGGCAGGGAATCAAGAGCAGCCCAGGGGGGAAAGGACTTGGAGGTGTTCATAAATTACAAGCACAACACGATCTGGCAATGTGTGCTCGCAGCCCAGAAAGGCAAATGCTGCATCCAAAGCAACATGGCCAGCAGGTCAAAGGAGGTGATTCTGCCTTCCCCACTCCAGTTTGGTGAGACTGCATCTAAGTCCGGCATCCCCAGCATAAGAGGATGTGGACCTGTTGGAGTCAGTCCAGAGAAGGTGAACGGAGGGTTGGAGCACCTCTCCTGTGAAGACAGACTGAGGGAGTTGGAGCTGTTCAGCCTGGAAAAGAGAAGACTTCAGGGCACCTTCCAGTACCTAGAGGGGACCTACAGGAAAGCTGGAGAGAGATTTTTTACAAGGGTGTGTAGTGGCAGGACAAGGGGGAATGGCTTCAAACTGAAAGGCAATAGGTTTAAATTAGATATTTGGAAGAAATTCATTACTTCAGGGATGCTGAGGCATTGGAACAGTTTGCCCAGGGAAGTTGTGGATGCCCATCCCTGGAAGTGTGCCAGATTGGATAGACTTTTGAGCAACCTGGACTAGTGGAAGATGTCCCTGCCTATGGAAGTGGGGTTTGAACTAAATGATCTTTAAGGTCCCTTCCAACTCAGGCTATTCTATGATGCTGTGAAATGAATCAGATCAGGAACATGTTTTCAAGCCTAGCTGAAAGGCTCCTGTGTCTGTGTACCTGTGTCACTAGGTGTGCTGGTTTTGGCTGGAATAGGGTAATTTTCTTCATAGTAGTTGGTCTGGGTTAAATGTTGGAATTGTGCTGGAAATGTTGCTAATTCAGGGATATTTTTGATTTTGCTAAGCAGTGCTTACACAAAGTCAAGGCCTTTTCTGCTTCTCACCCCATCCCACCAGCAAATGGGCTGAGGGTGCACAAGAAATTAGAAAGGGGACACAACCAGGACAGGCGACCCCAACTGACCAAAGGGATATTCCATACTATATGGCATCATGCTCAGTACATGAAACTGGGGAGAAAGAAGGAAGGAAGGGTTTAACGAGTGGAAAAAGAGTACTTGGCATAATTTAAGAAAACTTGGAGAGGTGACACTGGTACACTTTTTCATTTTTTCATGCCAATTTAGTAATGAGGACAATGGAGGTTCTTCTTTAGACATGATTAAAAAAGAGATCTGAAAGGGTTTTCCAGTTCATTCTCTTGCTTCAGAGCAGAATCCACTCTATCTAATCAGCTCCTGACAGATATTTGTTCAATCTGACCTTGAAAATTTGCAGTTATGCTGATTCTTCAGACCTCTCCACAGTCAGCTACTGCATAACATTCTTTACAGTTCAAAAGCTTTTTGTAAAATATAACTGAAATCTTCAAGTTGCAATTTAAGGCTATTATTTCTTGCCATATCAATGGACATGAAGAACACTTTGTATCTCTGCAATACTTTTTACATATTTGAGGACTGATACCATATCTTCCCTTAATCCTCACATTGCTGGACTAAAGAAATGAATTCTTCCAATCTTAACCTCATGTGTCACATTTTCTATACCTCTGAAAATTAGATGGTTCTACTGTGGTTTCTTTATTGGAGAGAAATCACAAGGTTTCTTTATTGTTTGTTGAGGTTTTTTTTCCAGAATGTTGCTTTTAATAGGTTGTTTTCTGGTAAAACCACATTACCTCTTATTTATCACTACAGGATTATGAGATAATTTAATTTGAAGGGGATCACAGGAGGTCCCTAGTCCATTCCTCTGCTGAAACCAGGGTCAGCTATGAGTTCAGATCAGACTTGATCCTGTTGGATTTTGAAAACCTGCAAGAGCAGAGACTTCACAAGCTCTATGGACAACCAATTCCATGGCTTGACTGACACATGAAAATATTTTCCCTTAAATCTAGCTTGTACCTCTCACATTTCAATTTATGCCTATTATCTGTCACTCTCTCACCATACAGCAATCTTGAGAAGTCTGGCTCCATTTTCTTGATAACCTCCTCTTGGCTATTGTGTAGATGTTTAAGAGTACTTATTATTACTGTTGTTGTTGTTATTATTATTATTACTTGCAAAAAGGCAAATAACTACATGTCCTGAATTCCTGAGTTTTGGATTCTTCCTTTTTTCCATTTGTATGCTTGACCATTCCTATTTAACTTACATGTTCCTTATTTAGAGAGCGAATGAAGCATTCCTTAGTGGAGTACTAGTAGAGAATAGTTACAGGTTTTAACAGGCTGACACAATTTAGATAATTTAATTTATTTAAGTTGTATTTATCTGTTTTTTTCCCTTTTCTATCTGGAAGCCTTATTCTAGTCTCTAACTTACAAATCAAAGCAAGCCATCCCACCCAAGCATTTGCAGAAGCCAAGGCAAGGAGGAAAAAAAAGAGACATCAGGAAACACTTTTTTTACCAAGAGAGTGGGCAAATGCTGGAACAGGCTTCCTAGAGAGGTGGTCAGTCCCCAAGCATAACAGTGTTTAAGGGGCATTTGGACAATGCCCTTAATAACACACTTTAACTTTCATTCAGCCCTGAATGCGTCAGGCATTGTCGGCCCCTTCCAACTGAAATATTCCATTCCATTCCATTCCATTCCATTCCATTCCATTCCATTCCATTCCATTCCATTCCATTCCATGTTCTGATTGTGAATGTCAGCCACCATTACATGGAAGTCAAGTCACCTCTTTAAAGGCAAGTAATTTGAATTAAATTGGAGGTCTCACTGACTGTGCTAAAGTTTGATTTGGGACTTTAGAGTCTATGCCTGTAAAGATCAGATAGCAAATCTCAACTATGCACATAGTTCCTGGAACTTCACTGTAGACTGTCTAGATGTGTTGTTTATTCAAATATACATGATTGGGGATAGAATCATAGAATGGTTTGGGTTGGAAGGGACCCTAAAGGTCATCTGGTTCCAACCCTCCTGCCAGGAGTGGGCACACACTAGATCAGGTTGCTCAGAGCCCCATCCAGCCTGGTCTCGAACACATACAGGGATGGGGAGTCCACAAGCTCTCTGGGGTAGATTTTATGTAGACACAGAAAGTCAATCCATACATTTCTGAGAAATGCATGAGGACTTTATATGGATGAAATAAAAATTGAAATGTAAATGCCACATATTTTTTCATTTATTTATCCACAGGCTACTGCAAATTTTGGAAAACAGTAGAGCAGAATAGTTCCAAGCTTTGGGGTGTTTAGAGTTTCTCAGTAAATCTTTTATGACCAAATTATATGTATAATTATACTAAAAATTACTCTTGGTGCTTAACTTATAATTCTAAAAGAAAAGATTGAGAAGTAGATCCTTTCACTGGTAGAAAGCCAAGGCTAGAAAATACAGGTTATCATAGTGGCAAAAAAAAAGGTGGAAAAGACAAGAGGAATGGCTGTGAAATTTGTGCACTATGCAGCTGGCAGTAAGCTCTGAAGCCTTCTGGGTTTACTTTTTATTGGGAAAAATGTTTCAGGATAAAATAAATACATTACATAATACAAAAGTAGATCTGCCAGCATTAATAGACCAGCAGGATGACTGACAGGCACAGTCAGAAACACATGAGATTATGGCTAATGCTCGAATTAGTGCAACCCCTATGCATTACTATCAATGCAGTAACTGCAAGCAGCTAGAGAGTAACTGCCCATCCCCTAATTCTGTTGGATCTACTTAGCAGTAATGACTTGGATTCCTATTCCAGACCTTATTTTGTTTGACATGCTATAGCTCATCTGCTATGAAGACCATGTCGTATTTGAAAATGCCTCTTAGGGGGATCTCGTAAGCCTCTCATATTAACCCAGTTCTCACATACTTAGTTAAATGCGATTTTCAAATTAAAAAAAAAAAAAATCTATTTCAGAGGCACACAGGTACTCTCAAGCCTCACAGTCAGCATCTGAAGTTCCAAAGGCAAACGTGGAAGCAAATGTATTTAAGGTATACTGGATCTCTGTGCCAATTCGTTTGTCTTCTAAAGCAACTCATTAACACGCGTGCAGTGAAATTCTCGCATTGCAATCCTAGTGATTTTCTGAGCATAAGAAGCTGGAGTTGCATGGCTTTCGTGAGGGAGAGCATCACAATGCACATCAGCTACAGAGAAAACCTGTGCATGCACAGTGTCTGGATTCAGTAGATGTTTGGAAGCTTTCTTGGAATTACTGCACTGCACTAGCTGCCAAACATCTGGAAGTCTGTAAAAAAATGTAGAAAAGTGGTAGGGAAGAAAAAGACCAGCAAAAGCAGCTGTCTCTCACAAAAAAAAATGCTAGTCTGCCATTCTGGGCTATAATAGGATTTGAGAAAGGCATCAAAACATAGAGCACAGTGGGTTTAAGAAGCTTCAGAAACTGTTTTTCTTCAGAGGACTGTAAAAAAGGCCAGTAAATCAGAAATCAGTCTGAAAAAATGATATTTAGTGAAATACGTGACTAAGCAATGCAATCAGATCATTAACTTGAAATTTGAAAGTTTGACTATCAACTCTAGCAAGTTAGCTGCTTACCTGAGCAGAAATATCTGACCAATGATAGTCCACATTTCCAAACTTCTGACAGTTTCTCAGGTTATAAAATCCCCAACTTTCTCTTTCCCAACCATCTGTCAACACTCCTAGCTTCTCCCTTGATAACTTCTACAGTGTGGTTGTTCATCACATTAAAATCAGCACAAAATCCAGTTGCTACACAGTCTTGAACCTTGAATATGTGCACGCATAAAAAAATAAACGTCTTGTAATACAAAATAAATAACTCAAGGAGTACTCATGTGATTACTGTATTTATATTTAATTAATGGCAAGCACTCAGTATTTAAAATTATGTGAAGATGCTGCAAAATTTCCAGCCTCCTACATTAAAATGCTGTAGGCCCTTACAGAATATAAGTTCAACTTGTTGTGCCCTTGAGAAAATGCATTTATAGTCTGTATAATATCCTCTAATAATATATTAAAATATATGGATCTGATATTTAGATAAGGGATATTTAGATACATGCCATGAGCTCATAGCCTGAAGCTCAGGATAAGGTTTGTTTTGCCTGAAGGTAGCTAGCTGCCTTCAGTTGGGTGTTTGTCTGCTGAACTAGTAATTCATTCCTTTACAATCAGTGGGAGAGGGAAGTACCATGAGGAGACGTTTCTAAATAACTATCCTAAGAGAGGTGTCCAGAGTGCAAAGGATAACCCATAAGTCGAGGTGCCTGTATCCCTCCACTGACTATTGAAAGAGTGCAGAGAAGTAGTTTTATACAGCTGAGGGGTGATGAGTGATACAAATTTTGTACATGAGCACAAAGGAGGCCCTATAGCACAGAGATGGGTCGGGACACAAATTTGGCCAGTCTGTAGTAGTGTGATGAACCCTGAGAGTCTACAACATGATGGCAATCAATGCAGGCTAGGAAATCAACCAGGAGGCTGGACAGAGCTGTAGAGCAAAAAGCTCATATACGTTGTTTCCACAGTTAGAGTGCAACAGGGAAGCCTGGCAGCTAAACAAAACCTGCCCTGGATCAATGACTATTTTGGGGAAGTCTGGAATCACACTGTATTAATATCAGTATAAAACTACATGGTCTGTAGTTTGTGTTGGCTAACTTAAGCATTAGTAAGATAATAGGGATTAAAGAGTGAGAAAACAGGGTTTAAGAGAGGAAATAAAAGAGAAAACTCAGTTATCTGGATGTTACAATAGCACGTAACTGTACATTTGCTGTATTATAAACTGCGATGAGTAGCATTAGCAGCATTTTTGGCTAATGGAAAATCTACTTTCCTTCCACAGATTGTTGAAAAATGCTCACAGCATTGCTACCTGAACAATGCGGAACAGAGGAGGAATGAATCAGAGAATCCAGGAATGGTGGCTGTCTTGGCTGCCTGAACAGGTGCCTAATTCTAATCTTTTCAGTAACTGCATTGGTTTCAGTTTTCACTGTGTTAATTTCGATTTGATTATACCAGAGATTCAGGTGACTTCTTAATTATTTTCTGGAGAAAATATTCGCTGAAGTGACCTTTTCTTAAAATGAGAAAAAGATTGAAATAAATGTTGGAGTTTCCAGAACTCATTTACTATTGAATCAGAATAATGCCCTAAACCAAGAAACCTGTGTGTGGTTATAGTCACAGGGAAGGATGCAAATGACACTTGAGTACAATGCCAACAAAAACAACAAAAAAGGACTGATCCTTATTCTGCAGTGAGTCTGCTAAAGGGCATAGACAAACCTATCTGTTTAGCTAAATCAGATGAATTTACCCACAGGAATTTCTTGTTGGGTTACTGCATCAGGCAGAATCATTTGTTTGGCATGTTATTCTTGAAAAATTGTTATGAGATATCCAAACTTCTTCCATTTACCTTTCTGATAAAAGCCCTCAGCTGTCAGATAGTGGGCTGTCTGGTACTTACCGACTTATTTCAGTGCATAAATACTTATGAGGAAAAAAAAGAGCTGCATGCAGACAGAATACTGTAATATTCCCTGAAGAAAGCTTTTAATCAACAGCTTCAAAAGAGTGCTCTGTTAATGAGCAACTGAAATGTTATAAATTCAGCCAGCTATGTTTAATTTAGACAGTCTTCCTTGCAGCTTGAGAGTACAAAAGACCAGTGTCAGTGGCCTGTAGGCCTTTGCAGTTACTGCCCAGTGGTTAACCATGGGAAAGAAAAGCTATTGCAATTTAATTAGCTGAAGGATAACTTCTAGGTAATACTGACAAAAATAATCAGCTAGATGCCAGTGAACTGCTAGCATGAAAATCAGGCAACATAATGTCTGTAAAGTTTGATTTGTATTCTCAAAACAGCTCTATTCACAAAAAAACCCCTCCACCCCACTCCTCTACAAAATAATGTATTGTTTCTCAAGCCCATGTTTTTAGGCTCGTTTGAATTCTGCTTGCTTGGCTGAAATCAAGCCAATTCCTGGCAGCTGGATTTCAGCATATTCATTAAAGGCAATACTGTATCATTGCTTTAAAAAGATAGTAGATTGTAAATAAACAGTGAACACGAGCACTCTACAAAAAGCTAACACAGCATTAAGCAGTAGTTTAGCCAAAGGCAATTTCAATTGT
Organism: Corvus moneduloides; assembly: GCF_009650955.1. Classification (NCBI taxonomy): domain Eukaryota; kingdom Metazoa; phylum Chordata; class Aves; order Passeriformes; family Corvidae; genus Corvus; species Corvus moneduloides. The sequence continues at coordinate 62,478,528 of NC_045479.1, read as the reverse complement.
TAATGTTTACTGTGTGCTGGTTTCAGCAATTCTGAAGGTCTTTTTCCTGAGCAGTGCTGTTCTAATGCTTAGTTCCTGTGCCCTCTTGTTCTAGGGTTGGATCAGCTTGTAACTGAGGATAGTTCTTCCCAACTACTTCTGTAGTAAGCTGATCATGATAGTGTGTCTTGCTGATATGAACTTTATCCTTATTTCAGAAGAAATACTTTATATATACAATTGAAAGAATACCCTTTCAAGATCATGCTTTCTTTGCTCATATCAAGATTGTCATCCTAGTTCAGAGTTACAGAAGTGTTGGTTTCACAGTGTTGTGTTCAAGCCCCTGTGCTGACATATTGCTAAACAAGCATCAGGTATGCATAAACAGATTTCTCATTCTCTCTGCTACCACATGGAATTATTTTTTAAAGTAGAAATATTACTCTAGAAGCATCAAGCTAGGTCTATGAGTGCTGGCACCAGCACCAGCTGGATCTTTTTTCATATAGGGTAGTGTAGAGTCTTTCCCATGTGTAAGCTGAAAATGCAGCACCTCCTCAGCTGGTGGATCCTGGAATGGCCTTTTCTTTGAGATGCCTGTGTCATTTGGTTGATGTCGTACAGCAATGAACATGGAAACATTATTTCCTCAGAAAACCAACTGGAATTGTATAATTCAGACTGTGCATTATTACTCGTTTCAGTGGAGTTCCTGACAAATTTTAAGCTTAAAAACTGAAAGTGCCATTTGGTTGTTTCCCAGGCACCTCTTTAGGAGGGATGCTAATCTAAAATAGCTACTTAGTGTGAAATACAAAGCTTCCCATACTTAAGGTGAAATCTGGAATCTGGATTTGAAGGAACCAGATTTTCATCCTGAGACTCTCACCTATATCATCCACTCATTTCACAAGGCTCTGTGGCATCTTGAAATTGGCAGGCAACTGCTTATCTATCATGCTGATGGCAAGGACATAATTCATATAGAATTTCCTTCTTTTAGTCTTGGCCCTTCTGTTCCATTGTTGCTTGAGACTGGACACATAAGAACTATGAACAAAGGTCTAATTTTCTCCATCTGGAAGTCACAGATTATACTGTTTACCTAAACCCAAGGGATATTGTGAGCATTCCTTGTTATAATAGCCCATTTCAAAATAGTCACACTGTAGGAAAAAAAAAAAAAAGTTAAAACCATTTGCAAAGTAGTGTTTTGTAAAAGTTTAGTGGTGAATATTTACCTATTCAGCTTCTACTGTTAGAACATCAGTATTTGTTTTATTTTATTGCATTTTTAGCTGGTTAATAAGATTTCTTAATTTAAAGTTGCATCTCTCTAATGACCTTTGCTGGATGCTAAATTTTAGATTGCATTTACATATGAGACACTCCTATTTTGTTAAGTAGGAGACATCATGGGGATAATCAGTTTATCTTAAGCTGTAATTCTATGTCTAGCGAGGATTCAAATTTCTAGGATGGCTAATGGTTTAGTGAAGTCTGCTAAAACATCTTTGAGATAAATCCCAGCATAATGAGATCAGTTAGATCTAGCTGTAAAATGGAACAGAAGCTTAATTTTCAGTTGCACAGTTTGGTGCTTTGCTTTTTTTCCTTTACAACTTGACAGAGCTCTATCTGAAATTTTAAAAATGCTGGAACTGGATGGATCTTTTGAATGTGCATGAAATAAATGGGAGAAACTAAACAAAACAAAAAAAGAAGTAGCTAGTTTCATGTAAGGTTAGATTTTCCATTCCATGGAAACTAATTTGACTCCAATGTAAATTCTCTAGTGCAAGGATGTGCATGCTTTGCAGCTACAAGATCCTTCTTACATAGGGTGTATGTGGGCACTAATATAGTACAGGCAGCAAAGTAACAGTAACAATTTCAATAAGAGGTCTACAGTTCCATTTGTGGTCAGGGCATCATTGTCAAATTAGGAAGCATCTGGTTTCTTGGCATTTAGGTTTATATTTTAACCTGTGTGTTAACAACAGTATCACTTTCATTTTTAATTGTATGCAGTATGTCATGCTTTGGGGTTTTACTATTTTTATGCAATTACAGTCCTTGTGACAGAAACTGGGCAAGCCCAGCTGCAGCACTAAAGCTGCTGTTAAAGCACAGAGCTTATGAATTGGCAGTGCAACTGTTTTAGGGCAGTTGGTGCAATTTCATTCTGAACTGCCAAGGAAGTAAGAATTTGCCTACACCCACAAAATACTCCCCAAAAGCTATACATTTAAAATAAAGTGGATTTTTCTGAAATTGGTCCATATTTTGGAGTCTGACAAGCTAAATCACAGAGCCTTCTCACACTTCAGCATCTGAGCCAGCTCGGGAACTACCAATAAACCCCAGTGTCCTTTAAGAGTCACAGTAGTGACTGTAATCTGCATGTGACAGATGACATTTCAGGGGGAAGGAAGCAACATTTCTGACAGTTCTTGTGAATCATCTCTGACTAACGGGACCTTGGCAGTTACAGGAGACAGTTCACCCTGAGCAGAAGCATCCTCTGTTCCCACCATTTTCAACCTCTTCCTTCTGATCTTGTGCTAAGTGCCCAGTTTTCTCCTTCTTTTTAGAGCAGGGCAAGAGGGGTTTGTAGCATCTGTACAGAGACAGAGGGTGTCAGAAGTACTGTGCTCAGTCTGAGGTAGAGGGGCATTCAGGGTTAGGAAAATGGTACCTAAAACAGTGCTTTCCCCAGCATAAGTAGTACAGATTTCTTTTTTAAAGTAGTATTTTGGTTTTTTGCGTTGTGTCACTTTACACACTGTGGGACAAATAATAGAATTTTACCCTGGTTTTTGTTCATTCTTGAGATAATGCTTGATTAGCCAAATGAAAAGTTCCTAAAAAATGTAAAAATTTTAACCAGGAAGTCAAAACTGAGCACTGCTTCTTGCATGTCTGTACCTACTTCTCTATAGCCATACATTCCAAACGTGCTCAGGAACAGTCTTTGGCACTGAAATGAGGTTGCTTCCACTGGTACACTCCAGAACTTTTCCCAGCCCAAATTTGGCTCTTGTCAAGTAGCATTCCCACAGGCCCTTCCCAGCCCCTGGCAGCTGGAAGGGACCATTCCCAGCAGTTTGGAGCCATATGTATGGAGCTGAGGTAGTTCACCAGTGCTGGCACAGGCTCGGCGGAGCGCTGAACTTACTGCTGTGGATGAAGCCGTCCTATCCATAACAAGTGTTTCAGCTCCGTTGCATACACTTTTCAGAAGACTCCAGGTTATCCCAGCCTCGGGATTTCCCCCGTCAGAGCGGGTCTGTCCTGCACGAAGCGCAGCGCCCGCACCCAGCCCTGCCGAAAGAGCAGCTGGAGAAGCCGCAGCGAGCAGTGGTGTACCCACAGCACCTCCCGGAGCAGCCGAAAGGCAGCGCGTTGTGTGTACTGAGCCGGGCCATAATGGATATCGCAAGGAAAATGGCTTTCCTGAACTGTGCTGCTCTGGGCCAGTGAGGAGAGCGGACCATCAAACCAAGCCCCAAGCCTGCCAGAGCTCAAGGAGCGTTTGGACAACGCCCTCAGATATATGGCGGGCTTGTCCTGTGCAGGGCAGAAGTTGGACTCGATGATCCCTGTGCGTCCCTTCCAACCCAGGCCATTCCCCGATTCTCACCCCCCCCCCCGCCCCGGGCCGTTGCAACGGCGTTTGCGCTGCCCCACGCGCCCCCCGGCGGGGGCGGATGGAACTGACCCGCGCCTGCGCGGCCCCCGAGGACGCCCGCCCCGCCCCGCCCACCACAGCGTCGAGATGGCGGCGTCTGCAGCGCGCTCAGCGGCCGGGCGGTTTCTCCTGCCCTGGTCTGCCCGCCTGGTGCGAGCGCCCGGCGCGGCGGAGCGGGTGAGGCGGCGGGGCCGGGAGCGGAGTGGAGGGAGGCGCGGGGGGCGCAGTAGCTCCGAGCGCCGGTGCCTGGGCTGCCGCTGAGGGGACGCGAGGAGTTGGAGGCCGTGGGGCGTGGTGCACGCTGGGAGTTGTAGTCGCGGCGGCGGCGCGGTGCATGGCGGGAGGTGTAGTAAGTGATTAGTTGGCACTGGTCCGGGGCTCCTCAGTGTGAGGAGGATGTTGGTGAACTGGAGATGTTCAGCAGAGATGAACTGGGCTGGGACATGTGCCGTGCGAGGAGAGGCTGAGAGTCCGGACCTCGTTCAGGCTGGAGAAGACATGGCTTCTGCTGGACCTGTGGAGGAGCTGTGAGAAGTACCTGAGCCAGCACCTAGGAGAAGGTTGTCAGGAAGATAAAACTAGGCCTGTCACAGAGGGGCACGGTGGCAGAATGAGAGATAATGGGCGTAAGTTGAAACAAGAGAGGAAAAACTGAATATGTGGCAGTCTAAGCAGTGGAGCAGGCTGCTCACAGAGCTGTGAAGTTGCAGCTACCTTGGGAGATTGTCAGTACGCAAATGCAAAAAGTCGTGAGCAGAATGGTCTGACCAAGCTGATCCTGCTTGGAGCAGGAAGTTGGACCAGAGACCTCCAGAGGTCCCTTCAAACTTGAATTGTGCTGTGATTCTGAAATGAGTGAGTTTTGAGAGATCTAACTTATTTTAGGAGGAGAGTGGGTGAGAGCTGGATTTTGTACTTTCGTGTTTAGTGTATTTATATGGGGAGAGAAATCTTTGTTTATTTGAAACATTTGAAATAACAGTTTTTGAGATAGCTGTTTGCTTGAAGTATGCGTTTGGGATACATATTTGCATTTCTTGTTATTGAAAAACTGCAGTAAACTTCCCTTCTTTTCTACCCCGCTCTCATTTAACATGCTTTAGCTGCCACATGATTGTTTAAAACCGGCAATTTCTGCTGCTCTGATCAATGGGTGATGGATTTGCAGTCCTGACACCGGCCCTTGGGCTATATCTCGCTTCACCTTAGAAAGCAGCTACCCAGGAGAATTCCAGATGGTAAAGGTCCTGCAGGCTCTTGCTGGCAGAAGTGGGAAACAAGTGTGTCTGGCTGATGAGAGTAACAGCTTCTATGTCAGATTGGAGGGCAGCAGATGCATCTCCTCACTTGTAGTTACCTTCAGGGTTTGTTTCAGATTCAGGGTACTGCTTCCTTGATGTGAAGTAGTGGTGAATAGTAGTCCTGAATTCTTTTCCTTATAAATGCATGCTTCAAGAAAGACCCACAAACTTAATGCTGAAGTTCAGCAATACATTTTTCAGAAAAGCATCTATGGATATAACTAAACAATCTGAGGGTGACTGATGATTTTCCTTTCCAGTGTGTGCATGTTGGAACAAGGAAGCTCAGAGTTTCCAAAGCAGCAACAGAAGTAATCTTAAATGTCCCTGAAACTAGGGTGAGTCCTTTGGAAAATGGCTTGCAAGTAGCTTCTGAAGACTCTGGACTCTCAACATGCACAGTAAGTAGCTTACAAAAGGAACGTTTTTTTGTATCTGTTCCCATGTGTTCATTTCCTCGTGGAACTAAATTGCATTTGCATTTCAATATTTATTAACAACTGTTTGTAGAACTTAAGCTAGGACATAGAAGTCTTAATGCTTTTGTAGATTTGTAATTAAATTTTCTGTGAAGATCAAAATTTCCTTTTCCTTGAAAACCTGCTCTGTTTAAGTAAAAAGCCATAGCAAAGCTGTTAGCTGGTAAAATGACTTTTTTTTTTTTTTTTCCTTCATTGAGGTTGGTCTTTGGATTGATGCTGGAAGCAGGTATGAAAATGAGAAGAACAATGGAACTGCTCACTTTCTTGAGCATATGGCTTTCAAGGTGAGTATGAATATTGATGTAGAAGTTTACAATGGATTTTTAAGTTATTTGTCTTTAAAGATCAATGATAAAAACTTTGTCAGAATTGTATAAATAAATTTAAATGAGAAAAATAATATGGACAACTAAGACTTTGGTTTCCATTAGAAAATGAAGCTAAAGTCCTAGTTCTGTGTAACTGTTACACAGCTATGGATTACACAGATCCAGTTTTTAACTCACTTTTACCTTCTTAAAATAGTCTTAGAAGACACACAGTCACCCTTTTGCCAGGTTTTTATTTTCATTTGGGAGCATAGTAGGATTTATATCTGACTTTCAAGCTTGGAGAGATTAGTATGCCAGTTTTATTTCCAGAGCACATTTTCTTTCTCTTGATGGTGACTTTTCCAGACAAGTAGTAATGATGAGTAAATGAATTGAAGGGTGTAATGTGATTTTCTTATTGTTCTATTTCAGGGAACGAAAAAGAGATCTCAGTTAGACCTTGAACTAGAGATTGAGAACATGGGGGCTCATCTGAACGCATACACGTCCAGGGAACAAACTGTGTATTATGCAAAAGCTTTTTCGAAAGATTTACCAAGAGGTAATTGCTCTCATTCATCAGAAAAGCTGCAAAGAACAATGTGCTTGTCCAGCTTCCAGTGAGATGACACAGAATGATGCTTTTGCAGTGTTACAGTCCCTTCCTTGCTGGGTGAAAAGTCCGTTCTTGAACTTCACAAGAATGCGTGAATGCAGATTTGGAAAGGAGCCGCCAGGGAAGCTGATATTTGAAACATTTTTCTCTTCAGAGTCCCAAAATAAGATACCTTTTGGACTTCTCCCTTCCTGCAGAGCAAATGTTTTGTCCCCTTGCTGGTCTTATTAGCACTTGTTCTTTGGGGTGGGTTTCACTTTTGGAACCAGATTTGTTTGGTAGTCTGAAAATACTCTTTTCATTTCCATCTCTGTTTGCAATTAGCTGTGGAAATTCTTGCTGACATAATTCAGAACAGTACCCTGGGAGAGGCAGAGATTGAGCGTGAGCGAGGAGTTATACTTCGAGAGATGCAAGAGGTTGAAACCAATTTGCAAGAAGTTGTCTTTGATTACCTTCATGCCACAGCCTACCAGAATACAGCCCTAGGACGGACAATTTTAGGACCCACTGAAAATATCAAGTATGTCCAAAAATATGTGTGTCTTTAATTGTGTGGTAACTTATATGTTGAAAAAGACTTACCTGAAAATGTAGGGAACAGTGTCAGATTTCATTTTTATGCTGAAAGGCAGCTGAAATTGCACTGCATATCACTGTAAGAAGAACCCCTGTATTGCTTTAGTTCCCCTGTATACAGGCATCAAAGGGTATTTGAACTTCAGATGTCCTCTGCATGACTTCGGGGTTTTTTTGCCGTATTTTTCTCCTGTTTCTTAAAAGTGCATCTGACACAAAATTGGAAATACTTCTTTTTCCTATAGGTCACATGTTAGGCTTTATTGTAAGCACACGGTGTTTGCATTGCTCTTTCAGCATTTGTTTAGACCAGTACAGGGGACTGCTAAATGTGCTGTTTTCAAAGAAAAGGAGATCATAAGTGCATCCTGTCTCTACCTGACTGAGTTGGAAATCTCACTCCTTCTCAGGAAGCTGGAAGAGCTTTGAAAGGCAAAATGTATCCAGTTCCTATTTCCTTTTTCGGAAGTCACCTGTATTTTAGCTTTCTGCCTCTGTTCTGCACATTGCAGAACTTTTAATTATTTTGATATTGTATTGTTATATACATTTATCTCTCTTTACTGTAGTAAACTTTACTGACACAGTAGTGCTGTCTCCTTTCCTGTTTCTAGATCCATAAATCGTAATGACTTGGTGGAGTACATAACAACACATTACAAAGGACCCAGAATGGTCTTGGCTGCTGCTGGAGGTTAGTATGGGATACTTGCCCTGGATCATGTGAAATGATGCTTGAAACCATGGCCTGGGGCTGTGGGAACAACATGATGAATTACCCATTGTTCAGTAGGTCCTGTTCATTGTTAGTGTTTTGTGCTTTCATACCCTTTGAGCTTTTGCTCCCTTTTCCTCTCAGTAATATTCCAGAACCTTTAAATCTGGAACAAGAAGTGAATTGGAGGCCAAAGTCATTTTTCCATGTGGGCAGGAAAAAAGGATCCTAGAAGGTGTTCAGTGTGAAGAGGGGAATAGCAAGGAATGTGGAGAGAAAGAAGTAACATTGAGGCTTGAAAGAGAGCAAAGAGCTTGATTTGATGTAGTTTTAATGGAAGGCTGTTAAAGAGAACTAAGAAGGGGGAATCATTATGATCTTGCTCCCTATAAAGGGAATGTGTGAAGAATCCAAAAATGGGGTATTAAAGCAGGGGCACAATAAATTACTGCTTGTTTGAGTCCTTAAACTGTGCAGCAATTTAAATTAACTGTTTACTGAGTAACATCACAAAGCATGTGAAATACTTTTGTTCAGGGGTCTCTCATGATGAACTACTTGACCTGGCGAAGTGCCATTTTGGTAACTTGCCATCTGCTCCAGAAGGAGGACTGCCACCCCTGCCGCCTTGTAGCTTCACAGGTAGTGAGGTAAGCTGCTGGGTGGCTTTTTGAGCTGGCCCTTACATCCCCTGACACGTGCAGTCTGGTGAGGAGAGAGGGCTGCTCTGCCACAGACTCAGCACATGAGAAGGTTTCCTGCCCCCAGTGAGGGCAATGGAGTAGCTGCTTTCCAAAGCAATACCTCCCATCCTTTCTTGGACAAGCCTCACTGCCACCATTTTTTATGCTTCACTTCCTGGAAGAATACATTCCTTATCCGTGCTCCTACTTCCCTTTTATCCACTTGGCTACGGTGTTGGAGCATTTCCACTTGTAGAGGATCACTTATATAAAGGATGTGGCAGAGAACTGAGGTATCCATGTTCTATTCCGGTCACTATTCAGATTTTACAAAGTCATCAGGTTTCCTTGCTGGTGGTAAATGACTTGCAATGCCCTCTCTGTGTTTGTTGGCAAAGTAATCTGAAAATGCCCCAGGGGAAACTAGTTAAGGCTGATGTTAAATTAAGCTTCGTATGCTTTAATTATAGTGCATGCTTTGTAATCCAGCTGTAATGGAAAAGTCTGTTTTCTGTTATTTAACTTCCCCTATGCCTGAGCATGTACAGGTTGTACTAGAGCTGTTCTCCTGTGTTCCAGATTCGGATAAGGGATGACAAGATGCCCCTGGCACACCTGGCCATAGCTGTCGAAGCAGCCGGCTGGTCAGACCCTGATACAATCCCACTCATGGTAGCCAATACTCTGATAGGTAACTGGGATCGGTCCTTTGGAGGAGGAGTGGTGAGTGAACCTACAAGCACCGTCCTGCTCTTGATGAGGTTGGCGGGATCTCCCTGACTGGGGTACTGCCAGGACAGAAAAGGGGATCCAGTTGTGAGTCTGAGAGTATTTGTTACACCCAGGATCTAGGAGAATCTTAGGAAGTGGTTCTAAACCACTGAAACAGAGGTGACTGGAGGTTTGCCAGCCCTCATGGAAAGTAGGATGTTTTATACCTGTACGTCATCAGAACCTGGGGGTATCAGTAATTAACTGTCCCTTTCTTGAACCCAAGTATCTTTATAGTTTTGGCTCAAATCTGGGCTGTTATTTTGAAATGTGGTATTACATACAAAGAAAGAAACCGTTGAAATGAACAGCTGATAATTTACGTTCTAGCTATTACTGCATGTTCTGTCATCATTGAAATGAAAATGGGAAATCATGGAGGTGACTGGTAAGCTTTCAAAAAAACTTCATAAAGCAATATCTTTATCTTTTGCCTCAGCAGAATTTGTCCAGTAAACTTGCCCAGATTGCCTGCCATGGTAACCTGTGTCACAGTTTCCAGTCCTTCAACACCTGCTACACTGACACAGGGCTGTGGGGACTCTATGTGGTCTGTGAGCCATCCACTATTCAGGACATGGTGCACTTTGTTCAGAGAGAATGGTAAGCTACCAACTGTTTCTCTGAAAATACTGTTTTTAGTGGAGGAATACAATTTAAAAGTAAAGTATTTAAAGAGAGTATTTTTCTCTGCTTGGGCTTGCCTGGGAGCAAAAAATGCATCAAATTCTAAACTTTGGCACCCAATGCCAAGTCCCAGCACCCAGTTTTTGGCACCCTTACTTGGAATGAACAGCTTAAAAAGTAGGTTTCGTTCCTTGTACAAGGAAACACAGCAGGGATTTTTTTTGACTGGCAAATGACAGGAGTTACGAAGTCAGACCTTTTAGAATGCTACTCACTCAGTGTACAGTGCCTGTGAGCTGCAAGTGCCACCACTGAAAGAGTAAATATTTGTGCATGAGAATAATGAACCAGACAGTATTAGTAGTTAGTTACCCAGTCTGCAGTTGCTGCAGTTGATGTACCAGGTGCTGGTGTTGGACAGCTGTAGTGAGTACATAGGGAAATGAAGGGTGAGCAGTTACATATGGAATTTTGAAACCTATAATTCTAGACAATATTCATTCATCTAAGGCTTAAATCTGTATTGAAGGATGTCCATAGGTGCAGCTGTAAAGCTTGAACTGCAGATGCTATTAGAAACAGATATATGTTACTTAAGAGCACTGATTTAAAGTGGGTAGAGTTGAAACAAGTCTTGAAAATGAGGAGTTTCTTTAATCACATAAATCACTTCTCATATACCATTATTCTGTGAGATTTCTGTTAAGTCAAGGAGAAAATGTCATCACTTTGACTGTGTGTTTGCTGCAGTTTAGCACCAGGGAAGATACAAACCATTCCTGGGACAAGAATTTAGTGTTAAGATATTTAATGCATCCTCGTCCTCACAAAATGTTCCGTAGGCAGTGTGGCAAATCATAATCTCACCAGGAGAGGAGCCAGGAAGTAATGGATTGCCTTCTGGCTAATTACCTCTTATCTAGTTGCTTGGCTCCTACTTTTTTAGCAACATCCATTCTCAAGATAACAAGTACAGACTACACTTGTCTCAAAATATTCATTTAATAAAATGAAATACAGCTCTTCTAAGAGGAAAATCTTGCTCTTGGGTATATTGCTATGCTTCCAAAACCCCTACTCTTAGGGCTGCTGCTTTGTATCTGTGGCTTGTTTTCCAAGCTGTCTTACCAGCTTTGTCTACAGAAAAGAAGTGCCTGGTAGGTGCAGTAATGCCTGTGCACCTCTTTACCACAGACAATCTTGTGTGCTGCAGACTACCATTACTTAATGCCTCTGGATTTAAACTATTTTTCAGGATAAGACTTTGCACAAGTGTTACAGAAAATGAAGTAGCTCGAGCAAAAAATCTTCTTAAGACTAATATGCTGCTACAACTTGATGGTGAGACTTATGCAAACTTTTTCTTCTTTGTGGAGCTGTAAGCTGATAACTGAAGGATTTTTTCCCCGTTTTAGGGTCCACACCAATCTGTGAAGACATTGGAAGACAAATGCTGTGTTACAAGCGCCGAATCCCAATTCCAGAACTGGAGGCAAGAATTGAAGTAAGTGGCACCCATGTTGCAACTTTTAAAAGGCCATCAAGAAAATTACTTGCTACAGAAAGTAACAATATAGAAGCTGTATTTCTTGTTCAGCCAAGAAAACATTTCCAGCTGAGAAAACTTTCAAGTGTTTTGTTGCCTACTCCCCTGTATTACATAAAATTAAGATCAGAAAGGGTTTTAAAATGGGATTGTTACAAAGATGCCTCTTCTACCCCTTTTAGGCTATTGATGCCCAGACTATTAGAGAAATCTGCACGAAGTACATCTATGATAAGCATCCTGCAGTTGCTGCCGTGGGTATGTGGTATCCCTATCCTCCCATAACCCCTCCAGACCACTTGCTGTGAGTTGAGCATGTGTCATGGCCAACTTTCTTTAACTTCCAGGTCCAATTGAACAACTTCCAGAGTATAGCAAAATCTGCAGTGGCATGTATTGGCTTCGTGAGTAGTAAATAACAAGAACTTCCAGCATATTTTAGCTTTAAAAAAAGCAAAAAAACAACCAAGACCACCCAACAAACCAACTATACCCCTGTTTAAATCTTTGGAGGTGCTTTTGAGAAGATCAAAACTGAGAACCAGCCCCTCCTGTGTGTGTGTGTATAATGAAGAAAGGAATGGAAACATGTACAGTATTTGCATTTTTATTATAAAACAAGGATTGTCAGTAAGAGTCATTTCTTGACTTTAGTAGCATTCATCACTTGTTCTTGAGCAGCTTTCTTTGCCTTGACCATTTCAACGAGTTCCTGAAGAGGTGGGGAAAAAGAAAACTAAACATTTAACTTGTGAACAATGCTGTGGTTTTGAACACTACATATATTTACTGTGAAACATTCTAGTTCTCAACATAATGAGAAATCTACAAAGTTTAATATTGTAGAGCAATTTCTCATAGAAACCAATCAGTTGATGAAAGGTCAATGCTCGTGTACCAGGAACTTTACCTACAGGAGGCTAGGGACAGGACTTCACCATCTGCAAGAGCCTGCTGTCAAATTATAACACAAATTTCCTGAGACAGACTTTCCTTCCCAGCTTCCAGAGCCAGTACTTTCACTGAGGAACATTTAGTCCTTACTGCTCTTTTGGGGTTGAGTTACAAAAAATAAAAAGTTTTCCACAAGGGTCCATAATTTTGCTGGTGTCAGATACTGTCTCTGATAGGCAATGGAAAAGTAAAAGCAAAGGATTCTCTCAAGACCTGGGTAGTGACAGTCCCAGGAGCAGGTGAGGGACCTTACCTTATATCGTTTCATGCAGTCTTTTTTTGACCGGCCTGGAACAGCTGCTGCTATTTTCTCCCATCTTTCAGGAGTATTTACTGGATAAGTCTTCAATGCTTGTTCTAAAAGTTTTTGTTCTTCTGTAGTCCAAGGGGCTGAATCTAGAGGTGATCCTGTTTTTAAATGCAAAAATGACAGCAAGAAAAGATATTTAAAAAAAAAGAGTCTAGAAAATATTGTAAAACCTGTTATAGTTGATTTAAAATCCATGCAGTTTTGGGGTGTATTTGTGTACCAGAAACCCTCAAATCTGGCAACAGAGCGTGGATCACTTAATAGCTATGTAAGTTTGTAAGCAAATGTTGAGTAAGTTGTGGGTTACTTTCTTCCTAAGAGACACAGGGGAGACAAGCACACAAAAAGGGCTCCCTTTTCACCTTTACCTTCAAATCGTTCTGAGGGGGCAGCACTGTCCATCTGAGGCACCACACCATGTTCTTTTTTAAATTTGTCAAATGCTTTCTTGTTTATGTCATCTTTTTGATGAGGGTCTATGAGCAACACACATTAAAGAGAATAATTATTGCAAGAATATTAAAGCCATATATAATAACAACAACATTGTGTAGCAGATTAGTTTACAATAATCACAAAATCAAAAACCCCAATTCCTACTTCCTTTAAAAAGATGGTGAAGAGGTTGGTAGATTTAAAAAAAAAAAATCATTCAGGATCCAATAGATTTTTATCAGTGTCAGATTCTCCAACCCTTATCCTGTTTTATAGTGCTCAGAGGAATACTTGTTCCATATAATCTTAAACCTGAATCTGCAGCTTCAACAAAATCAAGAGGGATTATTTTCTCAAGTAAGGGCTGTGGCACAAAACTCATGTATTGCCCAGGGTATGACGGTGTCAGAGAGGAAAGAACACTGGGAAAATCTAGGTGCTCCCTGTGCCACTATGGGGTTAGTAACGCAGAAATCTCTTGAAAACTTAGTGTGTTTTTTTTTTTTTCCCCTTCTGTTGTGAAATGTATGATTTCCTTGAGACTTTAATCCAGAGCTCTTGAGGCTTCATTTTTTATTTTATTATTAATTTTTGAAGATGAGATGAGCCACATTAATTTAGGTGTCTCATTCTGGTGTTGGATTCCATTAATTCCTTTAAAGTATCTCTAGAGCTTCATCAGTTCCATTTATTTTAGATACCTTTCTTTGTAGGGAGCTTTCCAAAAGGCCCATTTATCTCTCTCTGAGCCCTGCCATTTCATGTGTCCCAGACATCAGAGCATCAGGCTACAGTAAGAGAGTTCCTGAGTTGCTCGTGAGGTGGTGACTTACAAAAGAGCCATAAGGATGAAAACACTGAATCACATAAATGCTCCTCTAAATCTTCCATCTGAACTACCTATCTTTTGGGGATATACAGAGGATTTTCTTAAGAAACACAGCTCCATTCACAGAAAAGTCAGCTGTACAGAGGCAGGCAGACCATTACAAAAATAAGGTAATATAGATACCAAGCTTTTGGAGACTCTTTGCTTTATTGATGACATCTTTTGCTGTTCGTTTTATTCCAGTAGTAGAGTGCAAGTTCATGTAATTGGCAATAACTTCCCACCTAAAGCAAGAACAGAAAGAACAAACCAGCATATTATGTAATACCTTATCTTCATATAAGCTATGGTCAAGCTCCTGTACACATTTTTATCAACTCTGAGCAAGTTCAAACATACTTAAATATGTATAAAATCTCGGAGTAGCTATTCTGGAAAGCTTTCAGTCAGTAAATGAAGAATTCAATCAGCTTGGGTGAACTTCTCCGCTCCCAATACAGAAAAAGGATGGGGTAAACTGTAGGTAAGTGCAAACCTGTAATCCTCAAAATTCTCCTTAGCCACTGCTTTGCTGAATTCCCTAAAGACCTCTGACATTAAATACTGCAGGCTGCACTCAAGGGCTGAGAAGTTACTAACCCTATGTCCACTGCTCCCAAGAAGAATGCCTAAACATCAAGTAAAGGGGTTTAAACAGGAGAGCTGGAACAGCCCTAGCCCCAAGATAATTCCTAGTGGATTGTTAGAAAATGGAAGGCAATATGTACCCCTGGTCAGACAAGAGGATTGTGTGCCTTGAGCACTGACTGCTGAGCTGCAGAAACGGGCACTCGTAACATCTCCATGGAGTATGGCAGCTTTTTTTTTTTTTTTTTTTAAGTAAGCATCCAAATCTTGTAATGGAGGCTTGAAATCTGTGAATCCTAACTGGAAGAAGGCATTTCATTCCTGGGAAAGAAAAGATTTCAGGTGTGCTCCTGTTTTTGATGCTTATCAGTAAGCTGAGTGCCAGTGCTGCTTTCTGTAAATCCCCTTTTCCCCTGCCTCTTCCCTAAAGAAAGCTGGTGCACTTAAATCCTATCTCTGGATATTTTCCTCCTACCATGTAGAGGAGACACCAGCCTCACATTCATTGTGGAGCTCCTGGAAGCAGCTTACACACTTGTGTTCCTACCCAGCTGCACCCCAGTCCCTGGTGTGGTTTTGGTCTCTGCTGAAGGACTGGAGCCTACCCTGGAGTAAGCCCTGTGCAAACAGGCACCTCAGCACCATCCTGGTAATGGACTGAGGCCCAAATCTGGGGGGAGATAAGAAACAGGGCCAGAACTAACTCCAGTGACACATGGAGCATGGTACCAAGGAAATACAAACCACTGGCTGCTTGAGAGTCAAGGAAAAGGAGAATGTTTAGGAAGTTCTTATACTGACAAAGTACTTAGGATGATCTGAAAATGTGTTTTATTATGCTTGTTATTTAATGAAAAATTGTTAGTAGGGCTTTTAGCACCAAACCTGAGAAGTACCTTGAGTTAGTCCCTGCTGGAAAGAGGTTCACAGCTTTAATTAACAACTGTAAATCATCCTCTGGCCAATTTTTGCTTCCCCCTCCACCGCCAGTGGTTGACTTTTCTGAACTCTTTGTTGCTTGGCGCATACGAGCTTCTGCCTCTTCTTTCTCTCTCCTTATTTGTTCATTTATTTCTTCTATCTAAAGATTGTAAATAAGCATTATTTATTTGCTTGCTGAATTACTGTTACATTTTACAGTGACACAACCCCCTCTCTCTGGAACTGCTTTGAACCTTGGATTTTGCTTAGTTTCTGTTCTGTATATGTAAAGAAACAGAGGAGCTTATTTGTTCCATTATTATTTCCCTTCATTTTATTTGTACGTTTGGGCATCCCAGATTAAGAGTTAATGGCAGAAATCCATCACAGGTTCACTAGGAAATTAAATGAACACCCCCAGAATTAAAGAAAAACTTTTCAACCTTGCGTGAAATGTCTAGGCTAACAGTTGACTTAGAGGGGCAGATCCACAAAAGTATTAAGAGCCTCAAGTGCCCAGTGAGGGCAGCTAAACATCCATGTTGGATACACTGATTCTCAAGTCCTCCAGCCTAACTGCTATCTAAGCCTGATTATGTCGGTACAGTCGTAGTAATGGAGAACTTTTAAGTTAGAATTAACTCCAGATTTTAGTTGCTAAGTGTGTATTCAGGGTTAGATGGCCATGTGTAGTTTTTAGCAAGCTAAAAACTACTTAAGTTAACCCACTGCACATCTTTGTGACCTGTAATCACATCTCAAGACTGTGGTGTGGCACACCTTTAATCATCTGCTTCTGAGTGGGCCCAGTCCAATCTTGGCAATATTAGAAGAGCTGTGTGCTTATGCCTGTTGGCAGGATGCCCAAAAGAAAGAGCAAGAAACCTATTTCATAGAGTCTTCCTGGCAAAAGGAAAGTTACCAGATAGGTAATTTTTAGTGGAATAGTTTTAACAGATAGAAAGGGGACTGCCCTGCATTTGGAACACCCTCCTGGAGAATGGAATATTGAATTCAGTCCCTTGTAGAACAAGAGGCATTTCAGTCTTAAATTGTCTGATGAGTAAACCTGGGATGAGGGCAGATCATATTCCCCACCATGGAAAAAAGTTCACAGCTATGAATCCACAGTGGATGACAGAAAGCACCTTATTCTTTCTGCAGGATGTAGGTTCAGCTTTATTAGTTCAAATGGCTTTTCCCCAATGGCAAACATAGGCAGATCCTTGCTGAGTTTTGGTAAATTTTGATTCCACGTGTCTTGCATTTCCCATTCCTTGGTATCCAACCTACCAGCCCTTCCAGTGTCTACAGCCTGCAGCACTTAAGTCCTTTTGTGGATCTATCCCCAAGTCACAGATACTAGACTAGGATTTTTCTTGCATAACAGAATAGGTTAAGACTGCCCTCCCTCCCCTCAAGGTCACTGCTACACATTGTTGGGCAAAATGAAATTCCTGTACTGTTTCTGTATACTGTACAAGAGGTAGGTTTTGTGTTCTTTACAGATAAAAATGTGTATTTTTTTTCTTGGCTGGCCCTCTTAATTTGACCAACCATGATCTGCGCAATGTAAAATGGAGCAGAGATCACACTGCCTGTGGACTCTGAAAATCAAGTCTTTGTATTTAACAAGCAGGATTCCACAGCAGCTATGTTTTATCTTACTTAATTCAGTCAGCTTGATTTCACAAATTATTCTGTTATTTTGATTTGACACTCAGCATAATTACCTGTTTTACTACAGCCGCCTTTCCTCCTTCCCTTGTTGTGGATGTAAGTGCTTCATTCAAGCATTGCAGACTAAAAATAAATTATTAAGTTACAACGGAGAGCTAGTAGAAAGATGGGTATCAAAACGCGCAGAAAGCAGCAGCAGGAGGACTTACCTCGCTAGCTCAAGACGATCACAAAGCTTTTCCACCTCCTCCATCATTTTAACACAATCTGCCTCATTATCAGAAAAGTAATTCCAGTTCTGGAAGCAGAAATACACGTTCTACAAAGTTCTTGAACTTTATTGTCCTATTCCTTCAGACGAAGGCTTAACACACACCATTCTTCAGCCACTGCTGTGTTTGGACCTATCCGGTCAACTTTACTCCTAACTCAAACCCATTAAGTATGTGTTTTGGTATTTTTAGTAAACTCGCTTTCCATACCCATCTCCAACTCTAAGAACAAGCAGTCTGATCTAAGAAAACACAGTAATTTCTCTGACGTAACCTGTATTTCATTGTAATAATAGTTAAATACCTTGCATGTTGTTCTGAGTTTTTGCCTTTCTTTCTTGATTGCTTTCTTCTGTATCTCTTTTTCCTTTTTTGCTACTAATGCTTGCTGCCTAACTTCTTCTTCCTCCTTTTCTTTTGCTAACCGTGCTGCTTCTAATTCTGCTTGTCTTTGCTGCAATCAAAAGGAAAAAATAATCCAAGTAAAAAAATGCTAAAAGTCACATTGTTACAGGGTCATTCAGTCATCCAATATCAAAATGTGTTGTTTCTGGTTTGGGTGGAATTTTTTTTTGTATGTTTGGGGGTTTTAAAATATATCAATACTTTAATGTTTGGTTTTCCAGGAATTTTGGGGGAGATGATTAAACATATACCATTTGGCATTAAGTCAAGTATTCACTGTGAGGACCCTCAGCTTATAAATCTTGACTTCCTCTACAACGAAGGTATAAAACCATATGTAATTTCGTATGGCTGCTTCAAGACTATAAGCTTGGAAAAATGCAGTGGTCCAATATTTTTCCTGCATCATTATTGACATAATATTTTGCAGTATTTCAACGTCATCTTTTAAGTTACTTCTTTGCACCTTACAGTTCCCTTTCATTCCTGTACTTTCAGAGCCATCTTTTCCAAACTGTTCATATTAATCACGTATGTTGTGTTACCTCAAAGCGTTTCATACCAACCAGCCATTTGCAAACCACACACACAAGGCAAGCAGCCACATCCATTTTATGCACTTAATGCTAGCCTTGAAACAAGAGGAAGTGTATGCAACAAAGAACTCTGTTTTTGAAGGGGATTTATTTCAGATCTGCATTCCTTGTTTCCATCTCATTCTCAGAAAGCTGCCAGCCTTGCACTGCCTACTGCACAACCATCAAAGAAAGCACATCTTTGAACCCCAGTGTAATTCTATCAGTAGTCTTCTGACACATCTAGAACCTGAAGCAGTGCATCAGGTGTGAATGAAGCAGAGTTTTTCAACCCAAATAAAATACTTTACTTACTTTTTCTTTTGCCTCCTGTTCTTTTCGTTTTGCTTCTACCTTTGCTTTCTTCTCTGCTTCCTTCTTTGCCTTTTCTTCCTCCTTAAATTTCTTTATCCTGGGATCACAGCTGTATGCATTGTCTGGCAGAAGAAAGGAAGCATCATGTATAGAAGAAAACCAGAAGATTTTCAGTTGGTTAACTAATCTCTTTAAAGAACAGCCATTTGTGTGCTCACCAACAAGAGTCCTAATTCTGTTCATTTCTTCTTTTTTCCTCAATGCTCTGGCAGCTCTGTTCTGCTTTTCAATCCACCTCCTTTCATCTCGACTAAAAGGGAAAGCATAGTTCAGTGCTAATGCTTTACAATGTCACTGTTAGAAATTCATCAACAAGCTTCTTAAATAGTTTCCCCCACACAGATGTTCTGTGAATACTTCAAAAATAGACTTCAAAAAATGAAGTTCCAGGCCCTGAGCTCATCTAAAAAATGCTAAGTGTTTACATGGTTACATAAACCTGACAAACCAAGCTGCTTATTTGTCATTGTAGGGAATGAGATCATGGACTTTATTTCCAAAATGCAATCCACTTGCTTACCTAACATTAGGTAAGTTCATTAAACTCAATCAAAACAACAGAAATGCTGGCATATGGTTTAATTAAAGGACAGCAGTATAAGCAATGCCAATTATATCATTTTGCAGAATACAGTCATGTCAAGTAAACCCATCTGCACAGAAACAACACTCTATGAGGTACCATGATACTCTGGGTACAGTCATGCCAGATTCACTCCAGTAAAATACAGCTCAGGTTGTATATGGGCCGACTAAATAAACTGAAAATATTTGTCAGTACTGTCAAGAAAGAGGCAAATTTTTAGTAGGAGTCTACAGCCTCATCCACACAACCACATAGAGAACAATAGAGAGGGGGCAGGGAGGTTGGAACTATGTGACCTTTCAAGTTCCTTGCAACCCAAACCACTCTCTACCTCAGAACAAAGAAAACAATCCCCATAACTGAGAAGGAGACTAATACAAGTAGATTGAAGCTTTAAAACACGAGCAACATCACCTTTGGCAAGAAGTGGTAGCAAGAATCATGACCATCTGAACAGCAGCTGTAATGTAGTTCTCTCTCCTAAGTACAGCAGACTAGGTACCATTTGTCTAAACATCTTTGGAAAAGGACACTAATGACAGGAATGAGCAGAAAAAAAGCTATGCAAATAATTCAAGATCCTTCCAGTGAGAAGCGTAGAGATACATCTGTGTGATTTACAAGTACAAGTGACAGGGAATTGATTACAGTGCCTTCTCAGAATCTTCACAGGAGAGAGAACAGTGGGACTGGTGAGGCTCAAGAAATTCAACAGCAGGAAGAGGCACAAGAGAAGAGAAATGCCTAGCTACAGCCTAAATATGGCAGTTTCTAGCACAAAGAAAGCCAACCACTGAATCTAAATACAAAACTGATTTCTAGCCAAACTTGGAAGGAGAGATTCACACAATGCAAGTTATGGTCTTACAAAGATTACTAAGTGAAAGGTTGTGTCCTGTGAAATGTGTGTTAGACTAAATGATTTGGTGCTCCAACTTGAACATTCTGTGTTTGTAACTATAGGAAGGATAAAACCAGAATGTATTTGTATTTTCCAATGGCAACGTGGTCTGAGTAATTTAGCAACTGTCACTACATCAACAAATATACAATTTTTATTAACATCAAGCCATCAGAACTCATCTCTCCAAATTCTAGGAAGTATCACTTGCTCAGTACAAGTTTAAGAGAGAAACAATACCTGCTTGCTCATCCACTCTGTCCTGGCTCCAGGTTCAACCTATGCTTGGGACTGGCAGGAACTGCAAGTCTGAACTTAAATGAACACACATTTCAAAGCACCTCAGATATACCTCTGTCAGGCAAGCAGGAACTACTCCCATTACACAAAGAAGCCCACAGTAAGTCCAGTTCAAGTCCACGACTGACTCCTAAGCTGGGAGAGTGAAATTCAGACTTGGCTCAGCTACTTTTCTTCCTATGACTTACAGTCTAAGAGAAAGTTGGAAAATCTTGCTGTATCAATCTCTCAGTCTCCTGTCAAATTTATTTTTACTTACATACCATTCTGCTTTTTCTTTTTCCTCTTCATCTAAATAGGAAAACTCTCTCCAGGAATCAAAATTATACCTAAAGTAAATTTAAGAAAAAAACAGTGAATGAAAAAACCAGCAAATCTGTTAAAAATCAGCTATCTTTTTTACTGTTATGTGTTTGTAGGCAACTATTTGCTGTTTACAATTATACTGCACCTACAGTGATTCCACTGTGTTAAGTCAAAATGCAGGATGTAATTTACACCTCTCTGTACTGTGGGGCATAGTCTACTTCAGGATGGCATCAGTCTTGCCCACTCTAAATGTCTACACCTGTCTAAGCTCCCATCATAGTCAGTGGAAATGCAGTGCAGTCTGTGGAGTTCAGAGAGAAATTAATCTTTATGTAAGCCCCCATATTTAGCAGGTAAGGCAAGCCATAAACATTACTGACTTTTTTGGACTAGACAAACCTTTCTTTACTAGGGGAGCTTAAACACCTAGGACGTCTCCACTGAAAACACAGGTTAGGTGAGATAAACCTGACTTCCAGTCTGTGGGTCAGCTCAGTTCTCAGCCACTGTGGTCAGAAGTTCCTGCTGCAACCATGAATTTACAAGCAGATGGATTAGCCAGGAGAAACCTGGCTCAGTTTGTGGAAGGCACAAACAGCTGTGGGGTAATTTTGTGATATTACGAGGTTGGGACAGCCCACAGCAAACAACCCACACACCAAAGGGTCTGCGAGCCCTTTATATTACATGTCTTGAATACTGTGAATAGAAACAGAGGCATCAGTTAACTTACCAAAAGGAATAGAATGCATCTACCTCCTCAAATGAGGAATTCATGTCCCCAAGTTTAGGTACATTTTTCTTATTTGACCACCTGAAAATACATGGATATATTCAAGAAATAATATATACAATGTTCATTAGTTAAGTACAGAATCAAAATACAGAATCAAAATCTGAGGCTCCCTCCCACCAACACAGAGGGGCAGCAAGAAAGAGGAAGAGAACAGGAGAGTTCCTCCTAAGTATCCTCCAGACTGGGCATTTTTTTGGGGAGTTTCCCCAGAAAAGCAGCCTCCTCCTGCCTGAGTGCCTCCTGCCTTGTGCCTCCAAGAAGACCTGATGGAGCACGAGCTATCTTTGTAGATACTCAATTCTCCATGCACATTCTTCTGCTAGAGGAGCTTACAGAAAGTGGACAAAAAGTGCTCTGTGAATAACTCAGCTCTGTGGTAGGGTACAGGAACTCTCCCACACATTCTAATGGAGCACAAAGGAATAATGCATACTCTGCCTCCACTGCATTTTTTCTAGGGAAATCTTCCACTGGCTCTAGAATTTGTTGTTCTGTGACATAGCATCCATTTCCACTGCAGAGAAGGGAAAACCTCATCTGATAACCACAGATCCAGGTCTGAATCTATGGAATACTTGATAAAAGACTCAGTAAGACTACTTTAAATAATAATTGTTCAGAATGTTGTAAAGTGCCTCATGCAATTAAGCACTTTTATATAGAGAAAACTTGACAGGTTTCTAGTTGAAAAGTTGCAAAGTTTCCGGTTGTGAAAACCTTAATACCAAGTTAATTGTCAAGCACGAATCAAATGCAGAAAAAGTCATGCACTGTAAGAGAACCACCAAATATTGATAGTTATCTTCTCTTTTAACCAGCTAAATCATGAACATAACTACTGTCTTCTGTTCATGTCTCACTCTCAGAAGAAAATCATAAAAAAAGGGAATTTTTAGTCAGCAACATATAAACATTTGGTATTTTAAGTAATTTAAGATGAAACAATGAGTTGTACAAAAAGGGCGGTAAGCAATAGGAAGCTGAGAACTTTTTTTAAAATCACATGGGTCAAACTCAATGACATCAATGTGACAGTTCAGATTATTTTAAAATGAAATAAAAAATAATTGCACAATTTCAGTTGTATTACATTTCTAGAAAATTAATACATCTCTTGTTACAAACACAATGTCAAATGAGTTTGCAAATGCTGATTCTCCAGCAACAGCAGAGGCAGTCAGACATAGCTTACCTGGCATTTCTTTCAAAAACTGGTGAGAAAACTTCGAAGAAGTTTTCTTTTGCTTCACTTTTGGAAGGTACAGAGTTATCAAAAGTAGGATCTATGCTGTTAAATGCTCGTCGTTTCACAGGATCAGATAATATTTCATAAGCTGAAAGAAAGTTACCAGACATAAGGTTGTAAATATTTAAAAAGATGCTCTCAGATCTGGGTTTGATCTATCGTTCTGTACAGCTTGATATTTAATTATTTTACTGACATCAAATAGCATTGCTGTCTATGTCTATTCCTGTTAGACTAAGTAGGAAGAAAACACTTATGAAAAAGAACACATTTAACCATTAGGATGTAACAAAACAGGTAACACTTAATTTTATAGCAGCAAATTTAGTTCAGACACTGGGAGTTTGGGCATGACATCTTCAGGCTTTTATCTTGCACCAGATCCTTGCAGATAAATTTACAAAATGGTCTACTAAGGCACAGAGTAAAGGCAGTCCCTGGGTTAGTATGTTGTCAGAACTGGCAAGAACAGAAGCCATTCATAAGAATTTTTCCAGGTCATGATGAAGTTGTACTGAGTCTTGGATAAAATATAAAACTCCACACAAACACTCCAAAACATGCAAACAGTCCCTGTTTTCCTGTTCTTACAGCCCTGCAGTTGGGGAGCATCACATTACTAATCTTATATTCTGGAAATCACACAAGGTATAGCTTCAGTAAACTCTTAATTTTTTCTCAAGGAAGTGTGGAGTTTCTCAGTTTTACAATGACCACTGTTTTCCAGTAAGAATGAAAAGTCAAAGCAATCAAATTTGTATTGCAAACATTCATGGACTTCTGTGCCTGCAGCCCTGCCCAAGGACACTGCACCATGGAGGTTGGATCCAGGAGGTGATAACCTGGAGGAGACCTTGGTGCTCTGCAGCTCTGTAAACTGATCTCACTGGACGTGTCAGCGGAGAGATGAAGGAATGACAGTGGCCACCAATGAGCTGTTGTCTGCCAGTCTGTCCTTCCCCTCTGGGAAAGGACTTCACCAAAACTCTAAATGACCCCAATTATCCTCTGCCTCAGTAATGGTCATACAATTTTCCTGATGCAGGAAATTCTGTGCACATCCATTAGTTCCTCTTCCATTTAAGAGATGTCCCTTCCACTTGCAGATCCCCAGTTCTACTCCCACACACTCAGTTCCCCCAGCTCTGTATCTCCCACTCATTCCTTTATCAGACCAGGTTCTGAATCCAACCTATGTATTCCCACCTTTCTATGTTTCTTCTCCCTGTTTCGTTACCATTTTCTTCTACTCCAGGTAGAAGACATTCAGAGAAGGAAGTTTAGAAACACAAATTCCAGGACTTCCTCCTGCTTCAACCTTATTGAGTGAAAATAATTTGTTTAAAATAAGCAAAAAAGCCAAGCTCTAAGGCATTTCTGGCGATGTAAGTCATACACCTGGAACAGCCCATACAGTTTTGGAGTTAGCCAGCAGTGGTGTTTGGGTCATAGAATCATTAAAGTTGGAAAACACCTCTAAAATCAGAGTCCAGCCATTAATCCTGCACTGCCAAGTCCACCAGTACAGGCAAGAGGAAAATGTTATTCAATTGACTTCACTTGCTCATCTGTGGGCAAAAATGAGCAGCTGAAGAAACTGATGACCTGGATCAAATCAAGATGTTCTGTTGTGAGAGCAAGCACATTAGAATTCAGATTTTCCAACTGCTGTTGGTGCCTGTGTGGAACTGTTCCATGGCTCACTAGTTTATCCCAGGTATGGGGCCACCTCCAGCCACAGAGGTTCATCTGTGTATGCACTGCTACAAGTGTCACATTTTGTCACCAGCTGGCACAGCAGCCAAACATCTGTCAGCTGCATTCCCATCCTGCTTCTGCCCACTGGGAAGTTATACCTAATGTGATCTATTGATGCAGTTTTCTAAAAAGGAAAAAGAACTTCCCCGACTGTTTAGGCATTGACAATTAAAATCCTAATAAAGCACAGCAAGTACATTTCTGATGATCAAGTAGATTGAGGGAGTATCTAACAAAAGAGATCAATTGCTTACCTTTAGTTATGCAAGTAAAATAATCATTATCACCTTCACCTATCTGTTCCCCTGCAGCTTTTCGTTTGTCTGGATGATGTTTCAAAACCATGGATTTATCTAACAAATAAATGCATTACAGTTAGAAATGCTTCATCAGCAACAGTTTCAAACTACAAAGTAATACAGTAATTCCAGCTGGCCTTTCTCTAATTCAAAACTTAAATAAAAAGCAAACAGTCATATCTGGAAGGAAACAGGAGTTAATGAATTTTCTTTGATTTAACACTATAATTAGAATTAGTATTATTTCATCTTTGCTGGGATATAAAATAACCACAACTCAGAAACTCTATTCTCTATTCCACCTCAAATCTGAAGAAGTCTCTAAGACTTATTCTAGTATTATGCCTAGCAAAGTGCTTCAGCATCTGTAAGTGTATAGTTAGCTTCACAACTGAAAAACCAGAAATAATTCATGTGATTTTGGTTGTTATTTCTAATGAAAAACAAAATAATTCAGATAAAATAAAAATTGTATTCTGTCCCTTTAGTTCTGAACACGATCCAAAGTGAAATTTAGCATGAAAACTACAGCCTGTGAATGCTGCTGCACTTCCCCATGGCTCATGTTAAGCAGATACACAAGACTTTGGGTTAAATTCTCCCTCTACTCAGGCCTTGAATCCTAAGGCATGACTGGCACATACAGAGTATCTACTGAAGGTGCTACCAAGGTTGTCTTCGTGTTTAAAAGGTAAAACCAGATTTTAGACCGACTTCTTTGTCAAAAGATCTTACCATACTGCCATACAACACACACTGTACCTTCCTGGCTCTCTCTAAAATACCAGGGAGAAGATACCATGCAAGCAGTTACAGCAACCTGTCTCCTGAGAAACGAATCAGAATCCTTCTTAGAAACAGGAAAGCACAGTGTACACTGGCGGGAAAGAGTCACATCTCTACAGCACCAGGGAACAATTGTGTGCTGCCAGGGTCCTAAAGAGAGAGGCTCTCGTTCTTGCTCAGAAGATCAGTGAGACCACTCACCACCACCAGAACAGGTGCTGCTCTATTCCATGATAGCACATGCTCCACAGTGCTGTGGAGCACTTGCCTGAGGCAACATGACTTCCCATGTAAGTTGGTAATTCACTGATTTCCACCCATTTTCATTTGAAGTATCTGAGATCAGTGATTCTACTTGCACCAGCACAGTAGTACAGGCAATTGTTCACAAGATCCATTCACAAAGCCATCAGCTTATCCCAGAGAGGCTACTGAACAATCTCCAGAGTCTTTTAAAATCTTCCTCCACTAAATATTTGCATCCTTCTTGCAAAGTCAAGCACACTGCTTTCCAAAAATAAAGTTCTGAAGCCCAACAGGCTCCATTCCCATGCCACACTCAGTCTGACTGTTAACAGCAGCAGGAACATGGCAGCTCAACACTGTCAGGGGGGTTGCAAGGGAACCTCTGGGAACACACAGGGCAGGGACAGCTCTATTCCTCTGCCTTTCACTGAGCCTGACTGCAGACTCAAATATATAGAAATGTATAGTTACAGTCTCAAGGCTGTTGACAAAAAACACAGGCCAGGAAGCAGAAATATGAAATTTTTTAATTCCCTAGATTTAGGCCTCTGGATTTCAGAGCTGTGATATGAATTTAAGGGGCTGGTAAGCAACATGAACTTTTAGGGCTGGCAAACAGTAAAAAGCTTGTTCACAACATGCAGGTATTTTCACTAGAAACCAGTTGTGTACATCTGAAAAAAAAGTTATGCTTCTGAGGGAAAGGTACTTACGAGCTGCTTTGATTTGTTTCTGAGTAGCTCTGTATCGTATATT
Source organism: Corvus moneduloides (assembly GCF_009650955.1). Taxonomy (NCBI): domain Eukaryota; kingdom Metazoa; phylum Chordata; class Aves; order Passeriformes; family Corvidae; genus Corvus; species Corvus moneduloides. The sequence continues at coordinate 62,451,858 of NC_045479.1, read as the reverse complement.
TCCCAGTCCAAGAACAGCATAATGGTCTTGATTCTGAGAGAAAAGAACCACAAACCCTAATAAACACTGATAAATACAACCTAAAACACCACAAGACATGCAGAAAACCAGTTCTCCTCTCCATCTCTTACAGGCAAGAGGGAGAATTCTTCCCTCTCTCAGCAAACATTGGGAAAAGACTATAAAAACAACTGTCAAAAATTATTGAACAACTACTGAGTAACTGAATATCAATAAATTAAGCCACTGTTATAGAAATTCAAGTGGCTTAATCTAAATTGGATTGAAGCACTAGAAAATTCAGTTATTGGAAAATTGAATTGCTGTCTTTAATATCAACAGTGCCAATGCAACTCCAGGATAAAGGAGACGGTGACAGGGAGAAGAGACACTTAATACTTTCAGGCAGTAAAATAAAAAGCCGCAGCTCAAAACTAAGATCTCATCCTGATGTGTTTGCCTTCACACACCAGATATAATGGTAAAGGATACAAACCGATTCAGATGGGTGTAGGAGGGGAAGAGGAAGGGGATCTTTAGCACCTGGGAATGGCAAATAACCTTGATGGGCAAAAATAGTTAACAGTAATCCATATTGACTGAATACCTTCCAGTCCTTTGGGTCAAGGGTTTTTAACATAGGATATTCCTCAAGCTGCAGTTCTTCATCCCCCGATTCTTCAGAAAGTTCCTTCTCATCTTCTAGCTCCTGGAAAGAGGCAGAAACATTTATGTTTCTCCTCTTAATAAATGCTTCAAACCATCTTCCCACAGGCTCCACTTGACAGAGTACTGATGCTATAAGCAAAAACATAAAAGCAACTTCACCTTCTGCGGTTGACTTTTTTTTTTTTTTAATTAAACCCCATCAAAGCCCACAAAAGTACAGCATCACCCAAGGTTACAGATCGCTAAATCTTCTCTTTGGCTCCATAAACACCAGAGTGCTAGAACCAGCACACGTGCCCGTCAGACGGGACCTCCCAACGCTTCGCCGTGCTCTTACATCTTGAAAGGTGCTTTCAAGTTAAAGGAACGCACGTGTCAAATGATATTAAATACAGTCCTATTGGCAACGGAGGAGACAACCGCGGCTGCGATATTAAATTTGGATTGATCTTCCCTACGTTCCCGCTCCCTCTTCCCAGGCCACTCCCTCCGGCAGCGAACCCAGACTTGTTGCTGCACACGGGCTGAAACGATGCCGGGGGAAGGCACAGCACGCGAAACGGAGACAATTAAAGTCAAATAAACAGGAAAGTTCTTCGAAACCGGCCGATTTCCCAACTCCAGCGGCCGGCCGGGCGCTCGAGGGCGGCCTTTCCCCGGCGCAGGCCCTGCGGGCCCGCGGTACCTACCGGCCGAGAGCGGCCTGCTGACGGCCGAGCGCTGCCCGTCCCGCGCGGGGCCGCGCAGCAGCGCCATGGCCGCGGCCTGGGCCTGCCGCGGGACCGGCGCGTGGGGCGCCCACAGCGCTTCCGGGGCGGCGGCGGCGTGCGGCGCCATAAGCGGCCCGGCCGGCCCTCTCTGGGCCCCGCGGGCCCCGCCGCACCCCCGCCGCCCCCGCGCCGCTCCCGCGGCCGGAGCGGCTCCCGCGGTGCGGGACAGGCGGCGCTGCCCGGAGCAGCGGGATGAACCGGCGGCGCTGCGCGGAACTCCCGGTGCCAGCCGCGGCGCCGGGGGGGAAGGAGTTGCCTGCGCGCGGGCCGCGGTGCACCCTGGTTTGTGTTCCGGGCGGAAGCGGCGCGGTGCTGCGTAAGGCGGGTGGGCGCGATGCCGGATTACCTGGGAGCCGACCAGAGGAAAACCAAGGAGGAGGAGAAGGAGGACAAACCCATCCGCGGTGAGGGGCGATGGCGAGGACACTCTCCGAGCAGCGCCCGGGGCGGGGGCGGGGCGGTGCGGCCGGCGGCCATGTCGGTGCTGGGAGCGGCGGGGCTGGAGGAGCAGCGGGGGAAAAAAGGACTAAGAAGGCTTTAAAATGTCTCTAATGTGCGTTTTGGCCCTGCGGCCGCCGCCCCGCGAGTGTCCCCCATCCCGGCCCGGAGCCCGGGCTCGGGCGGTGCCGCCGCTGACGGGATGGGAAGCGGGGCCGGCGTCGCCTCGCGTAAACATCGCTGTGAGGGGCTGGGTCTGGGAATGCCGAGGGACAGCGGGACAGGGCTGCCTGCGCCACAAGGGACCGATCGGGGCTGCGGAACCAGCACCGTGTGGGGCTGGCCGGGGAAGCGCCGAGATCCTCAAGGGAGGAAGGGACGATCCGCCTTTTAAGTCTCGTTCTCTTAAAAAAGGTTTCTAAAATGCCCGATTTTTTCATCGTGAGAGAAGAGAATGCCTTTTGTGGTTTAATACTTAGTTTTATACTTAAAATGTACAACAAAACGTGATACAGTAATACTGAATCTCCCTGAAAGGAGGCTGTGGTGAGCTGGGGGCTGGTCTCTTCTGCCGTGCCTGCAGTGAGAGAACTCGAGGAAATGGCCTAAAGGTGAGGAGGGGAGATTCAGATTAGATATTAGAAAAAAAATTTCACAGTTCGGGTGGTCAGCCAGTGGAACAGGTTCCCCAGGGAGGTGGAGTCACCGTCCCTGAAGGTGTTAAAGAAGGCGTCTGGATCTGTTGTTGGGTGGCGTGGCTTAGGGGTTACAGGGGCAGTGCTGGGTTGAGGGTTGGACTTCATGATCTTGAAGGTCTCTTCCAACCTTGATGATTCCATGATAATTTCTTTCTCTTGCCTGGGGGAGCGCCGCAGAGCTGCCCGGGTGCTGCCTCTGTCATTAGGAATTGCGGGGAAGCAGGAGAGGGAAGGCAGCAGAGTTTTCCAAGGATACCGGCATAGTGTGAAAGCTGCCGCTTGCTCCTCATGTTTTAACTTATTGTGGCTTTTTATTTCGTGTTAGTAAATATTTATTAATGCATCTGGAAGCGCAAGCACTGCAAAATGTAATCAGTGATGGACTTTGAACTGTTCCCATTCAAGAAAGATTTCTAAATTATAGCAACAGAGTGCTTAGTAGCTATAAAAAAAAACCCAATGGGGTAGTACAAATAGTCAGGAAAGAAGTAAGGATCAACATAAAAGGTCTTCAGAATCCTGTATAACACATACTGCACCCAGATCACCCGTACTGTCTGATTTGGGCTCCATCTGTCTTAAAAAGAGTGGAATTAGACAAGACAGGAAACTGGGATGGGAAGGGAGAGAGGGTGTTGAAAGCCTGTTAAATGCCAGGTGATGTGAGAGTGCTGTGGCAGAGTGACACTAACAGAGTTATATTTTTCTTAGTTGATGGAGTCACTGGAGCCACCTCTGTGCAGAACTGAACACATGAAACAGCTGACTGTGCTTGTTCTTTGGTGGGAGTTCTCAGGCTGAAATGAAAGTTTTAGATGCCAGGTTCAAGTCAAGTAAAAGGCAGCACAATGCAGATTTAAATCAGGAGACTCTTTCCTGTGTATTCTGCTGAAAGTTTACAGGGATTAAAACCCCCAACATAAATATTTATGTAAGGAAATTGTTTTAAGGGCTGTTAATAACAATGTGTGACACAGGAGTGGGGTTTCACCATGTATTTGCCACCTTTTGTAGATCTTCCTGTTTGAGAGGGGAATTTGGACCAGACTTTTTCTCATTTAGTATGACCCTTACCATATTTCCTGTTTTACAGTATTAAAACTAGGAGTTGACAGTGATGTTTTGTTACTGAGACCAGCTTAGATTTGGCTGCTGTTCCCTGCTCACACTGGGCTGTTTGGAAGAGACATCACTGGTGGAAAGTGGTAACAGTTTTTCACTGATGCTTTCTTGAACATCTAGAAGCAAAAAGTTAAAAAGATGAAGTTTTGATATCTTCCATCCCTTTTTTGAACAGTCACAGGCTGGGAAACTACTCTGAGTGAGGCAGAATTGAAGTAGCTTGTTTGTTATGAGCTCTGAGTGGTGCAGGTTTTTGGACTGAAGGGAGCAGCTGGAGACCCTGTTTTCCTTGGATAGCTGATGCTTTTTTTGTAGCACTGTGGTTCAATGAAAAGAATCTCTTTAAAATACATGTTTTCATCTTTTAGAAGCAGAATTAATACTGCTGGCTTTGTTTTTAAAACCGGAAGCTAAGTCTCTCCTGTCTTGTTTCAGCTCTCGATGAAGGAGATATTGCCTTGCTGAAAACATATGTAAGTAGCACACACACATGGGAGTGTTAAAGAGAAAAAGCAGTTCCTGTGGGGAATACCCTGCAGGAGTGGAGGGGTGTGCACTGAGCAGGTAGAGCATAACTCTGCTTCTCTTCATGCTTTTCTCTCCTGCCAAAATCTTTTCTCCCTTTTCACCTTCCAACGAGAAGGCCCCAGCCTGCAACACTAAAAATAATCCAGTGGCTTTGTTAACTTGAAAGTAGTTAAGAGTTTGTTTCTCTATTATTGTTTCATATCTCATTGCTGATTGTTGTAGGGGTCTAACGGACAGGGCTTTTCTAGGGCTTTTTCACTGGCCAGTTTTCTTGGATTACACAAAAAATAATTTTAAGACCCCTCTTGCCACAAAATTGACTTGCTTTTAGCCCTAATGTTAAAAGAACATAATGTTGAGAGGCATTTTCCAGAGACAGTAAGGCTTAAAATGCCAGTCTACCCTTTTCACTGGGAAGAACAGTTGGTCTGTGAAAGAACTCTTGAGAGATGAAACTTGCATCTTAGGTATGTTTGGTGAAGCCTGAATTTTGCTGACACCAAGACTTCTTTACAAAGTTCTGAAATACAGCCTGTTCCCACTGCATCTTCTTTTTTTGTTGCCAGTGGCGTACAAAGGAGATCTTACAGAGCAAATCCAGGTCTGAATCCACCTGTGTTAGGCAGATCTGGATCAAAAAATGCATTTTATCACAAGCAAGAATTGCCCCTTGATCTTTCTGCTGTCCTGTGTGGATGATGAAAAGGTTGGGTAAGGTAGTTAAAGCACTTGTACAGATGGTTTCCAGAAAGTGTATTCAGAATTCTCTCTATATATGATTTTACTGAGTCTTTTTTATTCTTTAGGAGAAATAGTTTAAAAATGTAAGGCTGAACAGGTTTAAAAGAAAAACAAATCCTTAAAGTTTACAAATGTGGAAAATTTCCACCTTCACAGTTGGTCAGTTGTGTTGTGAAGCTGCACTTCACTTTTGCAAACAGAAGTATTGTTACTGGAAGTTAATTCTGTCTGTTTTGGCTGTCATCAATGGTTGGCTAATGTACCAAGACAGTCTGTTGGACATCTTGATGCTCAGCAGCTCTTGTCATTTTTTCCTAAACATGAGAGAATTTCAGTTACGAAATCTATGTGATACTCCTTTTCCAGGGCCAGAGCACATACTCAAGGCAGATCAAGCAAGTAGAAGATGATATTCAACAACTGCTTAAGAAAATCAATGAGCTCACTGGTATGTTGCTGTCTTAGATAACTTTCTGTAGAAGAGCCACAGATACCAAAACAAGTGTTGTAAAAAGTTGCTTTTAAACAACTTCTGCATTGGGTTTTTGTTGTTGCTTTTCTCAAAAGAACATAGTTCTTTATTTGGTAATGTGAGATTTTTTGCTTAGTAAGTGATGTTTATTTTGATTGGGCAGGAGTAATCTGTATATCTGATTTTGTAATTTTGTAATTTAACACATTTTTAATCAAAACTGTGGTTTCTGTATATAATGGTGGCATGAAACAAATGCCCCTTTCTGACACCAGATAAGGAAGTAGTAATAACAATAATAATTAATTAGTTTCCTAATTTTTCTTTCACTGATGTATGTTTTTTGCCCTGTTGCTAATCCTGCAGTGGCTCTTGGTTCTGCCAGGAAGACCACAGTTTCTCTTGTAAAATAATCTTGATTCTTTTTGTATCATGGAGATGGTACTTGTTATATCCATGTTTTGGAAGATTTATGGAGTTTTTCATCCATGTGAATCCCTTACTTTCTGATACCTTGCACTGGAGCTTTCCCTCAGTGAAAGCACTTGTGAGTTTCACTCCTTTAGTGAAATGTAGATATCCACTGTCAGTGATGTGTGTCCTGCTGTAACCATCCCCACACTACAAAATTGTCTGGGACGGTGGCCAGGCTGGGATTTGAATGTCCAGCTGGCATGTAGGCTCTTCCTTTAGGAAACTGTTTTTTAGGAAGTCCATGAAAGATGTGTGTGTGTTGTTTTGGAGGTCTCTCAAAAAGCTTCCTGCAGGGTTATTTCTAAGAGTTTGGTGTGGGAAGGATGGCTGACACCCCAGTTAGCTGCTTCCTCCTCAGCTTGTTTGTGCTGCACACAGGAATCAAGGAATCTGACACTGGCCTGGCTCCTCCTGCCCTTTGGGATCTGGCTGCAGATAAACAAACTCTCCAAAGTGAGCAACCATTGCAAGTTGCAAGGTGGGAGCACTCTTCTCCTTCCAGTAGAGCTCCATAGTGCTAACAGTCTGATTTATAGCTTATGTGTGGACTTCTTTTAAAAAATAAAGTTCACGTGTTGTGCATCTTGAAAGTGTTTTTTTACCACTGAATCATAAAGGAACTGTGATTATGTGTAGTGTACATTATACTTGTACTTACTCCTGCAGTTATTGTATGATGCTATAATGATTGCATAATAATGTATATAATGATGTCATCACAAGTACAACAGCTATTCTGTTGTATTTGGAAAGGAAAATGTGACTCTCTTGATGCTTATGCAGGTAGCAAACCAGTTTGCCTGCCTGGAGCTGTAACTGTGTTTCTGTGTTAGGTGCACAAAGATCATCAATGCAGACTCTGAGGATCCCAAGTACATTATCAATGTCAAGCAATTTGCCAAGTTTGTGGTGGATCTCAGTGACCAAGTGGCACCTACTGACATAGAAGAAGGCATGAGAGTTGGGTATGCAAAGTCTTTGTGCTCTTGTGAGTCTTCCTGCAGACTGAAGCTTTCTCTGAGTTGTCTCATGTCATAGTTTGACAGGTCAACAGCCCTCATTTCCAATTTTTGCAGTGGTTGAAATTACGCCACTACTGTCTTTCTCTTGGAAGACAGTAAACTCACCTGTATGCTCTGCTGGAATCTTTTGTTTTGTTTTACTTTGACAAAAATTGACAAAATCCATGTGTCATTGGACAGAAACCTTTCCATTTGGGCCCCAGTGGTCCCAGCTTTCAGGGAGCCTATGTAGGGTCCTTCTTTGGCACTCTCTGGTTACGCACAGGGCAGCAATGAAATGTTCACTGAGGACGTAAAACCTGTTACTTCAGAGTCAGTGTTTTGCCAGTTTGCTCTGTTGGATATTTTGAAATTTAGTTTTCAAAATACTTTGGAATTAATCGTTTTGGAAACCTTAAAATTTTCTGCAGAAAGAATTCCAGTACCTAGCCTACCTGCTATTAGCTTTTAGGGCTGGGTTCTCTTGATGCCAGAGAAAACAACAGTTCAAGAATTCAGCTTGTCATTTACAGAGTTGCTTCTACATAACACTTTACTTAACCAGTGTTAAAATAGTAGTCTTCATGCTTCCTCACCAGGGTGGACAGAAACAAGTACCAAATCCATATCCCGTTGCCTCCAAAGATTGATCCCACAGTCACCATGATGCAAGTGAGCATTGCTTTTACTTATTTTGGCACGGCTTTGTCTTGTAATTGTGATTCCTTTAGCTGGATTTTGTTGTGGGCTGTTAAAAGCCTGGAGATATTTGCTGCACTAGGCTGGTAACTGCTCACTCACCTCTTTGTTGTGCAGGTAGAAGAAAAACCTGATGTCACTTACAGCGATGTTGGTGGCTGTAAAGAGCAGATTGAAAAGCTGAGAGAGGTGGTCGAAACCCCTCTGCTTCACGTAAGTTACCTCCAGATTGAAGCTTCTATTATTTTGGAAGTATTCTGGTCATCTGTTAGCATGTGAAAAAGCAAAAGACAATGTCACTGAGTGTAAACACCTGAGTGAAAGGAAGCTGGGTTTTAACAAGTGAAATCCAGACCAGCCTCCTTTACATTGGTCCCCATTAGTGATTTCCTCAATTTGCATATATTCTATGATGCACACAATCTTTAGTCTGCACATAACCTTGCCTTCTGTCTCCCTCCACAGCCTGAAAGATTTGTGAACCTTGGAATTGAGCCTCCCAAAGGAGTGCTTTTGTTTGGGCCACCTGGCACAGGCAAAACCCTCTGTGCCCGTGCTGTGGCTAACAGGACTGATGCCTGCTTCATCAGAGTGATTGGATCTGAGCTGGTGCAGAAATACGTGGGAGAGGTAAGAGCAGGTGCTTGATGGAGTGTGGAGGAGTTTGTAGATTCCCCTTGTAGGTACCCGACACCACAGTGGGGGTGAGGGATGGATGTACTTGGAAGCTGCAGGTGCAGGGGGGCAGGAGCTGTCAGACAAATCACTGCAGCTCAGGCATTGGTGACAAGACCTGAGGTCTGCTGTCACTGATGAAAGGGATTTTGCAGTGCAGAGTTCAGTCTGTGGTTCAGGAGGACTCTGGAATTAGGATTCTACTCCCAGTTCTGCCACTTTCCAGTTGGCCCTGATGTAAATTACTTCATCTGTACTTCTGAGTTTAAGAGCAGTAATTTTTCTCTCCTTTATAAATTGCTTTAAGCTTTATAATTGTCCCATTACATATGTGAAGAAATTTAAAAAGAGTTTTTTCATTGGAAACTTAGAAGTGTTTGGAAGCATGGAGAGTTTGATTTTGATAGTTTTCCTTTAATGTACCTCAAATCTCTAATAAAATCTTTATTTTTTGCTTTCAGGGAGCTCGAATGGTTCGTGAACTCTTTGAAATGGCAAGAACTAAAAAAGCTTGCCTTATATTCTTTGATGAGATTGATGCTATTGGAGGTATGTTTGTAGTAGCTACAGTTCTAACCTCCTGTGAGAGCTTCCAGGTTTTCTTATCCAGTTCTTTATCTGGATTGCTGCATTTCAAGGAAAGTGCTTGTAAATACTGAGTTAGCAAAACGACTCCCAGCACACCCCATGTCCACAAAGCTGCCAAGAAGTGGTTTATATAGCCCAGATGGGAAGCCATTTTTGCACATTTGGAACACCCAGATTATTCAAACTTCCGTGAAGAAAGCCTGTATTTTGTTTGCAAAAAAGTACTATTAACTTAAATCCCATTCATCTTCTAGACTACACTCCAAGTCTTTATTACTTCCTGAACATTATGCTTTTTTCTCAAAGAAAGTGCTTAGGTCCTTTGAAAGTAGAACAATTTTTTACATAGACAAGGGAGAAGGATGATTTTGGGAAGGGCAAAATAAGCTACATGGGTAAATTCCAGCAGCTTGGTCAGTTATTAGGCAGGGAGATAGAGGCCCTTTCTTACTAAGGAGGAAGATCCAGCACTCACTCTTGGTTTGAAATGTGTCATCCAAATAACCCCCTCACACCTTTTCAGTTCATCACAAATACTTGTATGCACTTTAAAATCATTTTCCCAGGTGTCCTGTGTTGGCAGCCACTGTGACACCTCTGTGTCCATGGCCTGGAGGTGCCTCTCCCTCTGTGTCACTTGCGTGTCTCCTCTCCAGGTGCTCGTTTTGACGATGGGGCCGGGGGTGACAACGAGGTGCAGCGCACGATGCTGGAGCTCATCAACCAGCTGGATGGCTTTGATCCACGGGGCAACATCAAAGTGCTGATGGCCACAAACAGGCCCGACACTCTGGACCCAGCGCTGATGAGGCCTGGCAGGCTGGACAGGAAGATAGAGTTCAGCCTGCCTGATCTTGAGGTGAGAACTCTTTATTCCCCAGCCAAGTGTGTTCTGATACCAGAGTGTCTCTTCAGTTAGGGCATCATTGTCTGGAAGTTTATGAGAAATAGAAAAAGCAGCACTCTTAAATTATGTGAAACTGCATGGAAATATGGGTGATTAAAGGTGTGCCCAAGGTTTTCCCACGCTGCACAGACTCCATCCCAGCCGAGAAGCCATACTAAGCAGCTATAATCGCTGTATATTCCTGCCTCAACAGAGAAAAATTCCTTTAACCAGATCCACGATTTAGTTCAGAATTTGGAATGTGTTTTGTTTGGCTCTTTTGAGAGAGATTTGTTGAGGTACTTCTATGATGAAAGCCCTTTTTAAAGTTATTTTCTTAATTTAGTGTGATGGGCACTTACACATTCCAGTGCAGACATGGGAAACCATAGCTGGGCAGCAGATACAAGGTGTATTTTCCATTTGCCTGTGCTGTGGACACAGACAGCTGCAGGCTGGAGTCATCACCTCTGTCATGCCTTGAACACCCCTGTCCCCTTCCCTTCAGGGACGAACTCACATCTTCAAGATCCACGCTCGTTCGATGAGTGTGGAGAGGGACATCCGATTTGAGCTGTTGGCTCGGCTGTGTCCTAACAGCACAGGTAAGCTGAATGTGTTCATTTCTTTGAACAGTTCTGTGTATGGGCCGTGTCCCCTGGCAGTCAGTGCTGAGTTATCCCTGTCTTTCCCAGGCGCCGAGATCCGCAGTGTCTGCACGGAGGCAGGAATGTTCGCTATCCGAGCGCGCCGGAAAATCGCCACCGAGAAGGATTTCCTGGAGGCAGTGAACAAAGTCATCAAATCGTACGCGAAATTCAGCGCTACCCCCCGCTACATGACCTACAACTAATACCTGGGCGGGGTCTTCCTGTTCCTCCTAAACTTCCTGTGGAACAAAATCCAAGTGTAGAGATTCATGTTGTGTTCTTGGAATCTAGAATTAAACGGGAGTGTTCCAAAGAGTAAGTGTGTGTTCATTGTGAGTGTTCTACACCAGCAGAGTGTTGCTCCTGTAGGGAAGAGATCTCAGTGAGGTTACAGTAGCACAGCCTAAACCACAGGTAATTTTAAATCAGATACCTGGGCAATGTTAGACATCCCAAGTTTAGATCTCTGGTCACCATCTACACTCCAGAACTTGAAATCCAAGCCATAGAGGTATGGGAAGACCCCTTAGTGACTCCAGTGTTTCTGAGGGTACTAAGAAAGGCTTGTGTGATGCTTGGCAGCTAGGTGTAGGTGTATCCCAAGAAAATGGGAGCTGCCACTGGAAGGCATGTGTGGTGGTCTGAGTCATTGCCCATCTCAGGGAAGACACGAAAGGACATTTTTTCCCTCCCTTGGTGAACACTGTGGTACCATCACAAGTGGTTTATTTTATCTTTGGTGGTTTTTTTATCCCTTTTGCTGAGATTCTTTGTTGTATTTTAAAAAATAGTAAATGGTCAAGGAGGAGGGAGGTGTACTTTCTTAGTGCTAAGGGAAGGAAGATTCCTTTTCTCTGATCCTGCTATGAAGAGTTTGACACCAGTCTAGCAGTGAGCACTTTGATATATTGTATGACTTGTCTGAGATGCTGCTGCACACACAGGATGACCCTGACAGGGTCCTGGTGCTCCTGGTGCTGGGCAGTGGCTGGGAGTTGTTGGCCACAAGCAGCATTGAAAGGTTAATCCTCGTTCATCTGACATGTTCCTGTAGAGCTGGGTGTGGTCAACAAAAAGCAACAGCCTTTCATTTTCCTTTTTTCAAGCGTTTCTTTAAAGTGGCTTGAGGGGAAGAGGTGGAAGAAATACCTGAGGGGAAAAATTACTTTTGGGAAATGCTTTGTCTTGGAAGTGAGAGAAGTTTTATTGTCAGTTGTATCAAAATGAGACCCATCAATTTATCAAGCTCAAATTATGAAGCCACTTTACTTTTTTTTTAAAGAGGAAGTGCATGCAATATGGAGAGAGAGTACCCAGCCCATGGACTGGGTTAGGGTTCTGGTTGGAGTCAGTATCTTGATATGGAAACTTGGGCAATCTCAACACGTGTGCGTCATTTCAGGAAGAACATTTTAGGGAGGGATGCCACTTTATTGGTGGGACAGAATGTTCTCATTTTCAGAAAGCAGCACTGACAGCATCTCTTTATCAGGAGCAGCACTTCAAATCAAGTGTAGCTTCTCCTTGAGAAGGATTAAGTGAAGTATGTAGGAAGAGTTTGGATCTTACCCGGTATCCTGAATTATCATCAGTACTCTTGCAAAAAAAGGAGGGGAGAGGAGCGTGACCCTGATTATTCCGAGGTACTGACCCAGACTTAGGCCATCCACTGCCAGCTGCTGTGGCGGGGCTTCAGCAGTGAGGGGGGAGGCCCTCCCCTGTCCCTGCAGACAAACTGGAGCCCTGTTACAAGGTTAAAGGACCCAGGGTGGTTTATTCTCACACCAACAAGCCTAAGGTAGGATTTAACACTAAGAAGTCTGTTAGTCAGTGCAGGGAAGAGGAAGTGGGTTCCCTTTTCAGGGGCTGGCTCAAGCTGCCAGGAGGAAGCAGTGCTTCAGCTGGTGGCAGCAAAGCAGAGGAACAGATGAGCAAAAGCTGCCAGATTTTGTTCTACAGGATGAGTTACCAGCACTGCTGGGGGTTGCAGGAGCACTTGGTCTGCATGGTCTGGGATGTGGGACTTTGTTGGGCAAAGGTTCTCAGTCCAGGTTCAGCAACTCCCCAGAAGTGCAGCTGTTATTACCAGGATGGGAGATCCAGCTTTAGTTCTATCCCTGTGAGGCCTGGCAGGGAGAGGGCTTTGTGGGGGTGCCAGGAGTGAGGAGCAGGAACCAGCACAGAGGCAAGACCCGCCTGGAGCTGGAAACCGTTCCTGGCCCATCCCTTGGCATCAGACACTTCTATCTGGGGCCCTCAGCTTGTCCCTCATACAGAGTCTCACCAAGACAAAGCAGAAAATTTTCACAAGTGACATCACTTTATTTTGGAAGTTGACAGGATTTCAACGTGAACTGAAGAGACTACAGAGTTAAAAACTGAAGCTGCGACAAGCTGAAAGTAGAAAAATATACTGTATGTAGTAGATACAAAGGCTTGTTGAACTAGTTAACATTATAAAATGTACCAAAAGTTGTTTAAATAAACACACACAATGTCTTGACATGCATGCACTTCATCCTTTGAAAGCCAGCTAAGCAGCAATTTCTGATGCAGAAAGCTTCCCATCCCTATGGGCAGGGGAGTCTGAGAAATTAAAGCATCTTTCCTGACTTCCCTGGTTCTTGGGAAACAGTTTACCTGAAGCAAGCCCTAATTGCAACAGAGCCTGAAATAAAGTAAGAGTATTACATTCTGTGATCAGAGGTGAGGAAGGTGTCTGAATTCCTTAGGCACAGGACCTGTGATTTGAGGGTGCTGAATGAAATGTCACTGATGTCCTGTGCTGTCAAAATAACCTGCAGAGAAAGACTTTTAGGTTCCTGCTTCTGCTGAGCTTCACAGTGATTATTGTGAGGGAAACAGGGGCACTGAAGATTTCTTTTGCATGACTTCCATTTCCATGGTTTTCATCTCACACCTGAAGTGAGGCAGTACCACAGTGGCCAGGCTGACAATAGAAAAAGAAACCCCATGCCACTGTTTCTTTTAAAAAACCCAAACATGAACCATTTTTGAGTTCTATTGAACCCTGTTTCTCAAAGCACTTAAAAGCTGAGGCAGAAGCAGCATTACTGGGAGGAAGATGGGCAACAGAAAAGTACCTTTTTTTTTTTTTTTTGACCACTGAGACTTTAGACCTTGCTTAAATTTTCATTCCAACTTAAGAGACTGCATATAGGGCATCAGTTCTTAATATAAATAGGCTTCACTCCTGTCTTAAACCAGTTTTGTCTGCAAACTTTAAAGCTAAATTAAGTTTAGCTTAAAATCATCTGAGTTCTTTTCTAGAAAGCCTAACTGGGTTTTGGCAGTGCAAGTACCATACTGATAATGTAATAATTAATGAGTTTCTGACTTGAAGTTCACTTAGAGCAAAAATGAAGAAGTGAGTACAGCTGAGACAGGTTAGATATTTTTTAAAAGATAACTGTACCATCCAGGTTTAAAAACAGCAGCAGCTAAATGCCACCAGTGTGAATTCAATTAATCCAGCTATCAGATTATTATAAATGTTGACATCAGGCTTTAAAAGTCATCTAAGAAAGTTCTTTAAAGACACTGGTACAGTGTATTGCACTTGCAGAACAGTTACCTCCTGCAAGATCCCACTCGTAGTGAGTTAAAGTGCCCATTTTCTCAACATGAACAGGAATGTCACCTTGTCCACCAGATTCTGATTGCAGCAGAATACACTGAACTTTCTTTTCCTGCATAATTTTGTGCTTGTGTATAATTGGAAGGCTATACCCTGATCAAAGGAAAAAATTCAAGAGCATGAAGGCTTACATTTCCTTATCCACTCTTCCTACAAAAAATAAGCACCACCCTATACCCATAGATACAAACAGCCTCAGGCTCTCTTCAAACTGTGCAAATTAAATATTCAGAAAGAGTCTCCATCAGCACAAATCTGGCTCCCATTCTGCTCGATGCCACTCCTCAAAGGTTGGAGTCAGCCTGTGCAGCACACCCATCTTTCACTTGGCAAGCAAGGACAGCATCATGAATACTATGAAACAGCAACTCTCTTGTTACACTTTTATCAAAAAAATTCAGTCTTGTCAGCTCATTCATAACAGGGCCTATAAAACAAAACCCAAACATGGCATCAGTGAATACACTTAATTACAAAGATGGAAGACAATGGCATGCCAGGAAAAAGATGACAGCTTGTTCTCTTGTTGTTACTAAAAAATTTGAAATAGCCAGGTGGATCACATGCTACTTCTAGTCCAAACAGGTAATTCTCTTATGCAGACATAGACAGAGGCCTGTTCTTGGCAGAAGATGCTACAATCCCAAATACCGGATATTGGAACATTTCAGGCTTTTCTCCTTACTACATTACCTCAACAATTTCAAGATACAAAGTTCAGTGTGGCATTCACAACTTGCCAGCTGGAGGAAATGGGAGCAGGATCCAGTCCTCACAAAGATCATTACATCAGTGCTCTACTTCCACTAAAGTTAAAGCTCTAATGCATATGGGCTTGCTTTTCCTCAAATCCAATTTTACGTGAAGTGCTGATACTCCTGAGGCACTACTGGCAGCAGGAAATTTGGGAGCAGAGAGAAAGAGATAAAACACAATCTCTCCCGTAAAGAACACAAAAAAAGAAAAAAAAATCTCAACTCACCACTACAGCTGGCAATGCAGACACAGACACCGACTTCTTTGTATTCTTTTATAATCTACAACAGAGTTAAGCTGAAGTTAAATGCAGATAATACATCATCATGCACACTGCAGTTCTGGAAGCCATATACTGTGAAAGCTGCAGAGTCCACATTCCCCAGCATTCAGCTAAAACTTACAGAATTAAACCAGTGATGAGGTGACATATTGGATTGTATTTGAGCAGGCAGTTATGTCTCATGCTGACAGCTTCCTTATTAGGTATCTGAAAAGCTTTCTATGGGTTTTTCTGGGGAAAAAATCCCTACTTACCGATTTTAGTGTTTTTGCTCCAACCGAATCCACAAAGTTCACTGGGGTGAAATCCAGAATTAAAGAGTGAATATTTGTTTTGGGCTCCACAAAATATTCATGCTCATCAGGAGGTATGTCTTGTACACTAGAATCTGCAAATTTTCCATTCACAGGTAAGTCATCACTTGCTATCTCATGTTTTACACTTGCTTCTACGTCGTTAGTCTGGGAGAGAAGATAAATACAGCTTAGAGGCAGTCAGTGCTTTTTCAACATAAATCCCTTTCCTCCCCTCACTCATGTGTTCTTTAAGCCTTTAAAAGGTGTACAGCTTGTGGTTACTACAGAAACTGGCTTAACAAGCACACATACTTCCATATCTTGTGTATATCAAGGTTTGTTCTCTTATGCCCAGCCTTTCTACAGTCACACACAAGCAGCTTAAAGCTGGTATCTCAGGACTGAATTACCCATTTCCTGCAAACAATGACACCTGTTCATTTTTACTGACATATTTTTACTCCGTTTCCTTGCCTTATCCCTGCTAATCCCATCAAGGCCTATGATTCAAAATAAGCAACAGCAATCAGGCTCTCAAGTTAGGCTTTTTTTAGGTTTCCCATGGTAAAATCACACACCAGTTCCCAACACGGGGGTGAGTTTAAACATGCATAAAAGCACAAGCGTGTCCTAAATAACCCTTCTCAGTGTATCTGCCCCACTTGGCCATGCCAGAATTAGCAGAGGGGATGCCACCTTCTTATCACAAGGGCTGCTAATTCGAATTATTTTATTATATCTTATTTCTACATGATTATTCCAAGTGTGTGGAGAGGGGCAGAGTCTCTTTGATTTCTGCCAACACCAATGCTGAGATAACATGACAGGGTGGAGAGTTTCTGTGCCACTCTGTGCTACCTGAATGCAATCAAGGTATAACAGAATTATCCAATCCAGCAGTGAGCCTCTGATCCTTACACTGTTCCTTCAGTCACCTGTCCCCACTGCACAGCACTTGCTGCCTAAGCCCTGCTCCCCAAGCAGCACTCTGCACCTTGTATAAAACACAAGAATGGTAACACCTGAAAGCAGCCTGATAAAGCAGAGGTAAATATTTACCGAAGAGTTCACGAGTTTCAGCACAGCTTTCTTTCTGTGTTCATTTGCTGCCTTTATCTCCCTGGCATGGCGCTTCTGGGCTTTTCTCCTCGCTGCTAATAAGGCACCAGGGTCCACTCCAGTCTATCAGGAGAAGAAAGCATGATCAGAGCAGATTCAGCTTGTTAGGATGGCACTGGAGTATCAATTTGCACTGAATTAATCACTGCCATAAATTTAAACAAGGAGCCTGCATTTTCCAGCTTCCCTTGGTGGGAGTGAGAACAGTATAAAGAAGGAATCATCTTGGCAAGCACTGTATTAATAAGATGAGGGAGAGATGCATCTCATTGTTTTCTTAAAATCAGAGTGTTGTGTTTCAACCAAATGCTGATTGGAGTGCAGAGAGCAAAGGGGAAAGAAGTGCATTTGGGCAATAATCACTAATATCTCTCACTTTGTGAGGGCAAGTACCACCCACCTGTTCTGTATAAGACTCGTCATGGGAGCTACAGAAAAATTTTTCAGAAGTTAGTACAGGTGCAATTGTCACCATTTAGGCGGTTCTGCTGCTGCCACTGCCACCCAGTGAAACAGGCAGTGAGGCACACCCTGTGTGCAGGTGATCTGCTGCCTTGAGAGGCACTAAATGCCCACAATATTCCACAGTCTTACACTCCAGTAAAGTTAGCTACCCAACAAGGAAACTTTCATTCCCATTTTGTTTTCACTTCAGCAAATAGTTTCCTGCTGAAAAAAAAAGTTCAACCGGTTTGTGCTCTGCAGCCACCACTTTCCATTAACGAGCAGGCAGAATGAAGCTACACTTGCCTGTTTATTCCCTCCCACCATGTTGTTGCTTTCTAAGATAATCTGTAGCTGGCTGGAGGGTCACCTTCTCATATTTTACAGATCACCAGGGGTCACAGGCTAAGAAACACTGTGCTAGGGGCTACACTAAAGGAGCTGAAAGATGAGCATGTTTCAGAAACCAGTTTGAATTTTCAGGACACAGACATAGAATTTACTCACCTTTTTCTTCAGTGCACTTGTATACGACTCACTATTAGCAAAATAAAGTGATGTATTAGCTTGAAATATTTTGATTCCAGGATATTCTTTAACCTAAGGAAAATATTGGATGTGCACCGTTAAACAGAGTAAAAGCCCCTGTGTGATCATAAGACACACAAACATGCAGCAGTGCAACAGCCAAGCTTGGATGGCTCTCAGCACATGACAAATAAAGAAGGTTGGCACTGTTGTGAGCAAATGCAACCAGGAGATCAGAACCTCCCCCTTTTCCCAGTGTAATACTGCACACTATCAATGCCTGGTAACATTTCTCCTTCTTTATTACAACAGAATGTACAGCCATGAAAAAAGCTAAATATTTGCAGTTCTCTGATGTTGCTATTTGCAGCTGGTATTACCATGAGGAGATCATGCAGACCTAGAATTGCTTCCTTTTAGCCTCCCTTTCTACAGGCATGACTTCCTTCCTTCTCTCTTTTTCTTTCTTGACTTCCCAGGTACCAAAAAAACCAACCTTTCAAATTGTTGGTTTTATCCAGACCTTCAGACAGGTCTTGATACTCACTTCTCTCCCGTACCTTACATGCAGTCATCTCTAAACAGGCTGAACTGTGACATTTTCCATGCAAATGAGCTGGCCAGAAGCAGAGACCCAGCCTGCCATATGCTGCCAATCCCATCTTTACCCAGGAGGAAATGCTGACTGCATTCAGTGTAACAAAGTGGAGTCTCCTCTCCTTTGCATACAGATATAAATGTGTGTACCTATACTCCTGCTTTGCATCGTATTTAAAGCAGAACTGCAGCATCTTTTTCCATAGGTTTTTACAGACTGGTTCCTCAGTAAAGGGGGATGTAGCTTTCATAGCAGCATCTCTGAGAACATGGCAGAGAGTGCAGAAAATTGTAGCTGCTGTTTGAGAATAAATACAGCATGTTTATATCCACTGCACTGACAAAATATAATACTTTCATCACCTTTTGGTTGAAAAAAATGGCATTTATGAGAAGCTAAGTGCATGGTGAGCAATTGTGCCATTAATAATGTATATTTCACGAGCAGGGGATGGGTAGGATGCTGTTTTGAATAGTTTGTGCAATTCTGAAGAACAAAATTTGGATCCTGGGTTCCATGGATTCCATGCAATACTGCCACACAAGTAAAAAAGGTGGCCTGTGGCCTAAAGACTTTACCATTTTGTACAAACTAGGACAACGGAACCAAGATAAAAGCTACTTTTGATCAGCTCCTGGTGAAATGTACGTGCAGTACAAAGAGCTTGCATTTTGAACAAAGTAGCTTCTACTACTAAACCCAAACTTATTTCTTTCTTTTCAACACAGGTGAATGCACAGCAGACAGCACTGCATGTAGACTGTGGTAGGGCAAAGCAGCAAATTGCCACAGCTGTCTTTGCTCCACTGTATGAAACTCCTCAATGCAGAAGAACACATTCCTACCTCTTCGTACTCTTCCACATCACAGTAGATGTCAGTGTTAGGAATCTGACCGAGGATTCTGTATTGAGGGCTAGAGAGAAAGGAAACAAATATTTCTGTATTATCACTTATAAAGTGGAAAAGTGAGTGTTCAACACAGACTGAAACTTATTTTAAACAGTCATTCAGCAGGGCCTGTCTGGTACAGGATTATCTAAACTCTGGTACAGGATTATCTAAACATGGTTAAATGAAGCGAGCAGTTTATGGCAGAACACAATAAAAAGAAAGTTTGTTTCTGTCAGTGAAAAAACAATTCATAAGCTTAGCACTGAAATGTCTTTCTGAAAAACATGAGTCAAAGCATGCAAAAGTACAGGGCAAATTCTCTGCAGCACCAACTGGTGCAACTCCATTGACTGTCTAGCAAATATGCAAACTCATCCTGGCAGAAAACATGCTGCGATTTCAAAGAGCCACTCTGCTCCCAGGACAGTGCCTAAGCAGATGAATATTCCCAACTCACAAGAACTGTGACAGCGAAGTACAAAACTGTTCTGTTTGCAAGAATAAAACTGTATAGAGATGGCAGAAAAATACTCTTATTTGTGCAGAGTGGAAATCTCACAATTTGCTTTCATTCCAATGCAATGAAACCAAGACTTTTACACAGTCTCCACCTGCATGTCTCAGACCTTGAGCCCAGAAGCCTCACGTGGCAGTCCTATCCACACATGCAAGAAATCATTTCACTGTAGACATGGAAAGCTTCACAATAAGAACTCTGTCACTTTGAATGGGGAGAAGTTACTTGAAAACTGGAAGAGCAGCTACAGTATTTTACAAATTAGAACTTTCTTTTAAAATGCCTAAGCATTCACCTCGTGATAACCCGACACAGCTTCAGCTTGTCTGTGACAATTAGTGCACACAAAATGTAATCATGTACTGAAACTGGCAACAAGAAGATTTAAAGTTCTAAACTCTAAGCATTAAAACAAATAAACAAGATTAACCACTATGAGAAATGAAAAAACTTCTGTTTATTACTGACAGCGCAAGTTCATGCCCTCTAAAATTTTTCTCAGAAAAAAAACCCATTAACCCTGAGTCAGAGCTAAAGGGCATGACCTATCTTAGGAAACAAATTCTATACAGCATGCAGTTGAAAAGGGTGGAATGGACTTCTGTTTATTTGCACCCCTTAAACAAACAAAACCACATAGATCACCAAACACTAATTTTGATAAAGAAGAAATCTGACCTTTGTGTTCTGTAAATAACGGTTATCATTGCAAATGTTACTGCAGTAAGCAAACCATAGTCTAGTCCCAGGAAAAGAGAAGCCACAAAAGCTACCACCCAGATGGCCTAAAACAAAGAAAAGGTCTGAATTATTATGCATCTTTTCCTGTTAACAACAAAAACAGCAGCATAACCCAACTTCAAAACCTGTGTATCACTTCTGATCATGAATAGGCTCTAATGTAATCCATCATAATGGCAGATGGGAATTGCCTTAACCTTTCAGAAGGGCATAAAAGCTCATGGCACTCTTAACATCTGACAAACTCTCACATATTAATTCATGCCTTAAGTCGTGTTCTACCATCATCATCAGACTCCAAATAGCTTAGGATAAAAAAAAAATATTCAAGACCTGCAAGTAGCTCTAACTCAGTTCCATCAGCCAGTTCATCCAGGAAAGAAATACCACCAAAATGTTCCTGCCAATAAACTCTTAGTTCTGACCCACTCCAGCCAGGTTTTTGGTTTGTCTTAAAAGATGGCAAATGCCTTCAAGTGGTTTTCTTTGTTACTCTGTTTTCAAATTCTTCAGACAATCCCACAGCCTTCAGTGCAGTTCTACAGAAACACTGCCAGAGCTTCGCTTTTACTACAACCAAACTACTACTGACCTGAGTTACAAGATTGTTGAACAACAACAGAAATATTCTTGTCTCCAACAGATCACTCTCCCAGGGTGCTTACAGCTCCCTGTCTTATGTTCATCTGCAGTACAACACTAATTTGTAATTCCTTGATAAGTTTCTACACTGTTCTGGGGATAGCAACAAATTTAATATAGTAAATTATATGCACTGAGCTGTGCAATACTCACCAGCTCGATCTTACTGGTTCTCCAGAAGTGCATGATATCTCCAAACTGTTTAAACATTCCCTTCAGGTTCACCATGACAATTGCAGCTAGCACTGTCTAAGAACATGACACAAATGCAATTTTCAGAAGCGAAATAAACCCAATGCCAAGTAAGAACTTCAAAGTATCACAAATAACTATTTGTGTGCTTTATAACTGATATAAGTCCACTGAACAGATGTTCTATTTAAAAACTCACAGCTTTTCAGGTAGTTCAGTGGACATGTGCTTTTACTGCAGCTGCAGAAATGGCAAACCAGTTCAGTACAGTTTGATTTACTCTTTCTTAGCAAGAGGAACCACATGCTCCTACACTTCATGCTGCTACACTTACACTGCCTGAAGCAGTAGACATTGGACTCTTTTCCCAAGTAAAAAGTGACAGAATGAGAGGAAATCACTTCGCTGTGCCAGGGGAGGTTTAGATTGGATATGAGGAAAAGTTTCTTCATGGAACTGTTTGTCAAGAATTGACACAGGTTACCCAGGAAGTGGTTGAGTCACCATCCCTGGAGATATTTAAAGCGAGTAGATGTGGCACTTAGGGACATGATTCAGTGGTGGGCTTGGCAGTGCTGGGCTAACAGCTGAATGCAATTCTCTTAAAGGTCTTTTGCAACCTAAACAATTCTAAAGGGGAATTGCTTGAAGGTATTCTTATGTTCTAAAGACAGAGTCCAGGATATCCAATACTAAAAACAACAACAAAAAGCATGATGGGTCGTTCAAAACACTATTTATTTCTAGGCTAATTTACAGCAAAAAAGCATACAAAATTTAAAAGCTTCTGGATCAAAGCTTAACTGTTGTTAACCCTCCCACATTCTCAAGTTCAAGCAATACTCATGGGCCTCTGTTCACTGTCAATGCAATGTCTAACTTGCTAAGCTCCCTTACCTGTGGAAGTGGTTCAAAAAGGTATCCAATAGCCACAATTACCAACAGAACCATAACTGCAGAGAGTGTACCTGCAATCTGAACACAAAAAAGGCAGAGATTATTTAGAAGTGTCCCCAAGGGGAAATATTACAGATCAACTAACCCCTTGTGCTTTCAACAAGGTTGGTTGTACAAATGACTTTTGATTCCTTCCATTTAGTTCACCCATTTTGCCTGTCATGCTGCTTTCTATCCTAGCCCAGTCTGGATTTGAAACATGGGAAACTTCAGTTATTTCTTCTGGCCCAGGCAGAGAAATACAGCCATCTAGATAAGCTTCAGACCTGAGTGGTGGAGATCCAAAGAGTATAAACTTTGTTTGGCTCAAGGTTTAGGTATTTAACATACCTGAGTTCTTCCACCGGTGCTTTCCTGGACAAGACTCCGAGACATTGAGCAAGTGATTGAAAAGGTTTGGAAAAATGACCCCACAGAGTTGCATATTCCCAAGGCAATAAGTTCCTGTGTTAAACAATAGAGCAAAAAAAAGCCAAAGACAGTTATACTTAGCAGGTATACCAAGTTGGAGCTATCCATAGATATTAACAACCACATCTTATTTACAGTGCTTTCTAGCAACTTCATTGTAGAGAATAAGCAACCTAATTGTAGCTTATATTTGCAGTCCTCACACATGCACAAGCTGATGCACGTTGAATCATCTGTTAAACAAAGTCTCTGATGAAATGCTGGAGACATTTCCCATCCCTAAATGTTACAAGAATTAATCAGACTGAAAACTAAAATAAATGACAGCACTGCTTGTTTTAAGCATTTCTTCATCTTGGGGATAATTTGAGTTTTAACCCTGAATATACATGAAAAATGTTTCCTCATGCAAACACGATTCTTTGCTTCTCACCCTAAACTACATGTTTAAGACCATGAGCAGCCTTGCCTGTGTTTCCATGAGTGGTAATCCATTGGTGTACATGGAAAAACCACTGAGTATTCACTGCTTCATCAGGTAAAGCCCACATGAGAACTGCTCCCGTGAGTGAGATAAGAGCTCCATCTACCTCAGTACAGTGTTTCTGATGACTAAGAAATGATTTGTTTCTAATGAAGCCTCCCCAGATTACTCTGCATCTTGCTGTTTGTAACTGAGTGATCTGAGTCATACATTTCCAATAGTTCTCAATGAGTTTTTCTCTTTTGCATTTGTACAATCTGGTTTTGGACTCATTTAAACACTTGGCATGCACTGCTACTATGACAAGGAGTTCTACAGTTTAACACCCAGGTGAAGTAGAATCTGGCACCTCCTGAGGAAAAGATCTAGATGCTGAACTCAGGTCAGTGATGATTATGTTTAATGTAAATAGAACTGATTGCATTCATGCAGCTACAGATTTGTCCTCTTTTCTCCTTGGGAAACAGAGCACAATGACATGAAGGATGAGATTAATCTAATCAGATGTAAAACTCTGTAGGTAAACTCCATTTACTCTCAGAGGAAGACAGTAATTTTCAGAAGGGAGAACAGCTGATCTGTGTTGTGTCAGATGTGTGCTCCAGGAGATGTGTTACAGCACAGGAACTCTTATCTCCCTTGACACCACAATGATATCGACCAATAATCCAATTGCAATATTGATTCTAAATTGCACAGGAAGGCCAGAGTAGGTGAGGAGGACATATAATTTTCATTTTAGGGAGTCCCTAAACACAGTCCTTATCACTCAAATCATGCTCAGAATGCCAAGTACAGACAGGGCCAATTGCAGAAAATGACAAGTTGCCCACTTGCAATGGGTGGGAATAAGAAGAAATTATAAAACATAATTGGAATTTTTAAACTCTAGACGAGTTCTTTGACACATAAGGTACTGTATTTATCCCATGGGAACTCTATGCTTTGCTCTATTACAGAAAGCAAAGAAAATGTAGCTGCTCATCAGGACAGTATGGCCGAGTAATGTCTGTCCCAACAATTAATATTCATACATAATTCCAAATATAGCAGAAGTAGGTGTCCCAAAATGAAGCTAGAAGTGAAACTGGTTATCTAAACACAGCCAGAAGAAGAACTTAAAACTAATTCCTGGCCTTTAAATGTGTAGGCTGTCAAAAATCTGGCCTGATTCCACTATTGAAAAAACCCTCACTTTTGCCAATATCACACTCTACTTTAATGATGTAACAAAGGTGCTACTGAGAATTTTCAACAAAGTAACCCCACTACTTTTACCTGATTCCCATCGATGGTGTAACCATGTTTAAGGGCAAAGATCTTGGCCATTGATACAGCCATTGAAAATCCAACTATTGCTATTGCTACTGCATCCACAAATAGTGCTGGGATGAGCTGAATCTCCGGAACTGCTGGTGCACGTAACCTTGGAGATTAAATTAATATTTATAAATTAATACAATAAAAGCTATATGCAATACAGAAAAGGCACAGTCTTAATAAGAATGTATCATCCCTACCCTTGAGGAATATTCCCAACAACATCCACTTTGTATGACTCACTCAGATTCATTCCAGCTGAAACTCCTGTCCCAATAATGACCTAAAAATCCACAAACACATTTGTAAACATTATCTAAAAAGAGATAAAGCCACCCGAAGAGATATAAAGGTTAGCTGACTATGATTAATACACACAAGGGGTTACATGTATTTGTCAATCAGTTTGGCATGAGTTAGGGGCTAAAAAAGCAGATAAGAAGGAGGAAGCATCATCATTTTCCCTTCATCATGTCCAACTCATCCTGATTTTACAAAGTTTTTCTGTAAACAGTTAAATGGAACATGCTATGGTATGATCTGAATCACTTGAACTCCCTTTGCCTAAGCCAAGGTCAGGCAAGTTAGTATACTGGAAAAATCAAATGCAAGGACACTCCTGCCTGTGCACAATGGCATATTTTCATGCAGAGCCTATTACCTGTAAAGAGAACTGATGCAATAGTGAAGAAAGGAACATTGTTTTGCTATTGCCTATCAAAAAATACCCTATTACACCACCTCCCTCATCTCTCACCAGCATCCCTTTTCTTTGTTCCTTCTATCTAGATTGTGCCCATAGCTTCAATTATTCCCTTTCTTGAATCCATTATGTGCAGGTTGTTTGAGAGCTGTAGTAATCCAAGAACTCATTTTTAAATCAAATCACTTTTAAAGGCAAAAGATTGTCTGAGCTGCAGGCTTTGTGTGCATTATGATAATCTGTTTTATCCACGCATTTTAGAACAGTTGTTCAAAACAGAATCAGTGCTGCAGTCAGTTATCAGTCTCAGAAACAGAGAAAGGAAGTATTAAGTCCTGATGGTCCTGCTCTTCTTTCTGCTACTGCACTTCAGAAAGTGAGCAAGCCCTGCAGAACCTCTGAACAGGCATCTGTAAGCACCTTCCTTCAGGAGAGGGTTCTGAGCTCTTGGACTGCAAGTGGGAAATGCCACTCAGAGGGATGTCTTGCAGAGACTCTTGCAGGTGTCCAAACTCCTGGATAGAGAGGGTTTTACAACACATATATATGTACCCATTGCTTTAGGGGACTGGGGGTGTTTAAACTGCTTTTCAATTCTTCTTTGTGGCTTTATGCTCTCCATATGGGCATACCAGTTCTTAATTTTAACAGAATCCAAACCTTCAACTGTATCAAGGCTCAAATGAATTATGTTCAATGAAGTTACTCTCAAGCTCAGTAATATAAGATAGAACATGAGATAGTTTCTACAGCTTTAGAACAGCTATATAATTTAGCCATAGAATCTCCCAGCTGGCTTACCACAATGATCTCCATAGGAATAGGAACTGGGAGCTTCTTCTTAAAGCGGAGATTGATTTCCTTGCCAATCAGCAATAGAACAATGCATGTTAATCCAACAATCAATGCAGCAATATTGGTTGTTGTTATTTTTGAAAGCACGGCAGCTATGCTCTGTAATATACCAGAAGCATCATAATTATTCTTAAGAAAATAGAATCTTCATGGAGATTTGCCACAAAAGAGCAAATGTTACACTGCTTTTCAGATGTGGTTTCATTCAAAATTTATAACCACTGTGAACAAGTGCCTCACCAAAATACCCACTGTTCCCACAAAACACAGAAGACTAGAGTATCTCAGGCAGAGAAATGCACTTGAATCATTTACAATATCAGTGTTCCTTAAAGGGGGAAAAACCTAGGAGAAAAAACTCTAATGGAGGAAGAAGTCTAAACTAAACCATGTCTCTCATCATCAACATTTTCACACATATTCCTCAGTGGCAGCTACCTGAAAGCAATAAATGCAAACTCCTGCTAATACCTTCAAATATTTTTTGGCAAGTCACATTTACTTAGAGCTGCATAAACAATTCTGAAACAATAAAGCTGCTAATAGAACCACTGAGGTTGCCATAACAATATGGTTAAATAACAGTGATCCAGCAATGCTGCTGAACTGACCCTTAATCCAAATAACTTTTAACTGAAAACATTTACTAAAAGGGTGTTAGAAAAAAAACCTGCTGGAATACACAAGTTGCTAGAGGGTAAATGATTCTCCATACCAATTATTCCTCCTTCCACTGCATTCAAATAAATAAATAAATAAATAACCTCTGGAGATGTCTTTGAAAGAAGATGAACATACTTTTCCTTAAGCAGATGGAAAATTGCAGCAGCTGTCAGGATGTTATACATTCAAGATGTCCTGGCAGTATACATCTTGAATTTATACCTTCCCTTCTATTTGTTTGGAAATTAGTATGACTGGTTCCCAGATCAGTGAACTAACAGCAAATTTTGGAATTAATCATTAATGCAGACTTGTTTCCAAAAGGTTTGTTATAGCTGCACAAACATACAAAAAGATTCCCACAAGGCATTTTCTATAGCCTACGTGTAGATGAAATCCTAAAGCTTCGTTATTGCTGGGCCAGCAATCTACTCAAAAGCTTAGGTTTTCACAAACAAATGAGATCTTCCCCTTTCTTCCACTCAAGAGTGTAAAGATTCTGAGAGTAATACTTTCTAGCTTTGCAGAACATGCCTGATCTACAGTAAAGCATTTCAGGACCACATTTTCCCCCAAGGCACAAGAGACCTCCTTCAGTGAACAGTATCTGTCTACATCACAAAACTACATTCAGCAGAATCCTAAAGTCTGCCCATCTCAGACTATGCAGATCGATCAAGTCACACTTGAGCTGCACTTTCACATATTCATATACTGCTATGGCACCTAAAGATCTCATACCCAGTGTTCAATACTGAAGCTTATTCTACTCAGTGCCAAGTAATACATAAAAACAGGAAAAGGCTTAACAACCAGATTCAGACAACACAGAATTTGCATGTTTAGTAAATGTAGTTACTCACATATACAACTGAGAGGGGTCCACTGTACCGGCTAGTCTTGATGCCGAGGAAATACTTTAATTGGGAAGTAAAGACATGAACTGCAGCTGCAGTGGTAAATCCTCGCACCAGAGGCTCTGTTAGATAGATGGCCACAAATCCAAATCGAAAGAAACCTAAACACAACTAATGAAAAAGGGAAGTGTCAACCATGTGACTCCCACTATAACCTGAATACAGCACACGCACCCCCGTCTCTCCTTTCCTCAATGCCCAAGGCAGATCAGGCAAACCTGAACTTGGCTTTTCTAAAGCCACAGTTCAGTAAGCAGCTATCAATGCACCCAGTCTTCCATGCCACTGGCAGGTCCAGTGTGAGATACGGGTATGTTACATATGCATTGTTTGTATGCATTTATGGACAGATTAGAGAACATCAGTTAAGTTTTTCTGATGGGATAGGAAAAAATGAAAAGGGGGAAGATCCCATTTTTTCCCAGCCCAGCTAAGATGGCAGATAAAGTCCTGCCTCCAATGTATCCTTCCCCAGTTCTGTTACGCGGCTGCCATGTAGCAGCCTGTGTTCTACCTGGAGCAGTGCAGAAGCACAAGTCGGGTGACAGGGCATCCACCATGACCCAGCACCCCCTGCAAGTCCAGCAGCAGCAGCTGAACTTGTCCTTACACCAAACTGTGAGCACATACCTGGATAAGTCCCGAAAGAAAGGCAAGAGCCACAGCTACCTGCACCCTCTTGGTATCCCTAGCACTGTAATATTCAAGGACATCTGTAACATTAGTAGAATTATAGTCCACAGAAATAATTTCATCAGGCACTTCTCTCACAGCAACGCCACCAACCATCATACTAACCACAGCAAAGGTGCCTGAAATAACAGGGAGAGGAAAATAATTGGTTAAAATCCTGGCAAGTTTTTTTTTTTTAGGAGTGGTTCTTACTGAGATATGTAGAATTACACTAAAATAAGAGTTTTCTACCTTAATAATGTATTTTTTAGTGCCCAAATCTGCTCCAGTACTCAGCACCATTAAGGCCAATTAGATGGTGAACATACACCTCTGCAGTAGGTAAGCACCATCATTTTTTTCAATCTCAGTTTCTGTTTTGCAAATTAAAGATTCATTCTGGCCACACAGACAGTTGACTGCAGGAATGAAATCGTAGTTCAGGAGTTCACAGCACACATTTCTAGATCTAATCTGATACGAAATGCTCTTCTATTGCATCCAAAGTAAAATGGATAAACTAACAATAAAAAGTACTGGTTATGTTCCAAACATTTGTGTTTCTCCTATGCACGTAAATTTGAATCTATAGAAAACAACTGCACTTTCTATTTCTCCAATTTTATTTTTTACAACTTTATTAAACACACATACACACATACAGACAGACTTTCAGTTATCCATACAGATATACCTATTGATATGTGCTTGGAGGTTCCAAAAAAAGTATATAGAAAAACAGGATAAAATGAAGAATATAGGCCAAATACTGGGGGAACAGCTGCCAGCAAAGCATAGGCTAAACCTAGAAAACAGACACAAATATGTATGTTAAGTAAACAACAAAAATAAACCATCTGAAGCAAAGGGATTTAAGCCTACTAAAATTTAACTCACCTAATAGCAAATCTAGAGACTTGTGACGTTTAAAAAACAGGTCTTTCAGTGAATACTCTTTAAAATGTATAATACTCTAGGGCAGTGCCTAGAAACACGATGGGTTGAGTCAGGAAACCAAAGTCTCTAATTACAGGCACTGCAGGTGTGTGTGTGTGTGTACTTGTGTGTACATTTGTGCACCTGTTTTGCCTTTGTGGGTAGAAGAACCCCTTAACAGCCAAAAGCCTTTTGTTGCTTTTGTTTTCATCTGCAGAAGAATTTAGTTAGAAACTCCCAAACCCCCATAACCAGTGGGACAGATTTGATTTTCTCCTCCTTTTCTGATCAGACATGGTGGGTGTTCATGGCAACCTATAACTGATTAAACATTCCCCTCCTCCCTCACCCCAGAATGGCTGGGATGACATAACAGGCTATGTTTCCACAAAACATGCTTCAAAATGTAAAATAAGCAGAGAATAATTTCTGACAATCTGTTAAGGTCACAGAGCTTATACAGTCTGGTATTCTTCCCAAAAACAAAGTCCCTTTTTGTCATTAAGCCCTGTCCAGTTCCATGCAGTGGAATGCAATCCACATTGTCCCTATCTGTAGTGGGGGCTGGCAAGTACACCAGTGGAGCTGTGGGGAAACAGCTCTAAGGGACACCAGGGAAGAACATCTCCCACAGTGTTCCCCCTCTGTGTGACTCAGGGTGTGGTTGTCATGGGACCAGGCTCACAAACAAATGATGTGCACCATGTGATATGGCCCATAACTGTCCCAAGCAGCTGCAGCCAAAACAACAGCTCTACACAGCTTGTGTTAATGAGAATTGACACCAGAACAGAACAAATGGGCCCCAATGAGAAAACACTGTATCCTGCCTTGGCTTGGTTCTGCACTCTCACAAGTGCAGGCTGGTAACACCTGAGGAAGCTGTGTGTTTTTGCCACAGTTGGGCAGACTGGTCCAATGGCCCAGTACAAATTCCAAACACAAGCAATGGTTCACCCACCATGAAGAGCCAGTGATACTCAAAAACACCTCTCCCTATTAATTCAAATTGGGAGACAAAGCATCAGGTTACAAAAAAAGTAAACCAAAGGGATCTTCTGTGCCATCCAAATGCTCTTCTAGTAACTCAGAGGGCCTTGTTTGAGCCTGACTCCTAACCAAAAATTCAAATTTCCATGAGAACTAGACTGATGGTATCATTTATGCTCTTGCTCCAATGAGCACTTCATTAAGTACTTGTGAAACTCATCCCACATATGTTCTCTGACCCAAGGGGTACCTCTCCTGACATCAGCAAACACCGTGTATTATATATAACAGCCAGGCCTTTAGTATGATGATTAACTTAACAGTACAAGTAACCAGAACAGAAAATCAGTGTTCAAAAGTGGGAGGGTGGGTCTGTGTGAAGTTCCTGATCTGAATACCCTTTTATTCCCTTTCATTTGTACTGGCTTTTTTAAAGCCTGTCAGTGCCAAGGAAATAAAGAGATATTGACTTGATAGGAGGCCATGGCTTGAACACCATGGTCATTGTTGTTCTGCCTGGAATGACTCCCAGGCATCTTTGAACTCATGCTTGCTATAATTACATCTATTCCAGAAAAATGAAAGTTCAACTTTTGTGTTTTAAGAAAGCGAAAGATTAGGAGCAATTTAAGGGCATGTTTACAGTCACCAAACAAATAGTGTTTACTTTAAAACAGAGACACAAAATTAAGTATAAAGTCCACTGCTGACCACTTATATTTTAGTGTGCTTTCAGGTCATGACATAAATTATGTTTCGTTATACAACTGGCAATGTTTGTATCTAGTATATGACAGATATGACTGAAAGTTAACCACATTAGCTATCAGTTTAAGATAAGTTGATGCTTACATGTGTGGAAGAAAAAATAACCTTAATTATGAAACACAAAACCAGGAAGATTCAGAAATAAAAAAATTATCTGCACAGTCTGAGGATTTAGTTATTTTAATGGGTTACCACCTATTAAAATCTTGGATTTATAGATGAATTTTTCAGACCTGCCTCCACCTAAAGTGGAACAAGTGAGATGCAAATATGAAATAAGTCAACATTGAAGTAAACTTATATATGCTTAATTACATCGCCCTGTGGACAGGGCTCTGCAGAAATGAAAGAATTTCCTTGACTCCAAGACCTCCTGGAAAAATCTACTGAGACTGTGGCAGCTGTTGTGAAGCTGCCATTCCCAGAGCAGTGGGCAGCCCATAATGATATTGCTGTAGATGTGCTGTTGCTTTCTAACCTCCTAACACTTCTGAAACCACTAATAGTAAGTGTCAGGCTAAACAAAAGATTCTACTGGTCCATTCACCAAGAGCTGAACAGAATAGTCAACACTGATTTTCTCTTTGTCCTCCAGAGCCTGCTCCTGGTTCAGGACCAGGCTCCACTTAGGGTGACACTTCCAAGTAATTTAACAGAAATTTCCACAGATTTTCAGTCTTGTTACAGATGATACTTTTGATTTATTTCCACCATGCAAATCACTGCCCACTATTATGGTTCCAGCATAAACTGGTGACTTCTAGCCTTAGTGATCAGTCTTTGGATTCTTGCATGTTCTTCTCTGGTTAAATTTAGTTTGGTTACTTCACACCAGTTGCTCTCTGAAACATAATGTCTGTATGTCTGTTAGATACTGCTACCCTCTGTAGGAAATTTGCCATGACTTTCAGGACAATGAAATCAGTAAGTAATATGGTGCATTCAGCAAAAGTTTACACATTCTCTTGAAGTGTGGAAAATTGTTCTGCCATTGAGAGCTGTGGGTACTGATTAGAGAGGGAGCTTCTTTCAGAACTTGGTGCATATCACTGACTTGCAGTTTTAAGGGGATCATCATTCTGGGCTGGTCTGCAGAATCCATGCTGATCTCCACACAGAGCCCTGAGATACACATCCTGTTCTCAGGAGCACCTGTTTCAGGATGCCAAACACTACCATAAAAGCACACAGAAAAAGCAAAGAAGAGATAATTAAATCTAGAGGTACACTCACCTTGAGGAAGCTGCATGACCCCAGTGCTTATTCCTGAGATAATGTCTCCTAATAAGTATTCCTTCACTGGGTAACGAGGAAGCCATTTTAAAATCGGTAAGAAACTGTAAAGATGAGACTTGGCTTTCTTAGAAGAACAACTGGAAATACAAAGCAGAAAGAAAGTTAGACACTAGCAGGGGACAAAATGTTGAAAAAATTGTCTTTCATCCCTATACAGGAAAATTAAAGGCAGGCTCGGACTCCTGATGACAATAATTTCTGGACGTGCTTACGCACAAGCAACTACGCCTCCAGTTAATTTAGCCCTTAATCACATGTTGGTGCTGTCCACAAACCTTACGGAACTGGAGAAGAGAACTAAAGTCTTGTGAGGCTGGAGGTCAGTGGGAAGTAAAACTGTTCCACTCTATGCACAACTGAGTGGCCACACACCACCTTTTACGGAGATCATTGCTAGTAACAATCCCCTGAGCATAACTTGCTTCCTGGTAGTGTTTTCACTCATCATAGTACTTTGCAGTGCTTTTTCCCATTTACTATTTGTGTGCTTTATACTTTTTTTGATCATAACATTTTACATTATTATGCTTTAAAAATGCCAGATCTATTAATTTAACCAGTACTTGTTACTATCACTGAAGCCAGCAGCACTGACCCTTGGGGCTCTTAGCAGAGCCATTAACCTTCTGAAACCCTGACTCATGACAAATGAACAGAGCCAGGAAACAGATATCTCTATCCAGTACTGCTATGCATCATGCTTTGATTGTACTGTGGTAAGTTTAACCTTGGGTAAAAATGTGATACTGGGATTGTATAAATGCTTTCCTGTGTAGGGGAACTGCAAGAGAATTGCAGAGAATTGCAGAGATTTGTTAGCATTTCTGAATTGCACAGTGAAGAAGCTTGCTGCTACAAGTGAGGGAGTCATCCACACTTCTCCATGTTTAAGTAGACTGCATCACAAGAAGGAGGATTTTGATCCACTTTTTTTTTATTCAGGATAGGTAAGTTTTCTGAGGTGGAATTTAATGTCTTTACCATTGAAGTCATTCCATAAACCAAAGCAAATCTTCAAATGTCAAATCATGTGAACAGGAATATTTTATAGAAAGCAATCAGGCAGAAATAATTTGTTGTCCTGCAGAACAAGGTTTGAGCAAGAAATTGAAAAAACTCTGCAAATGAAGCATGGATAAACATAAAGCCAAAGAGAACTTAACTAGAACTTAAATCCCCTGGTACCACAGAGCAAGAGAAGCACAGTTAAAGACATTTCATGTCTAACCAGATGATACTTAGATTCCAAGGCAGTTAATTAAAAGCTACAGAATGCCTTCAGTAAGTTCTTATTAGACTAATAATTTAGATTTCTACACAGCTATCACACATCTCCATTCTTCTGTGAAAGGATCATGTGAAGAACAAATTTGGCTCTAAGTACTTCCACATAAAAAGGACAGATATTTTTCTGGGTCTTATGAATTCATGTCACGTGATTTGACTAACAGTTCACATTCCTATGCTGCATATTTTCCTTCTGCACTTTGATGAAGGCAATTCAACTAATTTATCCAACATTTTTTAATACAATTATACATTAACATTAAAAGCACATATATGACTTCTTCCCAGTCTTGCTGAATAGTCAAAGCAGAATTAGTGGTTTTATCTTTTAGGTTTCTTTGAAAAGATTACCAGCTAATTGCATGAATCAATTAAGAATTATAATATTTCTAATCAATAAAACAAAGTTAAGACAAAAAACCCTACCGACAAGAATGTGCAATCTTCTGCCCTAAGGTCTGAGGGGTTCTCTGTCGCCTGTGCAGCTGTCCTTGCAGGAGCTCCTGGTTGTATATTGGTCTCTGCACACAATACCTTTGGGTTTGCTCAAGACACGCTTCTTGTTCTTGAGCATGTTCCATAGTTGATCTCACAGAGCAGCAGTGAAGGAGCAACAGTTCCACAGTCTCCACTGAAAAACCTGGCTGCAGACAAAATAAGTTTGGTTGCCTTTTTAGCCTCAGATTTGGCATTTCTGTTCAAATAATGTATTCTGACAAGCTAGAGACAAGAACTGTGATTGCAGTCTAATTAAATAATCTGTAACAGCAGTAAGAAAATAAATCACACTCACTCTTTCGTATATGCAAGCTATTAATTTATGCTTCTCTTGTGTAATGAAAGCTTTCGCATTAATTACTTTGTAAATAATAGCTGAAACAAACTTGGAAAGTTGTATTCATGTTTATCTGGATTTTCCCTCAGTTTTTAAAGAACATGTCCCTGTAGGAGGGAGATTCCTTTACTGCTGAGTTACTTCCTGCTTACTCACAAACTGGCATGTCCATTATCAAAAGACAGAACTCTGACTTTAACACTGAGAAACCCATTTCTTTCTTCCAGATTGTCAGTTGCTTCCTGCAGCCATCCACCTGCTTTCCCCTCTATTTCAGAGGCTTCTTTTTGCAAACAGAATCTCAAGGATGCACAATTCGCTACTTTCAAACAGTTCTTATTTCTGCACTTACTGCTATTCTCAATCTGCACTGACTAAAACAAGAATCGGGAGATGCGCCCAGTGTTAAAACTAGCCAGAAGGTTTGTAAAGATCTCTTTGTCTGTCTGATTCAGCGCCACAAACATCTTAACATGTTTTAAAGGCACTCTGCTAATTCCTTTGCCCCATGTTTGCTGCTTTTAGAAATATTGGGCTAGAAACACAACTCCCAGTTATGAGCAAAGTGACAGGACTGCTATGTTGTTAGGCAGAGATGCTGGCTAGTGCCACATTCGATGACAGAACGTGAGCGCAATGGGAAACAGAGCTATCATTGTGAACAAGGCCTTGGGCTCAAGTCCAGCAAGTCACTTAAGCATGTGTTTGCCTTCAACCAAGGGAGCTAACCCAGGGGTGGTTCAGGTTTTAGCTGTACATCAGTGCTTTTCTGGGAAAGGGTTACCACGCAGAAATTAAACAAATGCTACCTAAACACCCAGACAAAGCTAACCATGATTGGTCCAACATTCTGATTCAGCAAATACAGTCAAGACCATCAGCAAAATACCAATATTGTTATCTATGCAATAGACTTCAGTCTGATGAAAGTGCTAGAATTTTCCACTCAGGTCTTGGTAGTTTCTATCTCTTAGGACTGATACAACCTAGCTTCTCTTCAGTTCTCAGTAATTTGTAAGCAACATTTTCCTTACACTGTTAGTCACAAAAGGATATTTTCATTAGAATTCTAATTTTTTTATTTACACCACATTCTAGATTGGCTTCAGCTTTATTGTGTGAAATAAAGGTGATCCTGCTTGAGTAGGGAGGTTGTAATCTATGATCCCCAGAAGTCCCTTCAAGCCTCAACCATTCTGGGATTCCGTAATGGTCCCTTATGTCATTATTCACATAGAATCTATCTTTTCCAGTGATTAATTGATGTGTTCTGGCAACATTGGCCTGATCTACAAATTAAGAAGTAATTTTAATCAGTCCTAAACAGAAAATCCACTCAAATCAGAACAAAAACTGCAGCTGCATGCAAAAGACACAAACCAAATCAGTTCAATGGCTTGGTTTTGGCCAAACTTCTCCAACGAAATGAGAATGTAATATCAAAACATTTTTAGCCAAGGTTTTAAAAACATGCACTATGCCTTCTTTCTGCTACAAAGGGCAGCAACACAAGACAGTGCCCTGTTAACCCCAAACAATTCAGGTCCCAAATTTCTACATTTGAGTTTGTTCAGCTTCATGTAGATTGGTTAATATCTGGAAAAGATATTATCTGGAAAAGATAAACACATAAGTTTAAAATGTAAATCTATACCTGGAGGGGTCTGGAAATCTCCAGTTCTGTACACATGCTCCAACTCTTCCAGGTACTATGAGCATATGCAGAAAAACAGAAGTTCCATCCTGCCTCTGTTTTTCATGGTAGAAAAAATGATAGAGGTGTATTTGACTAACCGAGCAAAGCTCAACTCTAAATCAGTTATCCAGATCATGACAAGTTTGGAATACTAGCAGAGGTCACAAGCCAAGTTTCACCACCACTCAGTCTGAAGGTTTTTAAGCTGCACATTGAACGTTTCTGATTCTGTTAGAATAAGGAAGTTACACTGCACTGAATCATGAGAACCAGCTAACATGAAAGTAAGCTTGAGGGAGGATACGAGAGGATCGTGTGTTTACCTTCACAGTGGATACAAGAACGTGGAAAACAAATCACATGTCATTAAAAGAGGTCCTAAATCTACCTAAAACTACTGCTAGATATATCATGTTCTATTTTTCCATGTCATGTCACCAACTTCATCTTAACAGCCCTGCATAAGCATGTTCTCTGATGGCAACCTAAAATACTAAGATGTAGATAATACAGTAACAACTACAGTCTTTAATATCATCCCTCTCTTTTGCAAAAGACACAGACATCAAGATTGAGATGCTTGTCTTTATGAGCCTTGTCCATAGAGTAGCAAAATAGTAGCATTTCATGACTAGTTTGAGTGTTTCTCCAAGTGTTTGCTGTCTGACAAACTGCCAACACAGTTATCCATGGCTCAGAAACTGAGTCTTGCCCTTCACTCCCAGAATACTTGAAAAGCAGGTACTGCCATTTTCATGAAAACAAAGCTGACTGCTATGATTTCTGAAAACTCACAGAACTTTACCCAGAGGAAGAGAATGGCAATGGTGGATAGAGGAATACTGCTCTTGGACAACCTTTGAACTTCATGGCAAGAATAAAGTTCAAAAGCTGTAAGAAACACTATCGTTAATCTTATCAGCCAGATATGAGTTGAGTTGAAGTAGTTAAAACCTGTATGCAAAAGACTTAAGAGTTGGCAATTCTTTATCTCACTGATAAAGGCCTGTCTTATGTCTTTACTGCTATTATCAAATTGAAGGTGTTAAAGAAAAAAAAAAGTAGAAGCAAACATTAATTTATAACACTATCACTAATAAATTAGCACTTTCTCTTCCCAATCTTAGCTGATAAAGGAGGTCTGTCAAGCCATCTGCACAGATTTTTGTAGAGGACAGTAATTTTTGATCCAAATCACGAGTCAGAGTGCAACCATAAAATTTCTAGGGACAAAGATTTGGCTGCTGTTCCTCAGATTCAAAATACAACTATGGGGAGGAAAAAAAAGCCAGAAGGTGGAGATATTAAGAATGGTGCACTGTGTGACTGTTGCAGCTTTAATAGGCACTTTTGCTCCTAATGTGTATCTAACCTGAATGTGTCTGAACCGCCTAAGGAAATGGGGGAATCAGCAGCAAATCCATTGTCTTGCCTGTTTTAAAAGAGCAAACCCCCTTTCTTTTGGAAGCTAAGCACAAACTGCTTTAAATAGCAGAAAAGCACAGGTGGACAGTACTACTACTGTGTTACAGTGTGTCCTCTGCTAGAGAACCCCAAGTTTGACCATGAACTAAAAAGTCTACAAAATATTTTGTGTCTCCAAGCTTACAAATACAGGTGACTGCCATCAGCCAAAGGGCTGGTGGAAATACTGCCATTCTATGTAAAATATGTTCTCCCAAATGTACACTGAAAGGCACAGTTACTGCAAAGTCTGTTCCTACTGTCTGAAGAGGTGAGACAAAAATCCGGGTGATTTTAGGAACCACATAATGGCTCATTTCTTTCTTTCCTCTCTGGCCTCATTCCCCAGTGCCCTATGCCCTTCCACTTATCACCTTGAGTGACATGTACAAAGTTGTTTTTAAAAATATGCACAAAGGTGTAAAATGACTGGGTGGGGTCATAATGAGTGTGTTCTCCTAGTTTTATTGGACTGTGCTCATTATTCTCATTCCTCCTCCATTACTCCCATTAAATCCACTAACAACTAGATTTTTAAAACCAGAAGCGTTTATGTAAAACTTCGTAAATTTAGAAATGACTTGTGAAACAAACAAAATTTTCCTTGTGTAGGTCCTAATCTAAGAAATGCACTCCAGGAGTAAACCTTTGGGAAAAAAAAAATCAAGACCTTAAATTTCTATGCAGCTTTCAGACAGGCAAAATTTCCACTTTACTCTTTAGAAAGGTGAGATGATTACGTAAACTGTGTTTGGTTGTCTAATAAAAGCTTCTCCACACACCCATGGGGTTACTGAGAACAGCAGGATGGAGAACCTGGATAATACCCTGGTGGGCTACTGCCAGGGCCACCACAGGAGCCATCAGCCTATCAAAAGCTCACCCCCACCAGTCCAGAGCACCACACAAGGGTCACCTATAGGACCCTGGAAGTCCCTGCCAGTTCTGGGTGTGGAAGCATCTGCCCATCTCTAAGAGTAAGAGCACACAGGGGCAGCAAAAGGGGTCCAGGGAAGTCCTGGCCAGTCACACATGTGATGGTCTGTACCAGTACCTGGAGTGGGGCTACAGCCTTGAGCGCTCATATGTCAGCTCAGCTGGGGAGACTGGAATGAAGGAGCTGCTGGGCAGACTGAGTGTGTGAGCCCGTGTGCTGGAGGGATCCACCCTGTAGGTGTGTGATGTATCTCTACATATATTCTCACTATTGGACCTCCATCCTGCTTAGCCAGAGAGCAGAGGGGATGAAGCTGTCAGTGTTGCCTCTCTGATATGCATGATTTGCCACGTACAGATGTAAACACATTGTGTGTGTGTATTCTGTGTCTGTGTGCCTACGGGAAACACATCTTTAGCCTTGGAACTGGTTGGATCTGGGGATATGGAGCAGTAGCAGCAGCCTCATTTCTTAAGGCTGTTGAAATCAGTATGATATATTTTCCTCTAATGAACCTATCTTAGCCACTGAAAAGAGCATAATAATAACATGTGGGGCATAAAGATCCTTCTCTCAAAATGATAACAAATTAGATATATATTAAAAATAATAAGATTATTTAACTGATAAGAGGTAAATTATATTTCATGTTCCTTGCCAAAAAATACTTTAGTGTCCAAAGGTTTATTCCAAGGACTAATGAATTCATCAGTGTCTTAACAGTATCTCTTCTCAACCAGCAATCTTATGTTTATTTTCATCAACAGAATGTTTAAGGAACCTGTTATGATGATTGAGCTGTTTAACCAATTCCACATAAGACAAACACCTGGAACACTTTGAGCAGCAGAACTCTGGTCTCCTTCCCTCTGAAATATAGATAAGGGATGACTTCTGTTTCCAGTGTAAACACACTGATGACCATGAGAACCCATGGGAATACGATCATTCTTATTCCTGCTTTTTGTGACTTCAGTGACCTGGGATCCTAGTCTGCCATCTTCTTTCCCTTTGCCAAAAGCAGTAGCTAGTGATAGTGGAATCATATAATCAGAATGGTACCACGGTGGATGACCCCTTCGTTGTGCTTAAGTTGACTGATAAGGACATGTACCACCTCAGAGACAGGTAATCATTAGCCAGCTTCATTTTCCAGAGAAAATCCACTGCCAAAAACTTTGCTGGAGCAGTTTTCATCATAAAGCTCCAGTTGATCAGAGGAGATAACATAAATCAAGATCATGCATACACACCAAGCTAAGCCAAAATAATTTCTGTACTTCGTGTGATCTCAGTGCACCAATGACCTCCAGCAGCTGGTTCATTTTTTCAGGCAAAGTGGAACACACAGACAGCAAACAAGTGTCTGTGCAGAAAGACATTACTTCATTCTATGATACACCTCCTTCTGCAGAGAAGCCACCAAAAGAATTCTCCCCTCTCTGCTTCATCAACTCTGTTTACACACATCACTAGCCTCTCAAGTGCTGCATCAAGTTAAAAATAAACAACAAAAAAATAGAAGGCTGTTATTTATAACCAAAATCATTTCAGTCATCATGTTTACAGTGCAAACCTCTCAAGTCACAGAGGAAACTGAAGGATAGTAGAACAGTGTGGTCAGAGGAAGAAATGACTGAGGTGCAGAAAGGGAAGAAGAGAGGGTTTAGAATGGGATTATAAATTTATATTCCACTTTCACTGCTGAAAACATGGCATAAAGTAACTACATTACTTAAGTCACATGAGGTTTTGAAGTCTCCAAGGAATCTCTACAAGGCTCTCTTTCTAACACATTCTGAAAGGATCTGTTCCTCTGCAAAACAGGCTACAGCCACTGCCACTGCCTGAACAAATTCCTGAAGAACTGATGCTTCTGAAAGGCAACACAGAACTTCAGCATAGGGCAGCCACTCTTTGGTAAAGTAGTAGTGCTAACTTTTTATCAAAGCTGCAACTCTTGTCCTGATAGTTCTGAGACCTTCCCTATCCATGTTAGGATCTGCAAACATTTCGTTCTTGGAAGCTACTTTGTAACACACATTTTTTGTGTTTATCTTTTTTCTGCACTAGGTATCAAAGCAAATCCTGTATGAGCAGTAAGCAGAACATGACTTATGATAGATTCTGTCCCCATTTATGGAACTGTTGGTTAAGATGTTATCTAAACAACAGCATTCTCCTGTCTCCTATGTACTTGAGCGTTGCTTCATGATCTGAAGGTGTGTGCCAGACAGTGGGAATAACTTTCCTCAACATTTTGATGCCAAGGTTACACCTAAAGGCCATGAGTGCAAGGCAGACACAGGCCAACACTGCTTTTGCTTGAAATATTTAAAAACAGAATAGCAAAAAATGTGTAGAGAAGTTTCTCAAATAAGTATTTCACAGCAAACCCCTGCTTTATTTGCAGTTCACCTTATGGCTTCATATTTCTTCTGTAGCTGATGAAATTTTAATGTGAGACAGCCCCATGTCTGTTCTTAACGGCACAGACAAGAAGACCAACCCTCATAGAGCTGAAAACTTCTCCAAATGACTCCAAGTGTGTTTGGCAGAACAACCCTGCATGAATGGATTCCTGCAACAGCTACACTAGAACAGAGTGTCTTGATGAAGCAACTGGAAGAGCAAGAAGGGTATCTGGGTTGAGGATCGTCAAATGAAATGAAGAAAGGTTCATTGAGTAATTTTCTGATGATTTTTTCTTGTAAGAACCTTTCCTTCTTTCTTTCTTTCTCAGGAACACATACACAAAAGAAACAAATGTCACCAGAACGCGGGGAAGAAACAAAATCAGATTCACTACAACTGTAGTTAGACTCAAGTCACCTGTTCAGCTATATGGACATAAATGAAACACCAAAAAAAGATCATATATATTTGATTTTAAACATGAAACTGGCAAAGAAATAGAACTAGAATCATATAATACAGAAAGCAAAACAAGCAAACAAGAAGCCCAGTGCAAAATTCCAAAAAGAAAAATGCAATGAACCAGAGACAGTCGATAAAGAAACAGTAAACCTGAAAGAAATTGCGAGGGCTTAGAAAACAATGTTACGTCAAAGCTGTGAATCTGTGGCAGGATCCTGGTAAAGCAGGAGATGCAGGGTTAGATGCTGAAGAGGTAAATGAACTCAGGTATAGCTTTCTCTGGGAAAGGACTTGAACAGTGTTACGCTACAAAGTTATAGCAGCAGCAGCAAAACTTCTGTATTTAGAGAAGACATTACAGTTGTCCGTATCTAGGAAAGATATGTAGTTTTGTTCCTGATGTCATCCTTCAGATCTGCCTGAGCTTAGTAGAGCTCTGTGAGAACAGGAACAGGCAGCTCCCTGTGGGCATCTCTGAGTAGCAATCCAAGTTTTCTCCTGCATGGGGTATGGATTTTTAAATTCTGCTCCATGAAAACCACGTAGAAATTTTGTAATAAAAAATTAGTTCAATCCTTAATTGAGCTTAATTGGTTTGTCCCTACCAGACTGAACTCCAACCAGGATGTTTCAAACAACAGACACACAGCAATCTTTGATTTGGATTGGAAAATGCTGTCTGTACCCTAGAATCACAGAATGGTGGAGGGGACCTTCAAGACCACCTACTTCCAACCCCCCTGCCATGGGTAGGGACGTCTTCCACTAGACCCGGTTGCTCAAAGCCCTGCCCAACATGGGATGAGACGTTTTCTCAGGAGTTCTCAAATCTCAGCCCTGCCTCAGAACCTAATTTCCATAAAATAAATGAAAAGGAGCAATTTGATCTTTGCTCTAGCCCAGTCTATGTGTCAAAATCTCAGGCTTTCAATTAACAGATTAAAATCTATTAATTAGCTAACCCACACCCTCCCCAATAACCACAACAACACAAGAACACAAACAGAAATGGACATACAAAATGGTATGTAACAGTCAAAGCAGAGCAGTGTAACTTGAACCACTGCCTGGGCAAAACCAGTATGCTTTCAATGAAGGCTGGAGAAAAAAAGATTCTACCCAGGCAGTAAAAATACAGATTAATTGTCAAAAACCTCCCAGGAAGGCAATCACACTATTGTTTGTC
Organism: Corvus moneduloides; assembly: GCF_009650955.1. Lineage (NCBI taxonomy): Eukaryota > Metazoa > Chordata > Aves > Passeriformes > Corvidae > Corvus > Corvus moneduloides. The sequence continues at coordinate 62,409,526 of NC_045479.1, read as the reverse complement.
ACACGTAAGGTCTTCCCAGCTTGCTACTGCACAAAATGAAATAAATAGTTATCACAAAATACGATCTAGCAGGACAACACTCTGCTGGCTAACACATCTGGGGGAAGAAACATCTGAATAAGGATGGTGTTTAATTCAATTAAGTTAACTGAGAAATCAATAGGCTAATTAGAACTTGAGAGTTTTAGCCTCAGTGTGGTTTTCTTGTGCTAAAAGTTACAGGTTACGAAACAATCAGATAGAAAAAAAAACAGAAAAGAAAGCTTCAGCAAACCAGATCTTACAGAAAAAATACATCAGCAATAAAATAGAAGAAAAAATAGCAGTCAGCAGTTCATCGGGCAGACACCAAGAGAGGCAGAGGACTCAAAGGACTCTGTGCTTTTCCAGGAAACTCAGTGGCTGCACAAAAGTCTTAGTTTCATTTACAGAGGCTACAGTCCAAAAAAATAGTAGTTTAAGACAATACTTGTCCGTCCATACTGTAACAATAGTCAAAGCAGATAAACATACGTTTGGTTCTTCTTTCTCAAGTTATTAGCAAAAAAGCAAGTGTTACAGCCATGTGCTAGATCTGTGCCTGTTTTCCATGATTTTAGCATCACACTAAATAACCAACTTTCCATGTGGTTTTGGAATAATTAAGTTCTAAAAACACAGAATTTTTGGGGACAGACTACTATACCCATGAAGAACTTTGTGCTAAAGATATGATTTGAACCACAGTAATGGACTAGACATTTCAAACAAAAGGTGAGATGCAATGGCTGTTCAGTGCTCCAAGTTGTAGGATCTGATGGCTGAATCCAACAGAGCACTTTAGTAAGTATTCAGGATAGAAAACAGGGATCAGTTTGTGCCAGAGGTTAAAAACGTCACCATTTCCTAGGCCTTTCACCTGGATTATGCTCAATCATCTTCACTTTTTTAAATCATGTCAGCCTTTAAGCAAACTGTTACCCTGCACACAGAGTTTGTACAGTACAAGCAAAAAAAGCACATCAGCTCCAGACACATTACTTAGACAGGGGAAATGTGACCAGAACCCAAGCATGGATGCAGCAGCAGGCTTGTTTCTTACTGGACTTAAGAGCTTTCCCTCTCTGAAATCTGATTCTGAATGTAACTCAATATTGTCCCACCTCCCCCCATACAGATACCTTTAAATGCAATGAAGAATGAGACTGATGAGTTAAATACTCTCAAGCCTATACAAGGAAGTAAATGCTACTACAAATTGATATGCTTTATCAGCTACCAACAGCAGCTCTGCATGTGCAAAACTCCATTCCCTCCCTCTATACCTTTTCCACACTACATTTCAGAGATGTTTCACAGTACAGTGCAAGACGATTAACAAAACACTTCAGTTCAGAATACTGCTAAATGTGGAACTGAAACAGCTATCGTGTCTTAGGAAGGCTTAGCACTGTCAGAAACCAAGGGTTTCAAAGTGTGACTACTGTCCCTTGAGGAAGGCAAGAGGTGATCCCCACAGAGTTAATTCACTGCAAGCTACCTGCACGTGCTTGCTTCTGAAACACAAGTTAAGCACAGTTAATTACCTTAGTTCTTCTATTTCTACAGTGGCAGTAAAGTAGCATCCTACTAAATTCTGTAATAAAAATCAAGACACCTGTTAACCCACCTGTTAACCTGTTACTGCACATTTAGTAAAAGACATTTTAAAAGTCTGTTTGCAGATTTTAGTCTTCCTTTGTGAAAACTTCAGCCAAAATGTTCCAGTGCCCAGACCCTTGTAGCCAGTCATCCACATAAAACCCAGTGCTGTACAACTGTATTACTGGGATAGATATATGTATAGATAGAATGTATATTCTGCTGATTCATCAGCAGAAATAATGGCAGCAATCTAATGTTTTTTTCTTTTCCTTCCTACTGGACTATCCCTAAATGCCTGCTGCAACGGCCACTTGGGTCCTCTGAAATTTCGAAGCATCCCGAAAAAAGCTTTCAACCATATTTCAGTGTTCAGACAATTAAAAGTTTTGCAATAGCAGCATGGGCACGAGCACGGCAAATTTAAGCCTACTTACTCTTCTGGCTGGCTTTTCCTAGTTGCTTTCACTGATCCCTTGTAAGGAGTTCAAAATGTTCCCACAGCTCGTCAAGTTGAAAAACACTGACACAAGGAAAGGCAAAATCTTCTTCTTTGCCTGAAAATTGGAAGCGCGTGAAGGGGTTGGGGGGGGGGGGGGGGAATAGATTAATCGAGGTTTTGGAAAGGTTTTGAAGGTCTTGATGTTGAAGCTAGCAATGGAAGTGCAAAGCAGGTAGTTTTTGTTTTTACAGGGCTTCTTGGGAGAGTCGCTTAGACGCAAACTGACAGCCCGCAGCTTACAGTCGCGTGCAGCCAAAAGACGAGGAAATGACTGATCTCTCACCCTCCCTCCGGTTTCCCCTTGGGTGCTGCGCGTTTAGCAGCACCGAGCAGCGCGGGCGCCGCCGCTGCCCAGAGCCCCCGGGCGGTGCGGGAGGCGCGGAGCGGCGCCGCCCGGAACGGCGCTGCCTTCGAACCACTGCTGCCGCACGCGGGGCTGCGGCCGGGGCCGGCGCGGGGCGAGGGGCCAAGGGAGCGGGGGCGGCACGGGGTGAGACCCCCAGGCCACCCCGGCCCGGGCTGACCGAGCAGGAGCCACGGGCACCGGGACAGCCCGACCCCACCGACGCTCCTCGCGGCGAGGCTCGCTCCCCTCAGGGGAGATCCGCTCAAGGGGAGAGACCCCATCCGCTAGCGACCCCCCACGCCGCGCTCACCCCCGGCCCGGCCGGCCGCGCTCCGCTCACCTCCCGGCGCCGCCTCCCTCCAGCCCGGCACATCCAGCCCGGCAGCTGCAGCCGCCGCTCGCTCCAAGGTGAGGAGCACAGGGATGGGGGCGGCCGCCAGCCCCCGCCCCCTCCTGCCCCCTCCCGCCCCGCGGCCGCGGGCGCGCCTGGGACTCGTAGTCCCGCCCGCAGCTCCCGCCGGGCGCGTCCCCGCCGCGGCCTACGAGTCCCAGGATGCCGCGGGGCCGCGCGCGTCCCCGGCGGTGCGGGCCGCCCGGAGCGCAGCGCTCGGAGGGAACCGCAGAGTCATGGGATCGTGGAGTCAGCAAGGTTGGCAGAGTCTTTCAACATCGCCACGTCCAACCGTCAACCCAGCACTGCCGCTGTAATCCCGAAACCACATCGGCCAGCGCCAGATCCTGACGCCTCTTGAACACCTCCAGCGATGGTGACTCCACCTCCCTGGGCAACCTATTCCAGTGTCTGAGCAGCTGAACTGAGAATTTTTTTCAAATACCTATCTGGGTGTAGTTTTCTATTTCTTTACGGGGCTCAAAGAATACATAGGTATCAATTTCATTGTGAATATGAAAGAATTAGTAGTGAAATGCCTTCACAGATCACATCTTTCAGTCCTTGGTTTATAATGTTTTCCATCATAATAGTAGCTCTCTCTCACCCAAGACAAAAATGTTTTCCCACTTCCCAGATTTGGGTTTGTTCACAGAATTCATGGAAGTTTTTTTCCAGCTTTGAAATTACGCACTAAGACCATGAAAAAATTTGTGAAACCGGTGTATACAGGACTTGAATAGGATTTGAAAACCTTAAAATGATTCCTTTACATGGCAGCCCTTGTTAGAATTGAAGAGTAACTTAAATAAAATTCAAATGAATTCAAGGTGAAATACAGCACTTTAAATTTCAGTGTTGTCAAATTGAGAAATTTCAAGATCAAAACATTTCTAAAGTTGCCTTTAGAAGATTTGTTTATTCAAAATAGGCTGCAACAAAAAGACATTTTGTTGAAAAATTTCAGAGTGATAGATAATGCCACATACATCAGACTTGATGTGAAATGATGTTGGATGCCATTGTTACACAGAACTGGGTAAACGGAGATACTTTGGGAAGCACATCTCTGTTGATTCATAGTTTTTTATCCAAAAAGCTCTTTTTTTTCTGAACTTGGAAATCTGTAGCCTGTGTTAGAATGCAGGTGTAATTCACTTATGAAGGTGTGGCCTGGTAGTGAAATTCTGAAATGCTTTATTGCCAGTAAAACATAAATTGCAGTAACATACAACAGAAAGACCTGTTTATACACCCTGCAGAAAGGGAAAGGAGAAGAGAAAGCCTCAAACCAACACAGATTAGCAGACTTCCTGCTAGAAAAGTCCACCCAGGTGCAAAGTATTTTGAAGGTTCCGGTAATCCTGAGGATTATGTTACACTAATTGTGTCAATGGTTGCATTTAAGTACAAGCTGGTTTTAATTTCTTGGCGCATTTTAGTCTGACACACTCAAAGGTTAATAATTCTTTTTATTGCTTCTTTCCAGCATTGTCTAAAATGGTAAAAGATGCTGTGGTTCTTCAGCTCTGGGAGAAGGACAGGGATTGATACAGTGCTAAACTCAGTAGCAACAAGATGAGAAGAGGATTTTTGGTCAAAACAAGAATAGGGAGGGAAACTTAATACAGAATAAACAATGTGGACAATTGAGGAGAGTAAAAACACTCCTGTGGAGGATAATTGGGGAATATAAGTTAAGGGTGCACACACACCACTGGAGCTGTGTGATGACAGAGGGCTCAAATGGGAGCTTTGGGGGCTCAGTGGGAGCTTTGGAGGCTCAGCCAGCTTGCAGGGGATGGAGCAGTGGAAGCCGCTGCTCTCCAGCAGTGCAAGGAAAGCTGCAAGGTGCTGTCAAAGGCCAGATCCAGCACTCACAGCTGCCTGGAGCCCCAGCTGTTGGGCTGGTTGTTTCTTAACTTCCTCTGACAGCTGCTGATGGTGAGTATGGGCAGGGAAGGTGGCTGAGGGGCTGGGAGTGCAGAGTTCTGACACTTCCCACTGGGCCATTGGCATACACTTCCCATATGAAACATCCCAAATGGGTCAGATAGGCTCCATTGACTGGCTCACTCCCCACCATGCCCTAACTACACTCATGGATCTTCTAAGAAGGATACAGCTTTCTAAGGCAGAAAAACCCCTGTATATATTTGTAGTCTTACACAGGTCCTAGGACAGGTCAAACCAGCTGAATTAGTAAAGCTGAGGTGGACATTTCCATATGAAGTGAAACACAGTTAATGTACAGGAGTTTTCCCACTGATTTCAGTGGCAGTAGGCTTGGTTCTTAAAATGCTGCTGTTAATTATTTCCTACACACATCCTATACAGACACATAACTCATGTCAAGCTTTGTTCTTGTCCATGATAACACAGTTATTCTAGCAGAGGCCCAAACATTGGGACATTTTCCTTTTTTTGTACTGAAGTTCCTTGAAAATGGCTGAACTCAAATAATTTAAAATATCCCCTGAGAAGGGTGTGATTTTAAATCAGCTGTCCAGTTGTGAGTATAAACCAGTTGAATGGCTTTGCATGTGCTATTTCTAGCCCACCTGGAGCTTTAGGTTATCAGCAGAGGGCTGGCATGTATGCGCATGGTCAGTGTGCAGGGAAAGAGGGACCTGAGGGGATCAGCAAGCTTCATGGTATCAGCAATGTCATCCTAATGCAGAAGTAGCCCTGAAACCTGTGACTACACAGTACCTCCCAGAGTTCTGCCAGATAGAGTCAGGGAAACACCTGAGCCTTCTGACATGGCTTCTTTGCCACCACCTTGCACAGATCTCCCCTGAGTAGCAGAGCTCAAAAACACAACCACATTCTCTTCTTTTTTAAAAGAAGCTTAAGAAATTCATTTCAGTCTATAAACCCAGCATTTATCATCATCCTCCAGTATGGTATTCGTCCATTCCTGGAACAGCATTTTTGCTTGGCCCTGCCTTGCTACGTGCCAGCTAAAACTCTCCCCATCAGGCTCTGTGGTAATTAGCCACACAGGGCCTAAGTCTTTAGGCTTACTGCCAGCTCAGTCCCTTCAGCTGAACCAGGAATAACATGGGGAAGAAAAAGCAAAAGTCAGAAAACAGCAGCAGCAGAGGAGAACATTGGACAATTCATCCACATGTCCCCTGTACAATGCTTGCATCCTCATACCCCATGGTCTTCTCTTCCAGCAACAGATCCACCACCTGTGGATGGTGGGTGCTCTGTCTGCTCCTTCACAGATGCACTGCAAGTGCTTGCATGGCCTCAGCTGCTCTGGATTGCTAACAGCCCTAAAGAGCTCTTTAGGGCCATGCTTAACACAGGCAAGCCCTTTTGCTGACCTTGCTTCATTCTGGGGCTCCCTTGCCAGCTCAGGATGAAGGTAGCTCCCCTTTACAGCTGGCTTGTTCCTGTTCCTCCAGTGTTGAGTCATTAGTTAAACCTCACTACAAAGCTGATCTGAGTGGGGTTTATCTGGGGCCTTACACTGGCTTCCTGCTTTGATAATAACCAACCCCATTGACTACTAATGGATAAATGATGAGGTGATGCTGTGGCAGCATTTCCACCCAGTAACATTTGCCCTAAAGGGTTAGCAAGTAAGTAAAACATAGAACCATGTTTATGGATGTTGTCATGTCTCTTTCCAAATGTTTTCCTTTCTAGACTAAACAACTCTCTCTACTTGGAACCTCATGGGTTCAAGGGTCTTGTTTCTGCCGCAGTACTTCTCAATATCTCCAACTTGTTTACATCTGTATTTAAGTGAAGGGCTCAACAGCTGACAACTGCTGTCTATTTTACCGGCACTGGTAGCCGTATTTATATTTACTGTGTTTTATCATAAATATTTCCACTGATGCAATGCAAAGTGGCATTTTTAAAAACTGCTTTATGCTGTTGATTCTACTTCTATAGTTTTGTTGTCTAGTCTTCTATTTACCCAGTTTGTGTGCTGGTACCTTGCTCTTTGACAATGTCTTGTCCTTGAGTGTATTTGCTGTGTTATTTAATTACTACCCTTTTCTATAAATTGTCAGGATCCTGCAAAGCCGGATTTGGTCCTTCAAAAATATTGGTGCTCTGCATATTTCCTCCCATTAAGACAATGTTATCATCTTTGGATGAAGCAAGCTCAAGAGAAAAACATTTAGGTAAAATTATGAGAACTTCAGGTTTTGTTTATTTCAGGAACTCCAGCGGGTCAGAGTTGAATTTTCCTGTATTTTTGTTTAATTTCTCTTATGTTCTCCTTATTCTACGGGAACATGGGCTAGTGAGCTGACAGGAGAAATGAGGAAGACTATAAGGCATACTAAAAGTACTAAAAGTCAGTTTTCATAGTTATGTCTGCCAAAGTTTTACACCAGTAGATAAGCTTATTAGTATATTTTATTGCATTTTTATTGCCATTGATTATCCGTTATCCACCCTTGCTATTTTAACAACTGTTTAATGTCAGATGACTCATTGTTTTCAGCCATATGGGATGAAAAATAAAAAAACCCCACATTTACTGAGTATACCATATGTGTATGCTATGCGAGGTGTTGTAGGAATGGAAAAAGTCTAAGTTGGGAATCTCCCAGTGAGGAAGAGAAAAGCCAGTGCAGAGTTTGTGGTGAGTTTGGATAAAATGCTTTGTATTCCACTGTAGTTGTAATTGCATACATTATTCAAAGGAAAGAAACACAACTGTGAAAAGCAGCTTCTCTGATTATGCTGATCTCTTGCCTGAAAAGTCAGGCAAAGTGCCTCATTATATCTAAAGTCTTTAAAATAAATTAATTCCCTGGAAGCACATTAGCTGCATGTGCATTTTAGATTGAAATATCACCCTTCTATTGATATATTAAAGCAAATAAAACTATCTTAAAAAATAGGAATGTTTGTATCTTGCAGTTTTGTTTGTTCAATGGGCAAAACTCTTATTACAATATTTTAAAATCGCTTGCCCAAACATTAAGTTGTTATATTCTTTAATACCCTCATGTTTTGTCTTCCTGCTATTTTTCTGAATAGAACTTTTATCTTGTTTCAGGGATTGGAAGTGCACAAAGTACACTGGTTCTCCAGAACAGTACAGTGAGTTTGCAGGAGGCTGGACTGTTGCAGCAAGTTTCCAGATCATCCAAAGGTCTGTCACATAATTTTGACCAAGCCAAGGTGTTGACTAGTTGGTCACTGAATGATCTCATTTTTTTTCTGCACTGCCTCAGGTACCTGTGATCAAAAACCTCCTAAAAATTAAACACATGTTCAGCTGAACATGGATCTGTAGCAAACACCATTTTGTTTCAGACAGATATAGTGCTAGAAGCAGATGTGCACGATGTAAGAGCACAGCAGGTATATATGATACTTCTCTCTGATGAGGAGAAGCTCCAGTAACTGGGATTGTTTAGCCTGAAGAAAAGGAAGCTCAAGGAGGACCTTATTGCTCTCTACAACTACTTGAAAGAAAGCTGTGGTGAGGCAGGCATCAGTCTCTTCTCCCAGGTAGCAAAGTATGGGACAAGAGGAAATGGCCTCAGCTTGCATGAGGTGAAGTTAAGATTGGATGTAATGAAAAATTTCTTCACTGAAAGGGTTGTCAGGCATGGCACAGGATGCCCAGAGAACTGGTTGAGTCACCATTCCCCATCTAAAGGTATTTTAAGGATGTATAGATGTGGTGCTTAGGGACATGGTTTAGTGGTGAACTTGGCAGTGCTGGGTTAATGGTTGGACTTGATGTTAAAGGTCTTTTGCAACCTTAAATGGTTCTATGATTCTAAGAATTACCAGCTTTGTCTGTTTGGAACCAGGTTCCTTATGTGCCACACTTGTGTTGCCAGAGCTTGGAAACAGTGGTTTACACTTTCTGGTTTGCAGATAAAGCAAGAGTGCATATTGGTCCATGGTCCTGTTTCATTCATTGCGCCAGGACCTGTTCCAAGGACCATGTTATGCCCATAGGTGGGACTGCGGAGATCTCTTCATTTGTGTTATTTGCAAAGTGCTGTTAAGTGCGATGTGCTAAATATTAAAAAATAACCTTGATGTTTGCTTTAGAATCTAGGTATTTAGTAGAAGAATTTCATTTATGATTTCATGTAAAGCCCACATGGCTTGAAAAGTCTAACATCAGAATTCTTTGTTGACATTATCTTTATTGAAGCATGGATCTTCAGCTTGGTTCACCATAAAGTGAAGCATTTTATTTATGATAATAGACAGTTTAGGGCTATAGGGGCATTATAACGTTGCTGGTGTAGATACAACTTTGTTAGAAGATACAAACATGACCCGCAATAGAAACAAACACCAAAGAGAACACAATGAAACGTTCACTGTTTACAAATCACTTCATTACTACAGACACCAAATGGCAGTTACTGTAAGTAAATCAGTTTCAGAGAACTGACTACATTTAGACAGGGAATTGGGAATTTCTGTTTGGGGCTTAATTCACAAATCCTTAGTAGAAAAAAGTTTAATGTCAAGCATTCTTTTTTTATCCACAAAACAACGCTAACCAACAGACATATCAAAGAATAAGACCGAAGGATATCAACGCCTTTACAACTACTTTTGCAATTATATCCTGGATTAGGTACTTTGATGATCTTTTTTTAATACATTTTTTTAAGAAGGTAAATAGCCCAAAAATCAGCAGCAAAAATATTACAACAACAAAACAAGTAAATACAGTGCCAATGTGTCATGTTGTAGAAGAGAATACAAAGAGGACAAACAATGATAACTTAATCTTATAAAATGACACAGAGCTGAAATACAGTGCACTTAAATACCTATGTGACAAAGAATGTTAAATTCTGTACTTAGTATGTAGATTTTTATAAACATAAAATCTGAAAAGTCTTTGTGCTTAAACTTTTTTTCCTGTTAAACAGAATTAGTTGCTTACTTCCAATACTGCCACTGTAACTGATATTACAACAGATCACAATTTTCACAGACACATCAACATTAAAACATTTACCTATGAGAAAATAAGTCACTTCTCATTAGTTCACAGTGCGAAAAAGTGGTGTATACTCTGTCTTGAGAAAGGCTTTCAGTTATTCATCAAGCCAGTTGCAGAAAAGTCCTGATACCAGATGCAGTGCTAGACTCGGAGAATGGAAAGCAACACATCACATGTTGGGAGGAAGAAAAAATAAATTTCTCGTTTCTTCATGGATATCGTCTAAGTGACCTTCGTCTTCTGTTGTAGAAATGCCTGAGCCCATGTTGCCGTGAAAAATTCATCATGTAATTTTGTTTGCGAGTGCTGTTGAAATCAGAGGGTGGAAGAAGGAGAGAGTGTCAGTTTCTTTTATACATAGTGTAAATGCTTTTGGAGCAGTGAGCTAGTGGGAGTGATTCTTCTTTGTCCTTGCATGACTTTTTAAGTCTGTGCAAACTGGTGTGAAGCATACTCTTTGTTTAACTTCGACGTACAAGGCAATTGAGAATCTGTCCCACTTGGCTTTCATTTACAATTCATTACCTTAGGGAAAGGTTAAGAGCTTTCAGCTAATGAAAACTGGTGCTGCCTAGGGCCAGATTCACTAAAACTGTATGCACACTTCATAGTGTTTCTCTATGGGGGTTTTGTACTCCAGTTATCCTTCTTTGATCATTAACTACTTTATCTTGAGAAGAAAAGCTTTACTCCACTTCGTTATCTTCTACTTTTACTTTACAGGAAGTGAAGTACAACACTTTTATTCAGATTTATGTTTCCCGTCCCTGTGCACTCTCTTCCAAAAGGAAAGGAAGATCTGGGAAATAAGCATCATCATGTCTGGGAGGAGACCAAGCAAGAGAGCTCATTTGCAGCCAAATTTAAGAAGGCACCCTTGTTTGGAAGACCTATGTGGAGGACAAGGCCCATCCCACCTAATGCAGATTTCTACTTCTCCCACTGGGGGAAGAAGGAACCATGAGAGGGCAGATCTGTGAAGACCTGCAGTCAACAGATCTCCCATTTGTGCATTCAAGGAATGTTTTCACTTGTGAGTTTTGTCTGTGAGTAAGAAGTGAACACTCATAATGTAGTAAGTCATACTTTCTTCTCTAGTGCATAAGCTTATTTTTAGTGAATGTGGCCCTTAGGAAAAAGGAGTAATTGTCTGCTTTGCAAAATAACTATGATTCTCCACAAGCAAAAATAGGTTTTGTTGTAGTATGATAATTTAATCTAAAACAGTTTGTCTAACAAAATTATACCCTTTTCTACAGCTAATCTTGAACACAATTGACTAAACTGATCAAAAGTTGTCAAGTCAAAATCTAGACTATAAACCTCTAAGCAAATCCAAGTCACTTCCTGACTAGTTTTCCAAGGCTTTGCAATTTTTAATTTTTGGGGTTTTTTTTTGCCACTGGAATGTACAAACAAGGATAAAAAAAAGACCGGGCTCCTGGTGACAATGAGAGAAAACAGATGTACACTTGGCACAGCTTTTGGCACTGTCCCAGTAAGGTAGATCTCTAGAGCATCTGGCAATTGAGAGAGGGGTTAATGTTGACTTATTCAAGTGAAAAGGAAAGGTCTGTGCTGATGTGTGAGAGATTGATAGTGGTGAGTGTATGTAACTTTAATGCCATTTGGTAGCTCAAGTGCAAAGCAGCACTGCACTTCAGTCTTCATTCGGGTCCTTAAGTCATCAGGGTGGAATGTCACCCTTGCTCCAATGCCAGGTGTCTCACTGATGAAGGCAGGAGGGAAATTATGACCCCAAACCTGCTCCTGGCAGTGGCTGCCATTGAAACTTGAAGAAGTTCTTAATTTTGCCTTCCCATTAATTCCCATTTCTTGGGAAGTGTGTGGTTCCTCAGAGACACAGGGCCTTCAGGGCCACATCCCACCTCCCAGGAGAGCATCCTAGCCATGAGGTGAGGATAGAGCACCTATCTGCTGGGAGAAGGCTGCTCTGCAGCCAAAATACAGCAGATGGGCCTGGGAGAAAGCACAAGCCCAACTCTGAGCAGCTTTGCTCTGGGTACATGGGATCAAACAGAGTCTGCCAAAGTGTTTGGCTGAAAAAATTGCCATTTCTGGACCTGGTCAGATTTAAAAGTGAGCTTGGCTGTGAGAACCTCAGCTTGGGCAAGACTTGGACACATGGATGGGGCACATGCTGAGCTGCAGTTCTTGGCCCAGGAGCTTTTGTCCCATCTCCATCCTGCCTTTGGTCTGCTTATGTTCAGCAACAGCTCAGCAGAGATGTTCAGGACTCATTTTGGACACTGCTGTGTGCACCTGGCCTCTATTTCACTTCAAGTGACCAACCATTTTGTATCTGGTCTTAAAGGGATGGTAAAGATGTTTAAAACAATGAACAAACAAAAAAAGAAAAGGAAAAGAAAGAATTGAAAAAAGGAACAAAGAAATGCTTACCTAGTAATGCAGAAGAGATTTACTTATTTTATGTAACTAATTTTGTTCCATTGGAAGATGATCAAGGTGTTAGAAAGAAGCATATATTTATGTCTTACACTGAACACCATAGCAGTGCAGTGTGTGAAAAATAAGAGAAATCTAAATTCTCGGGAACTAAATGCTTTTTTTTTTCCTTGCAGTAATGTAGTTCAGACTTGTCCTCACTGACATGAGACAGACTTTCCAACTGCTGGCTGGATGCCACAGAAAAACTTGATGCCTGCTATAGAAATACTATGATTTTCACTCTTTCCATGGGTAAATATGTAGACCCTATGCATTATAGTATTTTATCATATTGCACCACAAAATCAGAGTAGGTCTATATTTTATTTTTTGGAATTAATTTTATATATTGGTAGGAGGCAAGCACTGTATAAGGGAGATCAATAGTGCTTTATAAAATCACAAGAAGAGTTACATAATATAGTCTCCAAGAGTACTTGCACATTCCTTGCATTTGGTGGGTGCAAAAATGCTTTCAATACTATTAGTAGTAATTTTAATTTTTATTTTTACAGACTGATTAAAGGCTTTACCGTACTTTTGCTGTTGTTTTCTTGTTCAAAACACCCAAAATGTGCTGGGCAGCATCAAGCTATATTAGGAATAGACCCCCTTCCATGATGGTGTGGTGGGAACTTTTGTTTCAAAATCAGTGGCAATTTGAAGACTGTTTTGCGAGTGTGTAATGGACTGGTCAGCACCTGCTGAGCCTTCTGTCTTTTCTGTGCATTTATTGAACCATCAGTCAACCAGAAAAGTTCAGATCCAAAGTAGTTATCTGTGTATTACTGATGGAGCACAGAGCAAAAAAACAATTAACAGGAGTGACTATTGTACGATGTTTGACAGTTTTGAGTGCACTATTTAAAAGTAAACAGAAGATAATACTGCTTGAATTTATGCAGGAAATTCTGAGAAACTTTCCAATGAAGTATCTGGAGTTGTGCTAGTTGGATGAAAGCAATATGCAGACTGTAACAGAAGAGCAAAGTTAAAACTATCTAGGGCATGTTCAAAAAATACCTACAATAAAGCAATTTATGAGAAGGAGTCTCTCTGGATCTTTAGTCTTTAGCAGAGCATTATGTTTATTGCATGTTTCCTAAAGCACAATTTGAACTACAAGGCTGCAATTTAAAGTTTATAAAAATGGAACATAGCCAAATGGAATGAAAAATACGCAGTACATAACCCCAGTATATACTAATGTCATTCATTATTTCTGTGTTTTTAATTGACAGGGCACAAAACAGGAACAAAATGGAAACAAAAATATTTGAATAACAAAATTAAACATGAAAAAAGCCTTAGAACACAGCAAAGGTATGTCCCTCAAGACTAAGCTTGGAGTAAATTTTGGTGCTGAATTACAAATGCGTTGTTAGGCAGGTACTGTAATGAAAAAAGTCAAGTGCTCTGACTGAAGTTCTGAGGGCTCCTATCAATGACAAATATTCTTTGGCTTTGGTGGAGTCAACTTGAACCCAGAGCTCAGTAATGTACTGGTTAGTGTTATCTATTAACTGCAACAGCACAAAGCAGCTGGGTTCCATGAAATGAAAGAACTACCTGGGGACACTGGTTTGGTGTCTAAGGGGCAGGTGTGGCTGTGCCACCATGCAGATTGACTGACATACACTGCCTGGCTGTGGCTACATCTCTGTGGTCATTTATTACAGAAAAAAGTGGGAATTGCCCCTTGGCTGCCCATACAGTGCTCTGGGTGCTATCCATTGGCAGGTCTCACTGTACCCTATCAGAAGCAGAAGAAGGAGAAGTCCTTCCCCCCCACAGCCTTGGTGAATGTCCCACTGCAGTATGTCACAGTCTGCTGAACAGTTTCTGCTAAGTTTAACTTCCCCCAATGCTCACTGAGGAAGTGCTGCAGGATCAGGGCCCTCATGAGCTATGTGGCACATCTCAGCATATAAATGATTTTTCTGCAACCCACCATTGACAAAATTTTGTGAAAGAGCTGTAGCTAACAGAAACACACATTAAATACTGATTCAGGGAAAGTACTTACCTTATTCTAGTGTAAAACCAATGACAGCAAACAATGAAATACAACACAAGTTAGAAAATGCCTTTCAATGCATGCAGCACTGTGATTAGTCATAAAACCCTGATGAGGTTTAGAGGCAATATAGGACTTTTCGTCTCTTTTGAAAATAAAAATTGAACAAATTATTTCCTCAGATTTCAAATCAATGTTTAGATTTTTATTTTCTATAAAATTCAGCATGCACTTTTTAGAAACATAATAGAAATGTCATAGGAGCACGAACCGCATCATATTAAATTTGGCATAAATGTTGTGAATATTCAGATAGTCACCTAATGTTTGAACTACTTATGTTCTTTATTATAAATCTGTTGATACTTAATTTAAATGCATTTTTCAAATAATTGCTTTTTACTAAAAAATATGAAGCAGATGAAAATGCTTTTCCACATGAGCGCTTCTTGTTAAATATAGAATATATAATTTGTATTTTAATAGTCCGAAATAAGGATAAACATTCTTTGTACCAAATGCAACAGAAGTTCTCACTAAATCATTTGTGCCAAAAATGTGAGAATATCTCGACAATGAAGAGCATGGAGTGATGGCTATGGAGGGATTCATTCTGCTATCTATCAGTTAACCATAAAATTGTAGGTGGGGATAACATTTCTTGCATTCCTTGCACAACATAAATTCCTTTGGATCAACGTAACAAGTTTTGGGGTAAAGAAAGCAATATCAGACCTTTAGTGTTCATCTTATAACTACCCTTTATTTCTCAGTACCTTTGACTTTGAATTAAGTTAATGAGATGTCTCTAAGGGCCTGCCCTATACACAAGGAAATGGCAGTTGAGTAATGCACATGCAAAGAAGTGTGAGGTGTGTGTGCAGTGGGCAGGCTAAGAGCTGTGCTTCCAGAGAAAATATGCAAATGAAATGCAGAGTTAGACATAGGCTCTTCTTAGGGCAGAAGTATAGGGGCACAGAAAAGCTCTATTTCTTAAGCCTGGGATAAAATACATTTTTATCCTAAGAAGAGCCACATGGAACACATGAGAGTTGTGCCCAAAGCTTTCTTTACAAATGGAGAGAAAAAACCCTGCACTAATGAGAAATAATCAGCACTAGCTTTAAAAGGGACTGGAAAACATAACAACTTGTATCTTCTCCCCACCACAGGACAGACATCAACTGTTGTTAAGTTGGCAAGATCAATTTAATGTATAACATTATCAACACAGGTATTTGGTTTCACCTGTTTAAAAGAGGTGCTCAATTAAAGCACCATTTGCAGCTGCATCGCAATCTTTAAAATTCTGCTTTTTAATGAGTGATTCAAATAGTTCAATCAAAAGTGGAATGATTTTAAGTAACATACAAAAGGATCCACCTTTGGCCTTCTTCTATCACTGCCAGGTATTTTGCATGCATGTATAATCTGCAGGTTGATTTTTTTCCCCCCAGCAATTTTTTTGGGAGCAAAGAGGAATCAAAGAAATGGCATCCTGAAGCCATGTTTGCTGGTGAGAAGGATGGTGACCTTTGACTCAGGAATCAGTTGAACTGAACAGTGTCATGACCTTGACTGCGCGTCAGCTGTAGCAGTATCTGCACTACGACTTGACAGCTAGGCCTGTGGCAGAACTAATTTCAAATCTTTGGATTGCTGAGAAGAGTTGGGCTATGAAAGCAGGTATTCACAGATCTGCCCCTGGGGTGAGCACTGTAGGGAGGAGCAGGGACGTCCCCTGTTTTGGATGGGAAATAAAATCAAGAAAATCCTTATTTGCTTTACATCCCTACAGACCAGCTCTCCCTGCTGGCAGGTGCTTTCCCTGCTTGCCCTCTTACTCCAGCCCTTAGTCTGCTCAAGGAGAGCATGGCTCCCTTGCCTGTGGGCTGAGGAAAAGCTGGCACAGCACCTAGGTGTGTACCTGGGGGTGCAGGCAGTCAAGCCAGCACTTAGGCTGGGAAAATCAGACCTCCATTAGCCCACAGAGTAGTGAAGAAAACACAGGAAGAGATGTGTGGAAAGCCAGGAATTTATCTATGTCCCAAACCACACCTCCTAGTGTAGGTTGGCTCCTTGCTCTATCCCCTCATGGGCTTGCCTGCTGCATCAACATGGGTAAACAGGTCACAAACATGAAAATCTAGGACTGAAACCAGGGCCAGTGAGGATAATTTTCATAGTTCTGGAGAGGTGTATGGGGTCTCATCCAGATGGGTGGTGGAGTGCAGGGTTGTAAGAGGACTGAACACAGACTGTGTTGGACATGGACCATCAACAGGTTATTATCTAGGGATGTTCACGGCCTTCTGAGACAAGGCCAGAGTTCCAACAGAAATTACTTCCAATTTAGGAGGCACAGATTTTTCCTAAAGTATCCCAGCTTTGGGATGAATAAGCCAGACAGAAGCCTATTGACACTCCAATGGTGCCCTATAGAATGAATGGGAAGAGGTAATTACAGAACCCAGGTGAATGGTTTAAGTTCAGGCTGTGCCTCTCTGCAGCCCTGCCAGAGAGCCCTGAGGTGGCTATTGCCCACAGAGCTCCCTCCTGGCAATCTTGGTGGGAGGGAAGGGCACCCAGAGGTCACTGGCTTCTTGCCTCTTGCTGCGGAGCTGCCTGGGAATGGGGGCTTGTTCTTCCCAGGAGCAGGCAGGGCTTCTGTACCTTTTATTGGAAAATGAAGGAATATTAAGAATGAAAGCTAAGTCCTATGCCTAGTACTCACAGTGTGAATTCTGGTAGCCCTGGTGTGTGCAGGATCATCTAGGGTAAGTGCTAACAGACACTGACCCAGGCTCCCTTCTGATAACCCGAAGCACTCCATGGAGGTGACTGAATGTCTTCATCATTTTACAGGTGAAGAAACTGAAGTGCTGGGGGTAAAGTGACCACTGTGAGGTGGCCAAGTGAAACAGCAGAGCTACAGGAAAACCCATATGAGAGTATTTATCGATAAGGAAGTGTGTCCCCTTTCAGAAAACTTGTGGGTTATTCGCAGATAAATTTCAGGAGGTCTACAGAGTATTTTGATTAATTACAATGTGCAGATAGAACTTAAGCAAAACAGAGGAGTCAAAGGCACCTGTCAGGACTGAGCACATGCCAGCATACGAATCAGATGTACCATGGCATGTAATGTTGCCCTTCCTGAGAGCAGCATGTCTCATGTGTTGTAGTTAGCAGGGAATGGAGCTCCACATCTGGCCTTCGGGAAATAAGCTGTAATGGCACCGTGTTTCACAGGACTTGGTAAGGGAGAAATCAGTCCAGTTTGGTCTGTCTTTGTGCACTGTACCAGGTGTCACTTGAACAGGGTGGAAATCCTCTGTCTCTAGCCTGATATTGAGGGCAATTTTCAGAAGAGCCTTAAAGCTCTTTAACAGGACTAAAATAATAATAGAAAGGAGGAGGCACTGTCTGCCCACCTGGTTCCTTCTCTAGGCAAGGTGTGATTGCTTGCTATGGCCATTGCAGTGTAACATATCTCACGACTTCTTGTTACCACTCAACTTGTGTATCTAGTCTACAGCCTGGCAGATCTCATTGTCAGAGAAGTTCTCCACATTTAAGCCTCAGAATCACTTTTTAAAGATCTGTTCTATTCCTACTTATGGTCCCTAATTCAGTGCTTGGATTGATGGATAACATTATACTTTATTTTTTTTCTTACGCAATTTGTTCTGTTCATTTTATTTTTAATTGCAATGTAGAAAGACATGTGAATATTTTAGAATGACCAGTTCCCTTTTCCATGGTTTTCTAAACTCTGAACTTCCTGCAGCTCATACTCTTCCATATCTTTCCTGATGCAGCATCATACAGCCATTGATTAAAACAGAAATCATATCCATCTCTCTCCTCTGTTCCTTCCAGTTTTAAGCTTAATGTTATGGAAGCAGAGCCCAGCAAGGTGTGTAAAAGCAGTGGAGGGTGTAAAGTTACTCAGTGTTGGAACCAGTTTGGTTTGGGGTTGATATGAGTGCCATGCAAGCTGGTGCTTCTCGGTGGAAAGGAGAACAGAACTAACTAGCAATCAGACAATTCATTTTTGCTACTGTTACAAAACATTACTTGCAGTGTCTCTGCTAATTCAGAAACCTCATGGCTATAGTTACATGGTCTAGAGGTTATCTAAGCCTAATTTCTTCACTGCTGTTTTTTAAATTGTTCAATAAAAAGAATGTTTGAACCTATCTATGGAGCAGGCTCGCCTCTCTCTGCCAACCACTGCCAGCGATGAGTTCCTGCCCAGGAAGCCACTAGAATTTCACTTCTACTGGAACTAAATTGTTAGAGAAAAAGCAGGTCATCTCTTCATGATGCAACACAGGAAAAACGGGTTAGCTGCCAGCGAAACCCATCTCAAGAATGGGAGAATCAGGAGGGTGCAGACTTGGTAAAATCTTGACAAGGGGATGAATATAGAGCTCGGATCATAGGAACCTGATATAGTGAACCCTGTTTCTGAACAGTATCCTTCTTACTAAAAAAGGAAATGAATAAGGCATTAGTTGCTAACACGAATTTTTAAGAGGCACAACAACATTACTTTGTGCAATGAACAATACAGAAAAATCTTTTGTATCCTTGAAAGGATATAGATCAGCCTTACACGGCAGCACAATGCTGAACAGGAATATCCTTTCTTAGGTCCCAGCAAAATAGTTTTTTAACAGTCATTGCTGCATTACAGGACCACAGCAATACTTGGAGGTGATAAAGCCCCACTTTCCCTCCTGCATTTTTCCATAGTGCACAACACACCCCCCTGCTGTGCCACTTACTTTGTGTTCATCTCAACTACTGACTTGCAGTCAGGGCAGAGCATCAGGAAAGATAGGATTTTAAAGGTTTCCATTTGAGAAAGGATTCCCTGGGCCACAATGGTTCTTACTGAGCTTAACACCCATGTCATGCTGGAGAAATTTCAGTGCTTTCTGAGGTGGGGTGGGATGAGGTGAAGCTGATACTCACAGGACGACTTCTACGTGGTCCAAAGCCCACTGATCATGACCTGTTCCGTTGTGACGGGGCTGCCACCAGCGCAGTAAGACTCCTTTCATTCGTGCCTCCCTGTCACACAAACATAAGAGCCTGTGAGAGCTGCAGACTACTGGTGTTTTGCATATCCCTATCTATCCCCAAATGGGAACTGAGAGCAAAGTCACATCGTTGTTTCTATGTCACTGAACATCAACACATTGTACGTGTAAAACGTTTAATGGTTAAAAATGCACATAGATAAGGAGGATTTTTTTCCTCATCTAAAACAAGTATTCTTTCTGTTTTTCTTTCAAGTGCATTGATAAACACTAGCCTGGAATTTCTTAATCAGCCTTCCCTTTAAGTCATCTTCTTTGCCTACCCTCTTCATCAACCTTTTTTTTTCAACAGTGATGCAAAGAGAGGTTATTTCTTAGCAAAAATGTAACTTGTGCATTTAGAGGTAATGAATGTGGGTACTCACAAGGGAACGTTATAAGACACTCTTTGGGCTTGTATAAAGTCCTTTGGCTGATGCTGTGCAATTACTTGCCATGTAATTCCATTATTTACACTGTACTGGAGGAGCACTGCCTTGTCTACAGTGTTAGGATCACTCAGATTGGTATTGCAACTGTCTGTTTGTGAAATACTTCCAATTTGCAAAACAAACATGATTTTGCTGTAAAACACAGAGAGAAAAGGTATTTTCAATATGCAAAAGTATTCAAACAGGAATAGCATTTCTAGGTTTATTGCAGTTACCTTATCAAAACTTGGAGCATTTTCAAGAATCATTACTTTAACATGCAAAATAAACTGTTTGCATATCTTTAAAACACAGCTCCCCTTTCAAAATAATAGTTTACTGTGTGTAACATAATGTTGCAGGCAGTAGATCCAATTTTGCAATATATCTGCACAAAACTGAGATGGATAAAAATGCAAATATGTAAATGAGTGTATGAAAAGTTTAACAAGGACAAATAAAGGTTGAATATAATAAAGTGCCTAAAAATATATATCAAATTCTTCCTGGGTGTTCAAGTAAGAAGAGAAGAGCCTGATTTATATCTGGCCCATTGGCCAATTCATCCTGTTTCTAATCTTGCTTTGGACAACTAAATATAAACCAGTCCTGAAAGCTGTCACTCTACTAAGAGCCAGCACAGGCTGGTTACATTTGTTTTTCCATGGCCAAAGAGGCTCAGTAGATGGAAAAGATACTGCTGTTCGTTGCCAGGTGAATATAATTCTATTTGACAACGGAAATGGGAAAATGAGCCTGTAATTACTAAATAGCATCTTTAGTCATAACCATCGTGGAGGCCCATACAAACATGGAATTTGTCTTATCAGTTCAGGCACCGGTCCAGGCAGTCTGGTGTCCAGTCTTTGCCAACAGCTTCATTGTCAGTGCTGGCTTACATAGACAGGGCTCTGTTGGGCATGATGAAAACATTTGACCTTTTCATCTGACATCCTCACTCTCCATCTCCCAAATTGAAGTCACAAAGCATTTTGCCAACCCTAATGTTTCCTGCCAGCCACATCCAACTGCATGGCACAGCCAGGTCAGTCCATCCTCATCAGTACTGGCTCACATGGCTGCACATACATGTGAAGAGTTTTCTTTCTCATGAATTGTTAAAAGAACTGTTTAGGCTCAAAGTACTACCTTGCTCTGGTGAGATCCAGAGGCTTGGTCACAGCTTGTCTTATTTGACATCCATTAAAGTAGAGTGAATCTCCATGGGCGTAGGGTGCCAGCTGTCCACATCCATTCCCTATCACTCCCCCCTGAATGGTTTCCCAGTTTATTTCAGTGACTCTTTCAGATTCAAAATTATCTTTAATATAACTTGGAAGATCATGGCTGAAAATAGAGCAGTCATCACCTAAAAATGGCACAGTGAAGTTGTAAAACACACAAAAATGGAAAGAATGGAGAAAATTGAGTTACAGGTCATTGTAATCCATTTAAGGTTGTGGCTCAATATACAGTGTGGCTCAGTATACAGCCTGAATATATTTCAGCAGATACATTAATAATGTGCACATTGATATACAGCAGTTATTTGTACAAAATTGAGGCTGTGAGTCTTATTTTTACAGCAGTATAACTTCAAGAACTGCAATACAGCTTCTCCTGTTTTGCATTGATGCCAACAGGAGAAACCTCAAATTGCTGGTTGAAGGCAAATATGTTTAAAAACTCGGAAGGGATCTGATTTTATAAAGTTATGAGGCTCTCCTGGAAGACATTAAACACTGGCTCCACTCCCACAAAGCACTTAGAGTTTACCAAGGGCACTCAGGTACCATTAGGCATGTGCTTAGCTGCAGTGAGGGGTTAGAGCAGAACACTCTGTCCTGATGGGGCACGGAGTCCCTTATAGATGCCAGTCACCAACATCTGGATACCATTTGCGCATCCTCTGGGATGCACCCAGAAGGATGTTCAGGGGTGGAAGACAGTTCTGGGTAATCAATAAAGGCTGGATGGACTTTACATACAGTGCCAGATAGGAGAGACTGCTGACTCAATACAGTTTCCAGCTCTGACAAATTATTAATATTGAATTTGTTACTCAGACATTCCAGTGATGAATTTGGACATGATACATAATTTTATCTTTTTGTTTAATTTTGAGCTAGATTAGGCTGTAGTAGAGGTACAAGAGAGAAATTGAAGAAATGGAACCTTGGTATCCTTCATCACAGATGCAAATGGCTCCAGTCGTGCAATACCCATGGCCACTGCAGAGCTTCGGGCACGCTTCCCCGATGTACACGTGATCGATTGCCCAGCTCTGCTTTTCTAGTTCTTCTCCCTTCTGAATCCACCTGAACTGAGTTGCACTGCAAATATCAAAATCCAAACACTGTATTACAATATGTAGCAATTAAACACATCTGTACAGTGATGTTCTAATATACCAACAGCAAATGTAACCAAAAATGTCATATAGGGGGCTGTGACTTCAATAGTTGGAAAGACCCACCTTGCTACATCATTGGCCGTAGTGACTTATAGTAACAAAAAACCGCCTGAAGAATATGAGTTATGTATCAGATCTAAATCCTGCAATAAGGAATCATTTTTAATTCACCAGTTGTTCCTAGTAAACCGTGCCAGCAAGACAGCTGTCATTTTACAGATCCACAGTGAGCTGACCTTTCAGTAACCTACCTGGATGAGACATGGTCAGGCAGCTGGATAGTTATTCTTCTCCACATGGAGGTATTGACAGAGTTATAGATGGTAGCTTCATGGAATTGAAATGGGGAGCAGCCAATGCTATTAGATGAGGAAGGAAGACAGTGTGTCTGGACAAGTTGCCATGAGTCTGTCCTGTAGCAAACAAAAAAAAAAGAAAAAAAATTTTAGAACCACTGAAAAAATAATGAAAGGAAAACAGGTAATTTCTAAGGGTCATGACATTGCCTGTCTTACTAAACAAACACAAGAGATTGTCAGCAATAGTTTCCATGCTCTGGAGCCACAAATAAACATGAGGTGAGAGGCTGAAGCACAGGTGCAGCCAGGGAGGGTTTGAATGTTGTGGAACCGTTGGTGGTGGCACTCCCAGCAGTGTGGTACATACAGCTGCTTGAGGCTGCATGACAGAAGGATTTATTTAGGAGGCTGCTTCTTAGCCTCTTTCTTACAGTGTTCAGAAGAGTCCCAATAGAATTTGCTACATTTTCACCCACAGTCATTTGAGCACAGAATATACTTTCATTTTTACAAATTATAACATGCTGCTATTCTACAGCACATGAGGCAGTGTTATTGTTAGCTAAAGACCAATTTGGAATTAAATAACTCCTACTTCATTACAGCTTGGTCCTGTATCCTACTAAAACACTTTCCTGGAGATGTGTTTTCCTGTGAGCACATTTTTAACAGGAACATGCTCATGTCTGTAACTGCAAGCTCAATGCCATGAATCTGTCAACATCTGGGATAAATTATAAAGAGAATTTATGGGGGTTATGTAGACAAATCCCAGTGCTTGCACACCGGCTTTGTTCAGATTCTGTTACAACATGAATACCAAAGTAATTGCTTTAATAAATAAAAGCTCACTAGGTTTTTAATGTCATACTACTTTTTTTTTTTCAGGTCTGTGTATTCTGCTGTCATTTACCTGGCATCCTTTGTATACTCCAGCATCACTGAGTGGAGGTCCCCACAAGAATTTGCCTCACAGCCAACCACGATCTACAGCACAAATAAAATCAACTGCTATAACAAGTCAGGTAGACATTTAAAGTGATACGTAATCAAGTTATGTTCTTTTTTTTTTCTTTATTGGGTGTATAAGGGATTGTAAACTTAGAACTTGGGCTAAATCCATCAAAAGTGGATGGAAAATAAAAGACACAGTACTTCAGGTACTGCTTTTACTTAAAGAATTTTACTTTCTTGCTACTTTTATTTCCTAACAGAATCCTAACACTTCATTTCTAAAGTCCAAATTAAATATCTAAACAAACATTGTTTCTGAAACAAAAAGATATGGTAGTTCCTTGGCATTTCCAAAAGTGAAGCACCTATAAAGTTTAAAATTCATAATGATAAACATGTGGACATAAACTTTAAATCAGTCCAATTTAGGAACAGAATTATTCTGAATATTTAATACAATAGACATATTTGTTCCATATTACAGTAGAAAGATTACAGCACCCAGTATGCATTACTGATTAGATAGTAAGATGCTAAATTTCAAAACCAAACAGAAGCCATGCTAGAGCTGAGTTTAGAAATAAAATCTTTGCTGTGAGTCGTGAAGAAAGAGGGGGAATCAGGAGAGAAAAACTCTGCAATGAGAGTTTAGTAATATGAACTATTAAATGCTGATGGGTTATCATAATTTTGGTCTTAAAACAGGAAAAAGAAGATAGGCTGGGTAAAATAAGCATCTTGGGAAGGGTCTTGACATTCAGTACTAAAAACCGTAAGAGACTTCTCTTGTATATAATTTCTTTGGCATGCTGAGTGGGGGAAGCAGTGCTTTAGGGATTATATTAGACAGTCAATATAAAATAGGTAGTGAGTAGAGAAAAGGTGAAAATACTGATCAGTGGAAGATGGAAAATTCTGGAACTGTCTTGTCAAACAGAAGAGCAAGAAAAAAACCATAATAAGAAAATGGATTAGTATTTTGATAACCCTACTTTCATGTTAGTCCCTGGTTTATTTAAGACAGGGTGCTTGAAGAATGACCAAGAACATTTCTGGAAAACAACTACTTGTTGCCTTTGGCCCTGTGTAGAATTCTACCTTAAATCAAAGCAAAATACTCAGAAATGTTTCTCGGATTGTTTAGGCCATTTGCCATGACACAAGTAAGTAGAAGGGGTACTTCTACTTGAACACACTTGCATTTTCCATATGACACTTTTCTCCAGCCTGCTTCTCCCTTGCCTTTTCTGTTTCTTCACGAATTAGGGGAAAATAGTTTATTCTGCATGGCATCTATTCTCACCTTAGAAAATAATTCCTACTGTATCTGATGATCCAGTCATTTCAGGAAAAAGATATTAGACCTCCAATCCCTCTGACTAACCCCAAAAGCATACAGACAGTCAGAATATTCTGACATTTTACACTCATGCAGCCTTTCTGGTTCTCAATACCTACACTTCATATTTTCCTTTAATTGCTGGTAAAAAGTCACTATTAATGTAGTCATCCAATCGAGCATCCTAGTTGGAAGAAGAATAATTTCTGGACACACATTAGATGAATTTTCATTGTGTTGTTTACTTTGGAGAGAGAGAACATTTCTTACTTTAAACTGCATCATGTATCCTGGCTGTATAATGAGCTCCCTGGAGGACAGGATGTTGTGTGTTTTATCCTTTTTCTTATTTGGCCAGTAGAGATGGAATGATGGATTTCCACAGAACCCTGCAGTTCTGACTGCATTAGGGTAAAAGCTCCAGTTTTCTTCATGAGAAGTGCCTTCTATTAAGATGAGTTAAATACAATTACTGCATTGTCTTGGTAAACATCAAGACTTAGTAATGAATCCACAGAATCACTAGATAGAGTACTTTAGTGATATAGACACTACATTTACGGTATCTGTAATGACACACAGCAAGCTACTAACAGACATAATAAAGACAATCATTTCAAGAGAGGTAATTAAAATGTTTAAATAATAGTACTTTTAAAAAACATGATGAAACAAAAGTATAACACCAGGAATTTAAATGAAATTAATTGGGTTGAAATAAAAAATTTTATATGTGTATATATATGTGCACACATACATATCTGAATATACATATATATATATATATATATATATTTACACACTTCTATTAATAGCATGAAGAATAGCACATAAACAGTATTAGTCTACAAAATGAAAAATTTGTAGCGCTAAAATAAAAGACAGTCTGCTTGCAAGCTCTCAGGGCTCAGGTAAGATAAGAACAGATAATGCCAGACAACAGGTGAGCTGTGGCAGCCTGTTTTACCATCATCAAACGTATCCACCAGCTGGCTGGGGTTGATCTCTGCTCCCCCGACCAGGATGTTGTCCAGAGCCCACTGTGCCCGGTCGGGGCCGGGCACCACGATCCCGTTGCTGAGAGTAAAAGGCTGCCACCAGCGCAGGCGGGTGGTGTTGGTCAGGGCATGCTCGGGAAGGAGGATGTAGTCGTGCCTCACTGAGATGTACTTTTGATAATCCATCTCATGGAGCAAAGTCCAGGATATCCCTATAATGAGCAGATGCAGGTTTAGCAATAAGCATATGGTAGAATATTCTAAAGAATTAAAGTAAGATAATAGGAAATAAAAAGTAAGAGCTATGTCTTCCGATAGAGCTTAACTTCTAAGGATAGTTGGCAGCTGTTACTCACTGCAAGAGTAATCTTGTAATTGTAAAAAGGAATCAACTTGGGTGGAAGCCACTGATTACTGAAATAAGGCAGGAGGATTACGGAAAACTCGTGAGAAATAGATGGAAATTTTAGATGGGGGAAAAAAACTTTACATGGACAAAAATAACTTTACAATTAAGAATTAGCTTTTTATTTTGGATCTCTGACAGCTTCTCAGATATTCATGGTGCATGTATACAGAACCATAGCTTAGCTATAACTACAGTATATACTTGCCTCCATCAATGGAATAGTCTAGCAGCACTCCCTCCTTTCTGCAAGTCGGTCTGTGGCATGTTGTCATGTTGTTTTCACTCCCAATTCTCCCCCAGTACTGTAGAAACCTAAGAGTAAATGTATATGATCACATCTGTTAGACTTGCACAAATAGCGGTTGCTTTCTGTTTGCAGACATGCTGAAATTGTTCCAAATGCCAGCATTTTTAAGCAAGCAACATCGATGCACAAGTACTACAAAGGTTTCCAAAAACATTGCCTAGTAATTTTCATGGGAACCTCATGGAATTCAGCTAAGAACTGCCCCTGGGAGGGACTAACCCATGGCAAATGTACCAGCCAGAGACAGACTGGATGGGAGCTGCTTTGCTTAGAGTTCCCTGGGAGTCCTGGTGGAATGGGAGCTCATCATGTGTTAAGGTGCCCTTGTATCAATGAAGGACATAAAAGAAGTTGATAAACTGAGGCAAGGTCAGTGGAGGACACTGGAACAATTGGGGCCAGAGCTCCAAGCTAGTGGTCATACATTGAAAAAATAGGAAGTTCCAAATGGATTTAACGGGGGGAAAAAAAAAGCAAAAAAATCACTCTGAGAGTAACTGAACACTGGTACAAGTGTTCCAGTACAGACAGACAGTAGGATCTCTATTCTTGGAGGTTTTTAAACATCCAATGGAACAAAGTCCTGGACAAACTGGTCTGAATTCAGTGTTACCTGGCTTTGAGCATGAGGTTGGACTAGAGACTCCCTGAGGCCCCTTCCTTCCTGTGATTTAGCAAACTTGCAGAATTTCAGAAGTCAGAGTGTGTGGCTTCCTTAAAGCCATGTGGTCAAGAGAAATGATGCTGAAGTTGTCCATGTCATGTCCTTAGCTTCTCTAAACTGACAGAGTTCCAATGCTCTCCTGATATGTCATCCTTTCCAACAGCATAGTAATGGAAAGGATCTTGCATGGGCACCAAAGAGAGGACAACCAGCAGAGGTTCTGCTCTGAGCTCAGTGAGAGACACAGCTGGTGCCTCCAGGAGTGATGCCCCAGTGACTGGTGTCTTGCCTCTTTGCAGGACAGAAGTTGCTGATTCCAGGACATTTCTGGACAAATTAACCTGCTGATTCACCTGGACATGTCAGACCCTTTCCACTGTGCTAGGGTGAGCTTTGCTCTCTGTGACTCATCTGAAAGCATCAATGCCTTGAGAATCGTAATCTCATTAGTGTCTGTCTCAGGTAGTGCTATTCTTGTGGCGGCCTAGGAATTCCCTGAGCTACCAGCTATGCTGCCTGCTGATTTGCCAGTGTGTGACAGAGTTCCCCGTGACATTGACATGGCAACATGACCTACTTTGCCCCTCGCAGGTCCAGATCTTGAGTGACAGCCTGCCTCACAGTTGGACCTCCAAAATACAGAGTTGTGTCTTCTGCGAGAATTCCACACTCGGTACAGGTATTTCCACCTTCTAAGGACATCCATAAATCTGGTTTAATTTCTTCATTGTCAAAGCGCTCTTTCAGGAAAGTCTGTAAGCCAGGTATTTAACATAAAGCACAGGTAAGTAAGATTTTAAGCCTTTTTGATAACCACAGCTGTAACTGACCTAAACATGTTTGAAGGGCTCAAGAACACTGCAAATTTTTCTCAGGGTGACTGAACATAATCCCTTTTGGCTGAGTATTTGGCCACTTGAACTGAATTCACTAAATGTGAAAATATATTAGAGCTGGATTTTAACACATTTGGGAAGCAATCCGGCAAATTAAAATTGGCATGTGCAAATGAATGGGCATGTTGGGTTTGTGTGGCAAGGTTTTGATGGCAGAGGGCAACAGTGGGGGACTTCTGTATGCATGGGAGAAAAAATACTTTATATTTTTCCCCAGCAAAACCAGCAATCCTGGCATTAAGGAGATAGCAGTAAAACTCCCCTAAAATTGCTGCCATTTTATCCCAACTGTCCTTAATGTGATGGATACATTACTAGTTAAAAATTCCAAACAGACAATGATATTTCTTCATGTAATTGTATTTCAGATGACATGATAACTGAGAAGTTAGTTATTTTTAACTTTTAAATTAGCAATATCTAACTGGAGTCCACTCACTTGTTATTGGGTAACATGAGTAACAGCCAGGTGAATCGATTTTCTAATTTTATGCCATTTTCCTTTATTCCCTACTTCAATATGCTCTTTCACAATAAAGACAATCTTTCTATTTTGATCAAATATAACCATATGTGCAAGGGTGATTTACATCCTATAATGATGATTAAAAGATGAACAGTGAACTTTATCACAGCTTTTTCAGGCTAAGTGTTATTTGCAAAGCAACAAACCCATTCTTGAATAATGCAGTTATTTTTGTTAAAAGCAGTTTTTTTGTTAAAAAAAAACCAGATGAAAGGGCTGCAAATGGATTTGACTGTCTTCAGGCTGATAGGAATCAAAGTTAAATGTCCAGTGGGATCAATCTCTCCTCTCTCTCCTTCTCAGTCAAACACATGCCAAAATTCATTCTTTAAAACATGCAGTAAAATTACCTTCAGTGTTTGGGTCAGGTAGCAGTTTGGACCCGAATACCCAGGATCACAGATGCATTGCTCATTCAGGCAGTCTCCATGACCTCTACAGTTTTCCAGACAACCAGGGCCCAGATAGAAATTATCGATGGCCCACTGCATATCTGAGTATTTCTGGTAGAACCGGAACCTCACAGGACTAGATATGAAGAAAACCAGACACATGCATAAAACAACTTTGCTCAGATGAAGAAATGTGATTAAACGCAATATACTCATGATTGTACTATCTTCTGAGCTTCCACAAGTAGTGGAAGTATCTACTGAAATTGATTTTTTACATATCCATAATGTAATGAACATGAACACTGCTATTCTGCAACTTCCTTGAAAGAAAATGAATAGGCAGATGTCCTGTTGTGTTTCTAGGAAGGTACTCAGTCCAAGACAAAATTAGTAGCCAATTCATACTTACTTGCCCACAAGGCTTTCAGGCAGTGAGTAAGTTACTCTTTTCCATCCTTTTGTGGGAAAGAAGACAGATGGCTGTGAGACACTCCCAGAACATTTTGGATCAGCTGGTAAGCACTGAGGTACTAAGTAACTCCAGCTAACACCAAAGTCAGTGGAATACTGCACATGGACCTGATTTTGTGCAAGCTTTTCTGAGGTTTTACATCCAACAGAAACCTAATAAAGAAGAGAGAATCAGTAATTAAGAATTAATTGTGATGGTGGAGTTTAAAAAAGCATTTGAACCTGAACAGTGACTACAGAATTTTGCTTGAAATGATGGCAGTAAGAGTGCCTGTATGGTACCAGTCATCTGAAGATCTCTTTGATATTCCTAAGACTTAGAATAGACACCATATTTTGATTTAGCTTTCTTCTAGATAGCTCACATTCTGATTTCCAGATTTTGACACTTGTGCCTTATAACTCAGTATCACATAACAAATAAAGTAAATATCCCCTCCCACACAGCCTGAGATTTGAATATTTCAGAGAAGCCCACAGATTGGGGAGACCATCTTTATGGATGGATGTGTAAAGGGTTCTTGCAATTTCCATATACTGCTGGGTTATTGCCTTGATTTAGATAAAGGGGTGTACGAAGGCAAGTTTGGGTGCAAGTTTGATGTGAATGCATGGCAACACAGGAGCAGTGTGAACTACTGTGGAGCTGCTTTTTCCTCACCAAGCAGCTGTAACAAAATAGGCACCTGGTAGATGTGCAATACCCTTATTACATTATGTCCATGGAACTACAGTGCTGGAAGAGAAGAATGTGTCACCTCTGAGAACAGCCTGCAGTATTAAAGCTGACCAACACAGAGTAAGTGAGAAAAATGAGGATGGCCTAATAACAACAATTTTCCCTGCAGGGAATGGCTCTTGTGTAGGCGTATACATCATCCTACCTCCTGAAAGATCTACTTAGACCTGGAACAAAATGTGGAATTGAATAATTATATTGCAGACAGATTTTACCTTGAACTGCATAATCCAGCCTTCTGTAGGAGTCAGGTCGTGGGTGACTGCGTAGACTTCTCTGCCATCGTGGCTCCCGCAGATCATGACGCCGTCAGTAGAATCACAAAATCTCTCGATTGAGCAATCATCATGGAATAACCAGTGCTCATTCACTTGAAAATTAATGGCAATGTCAGTAATAGACAATGACAATATAAATTGAACAGGGAGTAGCGTTAACCACAAAAGGTGATTCATATATTTATTCTTCACCCTACATGAGAATTATTTAGTATTGCTCCTGAGAATATCACTACCCCATCTTTCCCATGTAAATATGTATTACACTTATCACATTTATTGCTGAAAGCACCTCTTACTATTCTCTTGCATAAGCATTACAGCATTATTTTTTAATGTTCAAGAACTAAGGATCTGAGACTTACTTAAAACATGAACTTCTGTTGCACTAAACAGTTTGAGAGAGCCTTTTAATGGGTGTTGCCTACATGTCTGCACAAAGTGTACCCCAGCACTGGCAGCTGTTAAGCCTTATAAACATATAGAAATGCATCTTCTACAAAATTTAGTTGCAAAAAGTAACTTAATTTCCCTAAAGAATATTTTAAAAAGTTAGGAAATAGCGAACAGACACTCAGGATAAGAAATCTGCTTACAATAACCTGGCACTTCTAAATCCCTTTTTCTTTCTTTGAAATAATCTTCTAAATAAATCCATGCAGTAAAAAAATCTGCATTATATCTTTTCATTTCACTTTTGTGAACAAAAAGCAGAAGACAAGACCTCTACAGCAATGGGATTGTCTGTGATCACTATCACAGTGAGACAAAGGTTCAGAGGCTCAGCAAAATCTGCAAATCGCTGCACTGGCTTCTTGCTCCTTAACTCAGATCCAGGTGGAACGTTTACCTGTGGTTTTGTCCTCCATGACCATGTCGAAGGCGATCCTGCCAGTGGGCCCCGCGTCGGCCGGGGAGCGCTCGTGCTGCGGCAGGGGAGCGCTGCTGAAGGTGTCGAGCATCACCGTCCTCTGGTCGGCTGAGCCCGAGATCAGCACGTTGTCGATAGCCCAGTCGTTCTGGTCCAGCCCGTCGTGCTTGGGCTGCCACCAGCGGAAGCGTGTCCCCATGGTTTTGGCATCGTAGGGAAGGAGGATGTTCACAAAGCTGGAATAAAAGGTTGAAATTAGTTGTAGGAAAGCTGCAGGAGGAGGATATTTTGCAATGCTCTGTGCTGGGTGCTTTGACCAAGTCCATTACCAATGTTTCCTAGAATACATGGAAGTTGGGAAAGAAGAAGAAGACTGGTCTAGACTATATTCCTCTAGGAGATATTGCTGAAACAAAAATCTTCCTCATCACTCCCAATGTCATCCCTGGGACAGGGGCTCAGAGGGAGGTGGGTGGAAAACATGCCAGACTGTGGCATGGTTTGAACAACCTCACTTGCTCCAGCTGTTCTTATGGGACCAGATGCAACAGTCTGGACTAGCGGTGTATGGCCATGAGGTCCTAATTAAGGGAAGTGTTAAGAAGGAGAATGTTGAAGTAAAATGAAGATTACTTTTTCAACCTGGAGCCATTCAGCAGATAGCAATGTTCCAGTACAATTTTATCTGTTCCATTGCAACAGTAGCCAATAGTACACTGAAATCTCATGTCCAATTAAAGTACTAGTGATTTCTTGGTGTGTTCAAATAAAATAACAAATTTCCCCTACATCCCCATTTTCTACGAATCTTTTAAATTAGTCAGTGAGAAAAAGGTCAGCTCACATATATGCATGATTTGAATCTCACAAACATCTGAAAGTAGGGCTTGAGTGTATCCATCCTTTTGATGGATAACTGCAGAAACCACTCTCCACACCATTTTATAACTAACTTATAACAATCAGTGACTTTATGATCTTGCCAGTAAGGAACTAGATTGCAAAGGTTAGCAACTTTAAGAACAGGATGGACATCACTACAGTAGCTATTAATTTATCTTCCTGCAACCATTTACAAATCTACCAGACTGCTACAGGTTCCTAACTATTCTTGTATTTCTGGCCTAGTGGCTGCACAAATGCTGATGCTCTCAAGTATGTGCACTGTGACCATTCATAAATGCGTGTAGGACTGTACAAGCTGAACTCGTAAGGACCTAACATACAAACCACAGTAGTAATGTGTCCCACATATTATGTGTTTGTATGTTCTTGTGAAACATTCAAGACCACCTGACTTTAGCAGAGAAAGTTACACAGGCAGAAAGAAGATATCTACAAACCCAGGCTTGCTGAATTGATCATAGAAAATTTCCATTAAGAGG
Organism: Corvus moneduloides; assembly: GCF_009650955.1. NCBI lineage: Eukaryota > Metazoa > Chordata > Aves > Passeriformes > Corvidae > Corvus > Corvus moneduloides. The sequence continues at coordinate 62,376,752 of NC_045479.1, read as the reverse complement.
CTCCAGGTGATTCCACCATTCACAGAATACTCCAGCAGCACTCCTTGGTTGCGGTTATTAGGAGTTATCAGACATCCATACATGAAATAAAACTGGATGAATTCTGCACTGGTGAGGTTCAAGTCCACTGTAACTAACATACGGCTGCAGCCCTTAAAAGCAATGAAAAAATGTGTTGGCTGGTGTTGTCTGGCAAAACTTAGGTTCATGAAAATTGTTAGACTATGCAGTCACTATTAAGGTAGCTTCATGCTGCAAGCATTTTAAAATTGTACAAAATTTTATTAATTATTTCAAAGGTAAACTGACTACAGAACAATATATATATTTTTTTCCTAAATACATAATTTCAGTCATGTTTCATCTTAAAAATTCCTGTTGTGTATTTATATATGTTGCACCTTCAGTTTTACAATATTAATGTATTCACCTTTCTTCTGAATACAAGAATTGCAGAAATCCAATGCCTCCATTGTAAATCATGAAGTTTTCCATGCAGAATTAATAAATCACTGATTATGTGCTAATGATTCAACTTATTCCAACCATCAAATGGCAAAGCAATGTTAGTATGTGTGTTTTCCACAATACCTTATATATTTCACATTGCTTAGTCTTTTAGTTGGTGTCTACTTAGTCCTACTGGAATGATGTGGATATATAATGCTTCTGTTAGTTTATTTTAGAAAACTTTCGTCAGTTTGAACCTAGCTATAAATTTGACAGAAGAGATCTACAAGCATAAATTTTACATGTTTCTAAAACACTATTTTGTAATTTTTACAATCTTGAAGTTATCTGTTAGCAAACTATAGTTCAGCAGCAGTCTGGGTTATATACCTACATATGTAGCTAACCTAGGAAATTTTACTATGAGCTTACTCTGAAAACACCCACCTGTGAGACATCTGAAGGATGAGGCTACGCATGGATGCAATGTGCTCTAGGCTGACCCTGCTTGAGCAGGGAGGTTGAACCAGATGACCCACTGTGGCCCCTTCCAACCCGACCCATTCTGTGTTTCTGTGATTCTGTTTTGTCAAGGACCATGTGCAAGTTATACAAGTGCAAATAGCTAGTTATTAATTTACCTCTGCAGTCTGATTAGAAGCCACACTAAACTCTGGTCTGGAAGTTCTAAGTGCTATGAGGAGGCTGTTAGAAGGAAAATTGAATGTCTACATACTTATGCTGTGCTTTAATCTATCAGCTCCTCTCAGGAGCCACACACACTGTATCTCATTTTCCTAGCTGCACGATAGCAAGGAACATAGTATTAGCTTTCCTGGAGTGTCTGTAGGACCTGTTTGACTTCGACCTTCAGCCAGGCAAAGGATTTAATTTTTAAAAACGTTTTATATGTTTAATAAGTTATGCTGTTATTTTTTTAATGCCTTGCTATTTAACTTTTTAAATCAGTCCTGTTTATAGTGTCAAATGGAGCAAGCTGGTCCCTGTGCTGGACACACACCCCGCTGAAGTGAAGAGCCATCCCAGAGGCGACGGCCCCGCAGACCGTGCTGAGTTTGCCCCCGTTCACCGTCAGCCAGTTCTGGTTCGAGGGGGAGCGGTTGAAGTTGTCCTTCAGCTGTGTCGGAAGGGGAGTCTCTGGCTCGTCGCAGTACAGCCCACCCCAGTGCTCGTCGCAGCTGCAGAGCAAAACAAATGCACAAATCAGCTGGCAAAGGCTCTGCATGGAGGTTTAATCAGTGCCATGTTATTAAACTACCATCTCATTCTGCATAGTGGCTTCATTTACCAGTGCACAACTGGTATGTGGGGGTTTCAAACATCTGGCATTTTGCAGTTAATATGAAGCAAAAATGACTTTTTTGCAGGCTTAGTATTATGTATCACTCAAGCTTCTAATACAGGGTACACTCGGTACACTCCCAAACACACTAAAATCAGTAAAATACATTGTGCTTGGATAGATAAACCAAGAGAATGTGCCAAGCCTAAAAATGTCCTGCTAATGTTAAAGTTCAAGTTTCTGTAAAATTTTAGTAGATGGGTGCTTTCTTATCTTTATATAGTTCTCCTTTTTTTTTTCCCTCTGAAAAATGTTCTTGTAATGTGTCAAAGACTGGATAACAGCTTGGAACTGTGTTCTGCTACTATGAGATTTCACCAAGGATATTGTGTCTTGGTACTTCAGTGTTGTCAGGATAGAGGAGAACACAATAATATGTCTATTCTGCAGTGAAATATATTTCTAACAAATACAGGCACAGTGCAATGTATTTGTCACTGTGCAATACAACCATTCTCCCATTTCTGTTGCCATTTGTGGCTGGAAAAAAAGCAATACATCCATCTGGAAGGTATTTCTCTGTTGCCAAAACAAGCAAGTCTGGGGGTTGTTGTTTGCTAGCTTTGCAGGACTCTTTGTGGATTGTTACACAAACAGTTTGAGGATCAAGCCAGTTTGCCTCCCCTGGCAAACCATACCATGAAGCAGAGCCATCAGACCATCCAGGTAACACCTCTCAAAAGGCAAAATCTGGCCTTGTGAAGAACTGGCATATATCCCACTTGGTGGATATGTCTCACCTCCAGCCTGGGTTCTCTGCATCCAGCACCAGGCTGAGAGCACAGGGATATGGTGTGAAGCTCCCTGGGAATAAGGGTAACGTATTCTGGGAAGCTCCAGGACTGGATGTCCCTAGAGGGATGTGTGAACTCAAGAGGTTCCCTGCCTGGGTTCAAGAAGTTCAAGAGGTTCAAGAAGGTCCCCTGCCTGGTGGGAGAGGAATCTAGATGCAGCACAGGCAAGAGCAGAGGTGATGCATTGCCACTGAGGAAAGGACGGTCTGCTTTGGCCATGGAGCACCAACAGGCAGAGGTCTGGCTGTGCCAACCCCTGCACTTCCACTTGTTACTTCTGTTCCCAAGTGGTCCCAGTGCCCCGCTCAGTTTTAACAGTAAAATCCACCTTCCTTTGTAGAATTGTGTCAGTTTTTCCCACAAGTTCATCAGAATGACAGAGGGAGAGTGAAATGCTACAGCCCTGGGCAGGACAGGGAACAGAACACTTACACACAGTTGTCTTGTGTGCACTTCCCGTGGCCACTGCACATGTCTATGCAGCCATCCCCAATGTAGACATTATCAATTGCCCACGTTTGCTGCTTGTCAAAAGGAGCAGGCTGGTGCCAGCGGAAACGAGTTGCTTGAGACCTTGGGAGAGAAAGAAAAAAAGAATTCTGTATTTTCTAGCCAAGGTAATCCTTATTTTGACTAAAAGGAAATGTTAGTCTTAAGGCTAGGCTGATCTTGGAAGATTTGTTTGATACCAGCATGATCCAGGGCTGATTTCTGACAATGACAACATCCCTCCAATAAAAAGGTGCCCAAATTTTGATAACAGGACAAAGCACAGGTGCTTGGTATCAAGTTGAGAGTGTGGGAGGGAGGAAGTGGATCACTGGTGAAAGCAAAGCAAGTGGGCCATGGTTGGTGCAGTGGAGAGGAGGGTAGGAAGAAGTTGGTACTCCCAATTGGAAGCTCAGGCCAGTCATAACCATGTCCCAGCACAGATCCAAACTTGAGGGATAGCTAGGAGCTGGATCAAGCCAGAATAATCCAAACCCTCCAAGTTTCACCCTGAGCCAGTCAACAAGTCCAAGTCAACAAATTTACCTGACTTTTTCTCTATGGATTCTCCCAACTACCCTTAGGTAAGAGCAGCTCTAGGCAGTGGGCTGGGGACAGGCAAGAAGGCCATGCAGGGCTTGCAGCATGACCCTGTTTTTGCAGTTTTTTCCCTCCCCTCCACCCAGGGCTTGGTGGGAAATACTAAGAAATTATCTGTGGCTCTACTCAGTAAATTATTTTCATTTTGTTGATTAAAATGGGCTTAGCTCCCTATATGTGAATTAAGTGTCTCAGCTCCCAAGATAGATGATTAAAATCTATCCAAAACAGTCAGGGGACACCAAATAGCTATTCAGCTCATGCAGGTGGAGATTGTGAGTCAAGAGCTGTGAGAAGATGAATTTCTGTTAACTGTGAATTCAAGCTGATCCCTTTTTGACTCTACAGCACTAGATGGCAGCATTGAACTTTTCGTAGTCTGTTTTCTTTTGAAACTCATAGAGAAATCACAATTACTATAAACACCAAAACCCCCTAAAACCATTTAATGTAAAAATGGACCTCATATGATAAGGTCATAATTATCCCATTAATTATTTTTTAATGAAAATGCTGCATGAGGTGAATAAATAACATGTTTATCCAGAAAGAAATCTACTGCTCTGAGCTCAGCTCAGCTGCTCACCAAACAGCATTTTAAAAAGAAATGTAGAAATTGTGAGGAGGTCCTTTCAAAATAAAGACAAGCACCTGTATCTTACACTGCCTGGTTTGGCTGGGCACTTCACTAACAAGTTACAGAGTTGACGCTCCTGTGGGAAGCTTTGTGTTCACATTTGCATTTTAAAATCGGCTCTAAGCTAAAACTAAGTGTTCATTGCCGTCTAGAGGCCGGAGGTGAGGTAGTGCTCTGGAGTGCAGAAGCCTTAACAGGCTACACAGACATGAGTGGTGAGCACCAGGCCAAGTTATTGACTACATGTGCCTGCATGAGGCCTGCATGTGCCTAAAACATACAGGCACAAACAATTGGAGACACACACCCACTACTACTCAGCTTGAAATAATAAAGCAGCATAAGAATGATATTGCATCTAGACTAAAAGGCCTATTAGCTGCACTGTTCTTATCCTAAAGCTTAATGTGTCTCTTGCTTATGAGATAAGGTTGTAATAACCTCTCTCATGGAATGCCTATCTTAATAATTTTGGGAAATGGTACTACTTGAGCCAAAAATTAAAATTATGGGATTGGACAGAAGTGAAATTTTCACCTCGGTAGGGCATCAGACTTCTTGTGACATATACTGCTCAAAAAACTCTTCAGTCTTAAAATCACAGTTATTTATAAACCTGAGTTTATCTCAGGTGGCAGCTTCCTTTCAGGTCCAAATTCAATTGGTTTGGAACATCGATCCCAGCTGTGATTTATCCCATTCAACCCCAGAAAGACTATTCTGAACGCAAATATGCAGTCTTTATACAAGAACAGTTGGGGTAATGGATTTTTACAGACAATACATAGCAAAGCTGCACAAAAGAGGAAGCACAGAAAATTAATCCTGGGAACAACTCCTAAAAAAAGTGCTATTGCTTGATGTAACAGCACGGAAGATAGGGAAGAGTCCAGATGCCCCAAATGATTATAATAGAACACGGACTTTTCCACTACTAATGTCAAAACGTGTAGCAACTGTATAGGTGCTTTCAGTACAGTTGCTAAAAATAAAGGTCTGTGTTTCCAAACTTGTGTGTGCCTTAGGTGGCATCTTTCATGACAACTGTCTCAAGGCTTTTCCTGTGCTTTGCTACTTCTGAGCCAGCAGTTAGCTCAGCCTATGTCTATGTGAGGAGATTGGGCTCAGCAGGAGGAGAAAAGTTGTGGAGTCAAATAGTGCTGAGAGCCTGATGCCCTTGCTACCTGTGTTTCAATTTTTATAGGATAGACCTTCATTTACTTACATTTATTTGTTGCTATATACATGGACAAAATAAAAAAGACAAGGTACAATTGCATTAACTCTATAATGTATCATGATGTTCTAAATACCTAGTTATGCTTTTAGATTTATTCTGCAGAAAACCAGAGGGAGTTACCTAGTATAGGGAGGCAGAGGCAAAGTAACCCGAGTCCACTTGTTGAAAGTGTCTGAAATGAGAATCCTCTGAAGATGGTACTTGTTGCATTCCACATTAGTGGGAAGACAGTCCCTCAAAATTGGGTGCCAGGTCAGCCCAAGGTCCACTGAATATTCCAGTTCAATAGCTAAGGGTGGAAAGATGGTTAGTTACTTAATTTAGAGAGGCCTATCCATAGACCTATAATAAAGTGCAAGCCCCCGACAGTATCACAAGTCTAAACTAAAGTGGACAAAATAACCACTCAGAACTTTTCAAACCCTTGTGTCAGAAGCACAAAGCTACCTCCTTTGGTGGCAGTGCTGGAGGATGTGTTACATACTGCTGAGCAGGTAGAGCTCAGGAGGAGTCTGCAGTACATCTCTGCATCCACCACCTAACTCAAGAGACCACAGATGAAAAGACAGAGCCAGTGTTAAGTTGCCAAGATTAAGTCAAGACAACTTCTGTAGCTGCAGCGTGCAAGAAAGTGATGTGACAGCACCATGACCACCAAATTTTTTGTTTTTAAGGCTTGAAGGGTGAGATTCAGCTGGATGTGATTGCTGGGTAAAGCTGAGCAACACCCAAATTCACTTTTGGCTCTGTCACAAGATGGCTTAGTCAGCCTTCCACCCCTCCTGAAGACCAGCTCGTTTCATTACCCAGCACAATTTTAATTTGAGTTTGTTAGTCAGTGAGCTTGTTTCCATTCAAACACAGTCTATCCACATTAAACTAATGTATTCATTTCTCAGCAAAAATCAGCAGTTTCATTGTTTTGATGTTTATGGCTGATAAACTTTTATTATGAAAATTAAAGGTTAGTCAAGCTCCCTAAATACTTCAAGTCAAACTTTCATGCAGCCATGAAAAAGTAAATAATAATAGGTGCAGAACTCTAACTTGAAGTAAATGTTCCAGCTGCATTCTGGCTGAGCTGTCTGCGTAAAACATGAAGCGTGGTTGCAGTGACAGGGGTGATAAATCTGTGATCTTTTTCTGATTACTGCAGACCCATTTCTTCTACCCTCATGCACAGGAAATGACCCTTAATCACCCAATCAGTCCTACTTGATGTTTCAGCACAGAAGACAGTGCTATAGAAATACAAGGACAAGTAGGTACAAACAAGGGTAAGTGAGTTTCTAGTGCTAAATTTCCCTCACCAAAAGAAATGTTTGGCTCATCATGACTAGAACCATGATTCAATAGCGTCCTGCCTAATTTAATATGAAGTTAAGATAATGATAAGGGTAGTAGACAAAGAAACAAACAAACAAGCCCCGCCCCCCCCCCCCCAACAAAATACGGAACTGTTTCTTTGCTGGTATATAACTCAGTTGCCAAAACAATTCTAAACTTAGCAGAGATGATCTCAGGATGCCGCAGTCTTTTTAATACCGAAAGAAAGAAAAATTGTTAAGCATGTGAGTAGCTTCAGACTAGCAATATCAGAGAAGCTAAATGTGGGACTTCATGTAAAATCTTTTTCCATTTTTATACAGAATTGTAGAGGAATAGTCAGCAACCCAGTATATTAACACATACCACGTGATGCAATGTATTGTATTCTCATCCTCATTAAATATATCTATACCTCAAAACCCTACCCTAAGAGGATGTGTAAAACAAGCATTCAAAAGCTTGTTTTTTAGAAAGACCTATTTCTTGCATACCTTAGAATTCCCATAATGAACCAATTAACCAGTTTTTAATGTCCATGTAATGTATATTGAGTACAAAGCACGTTTTTATTTATTTCTCTATCTGTATGTATATACACATATAAAAGCTGGCTCTGCACTCAATAGACATATGGAAAAAAGGAAGCTAGGTAATTAAAAATTGCATTGTTGTGTGTACATAACATATATATATATATATATATACACGTGCATATATCTATGCTCACATTCATTCATGGATACATATAGATCTAGACATATTTATTATTTCATATGGACAATATAAATTTTTTCAGTTGATGCTGTCTTAGCATGTGTCAGATGTATGTTGGTATAAATGATTTCTTAGATATATGGGTACAAGTGAGATCAGAACTAAGACTACACTGAAAATGCAAAACCACAAAGCAAAAAACATATGCTGGGAACACCTATCTGCTTATTATTACACCACCACCCCAAGCAGTCTACTAAATGGATGCTATCTACTAAATGGATTTGAGTAAGGCAGCTGTTAGTCTTTTTCTTAAATGGATTGAACTGCAACTTAGGTGCTCGAAGGGAATAATACACTTCAGTTTATCTTAGGCTTCAGACACCTGGAATAAAAACGCTGATGTTACAATTTCTAACAGAAACATGCAGCTTTCTTTTGTTTCTCAGTTCTTGTTATGATGAATAATGTAACCAGAAAACAAGTGAATTTTCCTCTGCAGTAGAGGAAGAGGAATGGCAGGAAGAGGAATGGCAGGAATTACTAAGAAGTTATTACCATAACAGGAGTCTGTGACAGAGCAGGATGCTGCAAAATCTATTTGCAAGAAAGAGTCTTCATTGACAACAATGTCAGTGGTGACAACATAGCGGGTGCTGGCTTTCTCAATGAACACCAGAGCATCCCCAGTAGAGCCACAGACTGGCATCTTTGTTCCACCAGGGTGGAGCAGCCACTTCCTACTATCCAGTGTGGTGAAATCATCTTCCAATACCGTATTGCCAGAGACATTTCCTCCAATAAGAATCTGAAACATTAGGAAAGAAATTGCTATTGAAAAGAAAAGATGTCTAGAAGTCCTCATAAACATATATGTGACATAGCAACCTGAGGGAGGAGGAGATGTACCAGTCTATATGTATTTATTCTGCTGGTCCAAAATGGAAAAATTTACTTAGTAAAGAGCTTAGTCTCTTAGAAGAGAAAGGGGAGTATCTCTTTCCTGTAAAGGAAAGAGATTGGCTCAGCTGCAAAAATCTAAAATTCAGGGAGGTGACCTCCATCCTTGATGAAGTAAAACTGCTCACAAAAATAAGCGTTTGTAGAAACAAAGTGATTGCACTTTCCTAGTGATTGTTCTGCTCTTCTGCAATCTGGTGCACTACTATCAGATTGCACCTGCTGATGGAAGTGGGGAAATAGTCTCTGTTTTGTCATTGACTATAAAACATCGTTTTACTATTCAACAGCAAGCAAGGTAGAATTATTTTTCATTTGTTATTCTGAATTCAGTTTCTGATTGTTCTGAACTAATATAACTACATTCAGTGAAGATGTAGAAACAATGAGTATTTTTTCATTTTTAAAAGGAGGGATGGGAAGTAAAATTTTGTAACCACAACATTAAAGGGGCTGGGTTTCGCCTAACAATCTGAACTAACTTCTTTAAAAAAAATAAATATTAAAGCAAACTGTACTTGGACAACCCAATGACACTACTTAGAGAACAATCATTTTAGAAATAAATCATTTGTGATTTATACCAAGTCATACAAAGTAATATAATAATCTTTGTAGAAGCAAATCCTAAATAGGAAACTTTATTTTCATACAGATTGGTATTTTTCTATAATTTTTTTCTATTACATTCTACCAAGCCAATTCCATATCTGGATACATATTGAAGTACGTATATATTAAAGTTTAAAATCAGACTTGCATTTTGCATGGTAAGGCCTCCTGCAATGTGAACCTGAGGCTCTACACATGTGTAAAAGACTTTCCTAGATTCAAAATGGGCAATCAGTGCCCCACGTGGAAATGCTGCATTAAAACCATGAGTTCAGCACACAGTAATTGTGCTCTAAATATTTTTTTACAAAGCATTTTTGCTTGTCTCAGTGAAATGGTACATGCCAAAAAAAGGGAGACATTAATACTGAATCCAGTCTAAAATTGTGTTAAAAGAAGCTACTCCCTCAAGGTTTCCTCACCTGGTCGATCACCCAGGGACTGTAGAAATGCCCATTCTCGGATGGTTGCCACCAGCGAAGCCGGGTGGAGCTCGAACGGGCCTTCAAGGGAATTTCCAGGGCAATGTATCGTCCCACATTGCTGGAGTTACTGAAGAGGAACTCCTGGAGAAGGCTCCATGAGAGGCCCCCGTTGAGTGAATACTGCAGCAGCACAGGCTGGCTCCTGGGGTCAGGTACTCCCTTGCCACATCCCAGTCTCATGAAGAACTGCACAAATCTAACAGGGGGAGCATTTACTGGAAAGATTTATTTTCTACAACATCCTACACAATGAACCAGAGAGACTTGGAGTTTGTCAATTGACTAGCACTGTGATTTCTAGCTGTAAGAGTCCGCTTTAGGAGATCTTATGATTTCCTTTCCAAAGCTTCCAGAATATAACTAGACAGACAGGTGGTATGACAAAAATTCATTTTGCCTGTGTGGTAGTTTGCCAGGCATAAGAGGCTGAACAAAGCTGGTCATTTATGTTTTCAGCTTTTGTCTGCATAGCAGATGGTGTTGCAAGTATCAGAAACATAATCCTGGGTGAAATTTTTATCCCCGTATCCCATGAGTACAGATTTTAGTGGCAGAAAAGCAACCGTGCTCTAAGTAGATCATAATTTGCTATGAATTTGCTGAAATGCTTAAATTCAAAATAAGCATCCCAGTTTTCCATTGGCATAAACCAGAGAAAATCTGGACAGGAGAACAAAGCACATTTCACTTTCAGGGATCATTTTGTCCATTTTGTCAGCCTGGGAAATTTGTCTAAATTACACCGTTTAAATGTGCCGGCTTCCCTGAAGCCAGCCCAAGCCACCCAGGGACAGCAGCCTTTCATCCCCCAGTTAATTGGCTTCTCCAAAGCTGCACAATAGACTTGTATCAAACTGCGAAATCCTTCCCGTCAGCCGATGCTCATAAATAGCTCCACTGTGCACTTGGAGTGGAGGGAACCGTGCTGTAATGATATTTACTTATTGGACTTGCAGGAATATTACAAGTATTAATTCATGTTTGCACCGCTTTTGCACAGCTTTAGAGTATTTTTTGTTCTAATTATTATTGCATTAGTGCTGCCTGGCTCGTGGTTAAATGAAATGGTGCAAAAGAAGTTTGGCATCAAAAATCTTGTTCTGGTTTGATCTGCAGGTAGATCTGATGGGAGTGCACCACAGAGGTGCTGGGCAGACAAAGCTCCAATAAAACACCAGACCTACAATTCAATTAATTCTAGTCCTGACTGTGACTCACAGTTTCTATTGCTACTATATATAACTGATTTTGCTATAGATTATATGCACCTCCATGTCCCAGACATAACAGATTGCTTGTGCTGTAAAGGAGCACTGGGTACCCTCATGGATCAACATATCAAATGTAATGGATTTGCTTCACTGCTGGCAAGTCTTTCTGCCTCCTCAGATTTACTCCAACATTTGCCACATAATTCAAAGGAAATAAACCCAGGTGACCTTGTCTCTGTTGCATCTGATTTCTGTGCATTGCTATTCTTGCATCTCAGATTTTACTAATGTAGTAATAACCGACTTGAATGTAGGTAACAATGTCTAGCAGATAAAAAAATAATTTTAAATATCTCTCTTCTTATCCCAAAGATATTTTGCAAAAGCTTTGAAAAATGGAAATGGAAAAGCAAAGTGTTTTTTGTAAATCTAGTAACACTCAAATGTGTGGATATTCTTCTAGTAATTCAGAATTGAAAGGAATTTGATCGGCTGTGATACCTAAAATATTCTGTCCCTACTGACATTTCATGTGGTGCAGTTTCAGCCACCAGTATCACCATCAGGGTGATATACTGTCCCCTATGTTAAATTCTTTAGCATATAGATGTGATGGCAGTGGACAGTGGATTGCAGAGTCCACTTGATTTCAATCCCCAAGTGCTGAGTGTGGCTTGCAGCACTGACAGACACCACTGCATGCCTGTGTTCTTCAGGGGATCTCCCCATAAGGAAAAGGGAATGTGACTACTGAGTCTAGCACCCTTAAAAGGTACTTGTTCTCATCACTCCTGGCATAAACTGAAACTTGTCCCCAAGTCCTGTGCAGAACTTGGCACATCTGTGTCACAGACAGATCTGCTGTGCTTTGCAGATGGCTGATAGAGTCAGTCTGGAGATGAAGAAAATCCCACTGCAATTACTTTAGGTTGCTAAAGAGCAGCTCCCAGCAATGCCACTGCAGTGTGCCTTGCTGTTCAGAAAAGAACATACAGTTATTTGTTGATAACTGTTATTTTTCATAAGTATATATACAAGAAATTGAATGTTCAGCTTTGTTTTCCTAAGACAGAAGCAATTTATCTCCATATAACACCTTGAGGTCAATATATGCAAATCCAGCTACAAACAGCCATGGAGAAGAGATAAATGATGGTTCTTTGAACATGAGCAACAAGAAAAACATCATTTAGTCTAATGGAGCAACTTACAAGATCTTTTGTATCTTTTCTTAAACAATCTTTTAGTTTCAGAGTGGTCTAGTAATCAAATTAGTGCTAAGAACTGGGGTTTGTTTTAATCAAAAAACAAAAAAAAAAGTTATCTGAAAAAATTTTTCTGTGAGGAATCTTACAAATTACAGGGGTCCTTAAGATTACACATCACTGACGTTTAGCTAAGTGCTGATCTAAAAGCTACAATGATTAGATATTAGGCATTTTTACTGACCATGAGTCTTTACAATTAAACCATTATTTAAAGCTTCAATACCAATGCTGACAGGTAAGAAGTAGATAAAATTCCTGTTAAAATGTTTCCCACAGCACATTAGAGAGGAGTAGGGTATTTAGAGATCAGTGAAAAAAAGTCCTGGAGAAAATTCAGTCTTTCCAAAGTAATAACATAAGAATATCAGCTAAGGCACAGAATAAACTAGAAAACAATGCCTATTTGTTAGCATGCTCACAACTGGGATGGAGTTTAATTCATATTAGTCTAAATTTTTTTAATATGGCTTGCTTAGCATGTCTCACTCATCACATATCTCCTCTGCAGGCTGTAAAGATACAACATAAACTGTAACTACACTAAAATATTTGGTTTTGAATAGCTGGTGACAGCTTGATGGGAATTTCTCAGTGAATTATTGGAAACAAATGTGCACAATAAGAAAAAAACAAGCTTCAGAAATGAAAGAATTATGAGATGACAAATGTAAGAGTTATACTTTCAGCAGACACTCCTGTTTCAGCAGTGGCTCATAATACACCAGACTGTAAGAGAAGCAGAGCATTTCTCATGTGATGGGTTTAGAAACGAAAAACTGCATGAACTACTGAAGGTGTGGCATCAATTCCCAGAGTTCTTATTCAAGGAAAAAAACAACATTTAAATGGCTAATGCTATTAAAGTTCAATTTAAATTTAATTTAACATGGTAACAGTGGTTAAAATGGAGCATTTGCTAGTGTGAGGACCACAGAGTAAGTCAGCTTGATTTACTAGAGAAGTATCACATATGCATTATTCTTCAGTATGCTATTTCCTCAATGAAATCCCGAAAGAACTTTTGAAAAGGGTGTTACCTGGCTTGTGACAAATCTAGGTCTCGAGTCATCAGCATACGTAAACCTTCTTCATTAAAGAAAAGGTTGTTTCCTCCAGACATGATACCACATTTCCTTGACGGCTTTCCACCACTCACAAGGAGGAATCTATCCGACTCCAGCTGACCTGAATACACAGTGAATACATATTTATGATTTACTCTGAAGTGCTCCTGCTGCAAAAGTGCTACTTCCAGAGGAAGAGAGATAAATTAAAAATCACACGCTGACTGAGAAATATTCAGTGTTTCCAATACCATGTATTCTAGAAAGCTGACGCAAATCAAAACAAAATAAACAAAATAAACCCAGAAGTATGAAATCTGGGATCTTAGTTTCCAGTTTTTCACCAGGTTTTCCACTTCTCTTCATTTATCTTAAGATAACAACAACATACTCAGGTCTTTAAAGAAACCTTGGGTATCATGTGGTAGCATGCAAGCAAGGGCTGGCAAAATTGAAAATGAACAGCAACACCTATAAAGGGATGAGTTTGGTTCACAGGTGCTGCTTTATGCTAAACATGCTCCTCTTGCCGTGCTTGCTAGCGGGGGAAGCCTCAAGGGGGTTTTCGAGTTGTGTGCGTGGATGCTCTGTGTGCCCAGGCATGCGTGAGGCTTTCAGTTCCCTCCTGCCTTCCCTCTCTTGGGGTCTGCTCAGGCTGCTGAGCACTGGCTCCCACTGCTGAGACACATGGTCTGCTCTGAAACTGTGATTGCTGTAGTAAGGCCAGTCAGATTTCCCTAGTAGTGAGAAACGACACTCCACTATTTGCCTCGTGCAAATGCTCTGTCTCTGCTAAAGTCAAACTACCATCAAAACAGTTTTCTTCTAAAATTATTTTCTACCTGTAGAGTTTCTGGGAGTTCTGTTTCAATGAAGATTTTGTATTCCAGCATTAACAGTGCATCAGACATTCACAAACCATGCTTGCAGATGGCATCTGAATTACTTGGTTCGTGGGAATACCCCCCAGGTGTAAATTCTAATCAGGAGCATGCAGGGGTGAGGAAGGCTTTGTTGTTTAATCCCTTGAACCCTAGGTTCCACTAAGATGGACAGGCAGTATTCAGATCCCCCTCCCAAAAGAGATACCTTCAAAGTCATCCTTAAGGAAGTCGGAGTTCTTGGTGCTTATTTTGCAGGTTGGCCCGGAGTAGCCGGGGTCGCAGATGCACTTGGTGCCATTGACACAGCTGCCGTGCCCGTTGCACATCTCCTCGCACTGGGGGCCAATGTACACATTGTCAATGGCCCAAGTCACAGGCTGGGATCCAGCAGGGTAGAATCCTTGGTACCACCGGAACCTCGCCAACCTGAAAATGGCATAAAAAGTACCTATTTTAAATAATAGTTCCATCTTTTTTGTATTCCATACATATACCATTATATGCACGTATGTATTATTCTTTCTGTGGGAACTGGCTTGATAAATAGATTAATTCTAGAAACTGACTGCTAGATCTAATTCCTTCAGTACCTCATGCATCTTTATGTTGACAATCAACCCAAGTACTGACAGAAATAAAAATAACATTATTCATTAGTTGTAATCCCAAAATCAAGTGACAGACATAATTTTTCAAGATTTAAAATCCAGCTGCTCTTATCTCCATCATTCATGAAGAAGATGAATGGCCATAGTCCGGTGGATTCTCTTCTGCTTTGGGGTACAGTGGGTCAGACCAGGCCACTTTCACCCTCTCCTGGAGAGTGAGATCCTACTTCATGCTTCCATCCTGCCCCCAGAGAGACTACCTGGCAGGGGTGTAATCTCACCCTCAATTACACAGAAAGAAAATGTGATCTGTCATGTCACCAGGTATCCAGCTTGCTTTTGGGCAGCTTAATCTTAAACCAGGCTGATATTGCAAGTTGTTAATTTAAACTATATTCTCCTTTGGGTGCTGTCCTGTCATTTTTAATTCATCTCCTAAGTGCTACTTGCATCAGTGCTGCATATGGAAAGGAACAACTGGGGAAGGAGGGAAAACGAATTGAAATGAGGAAAACACTTGAGAGACTAATTTTATTCCCAGTTGAGAAAACGTTTTAAGGGAGGAAGGAAATGAGAAGATTGAGAAGGGAAAAGCACTTAATTGCCTTGCGTGTTTAATGTGTCTTGTTAAAGATATCTAAATTCAGCAGGTGAATCAATTCCACAGGTAATTGTAGCTGACAATTTTTTTTCCTTGATTTTCTAAAAAGAAATATTTATGAGGAGATTTAGGTGACAACTGATAATTAGTGAGTGGGGACACTACTAAGTGTTATGAGAAAGACGCCCAAGAACCAGAGTTCTGCTGGAAGTCAAAATCATCGACTGTAGCTGCTGTAAAGTATTTGAACCTTGATAGTATGCCCCAGCCAAACCATCTTTAGTTATTTTTACCAGAGCCCTCAGAGTGGGATCAGGCTGGAATTACCCTCACTGGCTTCACCTGGCCTTTCCACCTTCAGCTGCAGCACATCAGCCCCAAGAGGGTTTTTAAGCTCCAGTCTGAAGGGTTGAGGGGAGAGGTGGGATAGGTTTATATTTGGTCTCTGGCCTTTACTGGCTTGTTGTTTGGCTTTCCTGGACTAACTTGGCTGCTAATCACTGGATGGGTTTTGTTGCTGTCATCATCTCGATGCTGCTTTCCTGGATCAGGTGCCCCACCTGTTAGAGCCATCAGGAATTCATCAAGAGCTGAAAGGTAAACTGTGCTAAATTGGAAAAGAATTGGGAGAGAAGAAGCTGAAAAACTTTGAAAAAAGTTGTAAAATGCATAAGTAGGTAGAATGCATAAGTACTGTGTTATGTAGAAGTTGTAAAAAGTGTAAGTAAGAAAATGTCTAAGTCGAGTGATATGTGTATGTGTAAGTAGTGTTAAGTAAGGTATTATGTCAAAGTTGAGAGATGTGTGAACATGGGGGTATTTTAAACAATAAGATGCTTCTGTGTAATCATATTGATTTGTTGATCAGAAGGCATGAGTTCCTGCACGTAGCGTGCCCTGAGGTGAAGGACACAAGTGTGAGGCTGGAGGTGTTACAAGCTCCTCTTGAGAATAGACCTTTGCCCCACATGCTGGATTTTTCTTCCTGATTTGTGTCAGCTCTTCCTGTCAGGGTTGCTCCTGGTGAGGGTGAAGCACGACTCATGTCTGAAGCAGAGAGTGAACCACTGGTCTTGCTAAAGTTCTTTTGGGGTTTCTTATCTGGCTCAACAAGCCCTGGACCTTACCTTCAGGATGTAACTGGAACACTAACCATTACTTACAGCAGTCTGTTGATAACATCTATTCATTTCCAAAATTACATATGTAGTGGAAATAACTTCAAAAGTCTTTATTCTCAGTTAAATATAACCACTTGACACTTTGGGGATGAAAAGGCTGGGGGATTGTTTTAGAATTACATGAGTAGACAGGCTTGGAAATTTTTCTTGTTCTTCCAGTGGATTCTGGTGGAGAAATCCCCCCTTCAGCCTTCTGGCCCAAGGATCTAATGCACTGAATGTCCCATATAAGCTACTCTGCACTGCTGGGCTTGTCTGGCTGCTATCAATGGGCTCCTGGCCTGGTGTGTTGGTGAAGGAATAGGAGGGAAGGTAGAAAAACAGGATGGAAGCACTCAGGAACAGAGGACTAAATCAAAATCCTGGAAGGTTTAAATGAGTTAGGAGACTGCACAGTCCAAATTTTCATTTGGAGGGATGCATGGTTAGGTAAAGGGTAAAATAATGCTTTTGCACAAAACCAGGAAGCACAAGTGAGCTGGTGAAAGAGATGGATACCTGTTATGTGCTTGAAATGTTAACTGTCATAAACCAGAAAACTCAAGTTTAAAATTTAAACATTTTCTTAAATTATTAAACATCCAGTCTTTCCAAACTTGAGTCCTATTTCTTAGAAAGGTCTTTTCATACTTTCAGAGGCACACATGGGCGTCATTTATTTAGTGGAGGACCCACTGACTGCAGTAGTTTCATAAGTACTCAGTGCCACAGCTGCATAGACTCACAAAGTCTCATAGTTACACAGCTCATTTTCATTCATACATGCTACAGTTTAATCATTAATGGTGTGATCTTTTACATAAAGTGAGTTGATGCTAGATGATAGCTATTCCTGAAAAAGTAAACAGTAGTGTTTTTACTTTGAAAAGTTACATATTACTGTACCTGCTACCACATACTCTTATTCTATGCTGTGTTTTCATCCTACTTGATTTGTTTCTCTAAGTTTCTAGTGACTGAAGCAGTTATTTCTTAGAATATTACTAATATAGCTGAGACTGTATTTAAATGAGACCATTTCCTCATACTGAAGTAGAATCAAGCTTATACTAGCTCACATTTTACTGCATTTTCTAATGAAGCTCAAATTTCACGCAAAAATATCATCAGTGAATTTAAATGGCTGATGCAGTTCTGTGAAGAACACTCGAAGCACTCTACGAACAGTCAGTTTTGCATTAATTTCACCAAGCAACTCTCTTCTATTAAACTGTCACTAATTAAATATATAGGTAATAGGAAATTGCCTGTGGTTATTCTACATCAGCATTAGGCACAATATGATTTGGGGAATCACCTGAACAGTAGCTAACATTCAGGGCAAAAAGCAGAGAAAAATCGGTCCTCCGGTCTGCTCTAGTGCTGCAATTCTTATGCACCACTCTTGTGCTGGAATGAAATTTTGGGTGAAAAACAGAAATAAAAGCAAAGCAACAAGCAGCTGGGCAGGAACAGAAGCTGGACACTTACCCACAGAGGTGCAGTTTTCCGAAGTGAATGACCTCTCTTCTCCAGCCCTGGGTAGTGCCTGCGTAGTAAATGCTGCTTGGGTGATGCTCAGTGGAGCAGAGGGAGCTGAGGTGGCTGCTGCTGCTGTAGCACAAGGGGAGCAGCAGGTGCCAGGTGGCCCCCAGGTCTCGTGAGAACTCCAGCTTCACTGGGTCAGCAGAGGAGCTGTCTGTGGTGCAGCCAATATTGATCTGGGGACCAAGGCATCAAACACAGAAGGTGACACAGGGCAGGCTGTGGGACCCCCAGCCATTCTTCACCTTAGTCAGCCTCCCCCATTTGGTACTGTATTTATTTAGTCCAGGAAAATGGTGATTTGGGAACCTATTTAACAACAGGGATGATGCACTCAGGACACACATGAACAGGAACTCTTGCATGTTGCCCTCCTGTCCATGAGTATATCACACTACAGCCTATGATAACATGAACGTGATAAGAAATCCCCAACAACTTCTAGCTAGAGAAAACTGTCAAGTTAATTTGTCAAATCCCAGAGCAGAGCTGCTAACATTGCTGGAGAAAATGCACCAGCTCTTGCAGTCCTCTAGCAGGTACTGAAGTAACCACAGCAACAAAAAATCTGCATTATTAAAAGCAGAAATATAAAAACAAAAAGTGCAAACACTAACTTTTGGTTAATGCTGAGCTACACTATGGTCCTCTTTTATGTTACATTTTAAAAAAGGAAGCTTATCAGCTCAATATGTTCAGCTTTCACACTCACTACCTATTCGTCCATGTATAATGGCAAAGCCCTAGAGCATCACAGCTGGATTGGATTTAGATTCAACATCACCAAAACTTAGTTTGTCAGTGTCAGGCTTCTCAGGGTGTGCTTACAAGATTCCTGATAAAAAGAACAGTAGAAAAGGCAGAAAACTTAAATGAAACTAGTTCTACTACTGAAAAAATACAAAATGTTTAATAGAGAATCTGAGACCTCTTGAGATGCATTTTCTGCATACAACCAGTGCAGATTAGTCTGCTTTTCTTTTACACTGATATGTAGATGTTCTTGTAATTTCAAATTGCTTTTGTAAAAGAAGAATTATTTCCTTCACAGAATGACTCTTATAAAATAAGATGTACTGTACTTACCGTGCAACAAATAAAAAGTCATTGCTGATGAAACATAAGGCCTGTATTAGAATTATGTAATATTTTGATATTCCTATGTCTTTGTAGCAAAAATAAGTGTCTTTCTATCATGCTGTTCTGTTAAAAAAAACTATTTCTAAAACACATTACTTAGAAATGTGCATGAATGTTGAAAGTATCCTACATTGAGTTTCCTTCATCACTCCTCAGTGCACATGAGTCCCATCAACCTACATTTGACTAGAAGGGTTGTCTACTCATCTGGAAGCTTAGATAGATGCTTGACCCAATATAGGTTTTGACTCTTGAGACACAGAGAGAAACTCTACTGCATTATGCATAACTCCTTCATTTACACTAATGCTCTCAAAAAGTGAGCTGAAAACAATGTTCTTACCACATATGGAAGTAAACATGAAGATTTTGTAAGTTAATGGCTTATGAATATCTTAAAGTGACCTCAAACATTTTTGTTGTACAGGCTGTAATCTATATTTTAAAACAGAAAATGGTTTACATTCAATAATTTATGAATTAGTTGCATGACAAATTGAAGTGTGCATGAGTACACGACTAAACCTAATTTTCTTGGAAAACCCTTAGTATCATTCTAGTAATTTTTATAAACTTCTATCATTTGCTGATTATGTATCTCATATTAATGCCACAACATGCTACATTGTTGTTAAAAGCAGTCTGGAACCATGGCATGGCAATTTACATGCTAGATTCTTTTCCAGTTTCTTACTGACAATATAATGACCTCTCTAAACTAAAAAATACTGGGCTAACTAGTTACTGCTACCTATAGCTGCCCTAGCCAATGCAGAGTTTATATTCTAGGATAAATTAGAGAGTTTAGTTTAGACTCTGTGTTGTCACTGGGGTACCTGTTTCCACTGACTACATGAGAAACACAAAAATATGCTCCTTATTCATGAGCTTTTGTTAACTCCCTAAGATGGGATGACTTCAGGCCATGATAGCCAAAAACCAGCTTCATCTAGAGCATCTATGATGTGGGCAGAAGAAAAAGGAAAGCAGAAACTTGTCTCTCTGAGATAGTACCACAGTGCAGTTCAGCCAGCAGGCAGAAAAAAATTATTTTCTACTGTCACAGGTGAAGTTGTAGCTCTCCACTGGTCAGCCTGGAGCAGGCTGCGAAGTGGCCATTTGGCCCCCTCATTATATTTTGCTCATCCTCTTTCCTGCCAGTGGTGACTCTCCAATGCACAGGACATGGACTTTAATGCTATTAGTGCAAGTGTATAGGCATGAACAAAATAGTAATTTAGGCAAGAAAGTAGAAGACTTTGAGGCAGAAATTTCCCTTATCTGTGCATTAAAAGCATCATGACACATTCACATGAGGGAGAGTCATGTCAAATCAGTTAGAGTCTCTACTTGGCAATCAGAACAGCTAGGCAAATATGCCAGAGCAGAACGTGGAAGGACATGAAGAAAAAGGCAAAAACTTTCTGAGGACAAGTACCTCAAATTGTATGATAGTATTTTCATTTACACTCAGGTCCCTTGTGGTAATGGAGTGCTCTCCAACTTCATTTGAAACAAATACCATAGCTGAATCTTCTTCCCTGTAAATAAAGGAAAGGAGTGTTTAGACTCTGTTTACAAAGTCACTTCTTTCTACTGCATTGCTGAGAGAATCTTACGGAGCTCTTTTAGATGAATATGGGCAATAAAGCCCAATGTTTCCACCAGGATAGAAAAACCAGTTGTCTTCTTTAGGACCAAAGTCAAAGGTATCCAAAAGGATAATGGGATTCTTCAGGTTATTTCCATCAATAATGAAGTCATCAATAATCCAGATTTCTTCTTTTTTGCCTACAAAGAAAATGGAAATATTCCTATTAAGACCTACTACCATTATTATTAGAGAGCATTACAGCAGCCCGTATTTACAGATTATGTGAAGAGGGTGCTAAAAGTGTGGGTTCACTATTTTCACTTCCCATGAAAATAGTCCCCATACTGCTCTGCAGCCTGACCCTATGGAATTAACTTTTATTCCCTTAAATTTATAGAAGTCACAGCAAAACTAAGAGTGGAAAGCAATGGCTGTTGAACAATTATCTTCTATTTAAATCACATTTACTTTGAAATTCTGTCATTGTCTTATTCAATTAAGAATCATCTAAATGAGCAGCTGCTACAGAGTCCAAGCAGCCTGAAAGTGCAATTTCATTCTATGTCCTTGTACTCAGCAGCTTGTATTTGCCTGGGAGGAGTTCTTCCATAGAGATGGAAGCTCTGAAACTCGTTCTCTCCAATGGATTATGTATTCATATACATCAGAAAATTGGTATTCTCAAACTGAAGAGGAAAGATTAAATTGACAGATATTATGTGTAACATTTTTTCACTTATCTTAAAGTGTTGGAGTTGATCAGAGAAAAGTTTATGTAATTGATTTTGGCAGGGCATGTCAGAAGAATGAACTGAAACTGGATTGTCAGGACCAGATTTGAATTTGGTTGGTTTTTTTTGTTAAGGTTGTGCTAAAAATTTGCCTGCCTGGAATAAACTGTTACTGAATTGCCACGTCTAAATGATTGCTGGAATTCTTTAGAGCTGTTAGTGTCAGTTTCTGCTAGGAAATGTGCTTACAGTAACTGAGAGCAGAGGAGAGCTTCCTTCAGCTGGCACATCTCCTGTAATCAGGAGGAATGAGCTGTGTTCCTCTTGTGGTTTTCCAGTCCTTTACAATTTAATCAAAAGATTAACTGCTCACTACATACTCTTTCTAAATGCGTTTTTAATGCCTAGTTAATTCTGAGTAAGGTAGACCCAGTTCCCATTTACACTTGGGACACTTTTGTATAATTGGAGCGTCCTAATGGGGCCTCAGTGTAAGTGAGAATCAGGTCCATTAAAAATAATGAGAAGAACCTGAGTGAAGTTAACTTTATTGATGTTGCTTGATCTCCCACTCCCTCCAGGGCCAAAGCTGATGGTTTTCTGCACACAATCCAGGGATATCAGGTGAAGGTACTTCACTTTAAGTCATTCAACTGCTTTATAAGAACAGTAAACATAATCCTGCAGTAATTCTAATTGAAGGAGTTCAAACACAAACCCCCCATGATTTAAAAGTCTCTGTAATTGTTCAGTTCAAAAAATCTACTCTCTTAGAGATACTGAGCTGTGCAAGAATGGACCTGGATTCCCAGAGGTGTCTCTTCCTTACCATTGTTGTAAGGTTGCCAGAGCCTGAACCGCGTTGTGTTGCTTTGGGCTGCATAGGGCAGTGGAACGTTGATAAAGAGGACATCTGTAGTCTGGGTGAAGTAAAACTCATCTATCAGGTGCCAAGTGATGCCACCATTGACAGAGTATTGCAGCAGGATGGAATGAGACCTCTCGGGGGTGCCTGGAGAAGAAAGGACATGGATTTACGTTCATTAAAATCCAGTAAGTTCAAAAATGCTTCTTCAATTAGAAATAAAATTATGTTGCTCTGACATCTATTACAAAGCATGGGCTTCCTTTAACAACAACTTAAGCTGTTGAGATGTTATGCACCTATTGTACACATACATCTTCCTGTGCTTTCCCTTGCTTGTCTGTCTGCAAAATGCAAATGAAATAGGGCCTAAATGTGCATTACTGTTCATTATACATATGATCACAGATAATTACTTAGATGAGAAGCTATCTCAGTGTTACACTTTTTTAGATTAGAACAAACCTGCTCCTTCTACTACAGACATATTCCAGTAATGCAGCATTTATTTGCTTGTTTTGTCCAGGTACCAGATATTATCATTACCATTGGTAGCACCCACAGATAAAGACACAGTCCCTATCCTCAGAGATGTATAGTCTATGGCTCTCACTGCAGACACTGGGATGAGAATGTTTATGCCCAGAAATAACATAATTGATGGAAAGCACTGAGGATCTTTATCAGCATGTTTTAACAACAGCAAAGCAATATTCTGTGCTTTGAGCTGGGCCTAAAAGTCAGCAGAACTGACAGTAAAATTTGCATTTTCTAACTACCAGCTCCTCCTATTTTTTTTTACTTTGAGCTTTAAAGAGTAGAAAAACAAAAGCTCTTTATAGCCCTAACTATTAACACATACTAATTAGAGCCCAGCACTCACACTTGATGCTGGTTACCGTTCACAAGCTCAGCCCCCAGCATGTATTTGGTCAGTGCTGTCCATGAATACCAGTGTCCAAGGTATCTCTGAACTGAGGTCTCACTCAGACAGATTTATACTCTCTGCTCCCTTCATAGTGTGGCACAGTGATAGCATATCCCCAAAAACCCAGTCAGGAACCAGCAGAAGAAAAGGACTAAGGGACAGTTTCTTCATCCCTTACTCACTGTGCAAGCTTCTCCCTTGTTCTGTTCTTAAAATAACCACACTTGCTGAAACCAAAGTGCCTGATGCACACACTCCTGCTCCCCTCAGCTCCAGTGCAAGTATTCCACCACCACGGAATGGAGCAGGGAAGAGCTGTTTGCAGTCAGGAGCTGATTTCAGCTTATCTGTGGCAATTAACAGTACACAACAAACTGCTTTTAACACTCACGGCCGAGATGTACCCAGCTATATTAATTTGTATTCAACATTAAGGAATTTGTTGGGACTAAGTCCTGGATCCAGGAGTAGGGCTAACAAGTCATATAGATTTAGTAAGGAACAATTTCTCCTGGAGTTTCATGGTCTTACTCCTTGTGGATCAAGCGGCAAAATCCAGGCTTGAGCCTTTGGCTATTCCTGCCTTAAGAACAATGTTTTTACTCACTGTATTTTTTAATATTTTTTCAGTGATCATATGAAGAGACATTACCAGGCATAGTTTTGTAAAAGAAGTATTCACGAAGAGTTTCCTTATAAATATGAAATATTTGGCATGTTATAATTTTGGGGCATATTGTGTTTTTGGCTGTTACTGTTTTGTCTCTTTTTGATAAAGTACCAAACCCAGTAATAAATAGCCCAATATATATGGTTAAATGCCCATTAAAGAAAATCAATAATAATTCACAAAGAGCTGTATTTTCACCTGTCCATACAGAGATTTGTCTAAGATACTTATTTAGGAAGAAAGAGGGGGTTCAAAACTATTTTCAAGCTGTTGGCAAATGTTGAGTCAGTTAGGGTCCAGTCCCAGAGCACTGAGCTTACCATAGAAGCTATAGCTATCCTCTTTACACCAAAGGGAGAGGAGTGTTTCAGCATTCAGAGTTCAGCTTGGAAGTGCCAATTCTATCAGCAGTGCTGGGAAAACCTTCTGAAATTGCATGGGAGTAACTCAAACCTTCAAGCAGGTTAGTGGTTCTCCATCATGTCACTTCAGACCTGGATATAATTAATTTTTAAGGCCAAGGATGGCAGGGCCTTGGAGCAGGCTAAGACTGAATCATTGGCATGAAAGTCCTTGTACTGGAGGAACTGTCACAAGTTATTTACACTGACACATAAACTTGTCTTGCAAAGTCTGACTATTCTTCATATCAATTAAATAGAATTATGGAGTTTCAGTTATCTCTAAGATACCTATTAGGCAGTCATATGGTAAGAGATTTTAATGCAGTGGACTGAAGCTTGAAAAATGAAAAACACTGTAGTTTCCTATCAGTCCCTTAAGTAATTTCCTGTAGGCACCATTTTATGTCATAAAAACCCCAGATAAATTAATTTTTTCCCAACATAGTGGAAAATCTCTAAAAAATCTTGAGCTGTTTTGTTTCTCTTCTCATCAAAGACTTTACTAGCTATGCTATTTTTGATGTCACTACAGTTCACTTTTTCCTTAGGAATTGCACAGACAGCTGTGTAGGCTGGGAGCAAGGTAGGGATGATGCAAAATTTCAAACAAATTCCCATATAATCTACCATAAACTGTTGATCCCTACTATACACTGAAGTAGAAAATATAAATCTGTATTCTTTCCTGTTTGCTACTATGTACTAATAAAGCTAGAGAAGTGATAGTAAATCAACAGTGATCTTACCTTTGGCAATAAATTTAAATGAAAACTGGATGTACACTGTATTAGTGCAGTCTAGATCTCTTGACACAAGCATTCTCAGTCCTTCCTGCAAACACAGAATATAAAATATGAATAGCAGTTCCCTTCCCATTATCGAAGATATTCTGTAGCTTATTGTTACCTGGATATTGTCTGCTACTGACTGCTGGTGGCAGCAAGAGAGGAAGTTCTCTGTACCACACCTTTTCCCAGGCAGAAGATGGGGACAGTGACAGCCTTGGCAAAGGGAGCCAAGATCTGGCAGAGGCACAGCAACATGAACAGGTACAGACACAGCTCACCGAGTTTGTGCTCTGAACTGCTGGGCTGTGATTGGATCTGCAAACACCGATCTAGACATTGAGTCCAAGCTACTACACTCATTTTTTGTGCAAACTGTCCAGTGGCCAAGCACCCTAATTTCCAGGCACGCACAGTCCTCTCTAGGAGTTCTTTTTTGTAGCTCAAAATAAATTTTGTACAAATATCCTCTTCTGGGGCAACCTGTTGACTGGTAAGGAAAGGGAGCAGACAGGAAAACCCATAGGGACCCCTGAGTCCCTGTCCATCTCTACAGATGAGCTTGCTCTTGTGGGTCCTTGGGCCAGAGCCAGTCCCTGTTCTGCACAGGTTTGACAAACCTCCTCTCAGAGCTTCCCTCTTTCTCAGATCCATTCCCCCAGGGGAACAAGCTGCAGGAACAAGCAATGCAAATTTTAGACAACTCACATCTCGTGATTTGGGATTTAAATAATCTAAAGAGGTTGACCTGGAGTTAAGGTTCTGCAAATAAATATTTAAAGGATTGATTTATACACCAAACATTATTTAACTTCTCTTTTTGGGGGCACCTGAGTTCACAGCATCAAATGAAGACTTGTGCGAGCTGAGAATTTGCATGCTTGTGAACAAAAGTCTTTTTATTATGCATTTTGTTAAGAACTGAAAAATTCAGAAAATATATTTCCTGGCCTTTTGAAATCTGCAGTCAACAAAAAAAGGTCTTTAAAGAGCTAGAAAGCATCAAAAGGATAGAATTGAGTAAAATACAGGCAAACTACATAAACATTGATTACACAGACTATAGCCCTGACTAATTTGTATTATTCAAAATACTAAAAAGACAATCAGGCGACTTCAAGATGATTGCAATATGTACCATATTTCCAAATAGCTCACTTCAAGAATCTCAATGTAGAGTTTCATTCCTTTCCTTTGGTGGTCAAGGAGGAGTTTATACCACAAATGGAAGTAATACACAACAAAGAGATTAAACTCATTCGTTCATAAAAAAACAACTGTGAAAAAACATGGTGCATGTTTAGGAAAAGACAAGAAAAATGAAAATGTCAAATTCTAGCCAAAAGACTTCAATGTAAGCATATGGAGCTAACAAGAGAAAATTTACTTTCTATTTTTAACTACTGGTTTTCATTCATTTTTTTCAATGTAAGCAATCTCTGACCCCTTTGAAAATGAGAGCTGTTCCAGACTTGATGGTATCACCATTCAGGTTTCCCCTCTCAGCACCGTAGACTTCAGGCCAAAGGTCTGGATGCAAGTTACCATTGAAATCGTCCTTCAGGACAGATGGCAGAGGAAGGACAGGGACACAGTATGGACCTCCAAAGCCTCTGTCACACCTAGCAACACATTGGGAAGAAAAGGCATTATCCATCTGGCCTGGATAAAACACATCCTTTCCATGAAGCAGCTTAAGCCGTTTTCTACTCACATGCAATGACCTGAATCACAGATGCCGTGCCCTGAGCACATCCAGGGGCACCCTGTAGCCAGGACCACATTATCTATAGCCCAAGAATCAACTCCAGAAGCATAGTTGTACTGAATCCATCTGAACCGTGTTCTGGGAGAGCTATTAAAAACAGAGGAAATGTATTTCAGGATTCAAAATTCTGCTCCATAAAGTGCTAAATAATAAAGAAAATCCCACGGATGTCACAAGACAAGCATATTAATAAGCATAGCCCCTTTATTTCAAAAAGCTTCATGTTCTAGTTGAAACTGGAAGTTTAAATTTCTCAGGTTAGTCTTTTAGGCAAAATTCCACCATATTCTAAAGGAAGGTGCTCAAAGTGATAATCAAGAAAGAACATTGCTGAGACACTTGCTGATCAGCAAAGTGGTAGAGCAGAAATTAGTACTTCCATTAGCATTTGACAGCTCCATGTGTTGCTAGCAGAGTGGAAACAATAAAATTGCTTCAGTAAAGTAAGTAATGAAAGTTCATTTATGTTAAGTGTTGTGTAAAGAGAAAAACAATGGTTATATATGTTCATATATATATATAAAAATGTATGAATATATATGTACAAACATGCAGATGCATACACACT
This sequence comes from Corvus moneduloides, assembly GCF_009650955.1. Taxonomy (NCBI): domain Eukaryota; kingdom Metazoa; phylum Chordata; class Aves; order Passeriformes; family Corvidae; genus Corvus; species Corvus moneduloides. The sequence continues at coordinate 62,349,285 of NC_045479.1, read as the reverse complement.
GCTGTCACTGCTGACTCCCTTGTTATCCTCAAATGAGGAAAGTATTTTGGAAAAAAAAACCTCTTTGGAAGATGATGTATGGCCCTCTGGAATGAACTGTGGAATTAGAAACCAAGATGTGAACCCCAGGCCCAGTTCATTTAATGTATCTCCATTTTTACCATTGCATTTTCTGGGTGATGAAATGGACAGAGGTAATGTGTAGGGTGCTCTGAAGAATTACAGAACTACTCAGAACAATGGTAAGCAGTGTCATCATGCCCTGTCATTCCTAAACTAGAGCATGGTTTTCTTTAGTGAGATGGATGCCAGCATATCTGCCACATCCATTTACAGCCATGTGATAACCTGAGGATGTCGGCAGAACTCTCCTCCCGGTCAAAAGGGTGGAGGTGGCACGTCCAATGACATGTGTTCTGACTTACTGAATGCTGTGACTGACACGCCTAAATGTTGGATGACAACTTATGTGCAATAACAGAAAACGCTACTGCAGGAAAGGATGGGACAGGGTATTTATTCTTGCTTCCTATTGCATAAATGTTAGAAAAGCTGGTTTAGCATTCTTGTTTTAACTGTCATAAATTATAGGCAAGACTCGAGAATTTGCTCATCAAAGTTGTTACTTCCTTAATTCCCTACAGTTCACATTATAGCTGATGAAATATTTTGAAGTGAAATTTAAAATTCTGGTGGCGTGACAACACACATTTAAAAATTTAAAAGACATGCAGAACATTCCCAAGCCGGGGGATGTTTGTTCAAATTAGATCAGCAAAACCTTTGTCATGCTAAACAGACAGAAGAGCAGCACTCACTTGGTTGAGGGTGGGAGGTAGACAGTAACTCTCTTCCAGTTTTGGAATCTTTCTGAAGTGTAGATGGAGCTCTCAGTGTACTGCTGACAGCCAATTGTTGGGGGGACACACTCCTCTGTCACCAGGTGCCAGTCTCTCCCGTTGTTTAGGGAATACTGCAGGTGAACACTATGGGAATTGCTGTATGGCTTGCTGCAACCCATGCTCAGCTCAAACTGCAAGAATGTGGAGGCTGATACGTGGAAATCCCAAGTCTCAGCATAACGAGGTTTTCCTAAGAAAAGAGAGAAAAACAACAACAACAAAGTGTACCTTCAGCATATGCTTTCAGTAATATCATTCAAATTTGTTACCTCTATCTTCACCTTTTTCCAGCCTTCTCTTCCCTGCAGATTACTAAATACCTGGATTTGTCTATACCTCCCATCTTGTAAAACTTGATCTATGTGTAATTGATAGAATAGACTCATAGAAAATGTAGCAGTTTGATGACACATACCAATGTTTTCACTGAACATCAGAGCTGTATCCATAGACAGGCAGTCAATGTCCACTTGACCTCCTTGTATTCTGTACCAGCTTGCTTGTAAATCCACAGTTCCATCAAATTTATCCTGGAAGCCGGTCTGAGAGCTGTCATTCATGCCTATAAGCACATCATCCAAAGCCCACTGAGCTGAATGCTTCCCTACAAAAACCAGAACAGACAGGTTAGTGGAGTCCCTGTAAGTTGTTTTTTCTGCTCATATGCTGTGTTCACTCAGGGAGCAGTGCTCAATCACATAGACTGAGTGCTGTTAAACAAGACTAAAACAAGGATGCACCTGGACTCTAGAGTATGTTTCTACTACAGATAAACACAGGTATTTCCCTCTTCATTTCTTTAGCTTCAGTGCCTTTGCCATCATATGCTCTCCCTCTGTTTGGATGAGACACTCCCTGAGCCCCTAGATTGGAGATTTTCATTTTATGGGTCACAACCTTCCTGCAAATCCCCACAGCTGAATTGGAAAAGCCTCAGTCTAATTCCCAAAATAGCTTTTGTATGAAAGTGAATAGAACATGAAGGAAAATGCGGAAGGCTCTGCATATAGATAATATCTAGAGAACAGCTGTTCTCCTTCCCAGAAATCTTTCTCCTCTTACTCTCCAGCCTACAGGCATTTCACTTTCATCATCATCTCCAGCCCATTTCCACAGCCTTCATTTCAATTCACCTTTCTACTGGCATGCTGAAAAGAACATCTTACTGCATGATTACTGCCCTCACAGGAGAGGAAGGAAAGCCTTTACAATAAATTGGGAGCTTGCAGCAATGTGCCAGGAGTTTTGCCTTGCCACCATGAGGGTCATGGCTGATAGGGCCACTCTGCGCTGAGGAATGGCAGACAGAAGATAGTCCATGAAGGAACTAACATCTTTGAGAGAAGTGGTTGCCACCTGTATGTGCTGGTGTGGAAGGTGATATTTCAACCTCCAGTCATAAAACTTTGCTTTTACTGGAAGCCACAGGGCTGCCATCAGGTGGTCTTAAGAGTGATCACCCTCAGCAGGGACAGATGTCATCCAGATGCCAACAAGGCAAGTACAGGGAGCAATAGGTTGGACATTGCACCACTCACCAATGCAAATGATCATCACAGAACGATGGTCTGTGGTGCTCCAGTTGTTGCTCAGCACTTTTTACTAAAGGAACTGTCTTCTTAACTAAATCACATCCCTCTTGTCTTGTCTATTCTCTTACCGAGTGAGGACAATTAAGTCCAGCACATACAAGAAAATGTATGAATACAATCGGCCATCAAAATGATAAATGATGGCTAAGAAGCTGCTTACCATAATTACCTGAATGTAAGCTATGTGCTTTGCTCCCCAAGGAATTGCTGTTGAAATGTACTTTGCTATATTTCTGAATATTGCCTTATATTTCTTGCAGATCCAGGAGCTGCTGCTTTGTGCAAAGGTAAGACATTTAATCAGGACACTTTTAGTAGTGGTAATGTGCTCCCATGAGAGGTGGGAACTCTCACAGTGGCTGTAGGAATCAGTCAGCACTAGGGTTTTACTTTCAGCTGAGGACGTGGGAAGTGGTTGAGTGGTTTTGCAGGTGCAGGGGAGCTGGGCTCTGGGACACCAGAAATGGTGGGAGGAGAAGGTCCTGCTTTGGAGTGTGGAGATATTAAAATAGTGAGATGGGAGCCACCAGGTAGAAAAAATGAGATAAAGAGTGTAAGCCATTTGGCATCCCAGGTCACTCTATACTCAGGTAAAAACTCTAATCTTACTGATTTTATTTTATTTTATTTTATTTTATATTCTTTTCCCCTCCCCCTGTTATCACAGCATCTTTGATTTAAACTTAGCTCTTAAACTATTTTACTCTTAAGCCCACTTTTCAGCTTGATGCTATAAAAAAAAAATCATCCCCATAGTGTGACTCAGGAAAGCCCAAATATGTTCTTACAACACCCAACTGTTTAAAATACCGTGTTTTTCACGAGCTGAGGTCTCTGCACAACATGTCTATACCGAGTGGCACTGACATGTGGGTTGCACAAAGCTGCTGAATGAGTTTTTAGGATGGCCTTGCTTACCATGTTGTGGCTGCCACCAGCGGAAGGCGGTGGCAGGGGTCTTGGCCTCGCGGGGTAAGTCTATGGAAACAACCTGGGGCTCCAGGTAGGACATGAAGTCCAGCTCTCGCAGCAAACTCCAGGTGATCCCATTGTCATTTGTGTATTGAACAACAAGCCCTGTATTTAAAATTAAGAAAAGCAGTTAGTGGGCTGTGCAGAGCAAAGAGGTGGCAGTTCACCCTGTACTCAGGAACTGCCAACTCCCATCCTGTGCACAGGCCCTTTGACATCTGCCCTACCCTTTAGGCATCTCCTGGTCCAGAAGCATTTTGTGGAGAAAGTCCTACTGCAAATGTTACATGGGTCAGCAGTTGCCACATGAGATCTTGACTGTCTTCATCGAACTCAAAGGATCAATTTTTTTACACCCTCAGGGAAACTAATGATCATACCACAGAAATGATAGGAATAAAGTGATTTTTCTTTCCACAGTATTTAGTTCATGTTGGATATCCTTGCAGTTCATGTGGAAGACTAAGTTATAATTCTGATAGCTGGGATCACAATGTTCCTGCTATGTATGCAAGCTCACAGCATTCTTGGAAATTAATTATCATAATATTTAGACAATTTAAGATAGTCTTTGTATCCTACACACAGTATGGCAAATACTAGGACACAACAGAAGCCCAGCAGAGCTCATCAAAGGGGATAATACAAGAAAGAAGCACCTGTGTATATTTCTTCTCTTAAAACTCTTTTATATTGGAGTATGTTCAAAGATAATTGAATTTTCTTGTGTCTTATACTGATGCAAATGAGAGGAGAATCAAACCCTTGGTGTAATCCATGCTGCAAGATGACAGCTTTCCTCAGTGAGTGAGTCAATGTAAATGCCAAAGGAAACAGTCCACTGACACTAAATGATTTATACTGAGAGGAAAATTAAATCTTCTCACCTATCACATCAGTGGTCTCTCTTCATGCAACCAGACCACTTTACATGGGAATTTGCTCCCAAAATGCTGAACCTTCTCAAACACAAGCATCAGTCCTCCACCCCAGTAACTTTAAGCATGTGGGTCAAATAAAAGGAGATATCTGGGAGAGATGAATTTATTCAGACTAAATAAATTTTCAGCTGCAGCTTTATAATTTTGCATTTTGGGTAAATCATGCATGAGCTTGGTTTGGAAGGCAATTTTTTATTAGACCCACTGGTGTAGTTGAGAAGATGAGCAAGTTTTCAGGCACATAACTCTTCTTCAGGTCAAAAATGGAGTTATCATGAACTGGAATTTAATTCCTTTTATTTCAGACCTAATGAAAAGTCCTGTGTAAATTGTAAATTTACCTGTTTTCCAACACTATCAAGTAGTCTAATAAAAGCTATTACACCTTGCCTTGTGAATGTTGTCTTTCTTAGACCATCACAGCTTCAACAGTTACTCCTACAGATGGATCACCATTATGTTTGGTGTAACTAATTACAAATAATAACATCAATCAAAAGTAAATAGCTTTCTGCAACATTTATGAAAACTGAGGAGGTAATTGATTTATGTTAAAATAAAAATATTTTTGATTTTGTATAGGCAGCAAAAGGCAAAAACACTGCAGAAGATGCAAAATGAAAAAGGGTTATTATAAAGAAAAGGGGCTTTACCTTCATTCCTGGCTCTTGGTCTACTGCAGGAGTTACCAACAGTCTTGCTTCCAAGTTGTACATAAAATTGAACCAGCCTTTTAAAAAAACACAGGATAGAAAAGAAGTGTAATCATCTTCTGATACCACAAGATCAGTCAGGATAATTTGCCCCTCTTAACTAATGGCATTTTCAGTTAGGTCATTATTCCAGGCTTATTGATTAGGGAATATTCATAGAGAAATCAAACGTGAGCATGGTAAATAGTGAAGGACCCAAGACAGAAGAAAGTGATGTGGTTTATTAATCCCGTGCCTAATAAATGTGGTTTTGAGTGAGTAGCAGAATTTAGCAGTTCCATCTCACACAAGAGGTGCAAAATCTACAAAGCAGGCAAAGCTGTTTCTTACATCAGATCTTACCTTGGCCTCTTGTAACTGGAAATTAGGTGAAGCTTTAAAATACAGCATTAGACTTGTAATAAAATTTTTATATCCTCCTAAACCACCAATCCTTTTTAGACCCTTAAATTCTTGATGTAAACAATTTTCAGTGAAATGAGTTCACTGAAGATTTTGTGAAGTAGGCCCTTTGATTTTGAACCTATACATTATGATTTCATTGAATATTTTCTTGTTCTCACATCATGAAATGGTGAAAAAAAGTTCCTGGTCTGCTTTTCTTGCAACCTGTCCTGTAGTCAGTGCTTTTATAACTTCCCTACCTTCTCTTATCCCTTTCTACTGTAAACCATGGCAACCGTTGCATCTGAGTCTCTGTATGAACATTTTTCTGTGTCTTCAATTTTTCCCAAAACTACTTCCTGCAATCCTTCTGATGCCACAAAACTCCTTGAGACAGGATTTCTGGTTTTATTGACAGAACTCTGGATTAGTCTGGAACATCCCTGTTTAGCTGTATTTGAATTAAGTATTATTCCATCGTTCTGCTCCAAAATACTGTTAATTTTTTTCCCCCAATCTGCAGCCATGCCATAGTATCCCTGCTGAGCTTGTGTTTATTATTGTGACTCTGTGGTTTCAGAGTAGTTTATATTTCCTCTTAGATACACACTATTGTGCAATTTAACAACAATTAATTTCAATTAATGTCCTGCTGCTCACTCACCAAATTTCACTGCATGTCTCAGGCATCCATCTGAGTCTTACTGGGTCATAACTAAGGTAAAGAGCATTGAGATGACTGAGAATGCCACCACCCCCTAATGTGCACATTCTTCACAGGTTGTCTCCATTGCATACCCAAAACAGCACCTGAGCAGAGTGGAGAACATGGACTCACAACCCCAGGATGAGCTTTTGCATGCTCCTCCTTGCTTCCTGGCCAGTTTTTAAATTAGGATGATAGAAAATCAAGCTTCATTAATTCTATTGCATGTAGATAACTTCTTTATTTAAAATATAAATATTGAGGTGCATTTTTGCCACTCAAATAATATCCCACAAGGATAACTCTTTTTGCTTTAGAGGATTTGGTCCTAATTTGTAGTAATTTTGGTAAAATCACAGACAAGCTACATGACTACAGCCAGAGCCAGTAAAATGCAGACAGGATTCCAATTTCCCTCCTCCACCGTTACATACACAATATCATAATTCTGATTCTAAATCCAGCCACGTTCCAGTTTTGTTATCAAAATCTACTGTCTGACATGTTTTGTATATCCATCGTGTCTAGGACAAGCCAGAATATCCTCATCAATCTCATTGCTAAGATAACCCCACAGATAGCTCAAGACTAGTCAGGCTCACAGTATTACACACCATTTAGCCAGGTAAGTTCTATTTGTTTGCTCCAGCTCTGCTGTTGGAGAAGTATTCAGGCAATGAAACTCTACACAGAAGCCTCAGAGGTGAATAGATTTACAGTCCTGTGATGAAATTCTTTTATTCTTGCCAAGTGTCAAGATCGTTAAAAAGCAAAACCAAAGACCAAGAAACCCTTTTTGCAGAGGGGTGAATCAGCCCATCTGATCTCTAAGTGTCTGACCTAGAACAGCTCCCTGGGATGGTTGCACAATCATTAGCAATGGAGCCTGTAAAGCAGATGGGAGCTAGGTCAGCTAACAAGCCAGATGTCACCACTTGGAACAAAAAAATATATGTATTCCATGGTTTGTTTCTAGCTGCCAGGTAGGAACTGTGTGCAAATGCTCCCACTGTACAGATAGTCAAGAGTCTCACAGGCCATCAAAATGGGAGGCAGGAGCTCATCAGCAACCAAAATGCATCCATGAATTACATTGTCAGTCAGAAGGATGGAAATACTGCTGGTGAAATTGTGCCTTTGGTGTGTTGGGCCACGCAATACAGAAGGGATGGAGAGACTCCAGGGGATTTCTGAAGTATAGAGCAAAAAAAAAAAAAATCGTCTGGGTGAAATAACTTTGACACTTACAGCTCCCTTAGCGCTACATGACATTCTCCTAATATCTGGGGTGTAGTCAATCATATAAAGGAATAAGGAGGCAATAGGACAAACAAAGCTAAGATTATGATATCACTTAATGTATAAACTAAAATTTGAGTGGTTGTTTATGGTCATTGGCTCCCAGGGACAAGCTTTAGTTCGAAGTGCCCTGAGTGTGACACCTGGGTGTGGCAGTGCCCTGTTGTGCTGCTCCCCTGGGCAGCACCACACACCTCAGGCTGGCAAATCTCAACCCCTTTGGAGCACAGCAAACCAGGGACACCAAGCCCCCATGGACCACATTCTGCTAGAAAGAGAAGGGTGAAAGAGGAAAGAGTCTTTGTACTTCAAAAAAAGAAAAAAAATTCTGTACATTCCTTACATCAAATTTACATTTTACATTCAAAAAGCTGTAACTGGTGGTAGGGAACATGCATAGGTAGATCTGCAGGAATTCAGAATGAAAATAAAAATTTAGTGTCTTGCAATATTTTTCAAGTTTTCAGTCAGGCTTTTCCATGCATGATTTAACAAAACAAGATCTTAAAAGGTCTGGGAAAACACTATTAACCTGAAAAATAAGCAGCTTAAAAATCTACTGCAGGAGTTTCAGCCTTCCTATTCACAACCCTCAATCCACATATCTGACAGTATGTCTTTCAAGGCATATTTTCCTGCTGTTTACTCAGTCACCAAAACCTCCCAACCAAAAAACCCTTGCAAAAATAAAAGAGAACTGTGCAGGGGCTAAGATGACCCCTAATAAGATAACTGAATTCTATGCAAGGCATTATTGAATGCAAAAAGTAATACCAAAATCGGAAAAAGTACTTCCCTTTAATCTCCCCTTTCAAGTGACATTAATTTTAGCTCCAATAATGAAAAAAATTTCTAGGCTGAGGAATTATTTTCTTTTTAGCGTATGGGCCTTTCAGTTAACCCTTCACACTCTCACAAACTTAGTGTGCCCTTGCTTCTAGAGAAAAAGACCCAGTTAATGTTATAGATGGCCTCAAACATTTAAGTAGGATGCATCTGTTCAGGGCAAGATGTCTGAGGCTGAATATCTGAGCTATACACGGCCAACCCAGGCTGCCTTACAACTAATGAAAGAAAGAAATACGTGTTTCCAGAAGAAAAGACACAGGCCTTTGCTAGCCGCTATTTCAGGATGAGTTGTGTTGCCCTTTTGAAGCTGTTCTCTCCTCTGAACTCAAAAGCAGCCTGGGGTAATTGCTGTAATCTAAGTCCATGTTCTGGTTAAGCAGCATCTGGTGGCTACTACCTTTGAGCACACACTGAAGAAAGCAAAAAATCCACATTAGTCCCATTTGGGTTTGAGATGACCACTATGTTCAGTCTAGCAAACAGCCCAGGGATGTGGCTTCGAGCTTGAACTGTTCAAGGGAGTTAATCTGCTCACTGTGATGCTTACAAAACAAATAAAGTACTGATTTATTTTGACATAACAATCAGTTCCAGCAGGAGAGCAGGTCACATTGTGAGCATATGGTCAGAACAGAGATCTTAGTTGCTCTTACGAAGCGTCTCTCTGGCCATTTATGTTTCTGAGGCAGTTTTAAGACACCAGATAACCATACTCTTGTGCAAAAGAGAAGCAGTGGTATATTAAAAATATCAAGAAAGAGCATTGCTCAGAATTTTGAAACTTCTTTTGGCTTTTAAAATGGTTCAAACTTTACAAAAATGGAAAGCTATAAATGTGAATATCTGGGATAAAAAGTGGTTTTCAAAGTAATATTAAAACTAAAGGAAATACTTCTCTTTATAAAAATATTTCTCCATGAAAGAAGGAATAATGCAAAAATACTGTTTTGAATGTAGACTTTTAATGAAGTAGTCTAGACTACTTTCAATATAATGCTTCCCAGGATTAATAACACAAGATTTGAAGACAGTGGAATAGAAGTGCTTGCATCTTCCCAGAGTTCCAGGGCAAACATGTACTTGTCCAAAGCATATTTGTCAAACAATTAATTAGTTTAATTAATAACTAATTTACATAATTATGTAACTATGACACATATTTGTCAGACACACAAGGGACAGAATAAAGGCAGGTGGTGCAGTGCTGTGCAGTGCCAGGGAGCAGCTGAGGATGTCCCCAAACCCACAGCCCCCACACTGCCCTACAGAGCCCTGCTTGCCTGAGCTGGAGAGTGATCACGGCAACCAGGCCAGTCTTTGCTGAGTGATTGCATAAATTCAGTAATGGAGCAAATCATGGCATTACTTACTCTGAGAGCAGTATTTGTCAGGAGAAATATATTTTATTAAGCTAACTGCCAAAATTGTAGGGTGCTCAAGGTTTCAGGTGCCTAATCTCTCACGAGACTGGATGAAGCAGCAGCAAACTCCAAGCTAAACAGTGGTTAGAATTAACAGCCCTTTGTTCATCCTAATTACATTAATCAGCTAGGCAATTTGAGAGAAGAGGATAATTGCTACCAATGGAGCAGGATTCAGTAGCAGCAGGGAGAGAGGTGAAGGCTTGTTAGCCTCTTGGCTACGCAGAAACAATTCCCATTCCATTCCTTAACACTTCTGACAAGTGGAGTATTTCACAACATCTGGCAAATAAACAACAGCTCCTTGCTATGCCATCGTCATGCCTGCAATTCAACACAGTCAGGGGAAAAGGAGCTTTTCTCTCCAGCTAAGACTCTCAGGCAGAGTCTTAGGCTTTGTGCATTCTCAAGGCCATGTCTTCTGCCTTAGAATACAATGCAAACTATCTTCTCAGAAGGATAGAGAGTTAATATTTTATGTTATTTTATGCTGCTATTCCACTGTTTCTAACCTAAGTATTCTCTTTCAAAAAAAGGAAATATTACACCAGAATGAACAAAAAAAGTAGAGTTCTCGTACAGGTTATGATTACCAGAAAAAAACATTTCCTCCCTTCTCATATCCACCCTTGCAGCAGGGCAGAACAGAGAACTTCAGTACACAGGCAACTGTAAGCAGCAGCGCTGAGCACTGACCTGATATTTGTGGTGTCCAGGGGAACAGTCCTTGCCTCCCTTTTGCCAGGTCCATTGAAGTACAGGGATTTTCCATCGCTGAGCACACCACAGCCTGTCCCAACCTGACCTCCTGTTATCTTGTACCAGAGAGGGCTTAGCTTCCTCTCAAACCTGTCGAACATCTCACTGTGATTAGGCACGTTAGACACACAGGTTCCATGTGATGCTTCAAGAAAAAAAAAGAGGGAGATCCTTTGGTGAAACTGCTGGACAGAATAAGGGTCAGATACAGTACACTGGCACATGGTTCAGTTGCATCCATATGTGACAAAGCACCAGGATTTTCTAAGAAAATGCCCCAATGACTGGGTTGTACCTTTTTAAAGCCACTTTACAATTCTGTAGCAAGAATAAGCTCTCTTCCTCTAAACTCTAAGATGGCTTATTTCACTAGTTGAAAAATACTCACTCTTTATGTTGATAAGGCACTTTTTTTGCAAGCAGAAAAATATTATCCTTTTATTTAATTTTAGAAAAATGGAACAAAAGGTGTTAGCTTACTGCTTTGTTGGTTGAGGGTTGAAAAGAGTGCAGTGTGCAACTGGTTGTGTCAATCATTTTTCTTTCACAGGGTTTGCATTTTGGGTTTTTTTCTATTTCAGAATAAAAGCCCCTGAAACCACAAGTGAGCAGAATTTTCCACAGAAGGGCCTGTCAGAACATATGTTCCCTCCTGGTCCTGTGCCATCTGATGGCCAGGGGACTCAAAAATGGCAACGATTTTTTTGAAGACGATCCAAAGGCTTTTAAGCAGACTTTTCAGTTTATAATATTTTATTTTGTTTTCTCTTTTATTTCTAGTCCCTTCCCATTCATACAGATGGTGATGTTCAAAGATTGTGGTTGCCAGAAACATCAACGGTGTCCGCTGCCTTCAGCTGCTCTGCTTTGCCTGCGCTGAATTTTATTTAACAAAACAAAAAAGATTCCTGTTGGCAGCCCACGCAATATATGTCATCGTGTATTTTTCTAGAATATTGGAGAGGAAAACAAGAGGCCAGATTTACAGCTTTAACTCAGCCAGTGCTTGCTGTAATCCCACCTGAAGAGGGTTGTCTTACCCGTGTAGCCCAGGTCACAGAAGCAGACCCCTGAGATGCAGTCCCCGTGGCCGCTGCAGTAGCTGGGGCAAGGCTCAGAGATGTAGACGCCGTCCAAGCCGAAAGGAGGCACGCTCTTGTGGGAGCTGCTCTCCTGGATCCAGCGGAATCGAGTCTTACTGCAGAGAAAAAACAATGGTATTACTACTCCCAGCTTCAACAGCTACTACTCCTTGCTTAAGATTAAAAGGACCTTTTCCTAAACTAGCCACTTGCAAATAGGATGCCTGTATTTCTGTCATCCTACATTTTGTGTTACATTGCTTCAGGATATTTCTTCCAGACCTTTTGGCTGCATTTTGACTTCCTCTGTTTCTCTGGCCCGTATCCATCAGTGTGATGCAAAGAACAAATACATGGTTTTATCACTAGATGTGACTTTGAAGATGCTTTTTACTACTTAGTTCAACCTGAACTGCTAATTAAATGTTAAAATCCCTCAACTCCATTTCTTACAATACTTTTGAAAGCAACTCAGTAGTAGCAGCAGTGCAGAGTTTATTACAGGATTGCACACTTTTGAGTAAAAGAACTTTAAGCTAGTTGGTTGCAAGAAAAAAAGCCACTTTCTAAATGGAATGGCAAAGAACATGTCTTACATGCTGAAACCAGTCTGACCCGTCAATCCCAAAGCTAAACATCCTGATAGTGAGGTGGAGATGTGGTAGACCTGGTAAAACACGGATGAAGGAACAAACAAGTGATATTACTGATAATTTATCTAAGGCTGCTGAGCTGACACAGCTCGCCCAGAGACATGATTGACAGTCAATCACTTCCTACTATAAAAGCCTAGCCCAAATTTTAATGGCAGGGTCTTCTGACATACCCTTTCTTGGAGTGGGTGGAGATTCCTCCCTTGGCTGGGGATGCCCCTCAAGGTTAATCCTCAAGGCTGAGCAAGAAATTTGCCCATGATCATTGTATGGGTGAGTAACATCAATCTCTACTTAATAATTGTTTTTGCTAGCTTCAATACAATTACTTTAATACAATTGCTTCAATGTTGCTTCATAGTGCACTACATTATAATAGTTGCTGTAACTCCAATACTGTGTAGCAAATAATTCTGATTAAGATCTTCTTGCCTAATTGTTACCATAATAAATAAAAATATTTCTATAAATAGATCTAGTTTGCCATTCTTAATCCTGCAGAACAAAGCTGTGTAGAGGTTCAGTTATACCTGTACAATCCTTTGGACCTAAACCATTAACAAAGTCTGGGGCTAAGATTGGATCCAGCTGCACCCAGGCTCCTCTCTGAAAAGGAGTTTAGAAAGCACTGGGATCCTTTCTTGACCTCATGAATCATTGGGAGGGCTTCTTTAGTAAACTTTGTCTGAAGCTCCCACTCTGCCCACAACTCTGACCTACTGGATAGGAGACTTGTTGAAGAAGAAATATTTTGGATATTAATTTCCAGTCTTTAACTTTTAGCTGAATAATTTTACAGGCGCTACAGAGAGGGGAACAGATTTAAAATCTCACTGCCAATATAATGGATTAACTAAGATCCTCCTTGCTACTCTGCCCAAAATGTAATAATCCTTTTGCTCTTTCTTTTTTGCTGTGCACTGGGATTTGGTAGGTAGGTGATCATCGTGCTCATGCTCTGTACCAAATAATGAAATGGGATGCTCTCTGGTTGACCCACGAACCATGATTTCCTAAGAGACCCACAACAAACTCAGTTCTCAACATGCCAAGACACTCATTGCAGTCACAATACTTACATTTTTAATGTATTAGCATGAGCTTCTTATTCCTGATCACATTACTGAACATAATGCCAAACAGATTGCTGCTATTGATTCTGCCCTGCTTGTTTTGGGTAAATCAAATCAGCTGGTGTCAGATCTGTGCAATTTGGCACCTGCCTTTATTGGCTAATTACTGAAGAAAAGACAAACTTGTTATGGTACACACTGCTATTTCAAGTCCTTGCGGCAGAGGCACTGGCTCCCCTGATACAAAATAAGCCACACACTCAAATGGGATTGAGGATGTGGAGCCCGTGGCAGGACGATGTGTCAGAAAACCAGAGGCAGCACTAGAGAAGCTGCCTGGGAAGAAAGATGCAGGAGGCAGGGGGACATGGCCAGGGGCCTGGTGGGATGGTTGTGCTGGCAGCACTTGGTGCATCCAGCAAATCAGATTGGGGTGTTTTACTGCTGGAGTAAGACAGAGTAAGGGGAGCGAGAAACTTCAGCCAAAACCAGATAAGATGGAGAAAAGCCTCCTGATTTCAAGGTTTATTTGTGTCTTCCACCATCTGATGTTTTCTCATTTGTATCAATCCTATGCTGAGGTTGTGCTTGCAAACTACCATTCTTCCCTCCTTTGCCTCTGGCTGTCCCGGCTGCCTTCAGTGACACAGCACGTTATGCATCAGCTCAAATACCTTGCTAAGATTTCTTTGCCCAGTGGTAACTGGAATTAATCCTGTTCAAATGGCTTATTTAATTCATGTGACTTATTACTCTCTTGCTGGTGCCTCTGACCTAACTGATATGGATAAAGGCAATGAAGGGATTGATGTCAAATTAAAATGTGCTGGGTTTCTCACTGCTTTGTAATTTAATTATTTATTATAGACCAATCTGACACCTTTAAAATGGAAAATTCTTGCTGCTTTGGGCAGCACAGTATATTTTTCCCAGATCTGCCGTATTTTAACACTGCTTTTATTCTAATGTACCATTCTAGAAGCAGCTATATCAGCTAATCCACGGGTCCCACTGGCATCAGTGGTTTACAATGCACAGTACCTGGCTGCAAGTGACCTGGGGATAACAACAGTAATTCTTGTCCAGTCCTCAAAGTCTCCGGTGTGGTACACGGAGGGCTCGCTGAGCTCACGGGAGCTCCCCTCGCAGCCCTTCATGCCCGGGGATGTGGGGTAGCAGCCCTCCTTCACCAGCGACCAGAAGAGCCCAGCATCGTGTGAGTACTGCAGCAGAACGGGGGCAGAGCTGCTGTACTGGTTGGTGCAACCAATGTTCAGCTGCAAAAAAAGCAGAGAGTCAGAAATTATATGAAAAACCTGCACTGTTATTAGTATTTATTGGCTGCAAACCACCTTCGATTGTTTGTGTTGGGAGGCTTAATGTTCTGGGCACTTGCACTGAACCCTGCTGGCAGACAGTGACTGATGCTTGGAGTCTGTTTCTTACATTTATATGACATTTCTCAGTAAATATTCCCACTATCCCTTCAATAAGGTTCATTGCTGAGTTCAGCAGACAAAAAGGTGCAAAGAACTGTCCAAGGGTCCCTGTGCATAGTAAGCCCCAAACAGCAAACACTGTGCAGGCACCTGCATGCCCAGGACTGGAAAGAGCTGTATCCTCTGGGATCCATCCCATCTGCAGCCCAGTGTGCCCCAGTGTGCCCAGAGGATCAGCCTGACTCCCAGGTTAGCCCTAACACAGCCTTGTCAGTGGCCTTGCAGGAACGATGTCTGGAAGTTTGCACTGCAGTTTGGGCCCCCAGAATAGAGTAAGATTGGATTAAGTAGAAAAATGCATATTAAAACATGAAATGAGAATGCAACCAAAATCAACTGCTGATTTGAAATTTCAGTTTCATTTTTCAAGCTATCAGAAAAATATTAGTTTCCACTATTTTATTGTAGAAATTCTACTTGAGCTGTAGAATGTAAAATGTAAAACAAAATCATTCATGTAAAATGAAATAATTCTGACAAATTACTGTCTTTGAGCTTATCAATGCAAAATTATTCCAGTCTGCTATTTAAAATGGAAATTTCACACACTCGCAAAAGCATGCAAATAGGACTAACACATTTATGTGCAGGCTGAAAAGCTTTCCAAAAAAGTAGAAATTCAGTCCTGAAATAATAGACTTTATTAGGAAGAACTCACTGTTCTGTGACACATTCTTACGTTTTGTATAGTTATGTTACATTGTCAAGTGCTTCAGTGATGGAAGGTATATGAAACATTTTTAAGTATTGATTTTTTTTAACCTAGACAATTTTTAATTGCTGTTGATCATCAAACCTAGAGAACGAAGACTTAATTGCTGAAGTACAGGAAGGTGGTGAAGAGGCAAAAAGCATCTTTTCCAGGCTAAATGGTATTTATACATTGAGATATCCTTGGGTTGTAGACAGTTTAAAGTATAAAACTCACAAGGAAATTGTACTGAAGTCCCTCAGTTTGTATAGCACTTTATTAGCATATCTTTTAGTTGAAATTAGATTATTTTACAAATCCCAGTATTTCTAATGAACTTTCCTATTTATAGAACTGTGGGAATTATATTTGAAAAGCTGCCTGTAAACATCTGATCTCTTTAATAATTCCACTTGTAAATTATTCAGTGTCTGTATCCACCAATTATGTAAGGACGATGTATTTGTGGGGAGCTCATTAAAATTGCATTGCAACCAACTTCCAGAATTCACCAATGGGATTTCATTATAAACTCAATAAAATTTTGATTAGGGTTCAGAAACAAGAGCTTGTCAAAGCAAATACACTTTCTTTGGAGCCCATATTCTGACGTATTGTCAGACCACTGAAATTTTTGTAAGCTCTTTAAAGAAGAAAATGCTAATTGGAGCCTATATTCATTGACACAACAAAAGTAAATTATATGAAAAACCCACACTGGAGTACAGAGCAGCTTGTAAGTCCTTAAATAGTTTAAAATACAAAAAATGTACCCAAACCACATTGGAGATTTTGTACGCTCAGAGCCCCAGACGGGATAAATCCTTTTCCACTCAACAGTGCAGTAGCACTTCCTAGTGCTGACTTGAGTATAATGACAGTCACTTCAGCCCACTTCTGAAATGTGCCGAAGAACGAAAAGCTTTAAAACTTCTCCAGAGGGGTAAAAATGCTTTCCTGCACCAAGGTTTTGGCTATTCTTCCAGAAAGCAGGATGGCATTTTATGCTGTATGAGTTAGTTTGAACTGTGGCCCCAGTGGCATCTTGCAAGTATTGGCTAAGGGCAGTTTTACTGATATTCTTGCACAGATTTATGTTTAAGGAATACCTTGAACTGCAAGACGTATCCAGGCTTCAGAGTTAAATCTCGAGTCACTGCAAACCGGTCTCCATCTGATTTACCGAAGAGCATGGCAGAGGGGGTGGCAGAGCAGAAACTTTCATTTTTGGTCATCCCTTCATTGGCCGACATTAACCACACACTCATCTGATTCATAGGGTAATCAAATGCTGGCTTTTCATAAAAGTTCTGTTAGAAATGAAAATGAAAGCCAGAGGTATTATCACCTTGCAGTGTGGCTTCAGAATAATTCCCAAAATTATTGAACTTTCAAATTTTGCAATTTTTATTTTCTGTAATTAAAAAAAAAAATAATTTCCAAAATTTCAGTCTTGACTTTTTGTGGAGACACATCATTACATTCTCTGTCACAAAGATTAGGAGTCTGATGATTCTGTGAAAAGACCCAGGTTATTCCCACACAGAGAGGCAGCTGCAAACACTACAGCTCTTTAAATAGAACCAGTATTTTCAATGAAAATTATATTCAAACAAGACTCCTAACAGGATAGTTCCTGTTCTGTGGGGATGCCCACAGCCTGCTCTTGCTTATTACCTGTGGTAAGGTGGGATTAACAACAGGAATGATGTGCTTCTGCTTCTCTGACAAAATGATGATGTCGTCGATGGCCCACTGATCGTACCCTTCCCCTGAGAACACCGGCTGCCACCAGCGAAACCTGGTGCAAGGTGTCTTGGCTGCAGCCGGCAGCTCCAGATAGACAAACCTGAGAAAGAGAAATTGAGCAGAACTTCAGAGAACACAGTCTGTAGAGAAAGGTATCACTCAACAGGGAAAAGAGGCAGGAAAGCCAGCATCTATCTTACACGTACAAGTCCTCAGTAATTTGCATGTCCAGAGAAGGGCAGCGGAGCTGGGGAAGGGTGTAAGAGAGTAATTCATATGAGGTGCAGCTGAGGAAATTGGGGGTTGTTTAGTTTGGAGAAAAGGAGGCTCAGCAGAGACCTTACTGCTCTCTACAACTGCCTGAAATGAGGTTGTAGTAAGACGGGGATCAGCCTCTTCTCCCAGGCAACCAGCGACATGAGTACATTGCCTCAAACTCTGCCAGGGGAGGTTCGGGTTGGACAACAGGCAGAATTTCTCTACTGAAAGGGTGGTTGGGCATTGGGGCTTCCCGTGCTGCCCAGGGAGCTGGAGGAGTCACTATCCCTGGAAGTGTTCAAAAAACAACTGGATATGGCAGTTAGTGCTGTAATTTACTTGATATGGTGATGTTGGGTCAAAGGTTGTATTTCATGACCTTGGAGGTCTTTTCTTAATGATTATGTGATTCTGTTATTCCATTTTTCCTTATATCTAGATTATACACTACATATCAAGAAGCCTTCTTCATCCTTCTTGTCTGTGGAGAATGTAAACTCTTTAAGACAATGTCTAGTTTTTATGCTCTATTACTTATATTGCCAAGCACAATAAGGAACTGATTTGAGCTCTCTAGCTTTGAATTAAACTGTTCAGCTGATCCATGTTCAGCAAGTCTTAATGTTTCTCTGATGCCAGGAAGTAATAGTGACATATGCTAGCAAAATTAATTTCTTATTCTCTTCTGGTGATTGGTCCTATTTGCAGACAAAAGCATCCTTCTAGTACAAAGCAATAGATTACGTAGCAGTTTTCTTTGGGTAAAAATATTTCAGCCCTCCTATACAGATCTTTGTAAAAGAACTTCAGGTCTCCTCAGTTTGCTTTATGTTCAATTTAAAAAACACCTTACAAAAATGATGTTAAATAAATGTTCAAGTTTCAAGCCTAATCATACTTATGTCAAAAAGTATAAGAATTAGTTACTTGCCCAGTCATATTTCAGACACGTTACATATATGCATTTATACATACAATCCTTTTGTAACTCTTTCTTTATATCATATGTTTTTTTGTACCATGGACTCTGCTTCACTTGCCAGTTAGGCATAGAAAGGAGAAGGAATTGTCCTTTTCCAGAGAATTCCTAGATTTATAACTGAAGAATAATGAATTGGAAAATAAGATCTGGACCACATTTGAAGTAATAGAAAAATAAATCTGCATAGCTATGTTCAGTAAGGACCATCACTCTTCAATGCTCAGGAGGGCAAATGTTTTCTCTAAAAATGTATTGTATAGTCTGGTGATGAAGCTTTCACAATTTAGCTTCTTTGTTGGGTGTGTCCTGTAATTTTGACCAAGTAGAGACTAAAGCACTCACCTAGTAGTTGAGAGAAAGGGGGTACCTATAGTTTGTCTGGATTTTAGTAAGGCTTTTGATACACAGCATCTTTACGGACAAGTTGTCCACCTGTGGGATGAGCGAGTTCACAATGTGCTGGGTGAAGGCCTGGCTGAAGGGCAGAGTCCAAAGGGTTGTAGTGAATGGGGTCACATCTGCCTGGTGACTGGTCACCAGCAGTGTTCCTCTGGTTCAATCCTAGGGCAGTCCTGTTCAAGGTACCCATCAATAATCTGGATGCAGGAGTTGAGTCCACCCTTTTGCTGATGATACAAACTGGGAGGTGCTTTGGCTCTCTTGAGGATCAAGAGTTCTTGCAGAGGAATCTTGACAGATTGGAGCATGGGGATTGATTCATGAGATAAAATTTAACAAGTGGAAATGTTGATTCTGCACCTAGGATGGAGTAACGCTGAGCACAGTTGCAGATCCCTTCCACCTGAAATAGTTCTGTTCTGTTCTATTCTATTCTATTCTATTCTATCTTCTATTCTATTCAAAATTCGAGAGTTTTATACTTCCAAGTGCCTAGACTACCTCTAGAAAAGAACAGCCTGCCAAATTACAGAAGTCCTTCTGAAAGCATTGTTCATTGCAATGCAAAATGACAAGATGAGAAGACAAAATAATTTGTATGTTGAAAGACATGGACTACAGGTAATAGAAATCATGTTAGCACCTCTGCAGACAAATAAAATTTAAATTTTCACTGACAAGGTATCTGACAGCATATTTGAATGGTTGAACATGATTTCTTCTCCTCCTTAAATATTTATTTAAAGGAGCTTTTGCTTCATATGACATTAATACATGTTGATTAGATCTGAAACCAGAGTCAGAGGAAATGGAAGATTTCTACACCTCTTTTGGGTAAGTTCTGTATATGCTTGCTATTTTTTTGCAGATATTAGCATTTTAGGCATGTTTCACATAGGAGGTGATAGGGAATTTTATATTTTACTTCAGATTTTAAGGCCCACTTTCATTATATTTTTCATTCCTAGTGACAGGAGTTTACTATGCCAGCCAGAAAAAGTTTCTATATAATGATGACTTTTAAGCATTATAACTTTAAATTACTATTCATGATTTCATAAGTTGAGAAATAGATTTTTTTAAAGCTGATGCCATATGTACTAATTATTTTAGACCAAAATTCTACCTGGGTTTGCTGAAGTCAGAGAAATACATTTCTGCTAGTAGTTGCCAGTTGATCCCGCCGTTATTGCTGTACTGAAGCAGCACACCTTCTTCTCTGCTGTCAGGTTTGTTGCACGAGGAAGTCTCTCCTCCAATCTGGATGTAAAACTGTACAAAATCCACCCACGTTGTGTCCAAATCCCAGCTTACCAACTGTCTTTTTCCAGCCTACAATACAAAGAACAGAGGGACAATAATAATTTTAATTATGACACCTTCACAAAGAATAGGCATATTTAAAGTCTGTCACAGATGAATATTGCACACAAAACTACACAACATTGACTTTTGTATCAACCTCGCTTTTTTGGTCTTTCAATTATTCTGCTTGGCCATCCTTTACATCACCCTGATTTGTCCCACAAGAATTTTTATTATTAGATTTCAACACACAATGCAACTTCACTTTCCCAAGAACAATTTCCACATAACTATTTCATCTCATTCCTTCAAGGTCCCAAGTACTTTCAGAAGACAAAGAGCAGGTGCTGGATATCCTGAATCAACCAGGGATAAATTTTTAAGTATTCAGCTTTTTATTGATAGTGCATAGAACAGTAAAAGGCCATTTCTCTAGTCTTACTTCCCTGGTCAAATCTTGCACTGTATGATGTTACCTAATCACCTCAAATCAGCTCCTGTAATACCTTGCTTGAAGCCTATCTCCCACACAGGAACCGGGAAGTGGAATTTTCAGCTGGATAAGATTTTTTCCTACACAAAACTATACTCTTTTCCTAGTAAGCATTGTAAATCAGGAGTCTCTCAACTAAAACCTGTGGATTTGGTTTCAAGTTTACCTAGGCATAGCTGAGAGAAACAAATAGACTTGTAAGATTTCGTAAACAACTTTTCCAATAATATTTTTGAGTTTAGCAGGTCAATGTGGTCGCTCTGTGTGTGTTGGCAAAGGAAGACAGAGCATATTCATCTAGAAAAAAGCTTTAAGGTTTAAGAGCCTTTTATTGTAATCAAAATTATCCCATACCCATCTTCCCTTTGTGCCCTGGTGCTTAAGGCTGAACTTGTGGACTTGCACATCAAGCCTACAAGATGCTGATATGGGATATGAAGCTGCCTGTGACAAGGCAGGACACAGGACGAGAGCAGTGTTCCCAGAGAGGTGACCTGCATGCCCTGCATCTGGCACAACCCTGCCCCAGCACAGCGTCGTGCTGCCACAAGGTTTTATAGGTAGGGCAAAGCCATTTGTGTACAGCTGGGGAGAGGATGCAGGGATCATATTTCTGCATTTATTAATGTAGCTGGAATCTAGCACCACCCCCCAAAATGGAGCAGGACTGTCATCGTGCCTACTGTTTCTAATTCCCTTAAATAACCATGTGTTTCTGTCCATCTCCAAGCATAAAAAAGTATAAAAAAGGGAAACCAGGGCTAAGTTATGACTTGTATAATTTAAGTAATGTTTATGTTCTTCTCTCTCACTTGTACGTTTATGATCCTTATGACAAATTTCAAAAAAAACTTGAGATAGGCAAAGTGATGTGATCTAGCCAGACACAAGTAACAAGATTTATGAGCTGAGATTGAAAATATCATCTGTGATTTTTAATAAGGTGATAGATCAATTTAAATCCCATTCCATTCATCGCCTCTTTCTACTTTCTACACAGTTGGGGGTAAACCCAGCATAGATAAATGTCTATTGCTTTCTTTCTTAGAACATTTTGCTTTGCTGGTATAACAGCCTGGGTCCTGAGCTCATTTGTAGACCCTACCAAATAGGCCACCTCACACTGTGAGACTGATTTCTGGAAGCTGAATACATGGGGGTCTGAAGCTTGGTCGGTAAAACCTGTGAAGAATCCTTTGACTCACAAAAAGCTCATACGGGATACAGCCATACTGTTTCAGTCTTAAATTGTGCCTGTTGTTGTTGTTTGTTTATTTGGTTGTTTATTCCCAGCTGAGACTGGAATTCCCTCTTGGATGGTGCCCTGAGAGTGAGATAAGTCAGCCTTGGATGCAGCCCTGAGCTTCCTGGCACAGCCCCATGAGGCTAATGCTGGCCAAGGTGACGCTGATAATCTCTGCGTAGTTTGCTTTCACAGCTTCATTTGGAGACCCACTGGAATTTGAAATTATCACCATCAAATCAAGTCAGTAATAGGTAATAAGGATGCAAACACCCTTGCTGTCCCATGGGCAGGTGTGTCCTGGCTGGCTGGGGGCACCCAACATAATGACCTGCAGTGGGCCAAGCTCTGGCTCTAAAACCATTAAAGGTGGGTTTTCCATATCTACACCCCACAGCAGCTCTGCCTGCCAAAGGGGTAGAACAGAACCAGGTTAATTGAGAAAGGGCATGAGTGACATAAAGCCTCAGAGGAATTGCAGGGGCTAATTGAAAGAGCTCTGAATTGTGAACACACCTGCAATTGATTAAAATGAGTTGTAAAACAAAAGATAGAGGGTTGTCAGAACAAAGCCAACATTAATTCTGGCAGCAGTAATTGATTATGGCAGCAAACATTAGACATTCAAATAAAAAGTGTCTGTTTGAGCAAATGAAAAGAAATGTGAATATGAGTTCCCCAAAACAATACAGAACTGTTTGGCAATTATAAAAATATTTTTTTATTACCTACCAGCATTAGACGCCTTGAGAAAGATCTAAACAGAAATTAAATAAACCACCTTCTGTTGACAGCACACAGACTGCTGCTACTCAAGAAATGAGTGATAACCTAACACTTAGAGATCAATAGAAAGAAGCCAAGAATTTCTAAATGAGTTTTTCACTCCTCCTTAGCAGGAATCAGAAGAAAGATCATAGCAGGTTAATTCTAATTTAGCAAACTACTTTTGAGAAACTTGGCATAAGGAACCAAGCCAGAAGGAAAAACATCTAACAGGGAAGACAATTATATAAAAAAAATCCAATTATCACAATTAGCTAGTTATACTGATTGGTCTGTTATGAAATTTTCAGTGCAGAGCTCTATTTCCAGGGGAGCTGGATGTGAGACTATGTAGGAATGCTGAAAATTATTTCATGGGTTAGATTTTTGTAAGGAGGTAAACAACGCACAATTACACAGCGTTGCATATTGGGTTATTCTTCTGGGACTACTCTGGCTCTCATGACAGCAGTGGCAGTTTGATCAAACCTTTAAAAGAGAAGCACATAGTTGCATTTATACTCTTCCTTTCAATTAAGAACAAAACAAATCTTAGGACTAGACGTGAGGAGCAACAATACAAAAATAAATCTATGATTACAATGCATAATCTTACGTCTGGTCATAAAGATCTCTTTTTATTTTAGCTATAATTGCTACTAATTATCAGAATTCCCTATATCTCTTTCCCGTTCTATTATTTTTTGTCTGCAAAGTATGCAAGTTATACAAAAGAATATTCTCCTTCAGGTGAACCATTTTCTAACAGCCTGAAAGGATGTTTTTTTTTACTAGTTTTGTTCCTGTGACCTCAAATTAAGCTTCTTGCCCCCTGGAAAGCCAACCTTTCCCCATCTCTTACCCAGGACAGTACAGAAGAAACAAATGGGAGCTGCTGGATGATGAGAACTGAGTCTTAAAAAAGAAAATGTACAAGTAAGACATTGTGAAAGTACACACTTCCCAGCACTCTGGCAATTTACTGCCTTTCACTGCAGCTGCTGTTTCTTGAATACAGAGTACACGTGTCTTTCCCTACCTCTTTTGATTGCTTTGTTCTTTACCTGCAGAGCACAGCTGTGCTGTTTAATGCACTTCTAATATTGTGTGCAGCTTACTGCCACCTCCCTTTTCTTTGCCACATTATGCTCCACAGAAACCTACAGTATGTGCCTTTATCAGTCTCCCAGCCCACTTTAGTACCTTATTGAAGTAGAGTGAGGAGCCAGATGAGATGACCCCACAGCCTTCCTCAGGCTTGACGATCTCTCCCCCAATAATTTCCTGCCACTCTGTCTTCAGGGTATCTGGGTTTTCAAAATCAGACATGATGGTTGAAGAAAGGGGATTTTCAGGATGACATTCAGTACCCCGAAACCCTGAATCACACCTAGAAGGAAGTGTAAACACAACACTGACAATTAGTTAAGGTGGTGCACTGACACTATAAAATTCAATGTGAAATAACAAATCATTCTGGGATTGCAGTTTTGTATCATGGAAACAAACCAGAATAACTGGAAAATGGGAAAACCCTGTATCCTTTTTCTAAAAAGAATCCTGTGGTGTCCAGAAAGTTTGAATCTGGCAGAGAGTAGCAGTCTGTGCCCTCAGTGTAGCACCCATTCTGACAGTGGCTGCCAAACTGTCAGAATGGCAGTGCTGAGCTGGTCCCTGGCATCCTTCTGACCCAGTGAAGCAGCTCTGGCCCTGAGCTGGGGTCCTTGTGCCAAGGGCCGGAGGGGCCACCAGGACACCTGCAGCAGGGCAGCCCTGTACCACTGAAAGTTCTTCCAGTGCTTGGATCTGACAAGGATACAGGTTCTTGGACACATTGGTGTGGAGCAACTGGCTCCTAATGCTGCCTGAATGGTCAACCCCTTGTAGAGCTTTCATTTTTTAATGTTTAATCTAAAAATAAGAACAACAGCCAAGAAAAGGAAAGTATGGAAAATAGTAGGGTACCTAAAGTATCAGAAGACCATTGTTCATACCTGCAAATGCTTCATACCTGCAAACACCGTGGTCACACCAGCCATGCCCGCTGCACATGTTGGGACACTGCTGGCCAATGTAGATGTTGTCCAAGGCCCACTCATCCTGGGCGGTGTAGTAGCACTGACTCCAGCGGAAACGCGTGGCACTGGACCTTAAAACCAATAACAGCGTATTAATTCTCCATTCTTTACAGAATGGTGGGAAAAAAGATAAAATGTAACTAAAAAAAAATGAAGTTGGTATCACAATCACAGCCCAGGCTGCAAAGGCTGACACAACCAAAGACAGATTTTTGCAAATTAACTTCCTAGATTATGCCACTTGCTGCACAGGGCTATATAAAGGACTTTTCAGTGATTGATGACATTTCTGAGGAAAAGCATATTGCAGCGATGTTGCAGGAATTTTGAGCATTATTTTAAGGTAAGCCTCGCTATGAATATTATTGGATTTTTATTGAGTGATGGTTGCAAAATTGGAAAGGTGTATCTAGGGCATGACTTTGTTTTCTATATTTTTGGTCACAGTTAACAGGTTGTAAACCATGTAAACAGGTTTCTCCTGATCTTTATTGTTTAAAAAATTATTAAAGTTCTTGAGCATAAGTGAATACCGACTATTTCCATTCAAGAACAGTTAACTGTTTTTTCTTGGATACAAAAATTTCTTTTTGTCAGGATGATTCTAAACTAGATTTTGCTCACATATCACTGGTGACATTGAGATCACAAGTTTTTGACGAAGATCCCGTGTCATAGCACCTATTTTTTTCTGCACTGTAAATAGCTTGCTCTTGCCCAACAACTCAAAATCTGTAACACCCAAGGTTTGTAGTGGGGAATCATCAAATTAAACTTCTTGCCTAACTAAGCTCTGGATAGTTGTAATATTCTTCAAGCACAAAACCTTGCTTTAGCTTCTCCTTTCTAAATAGTTTATCTTCAACAGCTTGTTTTTCTTTACAATAGTGAATTCAGCTAACATTATCCATTAAAAAATGCTTACTGTTGGCCCTTTAGGAGATTGTCCAATGCAACATTGACATTTTCCATGGGAATGACTCCTGCTAGCCAAACCCAGCCTGACACCCATCGCCCTCAAAAACCAAGGCTGGAGAAGAAAGTGAATCACGAGAAAAGCAATTTTTGTCATCATCAAGCCTTTTCAAGCTGCCCTGCCAAACTGTGCACATCCAGCAGGTTACCAACATTGGCTGGTGGCCACTCCCAGATGGGGGACACAGAGACTCTCCACTCCACTCATGTCAGAATGAGATTAAGAAAAATTTAATGCATGTGAAGTGAAACAAAGATGGGAAATTGTTCATCGTGATGGATTAAAAGGGGCTGCTGGCTGCATGATGGGTCTGGGTAAAAAGGGGTGGTGGTGGCAGTGTGGGCACTGAGGCTGAATTGCACTGTTGTGGAGGGTTAGGACAGGGAAAGCAAGGTCGACTGAGGAGAATTAAAAATCCAATTTTAAAATGGGACAGGCCTGTGTCTGGCCAAGGGCTGGTTGGGGGAGCTGAGGATGAGAAGCAGGCAGTTCCTATTAGAAGCTTCTTTTCTAGCTTGTTTCTGAGCGATATGGTTATTTTATGAGGCACAGGATATACTGCTGTTATTCTGCTTCAAGATATAAAGCCCTTTCCCCACCTCCAATAATTTATGTAGAATAAGACTTACTAAAATGAATGTTGTAAAGGTGGCTGAGCCACCTGCTCACATGTATGGAAGTGAAAAAATGAACAGAGCAGGCCTGTGCAGCTGAAGTGGACAGAGTGGCAATTAGCCACTCTGGCACATATAAGAAGTTTGGTGCATGTGTGGATAAATTTTTAAAACACCAGTTTTGAATTTCTTTAAAAAACAAGTGAAGCTGCCCAAGGGCTTGATTTTTAATTGAAATGACCCTTGTTGCCTGCTTTAAGTATCTGTTTGATATTGCAAATACTGTAAGCATTTTTACAGCACTCAGAGTTAATCTGCAGGGGCAAATCTGCTGATTAAATACTCCCTCAGGATATAATGTATTGATGGGTTACATTACAAGAGCTATGAATTATCCATTAAAAGGGTACAATGCCAGTAATCAGCACACGAAGGACTTCCTAAGCTTGTGTAGGCATAATGGGCAGTCAATATTGACTGCAATTATTTACTGTTTATTTTTGGAGTGCTCTGAAGTCAGCACATCACTTTGGTGCTGAGGTTCATGTTTACATCAATGGCAACACAGAGAACCTTGACAGAGGCTGTAGGCTCTGGAAAGAACAGTAATGACTGGTGTCAACTCTAATGTGTGCTGAGGAAAATAACAATACTGAAACCAAAGAATGGTGTTAGAGCAGGCAAACACACCCCCTGTGAACTCCCAGCACAGTAAAATTGTGTCATGTTATTTTCCCAGGTAACAGGAGGGAGAGCATTGTATTCGGGCATCTGTTTTGCATCAGGGACAGAGTATGGGTGGAGGTGTGGTGTGAGACCCTGCAGCCCAGGGGTATTTACAGCAAACTGGGGGAGATTTACAGTGATACAGAGGCAATTTCACTGTGCCATGGAAGTCTCATGGTGCCCAACAAGCGGTGGTGCCCCCTAGAAAGAGCTTGGTGTGGCATTGATGGCATTGCCTCGGCCACTCACTGGCTGCTGACAGGTGCAAATGACCCTGAAGGGCGGTTGTGCAGGAGCATCAGGGCTGGTTCTGGGGCACAAGGCTCACACTGACCTACACAAACAGTGGGGGGAGCCAAGCCCTGTGCAGTGACAGAGAACACCTGTGCCCAGGGCAGCAAAACACCTGAAGCCCCAGCTGAGAAGATCCCTGTGCAGCTCCTCTTTGGGGCTGCTCCCAGGGCTGGGCATGCACGGCAGGCATGGAGCTGACACCAGGGCTGATGGCCCTTACTGGGGCTCATGTGGGTTTCACCTGACCAAAATGTTTCCCTGGAGAGTCTCATCATCCCATTCCTGCTGCCGGGGACTGCCACCTTGCCAAGTGCAGAGTTCCATCTGCCTCCTCCAGTTCCAGATGTTGGCTGCACGTCAAGCTAAGGGATGCACTCAGCTCCACTTGTTACCTAGATGTTCTCAGATGAATGCAGTCATTCCAGGAGGTTTATTTATCTCATTTGAGGGGAGGGGAGGAAGGGAGGAGGCTCATTACAGCCTGGAGGTGAACATGTGGCCCAAATGGAGGTGTGTGCAGCAGCTGGAGGCTGGGGATAGTCCCCAGGGAGCCACATCCCAGAGGGGAGGAGTTATTTTTATCTCCAGACAGACAGCTCTCCCCTGGGGACAGCTTTGCCACCATGGGAATCCTGTGGCCCCAAGCTGCAAGGGACAAGGAGCTGCCCTTGCCTTCCCACCCAGCCTGCTTCCAGGGGTCCTACGGGAAGCGATGCCACCATCACATGGCTGTGGGCAGGGAAAACTCTATGGATTCAGATTCCTCCCTGGGTGAGGGATAATGTGTGTTAGGCTGAATTGACAATTACAAAAGCAATGCTGCTGAAAAGCCAGTCCTGCTTGCTGTTTTTGAAAGCTTTCCAAGGCTGCTCTGCACCTCAAGGTAACAACAGCTTAAGAGGATAATGCTGTTAAAAATGGTAATCAACCATTTAAAAAAGCCATGTTAATTAAGAAAAGAGAATAAGGAGATGAGCGTCAGCTGCATTCTCAGTGATAAAACACTGGTTTTCTGGACAGTCACCATTTGGACACCTATTGAAATGGGAAGTGCAGCACTGAGGAGCTATGAAAGCATTTCTTACAAGCAAAATAAACTTCCCTAGTTCCTCATAGTTTCTCCTTTTTTTTTAAATGCTACTGGGAGGCAATCTAGCTTTCTAATGACATTATATCTAAGTCAGGTTGATGTCAAATAAAAGTCATTGTTGTGTGACATTTTACAGAAGCACAAGGAAATCGTGTCCCAGAAGTACTGCAAGTGAAATGATGTTCTGTTATAAAATTTTTCAGATATGTGAGTTAAAATAAAATCATTGCCTTCCCTCCTGATATTAAAAGCCTTAATGATCTAATGCAAATTTGTGGCTGATAAAATTATATTTGCTACCTTCTGAGTTACCATAATTACATTTACCCAATTATCCTGAAGCTCTCATTCAGTCATTAGGTGTTGATTTGTTTATGAAGTCAGCAACTGACAGCTGCTTGCATCTCATTAAAGCCTGTTCATATGTAAATTCCTTGCATAAAACTGAAATTAATTTCCATCAGTGTTAGAAATGTTCAGTTCAAGTACAATACAATTTCAGCGAGCAGGTGCTTACATTTCATTTCTTCAATATAAGTCTCATTCTTGCAGCAGATTTTCTAGCATCCCAAATCTCACATAACATGGGAACCTTGTAAACTCATGCTTGCTAGAAGCAGGACATCTACAGATGTGCAGAAATACCAGCACACCCAGAAAGTTTTACAAGAGAAATAGGTGCTGTTATGAACAATTTTCCAGCTGCATGAGCACAGTGCCACAGCCTGACACTACCCACACGCCCAAGGTGCAAACCCTCAGCTAAGAGCTGTGCATCCAGGGATAAAATCTCCAGCAACCACAGCAGGGCTGTGCAGGGGTGTGAGGGCATGCCGAGGCTACCAAGGGCCAGAACAAGGCTAATGAGACATTCCCAAGTCCTTGTTTAGGTGGTTCGTTGCCCTGTGCAGTAAGCACAGGACAGGCTGAGTATTTGGCAGCCTTTTTCTTGCACGGTTGAAACAGAAGGAAGGTCCAGAGATCTCTCCCCCTCACCCCAGTTCTGGGAAGGCAGAAGACCTGGCTCTCCCCCTTGGCACTGTTCTTCCTGGCCATTACTAAGGTTTTGCCTCTGGGTGGTTGTTGCAGTGGATGCAGGTGGGGAAGGGATAGGAGAAGGATTGAGGGCACCCCGAAGAGGAGCCTTACAGAACATATTCACTACCAGCCACCTGGGACAACGCCCTCTGTGTGGCTGGGCTGGCAGCAGAGAGCCGCACATCAAATTGTCACCAATAATGCCCAGGTTTTGAAAAGGTGGAAGCTTACCCTCTGCTCACAAGTGTGCTCTAAAACACGTGTAAAAAATGCCCCCGCATTTTCAACCCAAAGGAACTGCTGAGCCCTTAGCCTGCTCCTTGCCAGTGGAAAGGAAGGTTAGAAAGTGGTGAGAGAGAGATGCATGTGGTGTGCTGGATTGTGTTTGGTGGGGAACATGGAGCCACACTTCCTCTTCACCCCAATAACTGCATAGTACAACACAACACAGAAAATGTGCTCTATCAAGAGCAAAGGAATGTTCAGTGGTAATTTGTACTTTAATTACAAACAAAACTCTGCTAACAGACGGGAATCCCTTCAGATACAAGACAGAGTGTGAAATATTTATGATTTGTGCACAGCACAGAACAGGAATACGGCTATTACTTCATCATAATTTCTCCCTGCAGTCTCTTAAATTAAAATGGAATTATTTACTTCTGTCACCTCATATTCTGAGAAGAATTAGTAGATCCTAAAGAAAAAGAGGCCCACAACATTGGTATCATCATCAAATTGAGTACAGTATATATTTCATAAATGAAATTAGGAATAACAGCCTACTTTAGAGTGTAACCCAAAAAATTGTAGACACTTTTTAAACTTCTAAGTGCCTATGTGAACCACAGATTTTGTAGATGGTGGCACATAATGACATGTAAGATTTAGTACATTATAATCTAACTACAAAGCACTTATTTGTAGACTTACTTGCACCATTTGGTATTATCTGATATGATATGTTCTAAGGATTCAGTATGTGCCTTTGATGTTTTGCCTAGAAATAGGAAATTCTGAATATTGTCTGTACAGTAAAAAGGGCCAGTGTGTTGAAAGAAGGTATCATTGTGGTGTGATTGATGGAAACAGGCTGTGCTGAGACCATGCAGAGTGCAAAAAAATAATGATGAAGGATGGGGAAATACAATGATAACTTAATCTGAGCAAGCTCTCATTGCAATTGCTGTGATGGATTCAGGTCAAACATAATCAAAATGTAACCCTAATTGTAATAATTAAATCCTCAAATGAAGGATGACCTGAAGATTATTGAGATTTATGACAATTTTTTATTTGTATGTTATAATAAAAATTTAAAAATAAACAATGAAAGAAACAATTAGGTTAATAAACAAAAATTTTAGGGCAGGCAAACCAAGTTTGATTACAACAAGATGAATAGGCTTTCTGAAAATTTTTGTTTCTCTTTTTTTGCAGAAGAGAATGTTATTTTTTAAGACATGCTATAAAAAGAATCAAGAGTTAAAAAATTCCCAGAAATGAATCATTACTTATTGTTTATACAAGGCTTTGGTCTGAAGACGTAAACAATAAGGAATGTGCAAAATAAAAATTAACAATCCAAATAAAGCCTTCCTCCAGTAGGGCATTTATATACAAGCGCTACTATTTTTGAAAAGTCTGAACTTTATTAGATGAGCCAGAGTATGTATTAAAAACAATCGTAAACAATAGTTTCTGTTGACTTCACCAACATTTCATTCTCTAATTATGTAAGGAATGCCTTTCATGGGAAATACCTGTGACTAGGTCAGCCCTGGCACCCCACCTATTGGCTTGAGTATGACCTGCAGAGACTTGATCTTTGTCATAGCAATTTAGATGAATTATCTGCACCCCCACCAAAAAATTTAAAGAGAGGAAATAACTGCTTACCAAGTCTTCTGTGGTAAAAGAACAGTGATTCTCCTCCACTGAGTAAATTCGCTGGAGTGGTAAATACTTGCTGATGTAAACTCCTGACAGCTTGGCATACTGGGAAGACATTCCTTAAAACAAAACATTTCAAAACCACATTTAATATTGAGGAAAAATTGGGAACAGAAACAAGCATCAAACATTCACAGAACCAGGAGTTTGTCTGGGTCCAAATGTTGGAGTGAAAGACCCAGAAGAGAAAAATCCTGACATGATGCAGAGAAATTTCTCAGAAAACTAGTAGTAAAATTGAGGATGAAAGAAAGCCATATGACTTTTTTTAAAGACTTTAGCATTAGCGACTGGCAATGTTTTGCTTTCCTCCACGAGGAATGCCTATCTCTTTGTTTTTTACTATTTTCACCCCAGCATCCATCATGGACTATGAAGTAAAGCCACAAGACCACTATGAAGTAAGTCTATGAAAGGGACCTCCAGACTTACACAGGTCATTTTAGAGACCTACTTGTGAGGCTTTGCCTGGGCATGCTGGTTGGCCCCACACCCTCCATCTGCAGTGGGGAGCAACAGTAGGAACAGAGAGAGCCACACCAGAGCCCCCAACCTCAGCCTTCTGTGTTGAAGTTGTGTCCATAGGCCCTTCCCAAGCTCTGCAGCTGTGTTAGCTTTGACACCTACAGCAGGTGGTGCAAATTCCCCCTTCCAGCTTCTAGGACTATTTCTGCATTTAACTCAGATTCCTATTGCCGTCTATTCCCCAATTTTTATTTTCTTTTTTTAATTTAGAAGATATGATCATTGTCACATCTTTTTAATATTAAATATAAATGAAGTCCCTTATCCCAGCTTCTTAACTGTTTTCTAGCGCTGCCCTTGCAATGCTACTTCATTTTTTGCAATATTCCATTAATTTGTTTATATTTTGCCAGAACAGCACCCAAAAATTTGTGCTATGAGGTATTAATAAAGTGCTTGGAAGTTACTACCAACCTGAATGATCCTCTTCTAGCTACCAATTCAGAGAGTCCCTTCTGCCCCTTCCTGCCACAGCACAGCTTCTCCTGATCATCCCCACATGCCCAAGAGTATTTTGCTGGTCACTGCTGTGCTCTCCCCCATGAAGGGTATTGGGCAAGAGACCAGACACCTGCTTATGCAAGTAGCCTACTTTGACTGCTCTCAAACTAAAAATAAAGCAGTGACTCTCTACAGAAGTTATGGCAATTAAGAACATTTATATAGTTAAATTATATGGTAATAGTTACGTATTAAATATGAAGAAAAGCAGAATATATTATTTTACAGAGAAATTTATTGCTCAAATATCTTAGAGTATTAAATGAAGATCTGAGACCTTATTTTGTTGTTTTGGTTTTTTTTTAGTAGGTTTTCTAAAGGCTTAGTTTCCTTTCCAGCAATTTTCAAACATCTTTTTATTGATTCATCTCCCCTAAATGATCCTAGAAAACAGGATCTCATCAGTGCTTGCAAAGCAAACAAAACTTTCAAACATTTCAATTAATTAGTGTTTTGTTTATTTGCCAGATTATGTCCTTGAAATATACTACAAATACTCTTTTATCACAACAACATGGATGGTGTGAGAAAAACAATTTGGCTGCATGTTCTCTCTGAACTCAGCTCTATGGAGCAAGGAAAGGAGCACTAAAATCTGAGGGCAATTGATCTTCCATAGATGGCAAGCACAAACCCCAAACACCTACTGCTAGGAACTTTTCTTGGACACCGTGATGATGCCTGCTAGGTATAAAAGACATGAACAGTGTTTGAAATACATTATTTAGAGCTTTCCTCTGGATTGTGTTTTAGGTAAGAAATCATTACTTGGATTTGCAAAGTTTAAAAATTCATTTATTGCCATTTCTCTATTCTGCCCACCAAATTAAATGTGGCAAAACACACCATGGCAAAGGGTAACCAGGCAAAGTTTAATTGCTCATAGAAGGTGTGGAACCTGACATACAAATCCTTCGGTGAGCCTGCAGAGCAGGCAGTGAAAAGGCAGTAGGACAAGTTCCCTGACACCCTCTGAACCTGCTCAGAGGCAGCCAAAGGACCTTGGTTAGTTGACCCTGAGGCCAGGGAAAGTCCAGCTTTTGATCTAAGAGGGAAAACAAGAGCACAAACTGTGGCCAAATGCACTGCTCACATTTGTGCTGAGACAGCACCAAGCCACCCGGGAAAAGAGCAGCCAACACTGCTATTTGCACTTCGAGCAGAGTGGGGGAAACAGCCGGTCATTACGGTCCTGGACTGTGTTTGAACCAGGGATGGGGGATGAAGGGCTCTGCATTACAATCCCCTGAAGGAATGTGCTTTCCATTTACGAAATGGCTGCACACAAGGGCAGAAAGAATTTCTATCCATTTAAATTCCAGGAAACAGTACATGCATTTTGCTTAGAAAAACAAAGCAATAGCACAGGAAAGATCTCAGCCATTACCCTGTAGCTCTAACTGTGGCCCAATTTTTTTCTCAGCCTTGGTCCATTCCTGTCACAATTTTGTATTTCAGGCTTTCAGATACCTTTCTTCCAAATATTATGAGGAACATTCTAAATACCTCTATTAGTAATTTTGATTACAACTAAGCATTTCTTTATTGAAAGGTGAAAAAGGAAAACATATTTCTTTGTTTAAAGCCAAAAGTGTATTTCAGACAATCTTTGTATAAAGCAGAGTTTATGGAAGACAAAAGTCCTCACTGCCAGCCTCACCTCCTGAACAAGATGCCATGTGAGGCCATGGTTGGTGGAGTACTCCAGTTTCACCTGGTTGTCCATATGAGGAGTAAAGGCCTGACTGCAGCCCATCACCAAGTTGAACTGTATCATATATGAAGCTCCAATCTGCATAGACTGGGTCTCCACGTAGCGCATGCTAGAGGCTAGCTTTGAATCTCCTGTAAAACTGAGAGATGTAAGGAAAGAATAAGGATCTATCCCCAAAATAATTCAGAAAAGAGCATTATGAATGGTTCTGGTTTAAATACAGTGGCGTTTCTTTGTTCTGTAGCTTGGCATGTGGGATGAGACCATACACAGAAGAATTTTTTTCCTGGTACTTCTGCAAACTATCAGGAAGGCCTTGATGTATCCCAGAATGTGAAACACTGAATTATTCTGTTAGTTCTTACTATATGCTCTTTGTATTAAGGATCAAGTTGGGATCTAGCGAAGGGCAACATAAGGAAAAAACAACATAAAGTTCATTCCTCTGGAGTGTTCATTGCCTAAAGTCATTACACAATCAGAGATGTAATTTCATTCTAATACTGGGCAGTTAAGATCCACTGAATCTAGTTTACAACACTCTTATTACAAAGATGGTTAATTTCATTGATTTTCAAGTGATCCTATACACAATGTATTCACTGACTCGACTGTGTTTCAGAATTAATCTTCTATTCTCACCTTCTTTTCTGTAGGAGGTACTGATTTAAGATTTATATTTTCCAGTGGATTGGAGAACAATAGTAATGTTTGGAACACACATATACATATATATGTTGCAAGGCACACAGTTATATATAGTAATACAATTTATAGTCTGAAATTCCAAGGTTATTTCACTTCAAATGCAGGTTTTTCTTCTTTCAAATGAAAAATGAAACAACCAAATTCAAAACCTCAAATGCAACAGAGGCATAAAGAAGAATAACAACTTAAAGTTTGAATCCTACTCACTAGCCTTCAAAATAGAGTATTTTAATGAAAGTTCATATAGAATGAAAATTGCCTCCCTTTCCTTAATTTGAGATGTTTACTTAGTGTCTTCAGAAGTACTTTAGTCCTTTCAGCTTCAATATTTTCTAAGACTATTCTTAAATGTGAACAATTTAGAATAGGGATTGGCTCTTTTTGAAGAAAATCACTGCAAATCATCATGGAAAAAAAGAAAAGCTACATTTAGTACAGCAGTGATGAAGAGAATAATCTAGTTCAAGGTTGCTCTTACAATTAAGTTACAGTTTATCATCTTAAATAAGAAACCATAATCTTTAAATACAATAAAGTAGAACATATTAGCTTCTATGTCTGTAAAATTCAAGGTCATGACAAAGTGAGTGTGAGGACTAGGAATACAAGTCAGTGTCACTTAGGACCCTTTTAGTTAATTCACTGACCTATATTGTTTTCTATAGAGTCCTTTCCAGAGAGAGCACTTAAGCCATAAATGTCAGCATCCTGCCTTAAAGCTTTAGAAGAAATTACTGAAAGCTGACATTAGTTTTGTCATTATCAAATTTCTGTTACTTGGCATAAGTTAAGATCCAGGCTGCTTTCTACTCCCTGACCTTACTTTTTGTGACTTGATTTCCTAAAGGATGATCCAGCTCATGATGTTATATGGAACTACCCAGATTTTGTTGATCAGCAGCCCAAAGCGACTGGATGGACACTCCCTCCACTGCGAGGGCACAAGGGCACTGTCACAGACAACTGGACTGGAAGGCAGTAAGTCGTCTTAGAAAACTGTATCTGAACTGTTTGCTCTTTTCAGTCGGTGTTGTCAGTGTTTTTCTTCTCAATAGGAAGGATAATTTCAAGATGAGAAGAGGATACAACATATACTCATCAGCAGTCCAGCTGGCAACCCACAGTTTGTGGCTTAGTGGTTAGATCTGAGTGTATCTCAGAAGAACTTGTCTGGATAATGCCTGAATTTATTTTCTTCCAACTTCATCTTCTCCTTTACAAAATGACAAAAATCCACAAATTTAAAAGCTAAAGCTGATTTGATCTGACATGGGCTGAAGCCCTGTTGGGCAACCTGTGCCAATACAACCAGGCTCTTCAGGTATCAGTCAAACATGTGCAGTGTAATCGGTTGAAAGTTATGTGTAGCACTGCTTTGGAAGAGGATTTGGCATTGCACACAAAAACCTGGGCACAGCACAGCA
This sequence comes from Corvus moneduloides, assembly GCF_009650955.1. Taxonomy (NCBI): domain Eukaryota; kingdom Metazoa; phylum Chordata; class Aves; order Passeriformes; family Corvidae; genus Corvus; species Corvus moneduloides. The sequence goes on along the minus strand of NC_045479.1, from coordinate 62,312,914 downwards.
CATCACAGTTACCTAAAGCTTATCCGGACAGAATAAAGGAGTTGAAACTCAACAGTTTGATGAAATATCTGTTCAGAAGCTGTCTTCCCAAAGTAATAGAAAACAAGTGAAGGACTTGTAGTTCAAAATAGCTGTGAAGAATTAAATGTTTTTTGCCCTTGTCTTCAAAAAAATCCCCTTTACTCATTACTACTAGAGTAAAATGAGAAAAAAAGTCTTAAACTCTAATATATTCTTTCTGATAGCATTCAGGTCATTATTAAAATATTTTAAATTTAGTATTAATTTTAAATTAATAGTTTAACCATATTGTACACAGTATATTAAGTAAGTAAGTTGAAAAGTCAAATCAGCTCTTTAAAACGCTTATAAAAGAAATGTGAAAAAGGAAGCTAGTGTTGAGATGCGGACAGCATATGATGCTCTATAAGAAGCCCTTTTAAGGGGAGGAAATCACATTACAGGTACACAAGTCCTTTATCATCCACATTTTGCCGCCAGCTAGACACAAGTAGCATTAAAGGTGTGGGCTCCACCTTACTTGCCACTTTGCTCTCCAGATCTCTCATGTACGTGGTTAGGGGTATGGTCTTTTGCTGGAATACCAAATGTTTTCTTTGTTCTGGGAGCCACACAGCTGGAATACCTTTCCGGATTTTGTAAAAGATGAAGTAACGTCCCTGGCGTAAAAACAGTTAACTAAAAAATCTTCAGAAATGAGAATGCAGAGGCTTCATTTTTGTATAAATATGTTGCTGTGAGTGGGTTTCTGGCACGTATATAATTAGACCTGCGGAGGCACAGGAACACAATACCCATAGGTGCCCTCAGAACAATCACTCTCCCTCCAAGCACTGCCAACTAATTGGTACTTCTGGGAATGGTATCACAGCCAATGTCAGCCAACCTGCATTGCTCCAAACTGCTCTGAGATCCCCAGAGTTACCATATTTTCAAGTCTGATACTTTTAGGAATACTGAAAAGCCACATGGATGCAGCTTGTTTTGTAAAGTTGCTTTGACTGAAAATATTGACTCAATGGTCCAATGCTTGCACCAGATGCAGCTTTTCTTCCATCAAAGGCAGGGGATATTTGTGCCTTTTTACATCTCATCATACCTACTTTGCTAAATAATCCCTAAATGTATTAACATCATTAATATAATTAAGTCTATTACCTGAAAGAAACTTTCTGCATGTTACAGAGTAACAATTACTCTAAATGACAAAACACTCAAGACACTGGTAAACTACCAAGATGATGTAGGACCACTGTATGACATTGCTCCATAAAGATGGTTCATGACAAGGCAGGTTTACAGTCTTCCCCCAGGCTTCTCCAGGGACAGTGGGACATGCTATCATTTGCTACCCTGAGTTAAATCATAATGCTGTAATCTGACTGAAGACAGTTTATTTATATAAAGCTATTTTACTTGTGTCCAGATGAATATAAAGTGTATATATCCTTATCAATATTTAAATGAATTTCAGCAAGTGGCTGTATATAGCCTGTAATACTTCAGAGGCATTTGGTTCAAAACTTTGCCTGAATATGAGCATTTTGGAGAAGTGATGAATTAATGTACATCATCAAACACTTCATTTTAAAAGTGTTCTGGAGTCGTTCCAGTACAACCAATACACTTGATGTAATAAAATTTAAGATCCATTCTGAAACCAAATGTTGATGATGACAATCAAATAAAATGACTGTTCAGACATAGACCATGAAAAGTACTCAAAAATCACCTTTGATCAAAACATGTTTATCAACAAACTAACAAACTTCTTTTTTTTTTTTTTTTTTGAAGGAAGCCAGACATGCAAAAGAACAGACCATCTCTTAAAAAAAAATTAAAATCTCCCTCCTCAGTTTTTTCCAACTTTAAGGATAAATGTTTCAGGTTTACAGGTTTTAAAGCAGAAATGGAGGCCTAACAGACAATTAAAAGCAATTCTGTGAAAATGGGCCTGGGGATGACACCCTGTAAAGTGATTGATAACATATTTCCCATAGTTTACTAATGAAAAAGCTGTTGTCAGACTGTTCTCAAGAGGATGGTGTCAGTGCTACTGCAAGGTCTGATTGTGAGTTAGAAACTCATGAGTTAGAAAATGAGAACCAAATGGACTCACAGCTGGGAAAACCCAACAATAATTAATTTAACTAGCAACCATTTGTACAGACTTTGTGTAAGTTTAAAAATTTCCCTTGAGAGAAGCAAGGTCAGTGAAGGATAGAGTTCATGTTTTCCAGTGATAATGAAAAATACTTAGACATAAATAGTGAGGAAGGCTTTGATTCTTTATTTGATGCATGTTTCTAATATGAATGAGCACTACAAATCCTAGTCCGTCTCCATATGGGATGGAGAATTTAGCTTAGTGTTTATTATTTTGATTCTGATTTAGAGTCATGGGAGGAAAATAGAGGAACCTCTGCTATCTGAAATTATCTGCCCTTCTCCCCATGATAAACTGGTCTTAAAAGTACAGAGTGAAAACAATGTCATTAAAGGGCTTTCATTCCAACTCTTTGATGGGGGAGATACAAACAGTTTGAGCCCTAACATGTGGTTTCATTTTAATGAGCAGCGAATACTTTCCTTGTCCTTATTAAAGTGGTTAATGGTGCTTCTGCTGCCTCATTATCAGTGCTAGGACACATTCGGTGTTGTTCCTACTGCTAAGCCAACTCCTTTTAGTTTGACAGATGATCAGAAAGTCAAATCAGATTGCTCAGAGATACCTGTTAATAAAATTCCAACAGTGTTTCTCTGACTGTCCATGGGGACGCTAAAATTATTTTATTTTCTTCAGGTTTTCTGTAATTACTGTGATTGTACTTTCTCCAAAGAAATATATCTATGCCAATTAAAACTATACTGGGTTTATAGGTTGATCAGACTAGCATGAAACTGTTATTTGGTTTTAATCAAAACACACAGATTAAATTGAGCTTCCCTTGTATTAATTCCAAATATTACACTCAAGTGCTCCAGAATCTTTTTTGTGAAACATGTTAATATTTTAGTAAAAAAGTTTATTTTTATGCAATCCTAACAATTTATTTTTCCTTCTTTCCCCTTTCTCTTGCCTTTATTTTCATTGAGGCATGTGATGTTTTCTTGCTTTTGTTTCCAAATATGCAGCACATTTGAGGCATAATTATAAAATGTCATAATGCTGATCACAGTGTAAATTACTAAGTGTATAAAATACCAGACAAAACAACTACAAATGGCTAATGTCATTCTGCCTGTATTCTGCTGCCTTTCCTTTCTGGATACAATATAATGGCTATGTACACTGGTCTGAACATCACTTACAAAATGTTCAGAGTCTGTACTTAAGGCATTATTTAATTACCTGTGTATCCATATTACCCTGCCTGGATTTTAAGTGAAAGTTATGAAAAATTTCTGATTTTTTTCTATTAGGATATTCTTTAAATATTTCATGGAAAAAGAATGCTACATTCAATGTTCCCATCAAACATAAGTCTATGCAATGAGGTGAAAAACCTACTGCTAATTGCAATAAGATTAGTGACTGTATTTTTGTCCATAATGTGAGGATGAGACACAATCACTCTGAATAGCTGCCAGAAAGATGCATTTTCAGCAGTTGCTTCATCCTTAGCAGGATGAATAAACAAGGAAAACAAAAGTAGAACAGAAAAGAATACATGTTTCTCACCAGAGAGTCCAGTCATGCCCACAGTAGGGCTGAACATTTCCCAAGTAGAATCCCAGAGACTGTGTGACTTCAACTAGGTTGGTGAAGTCCAGACTGATGCTGTTGAAAAGCACAGAGGTCATGATGATTTCATCAATTGCCCACACATCTTCTCCTTGTGAGGAGTGATATGGCTGCCACCATCTGAACTGAATGCCAATCTGCCTCGCATCTTCAGGCAGCTCCACTGAAATTATTCTGGAAGACAAAAAAAGTTATTATTGCCAGTTTTTGCTGTTTGTTGTAATTCCATGGGGATGTATTTTAGGGTAATTTTTCCTTACTGACCTTAAAAATAATGGAATAAATTCAGCCCACAAATACTGTAGCATCTGCTGGTATAGCTGCTACCAGTGACAGGGACAGGGGAATTGTTAGTTCTCTGGGTAATCAGTTCAGTTACTGAAAACCAGTCATGTGCAAAAGCAACCAGAAAGAGTTTCTACCAAATTTGTAAATTTTGCTTCCACTGTGGAGCTCTCAGTAAATTTAAAGGTGTAAATTAGTAAAGGAATGATCATCTGACAAGGATTTAAGAATTCCAGTTCCACTTTGTGAGACTCAGCGGGTTTTATCCTGATCTGAAGATATGCATCCTGTAAACATCTGCACTAGTTCCTGCACAGCATTGACATCATTCTAATGGTGCTCTTGTCCTAGAAGAACCCACCCCTGTAAATTGCCATAATCAGATGGAAAAGGTTCATCTTGACAGACAGCGTGATTATGCGTAGTCATTTTTAGCACTTCCTTTTTGTAGCTGTATAGAGATGCAACTGGAGGTGAGTCCCAGGTGCTTCTGGTATGCAAGGTCACCTGATTTGTCATGGCAGCTATGTCAACACACCTAGAATTGACAAACTGCAAAGAAAATTAAGAGTATTCTCTAATTTCCAGGAGCAATTTTCATACACTGCAGCAGGGAGTATGCATTAATTGCCACAGCAATGACACCTTCTTGAAAGCTCCATAAATCACTAAGACCATGGTAGCCCACACAGCCATGTCAACTGTGAGACAGACTGGCAACAGGGACATGTGTCTCCATTGGGGTACAATTACTTGCTGGCAAAAGGGTTTTCAGCAAACTGATCATGTAGCTGATATTTTTCTTTCTCTCTTAGAGGAAATGCGAATAAAACGATAAATCAGGTAAACTGGAAGCATCTTCTTATACTCTAGCATCTTTTTTTTTTCAGAATTAAGGCTTTCTAAGCTGCCTGCTGTAATGTTTTGCTCTCTGCATATGAAAGGGTCTTGTGCCTGTGGCGCTCTTAGTGCAAAAGCCACACTCCTAAAAATGACTTGCTAGAACATCTTTGTAAAGAGTAGATTTATAATACTGTTGTTTAGTGTCACATTCATTTTAAAGAAGAATACATTAATCCATTAACCAGAAAAAAATCAAATAGCTTGGCTAAACAAGTGGGAAGCACTCAAAAAGTCTTGCCAGGCATTTCTAGCAGCTGCTCTTTGCTATCCGTAGACTGGAGAGAGAAGTGTGGAGGGACAGCCAGAGGTGACATGGCCGTGTCCCTGTGGCATGGGACGAGCACAGTACACACTTTATGGATGATGGATACATTTCCTTTACACTCAAATAAACATGTTTAAATGACTTTGTACCCGTCTAAGACAAAGACCAAGCCCCACTGCTCTCTGGCACATGACTAAACCACAAGGGCTTCTTTTCTACCAAGGATTCCCTCATAAGAAGCAACTCTATAACCTTTTGGGTTAATTTTTTTAAGGCACAAATTATAAGAAATTTGTAGTGATGCTAAAAGGAAACATGTTTTTCTGCCATGCTTCAGGGGCATGAACCTGAGGAATGCTGGTACCCTGGCTGGGAGGAGCACTGTATCCAGTGGGTACTGTGAAGCACCTGGCACTTGTGTGAGCTAATGCTCTGCCATAATCCAGGGCATATTTCTCTGCTGGTGGCTGCCTCTGATGCTCGTATCTTCCCTTTCACACTTACCTCTCATAAACTTGCCCACGTGGACACTAATTCTCACTGACAGTAATATACAGAAAATCCTAAATCATGACATACACCACTGATACATATCAGATGTTAAAATATTTAACACATGTTAAAATAGATTCCCCATCCCAGGGGAGTAAGCTAACACAGTTTAAAAACGTAGGTGTAAACCATCGTGTATGGCACATATGTTAGTATGCAGAACCTGACTACACCTCCAGTTGTAACAACTTCTCCTATCTGGCTTTAATTTGTTGAAGATAGATGGAGAGGGAGGGGGATTCCTGCTAATGACTTTCCCGCTGCAGAGAAGAAAAGTGTTCCTACTTACATTACCAGCCACCATTAGATTTCTTAAAAACCAGCTGGGAGACCTTTGCTCTGATCTCATTCTTTCAAGCTATGCGCATACCTAATATTGAAAAGCCACCGCTGCTCTGCTCAGAAGAAAAATGCAGCTGTCAAATGTTAGCAGATTAAATGCACCTTTCCAGAAGAACATTAAATGTGTAATTATTTTTTGTATGACTGAAGATTAATTAAATTCGTGGATACAGACTGATTGCCAAACTTTGCAGCAGTCCATCCATGTTACTAAAAATGCTGACATTTTCAGACAACATAATATGAAAAGGTGAAGCTTTCTTCATAATTATTGCCAGCATTAGCTTCAGGTTTGTATGTCTGTCATTTTTTTATCTACCCAGAGTGGACTGAATATCTATCTATCTATCTATCTATCTAATCTCCCATGGCAAATCTCTCTAACTTGTGTATATTGTACTTTGCTCTGTACCTTGTCAGAACAACAGGAATTGTGTTTCATACCTAACATCAAAAAGCAAAAAAGGTCTCTGGCATCTATGTAATTTATTACATTTATATCTTTAACTTCATTAAAATCAGTCACCAGGATATGTATTTTCCTTTTTGTTATAAAAATTTCATAGTGCTATATATTAAAAACCTTTAGGGAAATATAACTTCTACAGATGTAATCTTGAATCTAAGAATTAGAAACAGGGCCATATAAAATATATATGTGACTATAATAAAGGCAGGCAAAGGAAACTTTGAAGAAGAGTTATAAGTGTTCCAGTCTGTAGCATCTTTCCTTTGGAAACATTTGGAACTTCAAAAATTAAGGTCTACAATACATTTCTACCAAATACAGCCCTCCTCTCAGATTTTTGAGTATTTCTTACAGCTTCCAGGAAATAATTTTAATGCTGCAAGGGTTTTGTGGTTTTTTTTTCCGTTAGGACATTCTTAATCACAGTTTGTATATTACAATTGCGTACTGAGTTATTGACAAGATGTGGAAATCTAATTTTTTTTTTAAGAAAGTGCTCATCTGAGCTCAATAAATATAAATAATGAAAGTTATGTGTACTTAAAGTGACTTGCAGGCTATTTACAGTCCCACCCCTGGGGCTGACTCAGATGTTTTGCTTGAATTCGGTAGAGAAGAAGACATAAGGCAACAGCCAGGTCAAAGCTACCCTTGGGCAGGAAATGGACCTGCTGGAATGAGTCCAGTGCTGCCACTGTCAGTTCTGCCTCTTCTGGGCCCCCTTGCAGAGCATCTCCTTTAATTGGCACTTACTGGCTTTGCTGCAGCACCCTGTGAAGGTGGATGTTGCCAGCTTTGAGTGGGTTTGCATAGATCCAGACCAGATTGTTCTGGGCTTTTGGTACAGCTGTGCTCATTGTGCATTTGCATTGCTCTACTAAATTTTGTGGATGGTGTCACAAACGTAACAGTAAGGAACACCGTCTCTAAATACAAGAGAGACATTCCTCTCTGATCTGATACCAAACATAGGTGCTGCTAGATAAGATGAGCTCTTTGTTCAACTTCTTTTTGATTTGTGCAGGCAGTCACCAGCAGGTTCTCCCAGAGCACCAAGCCCAGCCCAGGGCAGAGGCACAGCCATGAAGTCACGCAATTGCCTTCAGAGTGGGAGCAGGCACAGTTTCCCTGCTGACCTCAGAGATCCTCATGATCAGATTTTGCCTCAGCCGTCCTGTGCTGCCTGCAAACTCCTAATCCCAGAGGATGGTGTAGCGAGGGTATCTATGGCTTCAAAGTTACAAATAATTTATGTTAATTTTTCTTTACAAGTGGCTGCTTCCATGGGAAGAGACATGCCCCTACTTCCCACAAGCACACTCCTATCCCTCATTCCGCACTGCCTCAGCTTGTTCTGTTGTATCACCTGAGACTTGAAAGCCATTAAACCCATGTGCTCATTTTTATAGAATGACAAAATGGGAAGTGCCTAGAACAGCTGCAAAATTTTAAAGAAAGGTGGTAAGTTTCAGTGTGCAATAAAAACTCTTCATTCCCTCTTGCACCACGTACTCAGCCTCCACATTGCAGTGACCACCACAACCAGCATAACTGCATGTAAATAACACTCTTTGTAATATTTGTGCACATACCTTGGCTCGTGGTAGTTGAGATAAGAGTAGTGTTCCAGCAGTTTCCAGGTAATCCCATTGTCGTAGGAGTAGTGCAGCAGCACTCCTTCCCCGGGCTGGTCAGGCGCTTTGCAGGTGCTCAGCACCGACTTGCTGCCCAGACGTAGTGTGAACTGCAGGAACCTGCATCAGAATTACACAAATATTTGCAGGGTATCATTTTCATAGTGGGTATTTTGTTGCCTTTTGGTTTGGTTTGGTTTGGTTTTTTCCCCTAACCAGGTTGTTTTCAGATCTTCCTAATCTAGGCAAATTTTGATAAATATCTGTTATGGGCTTTTGTACGTGTGATTTGTTTTTATTGTCAAGTAATGCAATGTGGCACATATAGTTAAAAAAATGCCAATCACTACTGCATTTAATTATTTATTAGGCACTGAAGGGGAGGGAGAGATAGTGAATGGATCTAATCAGTTGCCACAAGCTGTCAAATAAACACAACCTTATAAATAATTAATTAGCACTTGGCTTTGACACTCAGGTTTGATATTAACATTTCATATTTTCCATCCAAGCTGTACAATAACTTCCCTCCAGTCTGTTTTGGACTCTGTTGTTTACAAAGCAGAAGGAAAAAAGGCAAGGCTATGAAATCACCCTTAAAACACGGAACTAGGAGTTTTTTAAAGGCTTTTTTACCTGCTAAAACAACTGGCTTAATAATACACAAGGCTGTAGCTGTAAGGGGAGGGGCTCCCCAATTTCTTTGCCTCACACTGCTCCTCATTCCCTCTCACCTGGACTGGGAGCTGTCCAGGAAGGAAGTGATAAGCTGGCGTCTTCCATCCTTGTTGAAGACCAGGGCCTTGCCGCTGGCCAGGACCCCGCAGTCAAAGCTGACCTCGGCTCCGCGGATGGAGTAAAAGCTGTGGTAGGAGGAGAGGCGGGAACTGGCGAAGCTCTCGGAGATGAACATGGGAAAGGTCTGTGACGCCGTCTCACACGCTGGCCCTGAGAAGCCGGGGTCGCACCTGCAGGTGAGGAAGGGTGAAAAGCACAGTTGGGGACCCACCTTTGGCTGCAGCTGGTTGTCAACCAACATGGTGGCTGCAGGTGTTCATAAACTGAGGATACCCACACGGTCCCTCTCAAATCTAAGGCCCAAGAATCTCTTTGAGCTTTACTTAGGTAAAGTGCATAGCCAATGATTCCTGTTAGCTAGTATTTACTTTTCGAATTAAAAAAAAAATGTATTTATGAGCACCCCATGAATCTACACATAACACAATACAGAAATATTTTTATTAACTTTTGGAAAAAAACCCCTGGTGACATAATTACAGCTGCTCATATGTAAAATGACAAATTTACTTTTATCTGTAGCATACTAGATCTGATTACAAGAAATTAAGTTACAGAAGAGAATGCCTCGTGGGTCACACTCTTGTTAATACCTAAATGTAGTTACACCAATATTTAGAATGTGCATACTGCTTTTGAGTAAGTACCTTTTTAATTTTTAGAGTGGAACCCTTCTAACAAGCCAGACTATCAGAAAAAAGTGGAGTGCTGATCTTCTGTCCTTGAAGTATATTAGGTTATGGAATATTAGAACTATTAAAATTGTAATTCTTTCCCAACATTTAATACAAAAGTGATAAAGTGACGAATCACTTCTAAAACCAGTACAAAGTATGCATCACTGACATTTCAGTGTGCTCTGTAGCACATTTTAAGGTGAACTGGAAGTTAGACCTAAAGAAAATCATAAAAAAAAAGTATTAAACATGCTGCTGTTTAGAAAGATTTATCTTTAGCTTTCCAGTGAGCTTTATGAATTCTGAGGGTTATGCTAGTTTTATATTTAGTCATCTAAAAGAGCAAGGACTGAAATGAAAATCACTTCAACTTTCACACCACCAAGTGAACTATGTGACAGAAATTGAACATGTGTACTGAATTATAACACTTACTTGCAACCATTTCTAGTACACTGTCCTCGCCCTGAGCAGAATTTGAGGCAAGATGGACCAATATAAACTGCAGAGAAGAGAAATCAGTTAAATGGAGGGTTATGCTACCTGATCAACAGAGTATGATGAATACAGAAAGAATACAGATCTGATCATACAGTTATTGTATTTATCTTAATCCCATTACCTGGAAAAGGTCTATGAAAGGATAGAATGCATTTGACAGTGTCAAGGATAGTCAGGGATAATTTATTATCTAATGTGTCATGTCTATCTCTGGCTCAAGTACTAGTACTGTTTTAATTACCAAGCCTGTGAATGAGATCAAATAATTTTGTAGGCATTGACCTTTTTCTTCATTCTTCATTGACATTCCTTTCAGCTTAGTTTGGAGATGCAATCCTATCTATGTATTGGTCATGTCACTGCTTCTCTCATTGAAATCTACATCCTTTACTTCACTGGGGAATAAGAACCTGCCCTGGTATGTCTTAAGTAACTATTAATTATCATACTCTTTCACTCATTCTTTTAAATGGAACAAAGCTCCACATCCTATGTGCCCAAAAATACACCAGACTTGTTTTACTCTTTTGCTTCATCTTCCTCCAATGATTTCTAATCAACAGTGTTGATATTTTGTGAAAAATACAAAGGATGGAAAGATGAGCAAATCTCAGTATAACCTCTTGCACTACAATAAAGAAAAGTCATAAGTTGTGGGCAATATCATTTCAATACAACATGCTAAAAGGCCTTAACCATGAGCAATGTCATATCCTCTGTTGAAGAATGCCTATTACTTGGCGTTATCCACTTGCATCGTGACATTGGGAAGAAATAGCCACCAATTTGAAATATTCTATAAGAAGCAGTACTTTTTCCTTTTCCTAGTTTTATAATGTTGCCCATCCAAGCAGGGTGTCAGCTCTCCCCAGCAGACACACTCTAAATCCTTGTTAGCTGCTCCCTATAACTTAGTCCTCATCAGATTTCATGTGATTTCTAGATTTTCTCACTTCTCAGGGTGCAAAAATTCTGTTCTGTCTGTTTGATTTATTTGTGTCTTTTGAGGTCTTTTTGAGGGGGTGGTAAAAGTAGAAGGGTTAAAGATGTAATGATGTCATTCAAAATGAAAAACTTTACGGAAATTGGCATTTTTCCAGAGTTTCTAAAAGATGGCCAGATTCCAGATTTCATTTAAAACTTAATTCACATAGGAAACAGTTGTGAAGCTAAAAGTCAGAGTGCCAAATCTTTGAAAATTTTCCTCTCTTCAAGAATTTGCAAGGCTTGCCAATATTTATGAGTTTTTCCCTACAATACAGTGTAAAGCTTCAGTGTCACAAGTATTTAACAAAGGAGGCATTCAAAACCTCAGAAATACATCTTTAAGACTTGATTCCTATATCATGGTTCTGCACCTCAAATTCAGAGCAGGCACTTTCTAGCCAGATTTTTTGAGATGGTGCACACAGGAGCATGCAGCATCCTTTCATGGAGTTGTACTTTGTTCTATAAGCAAAGGTTGTGCAGATAAATGAATTGTCAAATGATTTTCAAAATCTTGTTTTGTTCTATTGTAAGGAATTGGTATCCTTGGACTGATTTCATCTTGCTGTGGTTTCTGTGAACCCCTCGTGAGTGTCTCCAACACTTAGAGTCTGCATTTTGTGAGATAGCAACTCATCTTTGCAGATACTCACAGACATCTTATGTTTATACACCTATCTTTTCCCTTAATTTTATTTTCTTTTTGATGTATATCATATCCCTAAAGAGAAGCATTAATACCATATCCAGAATGTCAAGATGATGCTACTTCCGATTATGATTAAGAGAACACTTTTCATTATTTTTAATGACAAAATTTCCTTTATGACATCTCCTTAACAGCTCCAAGATTTTATTTTCAAAACTAGGCATCAATCTATTTTAAGAATTCTCCAAAATGTAACTATTTACTTTTCCTAGGCACCATATCAAACCTTACTGGGAATCACTACAAAATTTCACAGGCTATTGTACATCACTGTGAATCTCTAACTTACGTATTTCACGCCTCTAGCCAAACAAATTCAGGATATAGTTTACTTCATTCCAAATCATTTAGGGCTAACAAGAAAGCTAAAAAAATTTGCAGTTACTCTTAGTTAGCCCTTTCAATGATACTTATTTCTTCATTTCATACATTTTATCCTGTGTTCCTAAATACCTCTTCTGTCCTTTAAAGTATTTCTTTTTAATTCTGGTCCTGGTTATCCTCCGCAATAAGTCATATAAATATAAATTCCTCCGTGTTCTTCACATCCATTTAAAGAAAAGGTATGTGAAAAATAATTTTCTAAGAGAACAGTTCCCTGAAACAGATGGTACTTTTCCCTGAAAATACGGTAAACAATGTAAAGGTTTGTCAGTGTTTTGGTAGCAGCATTGCTTGAAGATGGTCTTCCATGTCCAGAAGCAAAAATACGTTCCAGATGCTGCAGTTGTTGCTCAGGCTGGTGCAGTTCCACACAGCCAGTGTGGAACCTATTTATGCAATTAGGACTCAGCAGACAGAAGAAATGTTATACTAAGCCCCTGCCACCAATATTTTTTCCTGGAAAGCATTCAAATAAAAGAAAAAAAAAAAAAAAAAGAAAGATACTCTACTAGACCATTGTCTTTTCTGATGGCAGAATCTCTCTCTAGCTTCAAAATGCACCTGCTACCAAATGCAACTAAGCAGAACAGGAATTTAACAAACTGTAAATCCATTGACTGGTGATTGTGGAAAATATGTTTACTTGGAGCAGCATATAAAATTTACTTTTCTGATGTGTCATGATGATAAGAATACTAACTATTATCGATTGCCCACATATTTCCAAGGATTGGTCCTGTTTGTCTCCATCGAATCCTGGTGTCACTTGTCAGTGCGGCATTGGGAAGGGGAATAGTTATTCGGTTCCACCTGAAATACATACAACACAAACTCTAGCATTTTACACTGATAGTTACTTTAAGCAACTATATATTTTGCAGATATGTTTATGTATTCTTGAAGCTTTGTGAGAAGCTTTAATTTTAACATCTGCTCAAATGAAGCTTAAATTCATGGCAGCTCTAGAAAATACAAAGTAAAAGAAGAACACAGCCTGTATTTTCATACAATATATGAAAGTTAGTTATTATGTTATAAAACTCAGCCATTCATGTAGGAATTCACGAAATTGGCAAAGACCATAACCTCGTTTGCTATAGTGACTTTTCCATCACATTGAATATCACCTAACCTGAACCTTCAGCAGGACTGAACTCTGTTTGGTGGAAAACCTCGGGGGGTGAGAAGAGTGGTCCAGAGGATTTGGCCTGCTGCAGTCTGGGCCATCATTCTCTATCATTCACGGAGGCTGCACTTCCTGCACACACCAGGAGTAATGTTCCTATGAAAACTGGATGAGAGTAGGGGCTGTGTGTCATCAGATTACAGCAATGCTATTTATTTTGTAAGTCTTATGGAAGTTGGGATACACAGGGATTTTGTGCTATGCAGCAAGACGCCACAGTTCATTTTTCAGTGAGAACGGCAGAGAAGAGACTTAGAGCTGAGAAGGGCTGATACAAGAAAGTGACACTAACAACCATCTCCATCAGCAGAAGTACAGAGGATGTGCTTCACTGTAACCCAGTACTGGGATTCCGCGTGAGTAAATGTGTCTGGGGATGTAAATACAGCTTTGAGTGGTGTTTTTTCTGACTAAGAAGAAAATTTCTGTGGCTTTGACACGGTACAAGTTTTCTTCTTATTGTCAACATGCTGTCCAAAGGTGGATTATTGGATTTTTTAAAATTTGTCGTTATCATAAAAAAATTATTATTTTACCACAGAAGCAGCCCCATACATTTCAAGTTTCATTACTGGGTAGCCAGTGAGCCCAGAACACTCCTTCCTCACTGTCCTCAGTGAATCAAAAATGAACGATGACACAGAGTTGCGTGCTTTGCTGCTTTCCTCTGCCACCTACAATTCACTTCTTTAGTCTTGCACCCCTGTTTTGCAGAGAACACTCACCCGCTGTAGTTTTCAGAGGCATAGATGGTACTGTGGGGCAGGTGGGGCCCAGCACAGATCTCAGGCAAACACTCCATGTGGAGCAGTGACCATGAGCGGCCATGGTTGGTTGAAAACTCCAAGCTGACACTGGTAACACATTGAAGGAAAGAAATGAGAAAGACACCATGAGGGTACCTGGCATAGATCTCAATGCACAAGAACTAACATTGAGAAACCACCAAATCTGCTATTTCTAATAACTCTTGAGGAAATAGGAAATAATTTTAAGCGGACTTTGAATACAAAAAATCTGGCAAATGCAAACACGAGACAAAGTCTCATGAGTGTTTAAAACCTCAGAGGTTTATAGACTGAGGATTGCCTGAAGACAGAGTTCTTGTTTGGTCTCCATCTAGCCAGTGTTTTTATGGACCTGCTGTTAAATAAATTGCATTACGTTTATATTTCATACTGAAATAGTTTCAGATATGAGGAGAAAACCTGGATTGATCAGAGCTAGACAGCATCATGAGAGCACAGGACACCTATAGCTGCCAGGTATTACATCTGCAGAAGGTGGTAAAAGACCACTAGCTGTTCATGCACTAGCTGGCTCTTTCCTGGGCTAAAAACCCCAAAATTGTTTACAACCTATGAGTATAAGGAAATTCTCAGATGCCTTACACTCTGAAGACCTTGAAAAAGTAATATAGAAAGTGCTTGATTTACTACAGATTTAGTATTGTACTGAATTACTCTTGTAATTTCCTCCATATAATTAGCTTGTAATATTCTGTTTTATTTTAAGTAATGTCAGTGGGACATTATAAAAGTCATAATTCATCTCCTCAATATTAAATTGTTTGATCTGAATTTTTCTTTTTATGATAATTTGCTGACAGTATTACTGTATTTAAATGTATCATCACTGCGATATTGTGTCTATTAAAACAGTTTATGGAGGTTTTGACTAATTTATTTCAGGTTTAGCTGTAGAGATACCTTAGAGGGTCATTTTTACTGCATATATTCAGTATAAGTCTCTCACATTTGCAGTAATGAACGCATTATGAATAATGCTGAAGACTGGGAGATGTGAAATGCTGCAATATTTGGGAAATACAAATAGGGAAAATGGTGATCTAATGCTTCTTTAGTTATGGAGAAGCTCACTTCTCCTTCAGAAATCGTTTAATGAAGGAAGAATATTACTCTTTCAAAATATATACTAATCTCCATCAGAAAACAGACTGAGAACAGGGCCTTTATATAACATGTTTACTGGCCAGGAGTGTTTACACTTTTCATGTAGGAAAATGTTGCTGCCTTCTCTTCCTATCAAATAAAAGCGCAGTGCCTTGATTTTTGCTTCCACTTGAATTCTGCTACCCTGCATGGATGCAAGAACTGTCAGTGTAAATGGAGCTCTTTCCAGCTGGAAGTAGATGCCATGGGACACAAATAAAAGCACTTACGATCAGTTACTTTAAACTCTCAACTCTGCAAAATGTAAAGTAACTTAATCCTCATAAAATACCAAGACAAATATTTGCATGTGTATATAAGGAAAGAGGGGCAGTGGGCAGTTTGGTTTTGGGTTCCCTGTTTGAAGAAGGATATTAAAGATTTTGAGAGCGGAGTAAAGGATGAGCAAAATGTCCATGGCTTTGAGCACTAAGCTAGGGTGGGCTGAGGAGCTGGCTTGCTAAGCCTGGTGAGGAGGGGTGAGCTACAGCATCCTGTGATGCTGCAGAGGGCACTCACAAGGAAATCAGAGTCAAACTCTCCTCAATAGTGTCACAGACACACCACAAAGGACAATAATCATAAAGACATGTCTTCATAGTTTTGTATTGTACATTAAGAAACACTTTTTCAATTGAGCAGGTCACTCAGAGAGGTAGCACAGCATCCATCCATGAAGATTTTTCAAGTCAGGGACAGGCAGAGCCATGTCTGACCTGCCCAGTAACAATCCCTCCTGCAGCAGCAGGTTTCATCACATAACCTGTGTAGGTCCCTTCCAACCAACATTTCGATGATTCTACAAAACATGGAGCCTAAAATGACTCCCTTCTCTCCCTTTCCCCATGGAAAAATTCACGCCGAATGTCCTGAAGAAGTAAAGCCAGCAAAAGAGTTCTGTGATCAGCCTACAGACAGTGAGACCCTCACACTGATGGTCATTAAGATGAGGGTCATTTATCACCAGTCTTACAAGAATTAGATATGCTTGTGGCATCAGTAATCTTGGAGAGGTCAGCAGTGCAGCTTTCTGCTGCTGCCTTTAATGCTTTCCTCCTTACACAGTATTAAGAAGTAAATCTCATATCCATTAGAAACTGAAGCAAAAGTCACTCTGAAATCATGAGCATATTTCAGAATTATGGGCTAAGAAAAGCAAGTTTTGACCTGGAAAGCTATTAAATGACTCTTTATTGCACGTGAGGTACATAAATCTGGGCCTGTAAAGATCAAGAGAAACATTAGCTTTTGAGCAGCTTATATTTGTCATTATTAGTGGGATCCCTTCTTATTGAAAAAAGATTTCCAAATCCTCATATAGATTTTGTAAACCAAAATATACTAGAAAGCTGATAATCAAAAGAATTATTTTGCCAGTTTTACCTGTTACCAGGTTGATAAGTTCCACAACCCAAATTGATGGAAAACTGGATCATGTGAGTCACCGAGGAAGGGAGCACCGGAAGGACGTGGAAGTAATCCACAGCCCAGACATTCCTGTTGTGGCCTTGGTGACTCTTTTGCTTCAGGCAAAATTTGGTTGCAGGAGTCTGCAGGTCTGGACTAATGACAACAGAAACCAAAGATGGCACCTTTAAAAGAAATTAAATAAGACTTAAGTAAGTTAAAAAGGTCACAAGGTACCATTAAAAAGAACAAAGACACTAATTGTGCTGGACCAAATGTGCTATTCTCTCTCCTTCCTTCATTTTGTTAGCTTTTTTAGCCACCTTTTTCAACACATGATCCCAAATGAAATAATTTACTATTATGTGCACAGGTGTTAACACCCTGGATACCAGTGATGCTTATCACCTCAGAGGGATAGGATTGTTTGGCTGTAAAGCCACAGAAGAAAAGACTGTACCTTCTGTGTTCTGAAAAGGGCAAGTTTATGTTGTCAGTTTCAGCTGGGAAGGGAAGATGATGTTTGTCCTGGAGCCTTACAGCTCCCAGAAGCTAAGGCAGGGTAGTGGCATGTCTACTCTGGATACGTGAGAATGGAGTAACAGCAGGAGTTCACAGGCATAAGTGGGGAGGATGTTATGTTGCTGAAATAAATGAAAGCACTGCTTTACAAAGCTTAGCCTTTGTCCTAAAGCAATGAAATTAGAACTTTATTATGTCAGAAGAGGATGTCAGCTTTAAAACTGCTTGTTTTAAAAAACTTCCACAATGAATTCCATGTAGTTTCAGATCCTATCTCTCCCCAAGTTCTCTAATTAATATTTTATTATTTCACAATTACAATTTCCTTAGTTTTACAAAAGTTCTACCCTGTCTTTCACACAGAAGCAGGCAAGGAGGGAAGCCACGCACAATGAAACAATGCAAGTGACTCAACCAAACTCAGGCCAAACGCTATTGTAAACACTTGGTTTCTAAGTGCTAAAGTTACAGACAAAATGCTCACAGACCTGTGCTTGAAAACAGCTGCATCTTTACCACCACATTTCCCTCACAATATGTAAGCACACTGCACTTCAATATCTAGTGTATCCATATGCACATGTGTGAAATACCAAATTTTGCCTGTTTTACAGCAGCAGAACAAGGAGACCTCAGGGCTGGGTTATTCAGGGTGGACATGATCTAAGTGCTCCCTTGCCCTAGACAGGAAGGATCCTGAAGGCAAGTTCAAGGTCTTTATTGTCCTGCCTGAGGGTGGTGGATGTGGTTGGAAGGCGGCTGCACTTTGGGCAGAGGAGATGCTGCCTGTGCAGTCTGCCTGCAGCCACCTCCCACAGCTGAGTCCACCAGTCCCCACTGAGTCCCCACTGAGCCTGCACCACTGCAGACCCTCTCCCAGCCACTGACACCACCACGACTGACCCTCTCAGGACCCCGCTCCTCAGTATCACACTGTGGCTAGAACAAGCTTGAGTGGAAAAAGCAGTAATTTTTTGTGAGGAGATGTTACCACTGAAGTTTTCAGCTGATAACTGACAATTTCTGCCCATCGCTTGCTTGCCTGCTTCCCCAGTCCTGGCCAACAGTGCACAGTTCTGCCTGGGGCTGGAGTGACCAGCAGTAACTGCAGAGCTGTGCTGCAAAGGCACCTGATTGCTCCTGGGTCTGCACATGTGTTTGGAAGGTCATGTTTGAGTGTCCCTGTGGAATTCAACACACAATATTCCTGTGATGGCTTGAAAAGAGAATGGTCTATCCATCCCATCCACCTGCTTCGTTCACGATGACTTACCTTGTAAGCAGCATAGGTCAGGGTATCAAGAGGTATGTGTTCCCTCCTGCCTTCAGTCTTGGCATACAGTATGACATCATTTTCATGGGATTCTCCAGAATCACAAGTTCCCCCTGTACAACACACATTTGAGTGAGAAAAAAATTAATTGAAGCCCTTGTTATTGGAAAGTGGAATCATATATGCAGCCATAATTATGAAAATAATTACAATCAGATGCTATTTAACTTGGGATCTGAAACAAAAGAACACCATCCCCAAGGACATAGTGTATAGGAACTGTTTGATCAGATACACCATGGCAGAGATCAAGGGGGTTGACGATTAGGAAAACCTCAAGTACCTCTTTTAATCAGCTTATCAAAACAAGTTTAATAGAAAATGCTGTGCCTCAAGCAATACTTCTATCTGTGTGCTTTAAATCCTATTTACATAGAAATGCTCTGCTTTTGAGTTGTCATTTGTAAACTGCTATTTACTCCTCACATGTCATGCAGTCACACGTAGGTATGTAACAATCTCTTAAATACTTCTCAGCTGATAGTTTGGCAGCTGAGAACTTGCTGTGCTGCTCCTTCTACTGTCTACACCATATCCAAAGGGATGGCTGGCTGGATGGAATCTATCGTACCACACAAAAGACTTGTGGCATGCTTGCCCAACTGGAGCAGGGAAGCATTTGAAATACCTTCATATCAGTAGAACCCAAAATACCCATTAACTTTCTGTGAAAGAGTGGATGTATTGGCAAATATGAGCATTAAGTTCTGCATTATAGTTACAAGATGAACATCATCTCACTAGTTTGGTATTATGCAAAAGAAGTTTCTAAAACAAAGTTTCTGTATTTGAAACAGGAATTAATAATTAATTATTTTCCTGTACGTTAAAGGTACTGCAGGTATTAAAAAAAATACCCCAAAATAGAAACAAAAACAGAATGAGGAAGCTTCTTTGAAAAGACTGCAGAGTAGAAAGACTACATACATTGGAACACTTTCTCTGATTTTTATTTGCTACAAGCAGCCAGTTTGTAATGGACTAGGAAAAGCAGTCCAGAGAACTGGATAAGATGTGCATTTTTAATGTGTTTTATACCATAATGAGGAACATCCATTTTTCCTTTCAAATTCTCCTTGCCTGAATGTTTAAACTATTATTTATTTAATTTAAAAATATGCACAGAATACATTTTTTCAAACAATATCCCACTATCCTCTGAGCCTGCATCTGCTGACAACTTCTCCCCGAAGTTCAGAAGGTTGACAAAATTTCTTTCCTGTTTCTCTTGCAGGTGTTGTAATGCTTGGAAGAAATGGGAAAAAGCATCCTCTTTTTCCTGTGCTTTATTCATAATTCATGTAACACAGAGGAGATGTGCAACAATTTAGGACAACATGAGGTCTTCCCCTCATTAAATAAAGTGTGTTTTTTCTTGTTGATACAGAAGGTTGCTTGTGGAGGTCACAGGTTTATTCTCTGCTTCCTCCTTTATTATTCTATTATTCTCTTTTAAGCAAAAATCCTCACTTTCTCTAAACATGGTGTTGAGAGAATAACCTCACGGAACTTCCTGTATGTGCAAAATAAAAGTTCTGGAAAAATACTGTGGGTGTTAACTACCATGTTCATGGGGATTTTGATCTGTTGCAACATCAAACTAGTGCAGTTGCACTGACAACAACAGTGGGGAGGGGAAGTGACAGGACAGGTTGGTTCTTGGCTGCTTTCTTAGCCCTGGTAAATGACTGATGTCGTACTCTGCCCCAGTAAGGAAGGTCCACAGATGATGCTAACACCCCACCAGTGCTTTTCATGAGGGATGCCACATGTAGAACACACCTCCTCCAAGACCACAGCACACTACAGCACACTCCATGTGAATCTCACCCTAGGCCAACGCATTAGCAGAGGAAGGATTTTACAAATGGAGTAAGAGCTTTTGAGGTGAAAGTATTCCATGGGTTCATCAGGGAAGGCTGCCCCACCTCTGTGCTACTCCCATCTCATCCTCATGTGCAAGTCTCTTGACTCTGATGGATTAACACCAGGGTCTACATGGATATGACTGTGGGAGGATATGAGAGGTACCTGTAAAACCTCTAAAGATGACAAAGATATGACTGTCTCTTCTAAGTATGGATTAAAGGGCACTGAGTGAAATTAGTATATACAAGAAGATGCTTCTTCACATGAGAATTGTTCAACTGTGGGGCTGGGGCACTGCATAATGTAAATCTCACATGCTTCACATCTTGTATTACATTAGGAATTTATACTCACCCATACTGAAATAAAACCTCAAGTTCCCATAACCTGTAGTGTCCATGTATGGAGTACATATTTTTCTTTCTCCATCTCTGAGAAATACCATAGCTGAGCCAGATTCCAGAGTTCCACATTCAGTACCAATGACAGCTCCAAAGATGTCCCACCTGCAGAGGCCAACAATGCGTGGAGAACATGCAGCAGCACATTACTGATAAACTCATACAAAACATGTCATAGGGGTTCACTTGTACTTACAAAAGTAGCTGTTTCTACTCTTACATAGGACAAAAAATGCAGTGTTTCGAATGTGATCCCTATGCCATTATTTACGTACTCAATATTAGCATTTAAACTCAGTTGGCTCAACTAAGGCAAAGTTAATGTAAATATTTAAAAGAATTTTGCAGAAATGCATGAATTAATAAAAAAATGAGGCTTTTAATGAATGCTGTTACCAAATATGCAGTGTTGTATTGTTCTACAATCTTCATCATTTTTTTCTGGTGTTAAAATATTTAAAAAATAAATGCATTCTGCTTCATTTTGCATAATAAGAGATTTATAGATCAATGAAACTTGAAAAGGCACATGTCCACCCTATCTGCTATACAAATATGAAATATGTAGGTAATAGCTGAAAACGCTCTCTTTTCATCTTTTTGAGCATTTAGGGTAACAGTTTTTAACTAACACATGAACAGAGTATGAAAAAAAGACTGCTGTGTTTCTAATATGTGATGATACTATCTTTCTCAGTTTTTCTGTACAACATTTTATCTTATTTTTATTCAGTGATAATTAAAAGAGCTGTTGCAGAATTTTCCAATTATTTTACATTGAAAATACATTTTCATCATGAAAGTGATGGTTACTTCAAAACTCGATCAAAATGTTTTGAAATATTAGAAAGTGTTGAAAACTTGTGCATTTTGATCTGATACATTGTTATTATTCATGTAGAAGTCTTAATTCATAATGAAGTATTTAAGAATTATAAGGTTGATAAAACAATGAAATTATTTAGAATCACTAAATCCTGATAATCCAATCACTTAACTATCCAGCATTATTCAGGAGGAATGAGAAAACATGGAAGTTCAGAAACCTTTGTGGGAGGCAGTCTCTTCCTGTCTCCTTCCACCAGAAACAATCTCTAGCAGGTATGTGCCATATGACAATTCCAAAACCTGTCATTTCAAGAACTAAACAGTCCATTTATTAGTTTAACCATTCCAATGGCTTCAAAATGCATTTCTAGGATCTTAAAAGCTGCCAGTTTCCCTATGGACCTAAGCTGAGACAGACTGGTGACATGCTGGTTTGGAAATGCTGCTTTAAAACTGTCAGTCATTTACACAGGAATTAGCAAGCTTAACATCACTGAAAAGCTTTATGATATAAATATTTTAATGGAAGCACAGTTTAATCTAACCCTAATTCTATTGTGCAGATTTTTTTAAAGGTAATGAGCAATATAATCAAAACACAATTTTGAAAATGGGTCTCCTGAGCTGAAGGCAAGAACAGAATTAAACAGTTGTGCCTACTTTAACTTACACAAAAAAAATCTCACAATGCTCCATTGATCTTTTGTATGCTCTATTTAGCTCAATTAAAACACTCTCTGTAGTGACCCACAAAACAGCTCGGGGTCATGAATGATGCAGTTCATGGGTGTTTCCAGGGATCCTCTCTTTTTAGGCAGCATCAGAAATGAAAACCAGAGAATTCTACATCTTTTTTTTTAAAAAAGGCACTTTAATAGAAATACATCAACACACTGCCAGTAAAGAAAATGGAGAAGGATCCTGGGTTATGGCATGAACTAACATTTACATTTTAATTCATTTAACCCTCTCATGACTCTTGGAATTCTTCTTTATAAAACAGGTGATTTATGGACCTAAACTAGACCAACTGGACATGAATGTCCAAAGCAACAATGTGCCTGCTAGAGACAAACGCAGCCTGATACGGGGATCCACTTTTAGGATCAGGCTCTAATTCATGCAACTAAAGAGAAGCAGAACAACAGCAGAAATATGTCTGGTACTTAAAACAGCAACACCATCCACATAGCCTCCGACTTTAGGTGGTACATGCAAAAAATACCAATCAACTGCTTATTAAGAACAGCAATAAGTTCCTCTGCCCTCATCTCCGAGAGCATTTGGTGCAGAGGAGAGTAGTGGTGGCCCCTACACCTGAGCTTCCTTTTGCTCTCCCTCATGAGGGATGCTTTTGCCTTAGACCTTGGGAGCTGGCAGGCTCCAGCTGACATGACAAAGAGAACTTCCTGCAAGCTCTATCTCAGGTATACCGTGCTCTGTGACTGTTTGATTACAATAAAACTGTATTCCAAGTATAGTTCAAATAGCATTTGAAAATATTTCTCTAAGAAGTGATCAAGGAAACTCATATATATTTGCATTTATATACAGCTCCCAACACCAACTTCAGAGAAACATTGAAAAGAGGAACAGTAGCGGTGACAATTTTATATGATTAGGATGTAGTTCATAACATCACCCGAGTTCGGTGTTTATTTATGGCAGCATGCAATTTAAATCTCCATTCTTATAGAACAATTGAAAGAAGGAAGTTTCTAATATAGAGTAACATTTCCAAAGAAAAAAAAAAGGAAAAAGTTGTGAGGCCTTGGGCTGGCAGAGTGGGGGCAGATCAGGACCTGGTTGCTGGGACACAGACTAACAGAATCGAAGGCATCTGCTGGCTGCACCCTCCCTCGCCCACCTGCAGTTGTGATAGGGAAAGTGTAATTTTCCTAATTCAGAAGAAACTGTGCATTTGTTAACCAGGGTTGCAAGTACTCAACTAAACACCCAGTCCAGCAGAGACAAGATCTAGAGACAGGGCAGATGTCCACAGACAGCACTCCCATCCTGTTTTTTCACCACATCTCAAAAGTGTCCCACGTGGTCACGTAGAACACAACACACACGTGCTCATTTTCTTCCCTTTGTCTGAAGCAGCACCTGATGCTATTGGCTGATTATTTGAACTGGGACAGAGTTCACAGAGAGTATTTTTTTCTGTAAATCCCAAATATACCACGTGTCCCCAGGACACATTAGCATGTATTTCTTAAAAGGTGCTCTTTACTTTCAGCACAGCATAGGCAGCATTTGAATCAGTTGCTAATGATCTGAAGTACTTTGTAGGTTAAAATCAACATTCAGTGGAGACCCATAAATTAGCAGTGTATGTTTCTCATTGCCCTGGGGTTACAGGAACTAATGATTTTTTTTTTTTTTTTTTTTAACAGAAAAGAATCAAGACCCTACTGATGGTTATTTCCTTTTTGTCAGAATTTATACAATGAGGTATACAAAATGAAACTTCTTTATCAGGACACATTTTTTAAAGCTCACTCATGTTTTGGTAAGAGTAGTAATATTGTTGTCCTAGACAGTTTTGTTTATTTTCTGTGTCCTTGCAGCAGTCCCTGCTGGATATGCCTTTACAGGGAACCTTTGAATCACAATGTATATATCCAAAAGAGATATAGTGAATTATCAGCCAGACCCTGAGCTCTTGTCCAGCAGGTGTGGCTATGCTCTTGGTGCTGCTAGATGAGAATAGACTGCTGCTTCAGTTGTCCTGCCTCTACCTTCTCCTCCTCTTCCTCCTCCAGCACCTACAGGCATCTGTATAAGCAGGAGCTCTCTCAGTAAAGTGCAGCTCACAGCAGTGATCCAGAGGGGGTGAATTTCTTGAGGAATTTGATTTCATATGGACATGAATTTGTTAACAACACCCTGGTGTGAATTAAAAAAGCAGATCAACATCATATGTTTCCTTAGAATAGCTACATAAGTCACAAATACGACTTTTTTTCATTAAAAACAGTGGTGGCAGGATGGTCCAGACACAAACTGTTCCTCCTGGACTTCCTGAACTTGTTTCTTCCTAAAATCTGCAATCAGGTGCTATTTACAGTATTGCTATTTATCTTAGTCACAATCTTCCCTGACTACAGAGCAAAGATAAAATGCAATTCTCTGTTTATCCCATCTCCTCATCCCTGGAGTGATGCTGCTCACCTCTGCAGGGCCCTGCTCGGGTTGGGGACACTCACCCTTTGGGCTGGTTCTCAAACTCTTCTGCCCACTGCTCCTGGGCATCCTCCATGGAGAGGTCCACGTCGCGGGTAGTGGCGAAATTGAACTCGCTGCCCTCTGTCCCATGGAAGTAGATGGAGTTCCCATCGGACTGGCAGCTGTGCTGTGGGCAGAAGGAAGCTGAGGTTATGTTGGGTTTGTACAGTGTTCACACACCGCCAGATCTCAGCATGAGCTGTACTTATCTAAGGACTCACTGATGCCTGAAATGAAATAAAAACCAGATGGTCATCTTTTATCTTTCTTGCCCTGCCCCAACAATTATTGTGTCCTAGTCTCATACCTGCTTCCCTACAAACCCACTGCAGACCATGGTAATAAGTGTTTGCATTGAAAAGTCATGTGCCACATCTCTGGATGTTTATTTCTGTTTTAAAGTATTGCCCTTATGTCTGGCCCACATACAACTGTGTCTGCAAATAACTTCAGTAGTATACCAAATATTGCTACGGGGATTTTGTAGAAGTACAAGTTTTGTGCTGTGAAACACATCAGATCTCTGTGCTTGAATTTTTGCCAAAAGAGGTATTTGTATGTAAAATTGCTACGCATTGCCATACAGTAAACTTTGGGCCTCAAGTGTGTGAGTGAAAAGGCTGTATTTGCCATATTTAGTCCAAACTGCATAACAAATAGCTCTAGAGGCAACAAGCTCTTGTGATACAGCAATCCCAGGGATCCTGAGCCTGCTCCCAAACCCAGTGCGTCTGCTTTTCCTGTTGCGTTTCTGCACATACAACCTCAGCAGCACCAAATGAAGCTGTGTGTCTCCCCCAGCATTCCCTGACCACCACAACTCTCCAGGAGTATTGGCCTGGAAGGAGCTGCCTGTGAGGAGCACATGGGGGTTACAGTACAGATTTTCTTCTTTCCCCATCCTACTTCTACCTTCTTGTGAGTCTGATAAAATGACAGTCTGCCAAATCTCTGGGGCACAAACAGGTACCAGAAACTTCTAAAGAAGATCTACCTGGTCTTAATGCAAGCAGAGCACATGGCATTTTGTTGAATTGTTCATATTACAAAAAGTACTGATAAAAAAAATTCTCTCAAACGCTTCTTTTATTCGTGTGTGTGTGGCATCTTGCTCTTCTTAAAATTGGAAGGTGAATTAAGGAATTATTAATTAGAATAATTCTGCATTCTTACAACATCTCAGCATTTAAAAAAGAGATACAATAATACCAAATTGCATTGACCTTTTCAGTATCGTCTGTGCAGTGCCCTCGTCTCTGAACCCCTTCATAACGCGCCAAGGGAAAATATGACAATCACATCTTCTGCACTTAAAAAGGTCATGGTAGTGTCACATAAGGGAATAATTAGATTTTTAACAAAGAGAAAGGTGGGACAAGAAATGAAAACTGCTCAGTACATCTTTGTCTATGGGTTTTTATGAGCAAAGTACAAAAGAAAACATTTTGTCATATTCTATAATGCTTTATTTATCAATGCAATAAAATGACAATTGAAATTCTTGTATTGATAATTTTCAAGTATGGTTGCCAATACCTCAGCAATTAATTTATATTGAGGAATGTAATTTGTGACTGTATTTCTAGAGGTGCCTACATATTGTTAGAAAAAACTGTGAGTACTTGAAGTCTGATTTTTGTAATAGAGACTTCCTGGTCTATACTTGAATGACAACAGCTCTATGTTTAATAACACAGATTAAATATCACTTAAAAATATAACACACTGTAAAAAATGTAAAGGCTGTTTCAACTGCTAAAATAAACAAATTGCTGTTAAAGTGTTTTTCTTCCAAAGAAAGGTCAAAGAAATAGAAAGATCCTGAAGTGTTGATAATTTATCACAGAAAGGAAATAGATTTTGTTACAAGTCTCCTTTCTCCTTGCTCTGTTAATGCAGCATACACACAGTACACCATATATGCCACTGAGGAGGCAGAATAATTTACACATCAACTATATTATAACTAGCAGAAATTAATGAGACAGTTTTATATCTTCTCTTTGAAAAACAGCAGTTGTACTACGCAGTTATTTATAAGTGACTCAGAAATTGCTTTTGTTTACTGATTTTAACCTTCACGCTCATAGGTATTGCTAATTTTAAGCAGAATTTTAAGAATGATTTGTTTATTGTGCTTCTTGATTTTCAGAATTTTCTTCATTTGCTGAACATAAATGAAGTATTCTTTATCTGTCAATTAATCTGACACAAAACCTCTATTATCTCCAGGCAGTCAAATAAATACACTAAAAATAAACATTCAGGCTAAAATATAATTCAGATTTATACATAACCCTTCATCTCAGGAAACAAATAGGTAAATAGATCCTACTGAGCTAGATACTAGAACTGCATACAAGCACTGGAAAGTCCTTCAGAAGTCTTACTAACATCTCAGGTGTTAAGTTATATGTAAGCATGCATTTGATAGTGGGTATGCAATTAGTAATCTCTTGCCTGATGATCTATTAAAATAAACAGAAACCAGATACAACCCCATTATCTTTTAATATTTGTATATCCTTCTGCTGTCTAGCAGAATATTTACTGAATGGAGTTTTCATTTAGGTTGTCAAGATAAATAAATGGGTATTTTGGCAAGGGGGGTATAAATAATTATTTATACAGTGGTGTATGATCAACCCCTTACAAAAGCTCAAAATCATAATTTATTTTATTAGTTCTATAAAGCTGTGTTTATGCATTTATGCACAGCTCCATAGTATCTATGAATATGTATTTATGCATATTTTATGTGTTAACGAACCACACAACGTATGGCTCAAATCACAAT
Source organism: Corvus moneduloides (assembly GCF_009650955.1). Classification (NCBI taxonomy): domain Eukaryota; kingdom Metazoa; phylum Chordata; class Aves; order Passeriformes; family Corvidae; genus Corvus; species Corvus moneduloides. Next base: position 62,285,116 of record NC_045479.1, on the reverse strand, counting down.
CTGCTCATGTCGGCTTTGGCTCATGTGAAACAGCTACGCAGAAGCGAAGTTCAGACTGGGGTTTAACTCCTCCTGTTATCCTAAACACCTATGAAACCTGTAATAGAAGCTCCTGACCTTTAATGGCCTTAAAAAAGAGTAAGAAAGATGCTCAGAACACAGGTACAGCTTTTGAAGAAGTTCTGAGGGAGTGCCACCATTTTCTTGTATGTTTTGCCCCAGTGCCCCCATCTGGGACCTGGGACACCTGCCCATGGGAGAAGCAGATGTGGAAGAGCTCTATGACCTGAGTCCAGCCCAAGCCAGGGCTCCTCTGCTCATGATCTTATTCTCTCCCACCTGTCACATTTACCTTGCTTGTATAACCATCACCCTCAGGTTTTTTCTTTCAACTTTTCAAGCAATCACTATCTGTCACTGCTTTTACTGCTTTTTTTTACCTGGTGGGCTGCTGAAGGAAGAAAAACCTCAAGGAGCACCCAGCCAAATTTTCTAGGAGCAAAAGAAGCTCTGCAGGAGGTGGTCCCTCATCAGCCTTGCGCCCAGCTGCCTTGTCAGTCTTGTTCAGCATCCAGGAGGCTGCTGACTGTGTTGGATTATTTTGAGGGTTTGGAATAGGGCTTGAACAGATTAAAGACAGAATTGAAACCATCAGACTCATTTTCTCTTGGGTTCAACCCAAGATTTGAATTCAAGTCTTTGGAAAAAGCCAGCTAAAGTACAATTTACATACTGTGTTACCTCTTTCCTAAATTAAAGGCTTTGCACTGGTGGTGGTAGTCTACATACTTCCAGTATTTAAAGACTGAATTTCTCAAGTGTTTATTTTGTTATTCACAATGTGGAATGGACACGTAATGAGTTTTAAAACTATCTGGATTAAGTTCTCCCTAAACTGGAGATCCTGTGGATTATGTAGTTGCAGAGTCCTCTTTTATGAATTCCAGATTAAATTTGTTCTCTGTTTAATTTTAATTTACATTTAAATAATTTATAAGAGGAAATTACCTTGCTATGCAAAATTTGTAACTAAAAGGGCCAAATGACAGCAACAAGGATATTCGTCCTTGTTACCATGGAAGCATCTGCTGTAGGTCCAGAACTAAAGCACTGTTCAATTTTATTTAAAGGGGATTAAATGCATGTGGAACATTTAGTGTGTCCTTGTGCAAATTACAACATGGAAACATTAACTAATTTGTAAGGAAAAGTTAATTTAGAGAAAAAAATTCTTTGACAAATCTGTTAAACATAATTTAACAAAGTTTACTCCCAGATCACCTTCATAATAGAACACAAGACAAAGGCACTTGAATGAAGCCACTTCACAACAGTGGCTGTTTCCCATTGTTTGCAACTGGAATAGGACTATCAGCCTTCCATAACTGTTGTACTCCTAAATAACAACCCCTGCCTGTTGCCAAAAGGAAAGAAGCCATGTTCTGTTCAGGGACTGTGGTGATCCCAAGAGAAAAAAAAACCAAAAAAACAACAAATAGTTTAATTTAATCTGGCACTACCTTACTCACTAGCTGTAATTGTTAAGCTATTGCTCTGCAAGAATAGGGCAAAATGAAAATTGGCAAGATGTATTCCCAAATCTCAGCATTCTTGAATTTACTTTCAATCTAATCTTCACTCTGAATTTGCTGTGTTTCTGAAGTTAGTCTACGGGATAGTCACAGTATCACTGCTTTTTCCCCATTTTCAAGGCCCTGCATGGCTCATCCTTACCTGCCTCCACCATTTCCCATATGCCCCATCTCATGGGCCACTCTTCCTTTACTGCCAGTGCTTGTCACTATGTGTGCTGGTGAGACAACCAAACTTGCATGCCCTTGCCCAATCTGCCCACCATGCTTGTCAAATGCCCACATGATTTCCTTCAGACACTTCCTTAGTGCTCTCTTCAGCAAGTCTTATCAATGATTACACTGAAGAGTGCACTGAGGACCAGGATGAGGATTCTCCCCTCCTGCACTATTTCCTTTTACTCCCACATGTCCCCATCCCCAGCTTATTCCCTGTTTTATAAATGGATGGCAGTCTCCTGGGACACAGGCTTTTTTTTTGGTTTGTGTCTGGAGAGGCATCAATGGTACATTTGGGGCTCTTTGATGCTACATTGGTACCACTACTACAAAAAATACATTTTCACTCTAAAATTGCTGTTGTCTATCAGTATTTCTAGTTTATGAGTACAGTTCTTAGCCAAATTGTCTATAAGACCCAGCAAGTCTTATTAATTCAGGTGAGCTTTCTGCTACACATTATGGAGACATTAGTTAATGGGAGAGAGAGCAATGCATGGTTTCAGAACAAAACTTTGTCAAGAGTCTGCCATGCTCTTTATCCTACACTATACTTCCAAGACTTTAGGTTCTTTTAGGAAAGCCTCTTGATCATACGAGTTGCAGAAGTGTTTAAATTATGACTGCTCAAAACCATTAGTCAACAAGAGCAGGAAAGTCAGATTTGGTGAAGCAGGCGCTTTACAACTGGACCTCTAAGTTTTCATAACTAAAAAATGACCAACTTTTTGTAGCATCTAAATGGCTTAAGGGCCCCAGGTAAAATCTGGGATCCTACATCATGTAACATGTCTGAACAATCTCCGTATTTGTAAAGACTTGCATGTGAGTACCACAAAGGAGACATCAGCTACCCTCAGCGTGACCTCTTGGCTAGGAGGATCTGCAGATCTCCAGTCCACCCTGCAATGGGAAGTAGCACAAGCCTCAACCAGACCAGCCCCTCTCACAGTTGCAGCTAAGGACACAGCCCTGAAGATTTTTAGAAACTCAAAAGACAAATATTAGGAACGTAAACAGAAGCACTGAAGTTCATCCAAACCAGCTTCTGTCCCGCTTGTTCAAGTCAAACTTGTGAATCAATAAATAACTCTTGGCTTTACAGTATGGGATTTCTTTACTTGGAGAGTGGAACAGAGGGCAACTAAATGATACAACTGTGCCATTCGACAAAGCATCAACAGGAAACACTAGTGTGAAATTCCTCAGTGTAACAGATTTTTGGCTGAGGTCTTGCATATCATCTTCCTGAGGTTAATTCCTGCACTCCCATGAAAATGTTGTTCACCTCTATGCCTTTAAAGTATTCACAGTCATCTTTACCATCATTTAATTAGCTTTTTATCAGTGACAAACACTGATGCTCTTCTTCATATTATCTCCCCTGGGCCTAATGGCCCTGATGAGTCTTTCAGACAGCTGTAGCCTCACAATTTATTTTTTGGCGACATTTCTTGCATTGGAATGAATGTGTTGGGCATTTGGGCAGTGCCAGCTTGCAAAGGGCTGACGGCAGATGGAAAGAAATCTGCCCAGTATGCCTTCACCTCTACACGAGCAGAGGGCCATCAATTTCCCCCATTAAGGAGTTGTCACGCAGCCCACCCAGCTGGAGGAGCATCTCTGATAGCCAGGCTGGCTGGCGTATGCTATTCAAATACAAAATGCACTTTAAAAAGAAACGAAAATATAATTTGTCGGCAAATTGAAAATGCGTGGCTTTAACCGCAGCCAATTTTTTAATGACTGTAATATTTTAAGTGATTATTTTTGCCACTTCAGATTGCTCCTTAGAGAGGAGAGGTTTTTTAATTAAAATCTAGGCAATGCAAACAGATGAGATATGAGAAGCAGAGGAACAAGAAGAAAGATGAAGAAAATTAATTGAAGCAGCATTGTCAATGGAGCTATAAATTAGATATTGTGTCTTCCTGGAAATGAGTCATGCAGTTTTAGAAATTTTAAAATTTTGACATGATAGCAGGTACAAGGATAGATTAAGTCCTGATAAAATCATACTTTCTATGCAATGTCTCAGCCAGCAAAGGTATGGTGACAGAATTTATGGACAACTTCAAATTCTAAATTCTGTGGATTTGGCTGTTAATGCTCCTGGCCTGACATCCCTTCTTTAACCAAAGAAAAGAACACAATGTGATTAGAATACCCTCCCATGAGAGAAAGAGAGCTTTAGTCTTTCCTATGTGCTACATTTTTACATCATTTAATGTAGGCTACAGAACAAAAACCTTGGCTGCACAAGCAGGCCGGGAGCACAGAGGGTTATAGTGCACTTTCCCTTTCCAAAACAATGGGATGAAACTTGTCCTGTGATGTAGCAAGAAACATTTTATAAAGTGTGTTTTTACTCATCATTTCTGATTATGGACTGTTATTCAAAGGCTAGTGCTCAAAACACTTTGCTTGTTTATGAGTTTAATTTTCTAGGACATTCCATGATGTTTGTACAACACCGATCACTCCGGCGATGACCGGTTTCCTTAGTGAGTCATTTAACTGGCATGAACGGAACTATTCCTCTATGTTATGGGAACTACTAATATTTGGAGCACTCTGCCCTGAGCATCATCTTCTCTTCTGAAAGCAATGGTGTGCATTTATACCACTGTAAAATTAGAGCGAGAAGGAATCAAGCAAAGTCATTTCTACTCTTTGGCATCTAATGGGTCAATTCATGTTGTTTATATTTATATGCATCTCACAGTGACCTGTGAAGATCAAATTCTTTCCTCCTAGGAGGCAGGAAAGACCCTCTGTGCTTTGACACCAGCTCAGAGCTAATGCTGGCTCCCTGCCATCCCTCCCAACACTTCCAAGCCACAGGGAACTGGCATGGAGAAAGGTGTAGGTTCAGCATTGCTGCCCAAGACCAATTCTCAGCTGCCCAAACGACTCACAGCACCACAGCCAACCACCTGTCAGCTCTCATTAACCCCTAGGCATTGTATCTAAGTATTATTGTTTTAATTAAAAGTGTGATTTTTGGGGGGAAAAAAAAGCAAAAGCAATTCCAACCATGGGCTAGATCCAGCCCTATGGATATACAAATGCCTCCTCATGGCCACAACCCTGAACGAGCACACTCTAAAGGAGCCAGTCGACAGGTTTTGTGCACCCTGCACTGCTTTCTTCACCTCTCCCCCCCTCACACTCCTCCTTCCACCCATGGAGAAGCAGGAATGGCTCTCAGATGAGGTGCAGCAGGAAGTCTGCCCATCTCTTCCCAGGAAGATGTGGTGGATAAGGGCTCCTGTGAGGCAAGCAGCTGGCTAGAAGGCCGGGTCTGGCCCACAGACCAAATACTGCCGCCTTATATCTTATTCAAAAAACAAAGGAATCTTGTCAGATGTGTCTGTATCTTTGTAATGTTGACCAATATAAGGTCATAGCAATTTCAGTTTGCCATTTTCACACTGGCATACGTAGAACATCACCTCTCCTCCTTCAAACTATTTGATCTTATTCAGAAAAGGGATACCCTAATGCTTTTTTAAACAAGAATTTAAAAGCAAAAGAAAAGGAAAAAAATCTTGTTCATTTTAGCACAAACCCAAAAGAAATATATATGGAATATCAGGATGTTTGTTTTAGAAGAAGATTATCCAAAGCCATTCCATTAATTAACAGAGTATTCAGACATTTGGAAATCTACTCTGGAACAAGAGAGAGTCGAATAGCTTAATCAGCCTTTCTTTTTGCCAAACTCTCAGGCTTGCGTGCATGTCTTCTCTGCTCAGCAACACACAACAACACAGGTTCAGGAAGGACTTGCAGATCTAGGCTGTGCACAGTCCTGCTCTGCTCAGGATGTGGTAAAAGGCCGTAGTGTTTTACACACATTTTCAGCATACTTTTCTGAGTGTGAGTGTTTAGTTCTCCCACTTATTTTATGCAACTTTCTCTTCTGTTACACTGGCATGCATATCTGGGAAATGGATGTTCTGGGAGCTGGATGGTGATGACCTGTTACTTAAATGGCTTACTGAATCAGAGTACTGGGATTGGAATATTCTAAGTGTTTATTGGTCATGTCCACAGTCGTGAGTAACAGGGACCAGTTACCATTCCCTTGTCCTAAACCCAAACTGCTCAGTGAGGCTGGCACACACCTGCTGCCCTTGTCCCATCTCATGCCAGGCTGCACACACAGAGCTCAGCACCAACAGCCCCAGCTGTAGTCCCCAAACCCTGCAGACCAAACAAACCAAGCTGCCAGCTGGATGGCAACCTGCAGCCACCATGTGAAGAATGGCTGCAACTACTGTGAGACAGCAATTCTGTAATCTGACTCTTCTCAAAGATGGTAAGTGTCACTGGGTTAACACACCATGACCAAATACATTGTCACTGGTGTCTGTAATGATCCATACTGCTTTATCCCAAGGTGGAAAAATTCCAGAGACAAGTGGTTTGGTCTCCATGTTACTTTTGTGTAATCAAAGCACTGCAGAAACATAAACTGTAAGACTGCTGAGGTTGCCTCCCTTTTGAAACTCAGTTTTTGAGCTTGCACAACCCATTTTGGACTAAAGCAATCAGAGAAAACAAAAAAACTTGCAAAAATTGTACTTCAAAGCTCAACAATTTCTGGTCCAATATAAAATATATATGGAATGCCCACTGAAAGCTGAGATCACTTTTCTGTTCTACAGGAATAGAGATTCAAGGAGCATTATTGACAGAAGCACAGCACTCTTCCCATGCATTTCAGCAATCTCAACCACCAGAGCAGCAACCTAACCATGCTCAGCTGTGAGGCTGTGCTCATGCTCAGAGCTGTCACTGGAAATATTGAAACGCAGTCAGGAATTTATCCTGTTCAACACCCTTCCACACAGTCCAACACAGATAAACACGTTCCAGTGGATCCAATTAATCTCCTAAGGGTTGCTTGGCCTTGCTAACAGCATCTCTCCTGCCTTTTGCTGTCTTCTTTGGAACCAAAACACACAAGTTCAATGGCTTAGCTCTCAGCTTGCATCCCATTTCAGTAGCCAGGTCCAGCTGCGTCTGCAACCAGCCATGTGCTTTCAAACGAGTAGCAACTGCTCCTGACGGCCACAAGAAACGTAAGGAAATCCCTGGGCCAAGCTCAAGCAGACTGGGAGAGGAAGAGAAACTGCTTCCCAAACTGGGCACAGGAAAGTTCCCACAGTGTTTATTGAGAACACAGCATCCAAACCCACCAAATCAGAGTGAATGCATTGCTTCAAAATTCCCAGTAATACTTGCACTGTCCACTCCAGTGGCAATATCTTCAAGGAATGTACCCTCATATATAAGCCAGGTACTCAGTAGGCAGCAAGGATGACACCACTCCTCTGGGAGGTGACAGTCTGCCTAGGTGGATGCAAACTCTGCTATGTCATTTGCTCTCAAGGACAGGGAGTGGCCTAATCTTACGTGTTAGAGCCTCAAGAAAGATTTTTAAAGCTAGTCTTTCTAAAATACTAATTGAGAGAAGACAGGAGGGTAGGAATTTAAACTTGTATGGCACAAACATACATGGCTTGGGTGTCAGAGAAAAGGTCTTGTGAGCTTGAAATGAAGTTTGGCATTGCAATAGTGAGTATGGGAACTTCTTTAGGCACATAGGTGAGAGTTAAAGGTACCATGATACAGCAATGAAACTTCATAGAATCATAGAATACCCTGAGTTGGAGGGTACTCAATGAGATTATAAAAGTCCAACTCTTGGCCCTGCCCAGGACATCCCAAGGACTACGCCATGTGCCTGAGAGCATTGTCCAAACACTTCTTGAACTCTGTCAGGCTGGTGCTGTGACCACTGCCCTGGGGAGCTGTTCCAGTGCCCAACCACCCTCTGGGGGAAGAACCTTTTCCTCATAGCCAGCCTAAACCTCCCCTGGCACAGCTTCATGTAATTCCCTCAGATCTTACCACTGGTCACCAGAGTGAAGAGATCAGCACCTGCCCCTTCGCTTCCCTCATGAGGAAGCTGCAGTCAGCTATTGAGACCACAATTTGCTGATCTCTTAGTAAAAATGTTAAGAAAAAATTTAAATTGCTATACAGATTTTGTGGACAAAGATCAGGACTATTTAGCAAGTTCTTGATGTCTGGGAAGCAAAAAGACTTGTAGAAAAAAGGGAACTAGAATTATCTGTGATGGAAGCTACCCCTGTAACACTGTTAGGGTTTCTCAAACATTATTCTGTAGGCCAATGACTTTGGCCATGATAGAGAAATCTCCTAAAGCCTTCCCCTATGTCATATTTAATGTCATTAGCACAATCTACAAGGATTCTTAGCTTTCTACTTATACAAAATACCATGTTTGTGATGAACTGAGATTAGAACTAAGTGTTTTAAAGAAAATAATAAAAGATTTTGAAAATTTTTATATGACATTCCAAACATGAAAAGCTAAAAAAATTGTCAAAAAATTGTTCTTGGTGTTAGAATGCTACAACAGGTTTTATGCTGATCTGATGTAAATCTTGACCCAATTTATAGTCTTACTTTTGACATAACATGAAATTCACATTGCAAAATCTGTTCAAATTATATTTGGCAAGATTGTTCCTGAAAATCTGAGGGAGACTGCAGCAAGAGCCTTAAAAATGAAATGAGTAAAGGAGTGCTCTGGTGACAACACAGACACACTGCAGGGTCCCATGAAGAATAAAAGCCCTGCCTCACGTATAGCCTTATGTGCCTACGCCACAGTCTTACACATAGCCTCAACCCGGTGTTGGTGGCTACACACAGTCAGATGTCAGCTGTGAACAGGCATTTGCACATTTCACTTGTACCTAGAACAGAAGATAAGCCTGGAGGAACGGCATGTTGGTGAAACCTCACTCATGTCACATAGAAGGCTTGAACTTGATGGGATTTCTGTCTAGAAAAGCTCAGTGCTCAGTGATCTCCAGGTTTAGGTCCTTTGTCTTTCACAAAAGCCTAGTTGTGTAGTGGCACAAACTGGCTGAGTTTAACTAAACAAACCCCAAAATAGCCTCCACAACCAAACAAAAAAAATCCTAAACTGCAACAAAAAAAGAGGGTTATTTGCTAAAGTTTAGATGTTGCTTATACATGTTTCAGAAAGAACAAGCAGTGTTTAGGCTTGGTCAACTGAGAAAAAGTAACTCTGTCTGTAGTACATTAATTCTTGCTTTCCTTTCACACCTTCACATATGTGGGCTGGGTTTCAAAATCCAGACATAAGACTGACAAAACAACAAGTGTGAACTGATCACATAATGTTCATTAAATATGCAGGACATTATTTGATTCTAAAATCTCATGTAAAAGCTTTGCCAATGTAGTTTAAATGACCTTGCTGACGTGAAAAAAAAAACGCCAGTAAAATGGTACTATGAGAAGTACATTAGTGGAAATATTTATTTCTAAAACTATTAATTTGAAGCCATTTGTATCAGGTTCTGTGGGAGAAGGATGAGACCAAGACCAACCTCTTAACTGCCCTCAGTATTCGACATCTGTTTCCTGTGCAATTGCCAAAACCATTAACAGCATCATAAATGAACCCTGACATCAAAATTGCTTTTGTGAATGAAAATAGGATGAAACCAGAAAGTCACCAGCTGTTGAACTTCTGTCTGCTTGGAAACATAGACAGCAAGAATCCAGTTGTTTTCCAAATATTGCACAACTCTGCATGTGAAGGTACACTATGCACAAAGATCTTGTTGGGCTCCTCAGAGTTTTTCTCAAGAATGGATCTTGGTCTTGCTGTATCTCAAATATTAAAACAGGATTATACCGAAAAAGAGAATCTGAGGGAGCAGCCACTACCTGAATACATGCTGCAATGGAGATGGGATATTCACAGACAGAAAAAGTGGGGAACTTTATTTTTTGGTAATAATTTGTGAAGTGAGTAGCTGTAGCTGAACAACGCCAAGATAAAAAGCAGGTATTTAAAATATCTAACAGAAAGATTTGAATTTGTTTCAAAAATATTGCACTGTTTTGCTAAAAGGAAGCTGTTTTCCATTTTCTGTTACATGATCTCTGACATGACAGTATAAACTGACTTTTAGTTTTGGTCATGGCAGAAAAGTTGCATTGTTTTAGAGAGCCCCAATGGGACAGAGAAAGGGTAAAAACAAAGCTAAAAAGAGCCCAATGCTAGAAGCAGATGGAGTTGCCTGAACACTCTTGTGATCACAGTTTGGTTAGCTGTTACTGTCTTCTTCTACTTACAAGAGTAATAATAACATTAAGCCATGGGAAATCAGACTAACCTTAACTGTGGCCCCAGGAAAGAAAAGCCAGTTGCCAGTATCCACAGGATCCAGATTATCTTCTAACACAACTTTTCTGTGAGCAGCATTTATGATCAGGATGTTGTCCAATGCCCAACAGGCTTCATACACATCACCAGCATGAACATAATCCTGTTTCCACTGAAAATGGATGTTCTCCCCTTTAGCATCTTCAGGAAGGTACAAGATGTGGATGATTGTGCTGATGTTGGATGGGGCACTGAAAAACAATGATAGGGAATTAGACCAATTTTAAGTCATAGTCAGGAACACTTTTCCCTCAATTAACACATTTGCTAGGTGTGACACGGTTGTGCTGACATCCCTTGTATGCTGATAAAGCTTCTATGGAGATCAGAAAATACCTGCCCTGAGGCAGAGTCCCACTGGGCGAGGCAGTGCACATCCAGCCCAAACAGGCAGCCCTGATTCAAAGAGAGTGCAAGCTAAGGCAATAAACAACAGATCAGTGCAGATGTTTGGAGAGCAGGAAGACAGAGCAGGACCACATCCATGCTCAGTGCTGGTTACAGATGGTGACTGGGTATGGTCAGGTATTTTGCAGGTATGGCCAAAAGGAAAGTAAAGGAAGCTGATAACCAAAACAGGTCTCACAAAATGTGATTTTTACTTCATCAAAAGAATCTGCTGACTTCTGAAGTCCCTTGAAGATTTGGAGGGAGCAGAATGGTTGGAGAGAAAAGCAGGGAATTTTCTCTGACAAACATGTCCTTCCAATCTCACACCCCTGCTGTCAGGATAATTTTGTGGATGGGGAGGGCCAGATTGTCTTTCTTTCCATATTCTGCTTTAAGAACAATACAGAAGAAACAAGCCATTTGTCCTCTCTCTTGCTGCTGAAAATGGAGAACAAGGGGTGGAGAGTCAGACCTGGAATAATGCTATTAGGCAATGATTAGGACCTTGAGCTTTTCTTCAGACACCTGTCTTCAGAGCTGTTAAAGGATTGAGGTTCACTCCGAAGAAGCTGAGGATGCATGGGAGGCAGGGAGGAGGTGACCTCAACTGACCAAAGGGCTACTCCAGACCATGTGATCCCATGCTCACTATATAAAGTGGGGGAAGAAGGAGGAAGGGGGGATGTTTGGAGTGTTTGTCTCCCCAGGTCACCGTGACATGTGATAGGGGCCCTGCTCTCCTGGAGATGGCTGAACTCCTGCCTGCCCATGTGAATGCACAGCTTTTGCTTTACCTATTAAACTGTGTTTATCTCAACCCACCAGTTCTCTGGCTTTTACCATTCCAGTTCTCTCCCCAGTTCTGCTGGTGGGGGAGTGAGTGCCTGTGTGGGGCTTGGCTGCTGGGGGGGGCTAAACCTCAATAACCACCCAGCAAGTGAATTAGCTACATTCAAACCTCAGGCTGGAAGGAGTTACAAAAGTGAGGTTTGCAAGATGTCGGCTACTCAACGTTCTATCTGCCTTGGTAGTGATGTTTTGAAGGCTGAATAGTTTGTCAGAGACAATCCAGAGCTTTTAGGGAAAAACGGTACCAATAGCTTCCTTTTATAGCAGAAAACAGAGGAACTTCTCTTTTGAAAGCAAAGCAAAATACTGAAAAGCAATTGCCTTTGTCCGATATTCACACCCAGGATCTGCCCCCACGAATGGCCCTGCCCTTGCTAAACGTTGTGTCTGTCACCCTCCAGAGTGGCGCGGGCTGAGGCCTTGTCCCTGCTTCTCCCGGAGCCCACACACAGCACCCGCTCTTCCCCGAGAGATCTCTGCCCTCCCTCCCAGGAGTCCGGAGCTGAAATCCCACTGACACAACACAACACCTCCCTTCACAGCTGCCCTCCTGTCCCATGTCTCCCCAGTTCTCCCACCGTTCCCTGGAGCTGCATGTAGTGCTGTGAAAGTCGCTGAAGCACATTCGAATAAACACTGCAATTCATACGGACCACAGGAGAAACGAGCATCCTTCCATAATTCATCCTCTCCACTTCGCACGACATTGCTCTATTGACCTATTTTCTACTGCTGGCTCCAGCATCAAATTTTAGGAAGGAGAGGTCAAACTGCATGCACATTAACTTCAAAAAAATTTGGTCTCAAGGGCTTGTGTTTGCATCCTCACAACTCTTGAGTTCCCTGGCTTGTAGAGCTATGAGAGCAACTGAGCTGACGTTACGGACTAGATGTGTAATTTTGCATCAGTACGAGAAAAATAGAATGTATTGTATGGTTACTCTGAGGCAACTTCAGTGCCTGCAGTGAATTACTCTTGCTTTATATTTTTCTGAGATAAGAATTAGCACCAATTGTTTTACTAAAATTGAGAATAATTTATGCTTTTTTCAATTAAATTGTAGCCCCACTCCCCCAAGGAGCTGGAGGATGAGATACTGAAACACACAACCTTGCAGCTCGAGTTTTGCTTATTCATCAGAAATTAAGGAGCCTTTTGCTCTGGAAATTGCCTCAATGGACTGAAAATAGGCTCAAGCAAGTCACTTGTATAGCACTGACACTGGGTAATGCAGGAAGGCAGACTGAGATGCTATGAGGACATTACATATGAATAACAGTTTTCTCTTCCCCAGTTGTATAATTATGTTTATATGCCATTGCACAAAATGCCTTTCCTATTGTTACTGAATAAAATATGCTCTCTTAGAAAAATCCATCTCCGACACTGACTCTCTCTTTAAAGGTGTGGATATTGCAATGAAAAGATTTAAATTTTCCATTCATAATCCTTTGCTTTTTCATGTACACCAGTTGGTTTAAAAGCAAGGCACTATTCACCATAATCTTGTTATTACAAGAGCATTAAGAGCCAAGTGTTCATATCAAACTATAAAATGTTTTTATTGAATATTTTAATCTACCAAAGTAGATACTTGCAACATTATAAAATATGGCCATTGATGACATTCAAAATGGTGCTAAAATGCAAAAACTCATCAAAGTTTTGTTTTTTCAGGCACGGGAACCTGCTGGTTATTGGAGTTGCATTTTAAGTGTGAAGTGATTCTCTTACTCCCTTCCCACACACTCAATGGATGAATTTGTGATTTACCAAATCTGGTGGCAGTTCTGCAATTAGCCAGGAATTTCACCCCTCATCTTTTGTATGAACAAGGAGAACTGAACAGTTAACAAATAAAACAAGTTTTAAAAGAGCCAGGTTTAAACACCACCTGCTCAGCTGGAAAACATGAAAATGATTAAAAAGCTGTAACAAACCTAATTTTCTCCAGCTGAATCCAATCTGCAGAACTGTTCTTACTGTAGGACACCGTGATGCTGGGATCTGAGTAACTAAATCGACATGAACCCGATCCTGGGAAAGCAATAAAATGAGAAGTGTTACGACACAATGAAGCATAAATGATTCTCCAATAACCACAGTTGCTGACTGTGCCTTTGTCACCTTATCACTTCTCCCCATTTTAAAGTGCTTTGATTGATGATGAAATTTCCTGTGATCTGTTGCTGAAGGTAAACACAAAATAATGCATGCTTTATGAGTCAGAAATAAAGTGGAAATGATAAATCACAGCAGTGCCATGTAATCTCTGCAAATTTCCCAGGGGAAGCCAAGTAAATTACTTAACACCCCCAACTGCAGGAAAAAACCCACCATCTAATGTTTAAACAAAACCTTCTTATTAGAGAATAATCCACATAGCAGAATTCACAGGGAAAGCAGTAAAAGACTGTTTTTTCATATTATTGTATATATATAAAAAAATCTATAAATAAAAATACAATAAGTGAGAGGAAAATAGACACAGAATTACTTGAGCCAAGAGCAAACGTGCTTTAGGAATTTAAAAGAGCAAAGCTGTAACAAAATTAGTTATTTTAAGGTTGCCTGAAGAAAATTAATTAAGAAATCATCCAATATACTCCCTAGATCCTATAATTAATAACAAACACTTGATGCTGATCTGGGAATCTCAGAACACTTTACAAAAATGAACTAATTAAGCCTTATGGCACTCCTGCAAGGTAGGGTAATATATTTACTTTTGATTTATAAAAGGGTGCCTTCTGGGTGTTGTCACAAAAGATGAGTTTAACAATTAATACATGAGGCAGTCAAAATAACACAAAAACAGGATTGAGAAATTCATCCTAGAAAACATGATAAACAACCTGTGTGGTAATTAAACACACTAAAACCACTATTTTTCCTCACACACCAGATAATTCATCCATCTCAGAAAATTCAATGCTCAGTGAAACAGACACATCCTAGCCTGTGCTCCAAAGGTCAAAATTTCGTAAGCATGTGAGATTCAAAGCAGCAGACATCATGTACTTTCCATGTTTAAGAGAAGCAGCTTTCAATTAAACAGCACCTGTGATGGCATCAGGATACCACTGAGTGAGTACCACAGCTTTGCTCACAGTATGAGTACATATTATATGTGCCACAAGTAGTGTGTTAGGTTTATGTGTGTTTCAGATACTTTCATCCACACTGGAAGTTGTGTAAATACATATTTTAATATATGTATAAATCTATATACACACTGCTGACAATAAAATACTATCATTTTCGAAACTGGGGTGCTTATTTTTGTAAATGAAATAAATGGCCTGATTAAAAAGGTGTTAACCACTTGTACAAGAGAACAACTTACACATTTTAATGGGAACATATGTCATTAAGCACGGTGCTTGCAGCCCCAGCTCCCACGAGGCAGTTCAGATTCACAACTCTCAGCCCTACAGAACTGTTTTTCTGCTCTGAGACACACATCACATACCTCTACAGGGGGAAAACCACTCCAAAACATGGGATGAAGTCCTGTCTCTGTAATTTTGTCTGATACATCCACTAGATTCCTGGAAATGATCCACAAAGTTGCTTTCCTCTATCTTTCACTAATGTTAAATTGCAAATAGAGTAACAGATACTTCCGAGCCACTACAGCTGCGTGTGGTATGTTCAGCTGGTCTGACACATATTCTTGCTGTAAAGAGGCACAGAATAATTAATACTGCAAAGGCAGCAGGACTTTGAATTACCAGCTATGTATCCAAAATGACTACAAAGCAACTGTCTGGTTATATTTTACTGACAAGGCATTTTATTTCTATCACATTAAAACCAAATGTCAGGAAAAGCCTTTGCGTTTCATATTTGCCCATCTGCTGAGATGGTCTACTTTACTGAGTGGCATCTGCTGTTGGTTCCTACTTCTGTGGAATTTAAGAGTTCCAACCCTTAATCACACTCGTTCGTTTTATTTTAGAGGAATTCTGTTCAAAATTCAGGGAACTGCAGCCAGTTTGACCTCTTTGGCCAGTCAGAGGAGGTGAGGTAAAACAGCAACATACTGAGTTTTATGTCAGACAGAAATTAAAAGAACATAATCAGTAAAAATAACCAGCAATATGGACTTTATAACATGTGCCATTCCAGTTAGTGCTACAATCAACTTTTGGTACAGTGCTCTTAAACAAAGCTGAGTCCAAATATGCTGCTTAAAAAGGAGAGAAGGCCAGATTTGCCACACAATCAACATGAGAAATGTTGTCTGTTAGATCTGAACACCCTCAATTATGCAATGAAGATCAAAGTTGTTGCTTAAAAGAAATGGGGCTACTCAGAGAGGGCTTTGCAAGGTAGATGTGGCATTTCACTTGTGAGACTGGAAAAAGAGCAGTGGAGACAATAAAAAGAGGGGAGAAAAATGCTGGGATTTATTATTTTTTTAATAAGCAGGGTGGGTTGTATTAAGATTAAAGTTAATTTGGGAAAGTCCTCAAGTAGCAATTACTGGCTGCAATGACAAATGTGTTTTTATCAGTGTTTAAACCCTCTTTATGTATGTTCTTGACTCAAAACATAAGATAGCAAGATTATTTTTCATATACCTATCTAATTCTGCAAAACTCAAACTGACAATTAAAAAAATTAAAAAGTATGTATCTGGTACTTGAATCTTTTACAAAACTAATATACATCCAATATTACATTAAGAATTTCTTCCCAAGAAAAGGGAGGATAGTGATATATGCAACTGAACTACAGGACAGGGTTTACTGAGATGGTCTTGCGAGTCACTGCCTTTCAATATAATTTTCAATATTACTTTAAATATTGCTATTACTTAATACTATGGCTGTTAGTCCATATCACTGTTATTTCAGTAATCCTAAACTACGATTATTTAAAATACAAATCTGCTTTTTAGATGTTTACCTCTAGCTTGACCAGCAAAGCTATATTCTGACTTTCCACAAATAGGTGATCAGAACTCAAGTAGTAATGTCTCAGGAATGGAGCTTGGGAGGGAGATGTCCTTCCCACTGCTCCCAGAGATGGTAATAGCCAGTTTGTCAGCTCCGAGCAGAGAAGCAGGGGCAGGATATCATGCCACAAATCTTCTCACCTTCCTGTTCTCTGAAGGAAAAGTTGTACATAAAACCTTTTGAATGAGATTAGATTTGGTTTACTTTCTATCAGGAAAGCCCAGGATTTGAGTTAGCCCCGAAAATGGGTAGCAAAACCTGCACAGTGATTACTGTAAACAAGTCTGTGTTAGTAAGCCACTGCATTAGAGAAAAAATGCCGTTTATTTCTTACGATGAGTATGTCACAGCAAACTTGACACCTTGGTAAGGTTATTGCTAGATAAATCTGACTAAGAGTTAGGATTATACTTTCAATATTAAGGGCTTTCGTGTGTAATTATCTATTGGGAGCAGGGGGCACTCCAAACCATCCTCTGTTCAAGAACTGCCAGATTTTTTCTTTACATATATACAAGGCAAGCTTGTCCTTGTGTTTCAGGAACAAAGTATTTTTTTCCTTTGGAGTTATTTTACTCCTTTTGATAGTCTTTCATCTGATGTTCACAGACTTCCAAAACTTTCAGAGAAAAGCTAGAGACAACCTTCATGAATTTGAAATGATACATTTGAAGCTCAGACAGCAATTTTGTCTGTTATCAAAAATTATGAGCAGCTTCAGTTATAGAACCCAGCCATTTTCATGTACTGAATATTCTGGAACACTAATTTATTTGGCTGGTGCTTTACATGTTTGGATTTTTTCCCAAGCCAAATTTCAATAAAATAAAATTTTCTCAAAGTTGAGTCCGGGCACCGATGCTAATAGAAGAGGGTTTTGACTGGCAGAGTATGGGATTGCTAAACATCTCCTGACAGCTGCTTTGTTAATTCTGCTTAGCTAAACAGGAAAGAAGGGAAAAGTGTAACATAAGTATGCTTCTCAGTTGCCTTGCTCCTTGTTCCACAGGACTGGTAACCCATAGCCAGGACCTGACTAGCACTGACCACTCTCAGCGTATCCAATTGAAACAGTAATGGGTTTTGTCTTTTTCAATTTTAGGTTTTGTTAAGCTGATTTTGGTTTCCTCCAAGTCCATCTAAAGTACTGGTGAATATTTTACCTACCTTATTTTTTAAATGTCATGTAGGTAGCATAGCGTTTCAGGAGAGGTGTTATGAAGGCACCACATATGAGCTGTTTGTATCCAGGTATTCAGTTATTTCTATCCAGGCTGACAATAGCAGGCAAAATTAATTCTCACTACAGCTTTGCCTCCAACTGTGTCAGATTTACAGAAACCCAAGTCATACAGCTGTTGGTCTCTAAGATTTCTTAACAACATTGATTAGAAACTGGTGTTTTGCTGAGATAAAACTGGGTGCCATCTGCAAGGGAAGCAATATTTTGCTCCTTATAGAGTGTGACATCCTCCGCCTCTTGACAACCTCTTGATAGCTCCTGCGAGTGGTTCCGTGGATAAGCAGATGAGATATCTAATGCTGGCTTTAAGGAGAATGAGTCTGATGGGGGACTGCACAAGAAAGATTCGCACAAAAATTGTGCAGAAGGGTTTCAATTGTGTCCTGAATGCAGTCTGAAAAGCAAAAGGGTGCTGGGAAGAATCCCTTTTATCTAATGTGAGACGATTACTTTTATTAATATTGTTAATGGGATGAATAATGATTAGTGTTTGCTAAGGATTATAATTTGCTGATATCGCTTGAATTAAGACAAACTGGATAGTATCAATTACTCGTGGTCAAATCTGGCTGGCTTGCTAATAGTTTTTTCCAAAGTAATGAACCACTGTTTGGTATAATGAATGCTCCATGGATTCTGGGTTTTTTTTAGAGGTATGTTTATATTGGCTTTTGATCAAGAACTAAATTATTTTAACCATCTTAAAATACAGAATATTTAGTGCTGGATGTACCAGAAGCACTGGCATAAAAATATGCAATGCACTGTTCATTCCATTCTGCCTCTGAAAACTTCCTCAAGAGAAGGTCACAAGAGCATTTTAATTTTTCTTTGAAGTCACAACTTTGAATTTAGTTACAAATGTGATTTTTAATTATGACTTTTAGATCTTTAGACTGTTTTTAACAGCTTTTCCCTGTTTATAGAATGAATTCAGAGTACAAAGAGATATTTTGAGTGTAAAATATAGTCAAACTAAAAACTGTAACAACTGCATTCTGTGTTGTAATCATAGTCTATCTGTTAATGGAAACAAATACTTTTATGGCTGGCTGCTTTTCTTTCCCTTGTGGGGAAAGGATTTTGACTGTCTGTCCTCTTGTATGTTCTGATAAACAATCTGGAATAAATACCTGACACTAGGGAAAAAAATGCCAATGGTGTTTGCCTTTCATAAAAGTCAGATCTACTTTAACATTAGGAAAAATTACAAATTTTGTAATGCAAAGTCTCAACCATTTATTTTCTGCACATTTCTGAGAGCAGCTAACTTTTGTTCCACTGGCAGATTTAGGCCAGTGTTCCATTTTGGAAATGCTGGGTAGTTATTTACATCTAAATAAAATTAAGGGGCTGATGAGCAGGCTAAAAGCCTCCACTGTAAAACTGTAAAAAGTGAGGAGAAGAATAATTAGTAAATAAATTTGATAAAAATAAATCAGAAGAACTTAGTAAATGAAGTCCTAAAAGTTAATCTGAGGCTAAACTCTAGGAGGATGGGGCCCTGAGCAAGCTGTCCTTGCCCAGCATGTGATCCTGGTGGGAGCACGGAGCAGGTGATCACCCATGGTTCCCTTCCCATCCACCTCCTGCCAGGATTCCCAATAACAGCAGATGTACTTTTTATGAATTAATGCAGCTAATTTCCTTTAGATGAGAAGTCTGAGGAAATACTTATCTAGTTCAACTTCCTCTTAGTCTATTTATATTCAGAGATCTGATGTGCTTCCTGCGCTCACACAAATTTGTTCTCTTCTAATGAACAAGATCAGATCACAAATCATACTGCTTTTTGTGCTGAGAACGTTAAGGAGAGAAAAATAAACCAGGCAGAAAGCTGTATTTCCCTCATGCCAGTTTCCAATTTATTCAGATGTAAAGCTGTTCAGCTATTTATAGTGTCTCTTTCTGAGATACAGACAGCAGGTATGTGCTTGGATAATAAGTCTGTTACCAAATAAATAATTACATGATGCTAAATTTAACCACGTTCTTAAGTGCAGCAACATCATATAACACCTTGCTGAAGGCAAAGTGAGTAAACTCACTTAGACCTGGATGAAATGGACACCCAGGAATGGTAGCTACTGAAACAATAGTATCATTAATGCTCCCAAAATACTTACAACTGTAAGTATTGTATGTCTGACAAAATAGTAACTCCTGTGTTCAGGAAGAATTTTCTACTGGTGCACCCACATTGTACACTTCAACGTTATTGCTGTTAAATAGTTAATGTCAGATTATGTGGAGATTCTCTAAGGGAGAGGGTGACCTTTCAATGAAGCTGGGCAAAATGTAAATGATATCATCTGAAAGTAGTTCAGTAGTACACTAACACATATCAGTAAATAGATGCTTTGTGTAACTGTGTTTAGCAGCCTGGGCCAGCTGCGAAGGTCTCTAATTAAGAAAATGAGCACCATAAGGTGCTGGTAAGGGTATTAAAATACTGCATTAAAATACATGAAGTTTTATTTAAATCTCTACAGTCAGTCCACTCTAGAGAGGCAGTAGAATTGGTCCCAAGAACTGCTGTGTAAAAGGAGATAACTTGAATATACAGATATGAAAGTCCTTTCCTTGGCTGCTTTAGTGAAATTCCCTGGCACCAAGAAAATCTGGAAAATAATTTTTCTCAAGCCAATTCCGAGCTGAGGTGTCTCTCTTTTCTGAAATCATGTGATTGCCTGCCTTTAAATGTATATGCAGGTAGATAACAATTAGTTTGGTAAAAACTGGTTTTTGCAATTCCCGATGGGCTTTTCTGTTTCCATCTGCTCTTACTTTTCAATCCCTCACCTGCTGGAGAAAGAGCCAGGGCTGTTTTGCTGATCTGGGGGCTTCTCAGTTCCGCCACCCCCCCCCTCCCCCCCCCAGTAACTACAGATGCTTTGTTGTTTAATTCAAAAATGGACCTTTTCAATCATACAAAAGTGTTATCTTCATACACTGATATGAGCAGGATCAAGATGAGTCTGTCTGTAATCCAGCATTTATTATTTGCAATGACCGATTCCATAATGGCCCCCGTTTTACTGTGAGGTGCTGGCACAGCCACCTGCCCTGGATCTGAATCCTGAGGCTCTTTATCTTTTCTGTTTTCTCCATGTAGTAAATCTTTAATGCTCACATTTTAATTCCCAACAGTGGCTGAGAAGCCCTGGTACAGAAGTAATAAAGACAATATTTCATTGTAACCTTGGGCTAGCCAAAACAACACAAATCATTTTGCCCCAAGGCCATTAAAATGTCTTTCAAATACAGCATCAACTTTAAACCCTGGTTTCAATCTAGGTATTAATACCTAGGCAGCTCCTCTTGTAAAACTCGGCAAAATCAATAAACACCACCTAACATTTCCACATGCTATGTGAAGAGTACTTGATGATGTTATTTACCTGTCTTATTCTTTCACATTATTTGCAATGTATAACCTATGCATCAGCACAAAGGGCTTTTCCACCAGAAAAGGAAAACTGGTAGGTTTCATGTCAGACAAAAGCAAATGGCAATTTGGGTAGCCAATCAAAAAAGTGTAACATTGTTTTATTGGGGGAAAATGGGAAATGAAGCAAGCAAAAGAAATGCAGAATGGTGAATCACACCAATTTTGGTATTGAATTATATTAAATTCTCAAGATCTTCCCAAATGTATAGGAAAGAAATTAAGACAAAACAGCCTGAGGGTTCAAATATTTTTAATGCCCTGCTCTTGTTGCTTAGAAGGGGCAGAATCTAACTCTAGTAACAATGAATTTGTGGCCACCTGAACTGCCCTTCCCTGCTGGTACCACTATCAACACAACTGTATGGATGTGCCATTTCTTCACTGGAAAACTGGTGCTTCCTGGAAGGCACTGGAGAAAGAGAAATTTGTGTGACTGAAGGAAATCATCCATGCAGGTGACTAAAGCGAGGGAGGTGGGGCTCAACATGCCCAAAACATTTGGTACCACAGCTTCCTCCATGAGGTTGTTTTGTGTTCAGCTAACAAGATAATGATGAATTTAAAAGAACAAGTGCTCCTCCATGCTAAATTCAGAAGGGGTTTATTTTTCATTTTGGTATTTCCCTAGAGACATGTGAGTGAATTTTTATAGCAAATCTGAAGGAAATTTTATCATCTCTATGCAGTTCTGCTGAGGCTATCTCACAAAATGCTATTACAGCATTTGTCAGTCATCCAATAGCTTCTGCTAATTGTAAAACTGACTAAACAAAACCGGAAATTAAGAGAAAATGATCAGCAGTGGTTCTTTCAGCCAAAGCTAAGACCTATATAGCAAAACATGTTTGGACCTGTTCTATCAAGTGGTCTGAATCCAAGCAGAGGATAAACTCCATGAAAACACTACTGTCAATATAACAGCTACCACCAGAACTGAATTAAAACATGAAAAGAACATAAATGATAAATGTCTTCAGACTATTACATGGGGCCATATAAAGTCATTGTTGTTCACAAGGCTGAGCCGAAGTGGAATCGGTTGGGAAGGAGAAGGAATCATCATCCCATGCACATCTCTGCAGAGCCCTCTGGGTGCTGCTCTAGGGGATAGCCCTAGCAGTGAGAGACTGCTGTTTCCTCCACAGAAATACATGGAGCTCAGTGAATCAGCTGCACTATTTATTTTTGCAAGATTATTTTTTATTAATCATGATCTTCTATTTGCTGAGCTTAATAGAGAAGTAATGTGAGTTCTGAAGCAAAAAATCCTGTCAGGTAAGGCCTAATCCAAAGGGCACATTCAACAATTCTGATGATGATGCTGATGATATAATAATAATAATAATAATAATAATAATAATCTGTAGATTGAGCATGCATCAAGGCAAAATACTATTTCCATTATCTACACAAGCAAATAAATTTTATAATTTAATTCTGCAAGACTGCACTGGTAACAAAGGCAAATTGCCACTACAAATAGAAAGTGAAATAAATAAACCTGAAAAAAATGGCATTTTACTTTGTAAAGGTGATAAACACTATCTATGTTTTGTCTTCAACAACCACCACCAAGACCATTAGGCCATGGATTTTTCTGAGTAAAAGAGCTTTCTTCCTAGTGACTTTGATAGTTCAGGGGGAGAAGTAAAGTCTGCTGGTTAATGATTCGCTAACTGGATATCTTAGGGTGAGGCAGGACATGACATGAAAATCCTCTTGGAATCATTATGTCAAAGATCTGCCTCCAAATCAGTGACCCTTACTCATATGCTAATCAAAAGCAATCAATAGCATTACTTTAAATAGTTTTCTGGATTACAGTCACAGAGGACTGTGAAATCAGCAGCATTAAAAACAGACTGTAAATAAACTAAGCCAAATGGAAATTCTTGGTATGTGTGTTGCACAAACACCTCACCTCTTAAAAAACATGACAGCATGAATGTAAAGTCATCACAGGTAATACAATTACTCTGCAGTTAAGTATAGCTGATGGTCTGATAGATTTTAAAAGCTCAGGAAATTTGAAGTGAAGGTAGAGGTGATTACTCAACCAGAAAATAAAGTTGCAAGAGTGGAAAATGTGTTGAACAAGACTGGAGAAATTATTACTTCTGTTACTGATTTAAGTGATTCTACTGTAAGATTGTGAATGAAATATTTATGCATGTAAAAGCACAAAGTTTGGCATTTGATTTCCTTTTGAGGAAGATAGAAAATGGGGACAAAGTGGGTACTCTAGAATGAAGATCACCCTAGCAACATATCTGCACCCTGAATTACCAGAAAGTCCTGAACAGTTGAATACCAATAGTAATATTTCTCAATAATATTTTAACCATATTAAAACCAATAGATACACACATTTATCCTTGCTATGGGGTTCCATTAGAGAGATACTAAGGGAGATTGATAAACTGCTGGCAGGTGTTGTAAGTGATTGTAAGAGATTAATTTAATACATATGGAACCCTGTATGCAATCCTTGTCAAATGCTGTAATTGACAATTAACTTGGTCATCTGATAGATGTTTAGAGAAAATAATTTGGAACAATGGAAGGTGCAATAGCAATAGATGACAGACAAGTGACTGAAGGATGTTAAGGAAGCTAACAACAAACTGCAATTCTCGGTCAGCCCTGAAATAGTTGGGTGGATGATCATTGTAGGTCCCTTCCAACTGAAATGGTTCTATTCTATTCTACCCCAGAAGCAGCAGGAGAAAAGGGCCATTCTTAATCTACAAGTAAGGTCCAAATGCTTGTGGTTCCAGACCAGTGAGCAAATCACAACATGAGTGACCCATCTTCTGGATGATATCTACTGGGATTTTCCTGAGAGGACAAGCAGAGTCCATCTGGCAAAACCACAAAGCATTCTCACAGATTAAAGCCTGCTACTAAAACCTCACTGAAAACCGTTTTTACTGAAGGTTGATGTACTAAATTTGATTCATGTCAAGTCTTTTCTTTAGCAATAGCTAAGGCACTAAGCATATGATCCGTACAGCAAAGATGCCTAAGGAATTTCCAGTTTCAAGGCCTGACAGCCTTCAGGCACTGAAGATCACCTTTGCTCATGCACCTTCAAGTCTTTCATGTTAACAGCAAACAATGCTCTCAGAGAGCAGCCCCTTCCTTGCCAGCTCAGTGGTATTATCAGGGTCCACCAGAAGTTTAGGGACAGGCTTTATTATTTTATTTATTGCAGGAAAAGTAATTTTGCATCATATTGGGATTCTTGTAAGAGGTTTCATTCATTAGGATGAGCATATAGGCCAATATTACACATGTGAAATGACCATATTTAAATACTGCAAATCACATATTTGCCATACAAAGGTAGTTTTGAAGGGGACTGAAAATAAGGATTAATGGTTGACTCAAAGTAAAACCTTTGATTTTAGTAGATTAGGGAACCCAATTTTGCAAAAGTTTGTTATAATAGTATTTTAGAAGGGAGAGTCCAAGTCCAAGCTTTATCTTCAAATAAAGCAAAACACTTTTGAACCTGTGTCTATTTCATTGTTTGCAAGACTAATGGTTTGATCCTTAAGAAACAGAGCGGAAGTGCCAAATGTTTGTAATATTTGAAGGTGTGACCTTCTCAGAAAATTAAAAAACCCCCTTCCCCCATAAACCAATTTTGGTTTAATGTGAAACAGTAGGAAGGTTAGATTTTTTTAGAAAAATAGTGGGGGGAGAAGAATTGCTAATTTGCTCTAGTAATGACAAAGGATCTTTGTGACAATGGCACAAAAGTTGAAGGGAAAGCAATTTTTAAAGTAAGGTTGTGCTTTACAAACATTATGTATTTATCCATTATATGATACTGACAAAGTCGTCCTGTTTTCAGAGGAATGTGAAAAAAATTTCATAATAAAGCTGAAAAGTGAGAGGTTTCCTTATCAAGTTATTCTCATTTTCAAGTACTGTTAAACAGCCAGAAATTATCTACTAATATTAAGACATAAGGAGTGAGCTATGGAACAAAGTTTTTCAAGGCAGTATTTTCCATTAACAATTTTCATGTTGTGACACACACGGCTCCAAGGAGCACCTGCCCTGGAGGCCAGGCTGAGTGCTGATGTTTATCACAGCATCTTCAGCTCCAGCAGAGGCCCTGCTGAGGAAGGAGGGATGGGAAGCACCTGCCAGTGCTGAACTGCCCACACAGAGCCTGCACAGCTCACACACACCACTGCCTCCAGAGCACATGATGAGGAGAACACCCAAGGAACAAGCATAAGCACAACTTGCACACCTCACACCTTGGCATTGCTCCCTCAAAGGCTTTCCTCTTCTCCCCATGGGATTCTATGTCTCTTTTTTCCTGTATTTAGCTCAGTTGCTAATCTCTCAGTGTTATGAGTCACCTTCCACCACAGTAGCCCATGTGAACGACAGATCATGTTCAGCCCTGGGGAAGGCCAGGGATGTAGCTGAGGGGAAAAGGCTCAGGTTTGGAGTGAGAAATAGAGAATATTTCAGCTAATGAATCAGACTAATGTGGCAGCTGAGTCCAGAGGCTTTTGTGCAATATCCTGCAATTCCCAAGCTGTTGAATCAGATGTTCTGGCCTGAGAGAGCCCAAAGGCATTGCTTTAAATATCTCAATTAACAATCCCACTGAACATTACGGAAGCTGCTAGACATGTCAGTGTTAGGTCTTGGAGAAATGTAGTGATGGATGATTAAGACATTTGAAGTAATCAAAATTTTCTGTACTCTTGGCGCAGAGTGCATAAATGTAAATACCACCCCAGCCCTGGACCAGCTCTGAGTGGATGCTGCATGACAGATGAGTTCCTCTCATTCAGAAAGGGTACTGTACATTAATGTTGTCCTGTGTGCTGAAAATGCCTTACTAATTACATTTTCATCCTAATTAAGCCTTCTTAAGTGCACCTTTTCAACTGCCTTAAAGAACAAAACTACCAAATGTGTGATACATGAAGGAAACCACACAGAATATCAGCTAATGAAAAATTCACTAGTCGGTTACCCTTCCTGACCACAGAGTTTAAAAGGATCTGGAATTTATGGTGAAAGAAGAACCTTCTCTTTTTTACCTTCATTTCCTAGTTCTCTACTGTCTATATACCTGCAAATACAAAATTCCATCTGATAATTAGTGGCAAGAGAAATTAAAGGGTGTGCTCTTTCATGAGGCCAAAGCTATGTGACAGATTTAACATAAAGATACCCCCAAAAGGCTACAGCTTAAGCTATTCCATGGTTGATAGAAAGTGGTAAACATTCTTTTAAAAAAATGGCAATTCCCTTGGATCAATCCCTAAAAAGGGTTATGATTAAATTGGACGTTTGGGAATGAGCTGGAAACTGGATTCTAAAGCCAAGTAGTGCTGAGCTCAGCAGCAGTCCCCTGGCTCATGCTGGCTTCTATCAGTTACGAAACCAATCTGCATTGTATTTCAAACTCAACACAGGCACATGGGGAAATATGATACATTTTCAGCTGGAGACTGAAATTTGATTTACTTGGATGTGCATCCACCCCTCTCCTGCTCCATCATACTGAGGACTTTACTGGTTCCTACTGGTACGGGTTCAGGTATTCTTAAGATATATTCATGACAATCCTGCCATGTAGAGTATTTCCTGCTCAGCCTTTTCTTACCCCTTTTTTATTTGACCTTTTCCATCTGATAGGCACAAATGCTCCTAGTGAAATATAAAGTCTCATTTTGAAACTTCTGGGAGCCTGCACCCTTCTGCAGTTCACCTGCAGCAGATACCAGGCACTGGGCTGTGCCAGCAAACATACACCTACCAATCCATTCACCTTACCCTGCTGTTAACCACCCTGGGTCACTGCAAAAATAATCCAAAGAAGATTTCTGTAAATTTTCATGGAAAGTGAAATGCCTCCATCATTGCAAACTTGCAGCTTTATAGAGGTCACATCTCCTTGTGCTTCTGCCAGTGAGCAACACATCCCAGTGTACCAAGTGAGCTGCTACCCTTCCACTCTCTGAATGAAACTGCAGGGCAGCAACAGGATGGTTTTCATCTGAGGCACCCAATATTTATGCAGTAATTCAGTCAAGGATTGGATACATTTTTCTTTTTTTTTTAAACCAGTAATTCAAAATAAAAGGATGGATAACCGGTCCTTAGATATATTAACATTGCAGTCAGTTGCAGGTACTGATGACTTCAAATACCCCAAAGAACAACTTAAGGTAAAAAGCAAATTTAAATGATGTATTTCTGAGCCTTCTAGGATTTTGATGTCCAATCCATTAAAAAACCCAAGCTGTTTGCCAAGCTACATGATTGTTCTTATTTTCAACTGAGATTTCCAGAGTTTAATCACAAGTCTCTTGAGATACTTTTGGAGAATTACTTTTTTAAAAATAGGAATATGATTTGGAAACACATGTCCAGGGTCCACAGAGGAAGCAGGCTACATTTCCTGCTTGCATTTTTATTGAACCATTTATATCAAAAGAACATTTTTCCTTCCGATATTGAACATTGAGATATGAGTTAACAAATTAGGTGTGTTCCAAATTTCCCCTCAACCCAAGCCACAGCCTCCACCATAATTTATAGCCACAACTGCACAGTGAAATGTGTAATAACTCACAGCATTCTAAGTAATACAGCATACAACCATGCTGTTGATAATGTGGACTTAATAGCATTTACTCTTCATCTGCCCCACCTATTCTCTTTGTACAAATGTGTTAAAACTAGCACTGCCTAGGTGTAACTTGGAATGTATCAGGGGGGTTAATGTTAAAACCCTTCATTTTTTATTTAGAAACCATAATCACACTTCAGAGAAAGAGCAAGAAATTATTGTGTTAAACATCAGGTTATAAAATAGGGGAAAAAACCAAAACTCAAACATGGCTCATCAGAGTATCCACTGGAGTTTTTCATTTCCAAGATTTAAAAGACTATCTCCATATCAGGAGATGAATAAATACACTGCAGTTTGAAAAAGATTTATTTAATCCCTCATGTTGAGTGTAACATCAACCAGAAAGGTAACCCTAAATTGTAGGGCCATTTTCCTTTGCAGAAATGACTTTTTGCCCTTTCTCGGGTGAAAGAGTAATTTAAACTTACCAAGGGAAAATTGAAGGACGGATGCAGTAGTTGTGTTAAGGCCAGTGGTGGTCTATGGGAAGAAAAGCAAATAGTTTTGTTAGATCAGCAAAAGAATACATTCATTGCTTGTTTTTCTTTGAAAGCATGGAAAACCTCTAGATACCTACATCTCCAGTGCATAGGACTGTTAATCACTAGCCCTTTCAGGGTGAGTGATCATGGACATTTTTGTTATGTCATTTTGATTATTGAAATCTCATCATATGTCAAAGCCAGAAATTTTTTCCACCATACTAATGTCTACAAAAAACCCCACATTTTTATGCAACACTGGCATTTGATCACTGTTTAGAAGATTGAAAAAATGAACTCTGTGGTCTATGGTCAGCTTAGTGTAAATCTGTACACGTGGAATGGTTCTCACTTTTCCCAGCACAGAACAAGGACTAAAAATGATCATAAATAAATAATAAAAATAACATTAAGTAAACCTAAAATAATGAAACATTAGGAGGAAACAACAGAACTTAAACCTTACACACCAAAGCAAACAAAAAACCTTGGTGATACTATATGGTATGTACAGTGAAATATTGTAGCAGCAGTTACCCACTGCCGGCATCCAGCCAAGACCTAGAAAGAGACAGAAAACACCAGCAGCTCACCCTGTACTCAGAGCACCACCTTCCTTTGAGGCCTCTCTTTCTCCCTTCTTCGAATGCCTCCATATTTCAGTAGTTCAAATTAGAATAGTTCTCCTAAAAATGCTATAAAATAAAAAGCCCTAGTGTGTTGTGAAGGACACCTAATTCTTTTCAATCTATTTTGAAAGTTGGATTTAACAATACTTCTACTTAAGCAAGGTATGCTATGGTGGTGATGCAGAAGAGCAAAAGGGACTGGACTTCTTCCAGTACCAGTGCACACCTAGTTGAGGTATTCATTAAATGATGCCTCTGAAAATAATGGATGGAGATCTGCATGAGTTGGCATGAGGTTTTGGTGTGTTTTGTTTCTTTTCTACATACTTATTACATACACAAAAGAATTTCTTATAAATATTAAGGAATGGGATCATCACTGAAATGCACTGAAGATTAGCTGATAAAAAGACTACATGTCCTAACAGGTAATTTTAGTTTTTAAACAAGAATAGGGATGCTACATGTACATAACCCCTTAAAAATTCAGTCACATTCCCATTTAAGTAATTCTGTCAGGATCAATTCAGTATTAGGTATCACACTTATCATGCCAAATAATAAATTGCTTTCTGATTTGAGTTGAGAGCACCTATTATATTAGTTTTCATTCAATTAATTATGTTGTGCAAGTCATAATTTGAAAACAAAACCTTTATTGAGGTTCAGTAGCTCATATCACCAAGAAATTAAACATATCAGTTATCACAGAAGAGGCATTCATGTAGACTTAGACTGTGTTGTGAATCATTTCAGCAAAGCTTTGGGAAAAAGCATTAGACTTACTAAAAACTTTTTGCAAAATTCTGCATAGGACTGCTTAGTTCAGACACTGCAGAGAGCATGGTAGGGAGCCTTTAGTAGATATTTTCCTTTGCTTGCAACATCTCTGATGCTATACACCTTTCCAGGATTTTGCCAGCTGTAAATTCTCACCAACAGACAGAGACAGTTGGTATTAAAAACCCTTTGCCTGCAGTAACAGGTGGCTATTGGAAATCAGAAGAAAAGGAGGAGGTCAAGATAGCAAACCAGCAGCTGCTAGAGCTGTTGATATATTTTGCAAATGCAACTCTTCTTGACTAAGTATTTTAAAGCAGTAATTAATGTATTAGGAGCCATTAGCAGGAGCAGAGATTTAATGGTCCATTTCAAGCAGGGACAGAATAGGATTAATGAAAATCATGGAGAAATGAAACAGGTTTTAAAATTTGTGACAGAAAGAGATATGTTGAGAAATTGCCAAAACAACTACAAATGAGAAACGGGTTGGTTCTAAGACAACAGGTATGTCCATACTCAAAAATAAAACTAGATCACACCTCTGGCCTGAACACTGTCTTGTGCTCATCCATAATGTTAAGCCATTAGCATGTTCCTGCAGAAGAATTTGATTTTTCTGCAACACTGCCATAATAGTTATAGATACTTTAATTTTTAGGCTGGTAACTGATTATAAGCATGACGATTTTTTCAGCTGATTATTTAATCACACCACTTTGGTATCATAAAAAATTTTTTTCCAAATTCCTGATGCCACAGTAGTGCTACTTTATCACACAGGTGACAAATACAGTCCAAGACTGGATTTTGAAGCCAATTCCTGATTGCTTAGGGTAGTCTAAATTGCTAATCAGCAGGGAGAAGACAGCTAGTGAATGACAGTTCAAAACCCTGGGGTCTGGGACCCTGGGTTTGTTAAATGTCATAAATAGATTTTTTTCCAAGTAGTGTTACCTGTGCTCAGTACTACAACTAAAAATGTAAAAAATGGAAAATCATCCTAGTGGTGTGACTTCCCTTTTGCACAGGACATAAATGAATGCATGCCTTCTCAAGGCAGTTAGCAAAGCCTAGCATATTCAAACAGGATGCAAAGTAGCAGAGAGGCCATTTAACATCCCTGACAGGATTCCCTGGCTGGGGCTGGCTGCGAGGGAAATTCTCCTTTCTCTGTAAAATCTCTAAATTAGTTTTATATGTGTTTATGACTTTTATGCACCGCATCAGCAATATCTACATTGCATTTGTGTAATTCTGGTCCCAGTGAAGGATGTAAAATTAACAGACTTGTTAATTGTTAAATGTTAAAATGTTAAATTGTTAAATGGGAAATGTTAAAATTTCAGACTTGTCAGTGTCTGAAATGAAGGGAAGATGCCTGGCCAAAACCACTTCTGTTTTATGGCCCTCTTCCATGTTTGCTCTTCAAATAGCTCTAATCAGCCTCTCCCTCCATTCAGAAGACTGTTGAAAACATGAAAATTAATTTTGAATTACATGGGCTTTGATCTGGCCTTTTAATTTTTCAGTTCTTTCCAGAACTCCCCTTTTATGTACATTATTGCAGCTAGCTGCCCAGCATCAGCATGTGGGCATTGGTTTATGTATTGCAATTCATTTTCCACACCCAATGACCCCGAGTTAATGCAAATTGTACCATGTTGTTTCTTACAGCAATTTTATGACCAAACTACTCCCCAACAAAATTAATTCTGTCCCATTCATCATGAGTCAATCTGTTACATACACTTCTCTGAGACTGGCAGGTGCTTGCTCCAGGCTGCATTTAAGTCTGTAGGATGCATTGTTCGCAAGTGATGTTTTACAACCAAATTAACATTTGTCAACAGGGACAAGAAAAAACAGGACAAGACTAATAAAATAATAAAAGAGACATGAATCCTGTCTCTATTTAATTGTTGGATATAAAAAGAGAATGCCAGTTTGACAACACAGTTCTATGTCCTTGACTTTTCAGTATTTCAGAGATACTTTAAATGACTTGGATGCATGCTGGATCAAGAGACTGTCCCTTGCAAACTATTGCAATAACCTTTGGTTAGCATTTACCATTTAAAACACTGGGATGTTCCTGGGAGCATTCTATGGGCTTATCACCTTGCTCAAGAGCCTCTCTGCCAAAAACTGAACTTTCAAAGCACACCAACATCTCTGCAGCTGACATGCTTCATAGCCTGCAGCCCGAGCCCCAGCAGACGAGGCAGCCTTCACTTACCAGCTCTCTGGGACCGTATGGCTCGCAGAACGTGGCAGCGTTGCCGTGCATTATCACTCCGCAGTGCTCCCCAACCTCGCAGTTACTGCACTCAGACCTGCAGGGAGAGCACACCGTGTTCAGAGTGGAAACCAGAGACTGCATGTTTGAGACTGCTGGAAACTGTAAAATCAGACCGCTGTGTCTCAGTGCTCAAACTGGATTGTTTGTTATCATGATGCTGAACAAAGGTCGGGCAGCTGTAAGAATGATCCACTAGATCTCCCTCTTGTGAAAGGCCCTGGTGAGTTAGTACTTGCTCTCTGCAAACTGCCCCTCCTCTAAAGAGGGATGTCCCTGCTCACTGAATGTGAAACATCTCACCATGGGAAACCAAGTTGAAATCTTACATGTATAATTTACCCTGAAGCTACTCTTCTCACAAAATCCTTGTGAACATTTGATTTACCATATGTAAACCCACCATCATGGAGTTACCATAAAGAACAGCTGAGGACAAGGGGCTGGGATCAGCCCCTCTCCTGCTTGCAGGGTTGTTTCCCTAAAAGTCGGGCTTGAGGCTGCAGTGTGACATGGTACTGCTGTTGCTTCTATTTGTATTTGTCATATCCCATATTCCTAGTAACAGAGTTGCCACTCTGCTCACCTTTTAGGGGAAAAACTATGAAGAAATATTATGAGAGGCTTGTAAGTGCTGCAGAGACAGGTAAGTACAGTACACCTCCCCTGATATTTCTTAATTTAATATGAAGGACTTTGTGGGCAGCCTGACTGCAAAATACAGGGAAAGGGCTGTCTCCCCCACCTTCTAGGATCAGGGTATCAGATGGACCACATTTTCAAAAAATATTGGATATACTCCTGGTCCCCAACAAGCTTCCTGCAGTAGTGATGACCAACATTGCCTTTTGGCACCCAAAGCTCAACTTAAACATCAAACGTACAGGGAAATATTTACTCCAGAAAAAAAGTCAGACACAAAAAATATTTGAGTTGTTTTACCTGTATGAGTGTGCCAATGAAGTAATTCAGCAATTCACATTGATAGCATTTAGGATTTTGGATTTAAGCACCAAAATAAAATATTCCAATAAAGTAATATAGTTCCAATCAACTTCAGTGAATTAATATTTACTTATAGAAGCACAGTGAGCAAATAATTTTGTTTCTCAATAAAAGGCAAGAAGAGAGCACGTGAGTGAATAAAATGGTACTTTCAGAGAAAGCACAGAAGCAGAGTTCACAGAGGACATGTTTTATTGCTATCTAAATTTCACCTGATCCCAAAGTTCTGACAACTGAAGAGCAGAGGGACAGGAACTAGAAGAATTCCTGGAATTCTGTAGGATTCTGGCTGCTATAAAAATTATTTTCATTGTCTGCCTCTACATTTTTGAATTTTATAGTGGAGCATCTACCCAAACTCTTGATATGTGCAAGGAGACAGACAAGGCAGGAAAACTTTGCCATGAATACTTTGTAGGGACCACTTAGTCCTTCCTGAAAGATCAGGCTACATAATCCAAGGGGTATTTTAATTCTGCATCTCTCATATTTCAATGAATAAAAAGTGATTCATCTGTTCTACTTCTGTAACGTGGTCTAGGAAATATTGTCTGGAAATCCAGAAACACTGTCCTGCTAATACAGCAGTTTCATCATCGTTTGTCTTTTCTAGGATGACTCCTCTCATACAAAATTGAATGGCTGTTAGTAATCCTGATTCAAACCTTTGTGCTCCCTTTGAAATGCATTACCTTTGACAATAAACTGCTCATTAGCTTGACAAGAATGCATGAAGAGCAAGATAATTGATCTGCTGTTCCTCAGATCATTGTTGTAGTACTACGTGTTTAGAAATGATCCAGTTTGCTCCTCTCCTGGTGCAGACAGGAAAGTTAATTTCTTTTCTATTTATACAAACAGAAGACAGTATTTGCCCTGGCTGGGTGCAGATTTCTGCATTATCTTTCTCACCTGCCTGGTCTAAAATCTTAGCAAATTAAAATCACTTCAACTCTCTCTTCACAGCTGGTCCTTGCTGCCACTGCTGACATGTGTCACATTTATCAAGATGACTTCTCTGCAGACCTGCCATCACTCTCATCTCTGGCTTAGAGAGTCTCACCTCTCTCTGCTATTGTTCTTCACTTTGCTGAAGGGGAAACATCTGCTGTTTCCCCACCCCTATTTGTCATTTCTTTTCCCTCTACAATACCTGAGTATGTGGACATTATATTGACTGATGTCTTTTGTGATGTCTGAACCATAAAGAAGATAAACACCTCAAACTGCCAAGAGATTTTTAAACATAAATCTTTCTGAAGTTTAATCCCACAGTTTTAGTGCAATTTGGAAACCACTTTAGGACCTCTCTCTCCTGTCACAAAGCTTTCCTCAACCTCTTTGCCACTGGAAATATCACTGTACCTGTACATTTCTCATATGCCATGAAGAAGTGATGACCAAGAGAATCTCTATTTCTTATTGATTGATTTTACATGCTCAGCTATTCTTCATATCATCTTTGACAAGTGTGCCTTCTCTAAGTGACTGCTGCTTGGCTTTGAGATGAAACATGACATCAGATTGGGAAGGAGAGTTTAGCCAGCAATACACTTCTGTACAGGCTCTTTCTCTTTTAAATGTACTGAACCCCCTTTTTTCTACAGTTCTACTATGAAAACTGTTTTATACAGAAACATACATTAATGCCAGCATTTATTCTTTACTAATTTATGCATCTTCTTAACATTAAATCATTTATCATCAGTTTAAACAGACTTTTTTATTTTTACATTTGTTCTTGTTTGGCCTGGTTTAGTTCTTATATAGCACCTTTTTTTATACTCTCCACTGCAGTTTTATGAGGTTACATGGAGGCAAGATGGTCACAGGAACAGGTGCTCAATGGCCTAGACAGTCTTCTTCACACCACACATATTGGACCTCTACTCCTCCAGCCATTCCCTGGCAAGCAGTACATGGTGCAGATTCCCTTCCCATACTGAAGAAATCGGTTACTTCCATGGCTCCTGAGCTTTTTGATCTAACAGTGTCCTGTCAGTTTTCAGAAAGTCTCATGGACACTAATCACCTGTATTATTGTGCTTCTAATTAAAAAATGCACTAAACATTACTTTATGGTTAGTTCCACAAGTCAACAGTGACTGGCTGAGCATGGGCATTGGTGCTGCTTTTACAGTGGTGTGGGAATCACTTACCTACCTTCGCTTCCACAGCTAGTACGTCAGATATTTAATATATTGGGCATTTATGATTGTGTGAAGCATATTTGTTTCACAAGACTAGAAATCTTTGTAACGTTGGCAGCAAATAAAATCCAAGAAATGAGGAAATCTTTGCTTAAGTAAGCAGACTTCTGCCTATGGGTTGGGGACTTTGGAAATGACCATATTCTGACATGACTGGACACTGGAAGAAAATATGAGTTGGACAAACCACACAAGAAAATCCTCAACATGTGTGGGTTCCCAAGAAAATGAGAAAGAGGAGACATGCTCCCATTCCTGCATTCCCAGCAGAGAAATCCTCCTTCTTTGTTCTCCTTATGTGTCCACTCCTGTTGCCTCCTTCTCTCCCTGTCCCTTTCCCACTTTAGCAATTTCTCCTGTTTTCTTTCAATCACCAAATTTTGATTTAGGTTAGGAACTGTGGTGCTGTGATTTTTCTTTTACAAAGAGCCTTATCCCAACCTTCCCCTTCTCTTCCTTCTGCAGCTCCAAAAACACTCGTAGCTGCTCCTCCCCTGTTTCTGAGCCTCCAAAGAAACAGATGGCTGCTGGGAAGAATGTGTCTTTTAATGCATTTGAAAGAGCAGAATTCCATAAAAACCAGGCAGTCACTCTCAAAATCATAGAGTGCCCTTGTGCAAAATACTTATTTGATGTGAGGCCTGTCCCAGCAATGGAGTGACACACAGGCTCTGCTGGGAAACATAAAATTGGACACACAGAGAGGCTATAAACTGCTTAGCTGGTGCACTTGGATGGTACATCTCTGCCAGAGCTGCACATGCCAGAAGGGGAATCAGGAGGAGTGGGAAAATATTCATCGCTTCCAAGCCAGTGTTATTTAGGATTTGGGAAGAAAAGATTGTAGGAAAACACAAACACTTCTCTTTTCATCTGTACACAAATAATGGCTTCAGAAACGATAAGGGTGGCTCAGTGTAAGTGGCCCCATGGCACGGCCCTGCTGGGGTGTCTGCACACACGAGGCAGCTGTTCCGCACAGACCAGACTGAGCAGGGCTGGAAATACTGCTCCAGGACTCACTGCAATTGTTTGTGATAAAGATGGGATTTTAGCAGCTGCCAGGGGAAAAAATTCAATTTTAGGGTGGATGGCAACAACTGTTAATAATTCCTGATTTTACTCCCACTAGACAATCAAATGAGAGTGAGCTTTCTGCCACTAAGCGGGTCTTCACTGGAGGCAGAGCTACTGCAGAAATCCTTTGTGCAGAAAAGCTCACGATAGCTCATTATGGTTTTCTTTTATTTGTGCTACGTGTCTACTTAGCACTGCTGAAAATGCTGGCTTTCTGCTTTTAAGGGAAAATCTGTTTCAGGATTGTGGTGAGTTTTGGGACTCTCTCCCAGCACCCACCTCTCTGCACTGACTCACCAAACAAGGTGGGCAAAGTTTATTCCAGAGAGACCAAATCCAAATCCTGGGGAAAAAAGGAGCAGAAGACTGGGGGCTCTTTTAGTCTGAAATTTCTCTGCTGATTCTTCTATAAGCAAGGATGAATTTAAAGTTGAGAGCAATGGATAAATAAATTATGGAGGCTCCCAACAGACAAGCCCTCTGTGAGTTATGAGGCATCTGCAGGGAAATAATGCCTCTTCTCATTTCTTCCCACTCAAGTCCATTTAACACACTGCTGCTAAAGCTATCTACCTTGGCAGCTATTCTGCAACCCATTAAGAGTCCTTTATCTGTTCATACCCATAAAGAAAGAGGGGTTTTTATGTTGTAGTATTGCAGGTCCTTAATGCCACTAGTCCAGAAAAACATTTAAAGAGCTGACACAAAAGGAACAAAAGGAGCAAAAATTGTAGGCACGTATTAAAAACTATTAAAATGAGTATGTACGAAATAAAAATATCCATAAAATTCTGTAAACTACAGCATCTTTGCATGAGATGGTTAAGCTATGAAAGACCTGCACAGACGGGAAGTTGTGGCAGTCCTTAATAAAAAGGAAAATTAAGTCAAATGTCACAGAACAAATGTAATAACTAACAAATGTAGGTAAGTGCTAAAATGCTCATCAAGGATTTATTTGGACAAGATAAACTAACCCAGTAAAATATTTGTGTGTCTTGTATGAACTAAAACAATAGTTATATTTATGAAATAGGATTGGAAGAAATAGAAAACTCAGAAACAATCTTATACACAAAAAGGAGGCTACAACCTTCAAAAGTTCGTATCAAGACCAAGAGATGGTAATTTATCTGGGTGTTACATACTGTATATATATACTCACTATACAGAATAGAATCAGTTTTGTACAAAGAAAGATGTGTAACTTCCTCTTCTGTGACATTGTACACATACATCATATGAAATGGTCCTCTACCTCTGTGATCAGTGTGGTGCTAAAATTACTAATATTTAGGATTCAGAGGTGTAAGAGTTATCTTTGCTAAAAGAACACTCCTTTTGCCTAAA
Organism: Corvus moneduloides; assembly: GCF_009650955.1. Taxonomy (NCBI): domain Eukaryota; kingdom Metazoa; phylum Chordata; class Aves; order Passeriformes; family Corvidae; genus Corvus; species Corvus moneduloides. The sequence continues at coordinate 62,247,594 of NC_045479.1, read as the reverse complement.
AGCTAACAGTCTGCAACTGTTTCCAACTCCCCTCCTCTGAGCTAAGGCAGCACCAGGGGGTCGCTCCTGTAGGCTCCACCAACAGTCATCTCTCCATGTTGTCCTGTTATTTACTGTTGGACAACTTAGGACTGTGGCAGTGACTTAAGGAGTCCATCCATCCCAGGGATGGCTATTTCACTGTATTAACATTGAAGTGATTATTTTTCCTCAGCTCTTCCCTTGTTTTCTGAACCAGTGCATGGGTTGGGTCTCTGCAATCACTTGGCAGAGAATGAGGAAGCAGAGGGAGAAATGAAGTCTGAGAGCTCTCTCACTATGGTCACAGTTCATAAAGCTGCTGCCTGACCTGTCCTAAGCTGTACTTGCCTTATTGTGCATGTGAGTGTTGAGATTCTTCTATAGCACCTACTGGTTAAAGAATGATAACATCTTGTGCTGGCTGTTTCAGACATAGACTGTGATAATATGAGTGACCCTATTCAGGAATCCCCAAAACTCCCAAACCCTAGCAATTGGGAGTTGCTACATAGAACTTAGAAGGGAAAGGTTTTCCTTCTTATACAATACAAAAGATTTGAAAAAGTGTGCCTTTCATAAAAAAAAGGGAAAAAAAATTCAACCTTGAACATTTTCATAAAAATTAGACAGAGGTATTTAATTCAGTTGGGGGTTTTGGGGGGGTTCTCATGATTTTTTTAATCATTTGGAAACACTTCAGTTTGGAAGGAATTTTTGCTATAGTTAGCTTCACCAAAAACAGGTACAACATAAAATTAAAAAAAAATTTGAAACAATAAAGTTTAATTATTGAAATTCTTCTCCTTTTTTTGATGAAAAGCTGTGTTTTCAGGAAACCAGAATACTCATTCATAAATATTCACTGAGCTCAGCTCTAGTCCTTCTATTTTTGGATTAGTTAAAAATTTGAAATCAACAAGAATTTGTCACCCACTTCAATGGGCTTAGAATTTCTCAGTCCCTCATTAATAAATTAATTAATAAACCAAAATGTTTAGGTCCTAATGAAGCAAACCCACACTTAAGTTTATACTCCACTTCATTCAATAAATATAATGTTTTCATTTGCTCAAATGCATGTAGAGGAGCGCAGAAGTCGGAAACTCACCACATGGTAGGATTCAATTCTTGCTGATGGTAAGAGTCAAAGTCATCTCGTAAGATAATGCTGTCACTGTGCATTTCAGCTGCAAAGAAAATAAAACAGTACATGAAAAATAATCCAGTGCAATCATCCCATGCTTTCTAAATATTACCTTAGCTAGGGTTAAAGTAATGCATTGTAAAATCTGCTTTTTAGGTTATTCTAGTTATAAAACCTGTGGTTTCTTAGTTACAGGGTTTTTTGCTTGCTATGGATCATAGTATCACAAAAAATTAAGAAGTGCCCCCATCATGAAAGTGTGATGGCTATGGAAAGATGAAGTCACCAAGTACATAATAAATCTTTTAAGAACTTTTGTTCCAAATTGTTGGTTTTCTGAATGTTTAGAAAAAAATCCTTCCAAATCCAGATTTTGAAAACATGGGAACAAGAATGGATGAGAAGTCCTAATGAGTCCTACAGCTCTTATAGTCAGGGGATGCATTCTGAAAATTCATACGCAAAAATCCGTGAGCTCATTGGAATTTCTCTGCTGCTATCGGCAGACCTGGCAGTAAAGGCCAACTCATCTGAGGAACTTAAACTGTGAGTTACATTATGCAAGTATTTCTCACCACTGTTCTGCAAACTTTGGACTCCAATATTCCACCTAGATTTACTGTCTCATTTATGTATGAGGACCAATAAACTCACTTAAAATCCCAAATCTTTGGCACCTGTGATTGTATTAGACAGAGCCTTCTCTACAAATACTTCCACTAAATGAATGAAGTAACTGTCACTTGCTATTCAAACTAAGCAAGAATGCCAGAATCTGTCCTGGACTAATCAAATTGCAGCACAAGGGTTGGTGGGTGCAGGGATGGAGAGCAGGAGCAGCAGTGCCTTGCTCTGGGGTCCACCTTGGAGGTGCACTGGCACAAAATCTTCCTCACAGTAATGTTGCTCTGGTGTGAGGTGCTGTCCCACACTGAGGGTTATGGGTCATAGAATCAGAGAATGGTTTGGGTTGAAAGGGACCTTGAAGACCATCTAATTCTAATGCCTCTGGCATGGGCAGTGACACCTCTCAGATTGTTCAAAATCACATCCAACCTGACCTTGAACACTTCCAGGGATGGGGCATCCACAGCTTCTCTGGCAACCTATTCCAGTGTCTCACCACCCTTACAATAAAGATTTTCTTCCTGATAGTTAATCTAAACCTGCATTCTTTCAGTTTGAAACCCTTTATTTCCCCTTGTCCTATTACCACAAGCCCTTGTAAAAAATTCCTCTCCAGCTTTCTTGTAGCCCCTTTAAGCTTTAATGTCTCTCTGAAACCTTCCCTTCTCCAGGCAGAACAACCCCAACTCTTCCAGCCTGTTTTCATAGCAGGGGTGCTCCAGTCCTGGTTCTCATGCAAACAGATGCTCTAATGCATAACTAGGAAAAAAAGCCCTGCAGCATGGTATACTCACACTGCAAGGATTCAAAGGCAATAAAGAGCAATAAAAATCACAATGAAGAAACAACTAATCAGAATTAGACACAATTCAATTCATTTTATATGAATCTCATTTTTATTTGAATTCCTCAGACCTATTTTCGTGTGACCTTACAGGTTTTTTATTATAATAAAATCAGTGATTCTGATTTTAAGTAGTAAGAATGATAAATCACCTACCTAGGTGAGGATGTAAGGGAGCTTCTGTTGGGGCTGTGGAAAACAAAGACACATGCATGAATATCTGCTATGATCAGGGCTCAATTGCAGCATTAAAAATCGATTCAGCTTAAAACAAATTGTACAGTACATATTCTCTTAAGTCAGTTATCCCGATAGCTTAATTGTGAAAAACATGATAGACCCCAAAAGTTACAAAAATATAATAGGAAAACTAAAATAATTATTCTCTTGATTAAAATAAGCATCAAAATAAATGAAAGTCAGTACTAGTTTTACAGCAAGGTAAAAAGATCACTTCTAGTCTAGAATTATGAGATATTATTAAAAATAATTTGGCTTGGGGTTCAAGGATTAACAAAGAGAGTGGGAATTAGGCTGAACAAGAGAAATAGTCTCGGGGTGGCAAAAAATGCCACGCTTTGATTTTTTATACTGCACTGAACATTTTACTGGGCATATTATTGGGGGAAATAATCCAAATATTCCTAGGGCAACAAGTAACAGATTGACTCTGTAAATCACTGTATCAAACACTTCTATCAAAGCGTGTTTTTGCAGGCAATGCTGATCAATTCCCCAGTAGGTCTCTGTCTCCCAAGAAACAGCAAAATGTTGTAAAGACATACTGCATGAGGAGCATATGTGTGAAATGGCACAATTTTATTAAGTAATCTTCTACCAAAAATTTGAGAGGAGTCTTGGTGTAGCATTACACACATGGAACCAAAATGGATCTGAAAGGGCACAGTGACATAAAAATATATGGAGAAGTCTAGAGACTGGCTGCACAGTGTGTTAGATACTCCGTGGCAGCTACACCCATAGCCTTGCTCGACCTTAAATCCAAAGTAAGTTACATCTCTTTCATGGAAGCCAAGTGGGTGCATATAACCAAAATCCTGGGAAGCAGCTACCTATTTGTCTATCAGTACCTCAGCCATGGATCTATATTTCCAGCTGTATTTTGGGCTTTGGTAAAAAAAAACATCCCAAAAAAAAGAGAGATTATTTGAAGCCAAGATTCATTTGATGATTCTGTGTTTTTCATTGGGCACTGACCTAAATTTTATCACTACTCCTGATTTCTTCAGCATATTTGCAATAAAATACTGAAGTACTGCAATTTCTGTCATAACATCTGACAAACTAAAAATAGATTAAAAATAAACATGAAAATGAATGCAGCAATCTGTGTAGAGCTCTCACACATAGTCATCTGAATAGAAAGTCCAACACAAATCTCAAGAATTTTGCTTTTCTCTTCCTGCTTACTCCTTAAACACTGGGTTTGCAAGGAGGCATGACAATCTGTAATGAAATTGCAACATTTCATGGGAAGTAGGTGATGAAGACTGAGCAGTCAACAACTGAGGTATCAGCAGACCAGAAAATGATGGCAAGCAATCTGGATTTACTTTAGACAGAAAACTTTGACTTAACTGACTTACAAATTAGAAGACTGACATGTTTTATACCATCCACTAACCTGATAAGTATATACATACATGTATATACATACATATCTCTACTAACCTTATGTACATATATACGTGTGTGTGTGCATACGTGTGTGTGTACACACACACACATACATATATATATATATATGCACACTGAAAACTACCACTGAAAACTACCACTGAAAACTTTACTGCAACTGAGAGAAAAGACCTACTTAAGAGTCTGTTGTTGTTTCAGAAATCTGAAATCTTTTTTCTTTTTTGTGGCTAACTCACTCCATTTTTTATACAAGAAATTCACCCGTGCTGCTTTTTCTTCCCTAGCAGAAATGCCAATAATGACTCTAGCAATGGCCAAGACCTCTCATCACGATGGTACAAAATCTGGAGAAATACAACTATTGCATGTTAAGCTTGGCACTACCTCCAGTATAGTGCTGGATTGCACTGGTGAATCCTACAGTGGAAAAGACTGAACTTGTCCATTGCAGCCCCAGGTGTTGTTTTTCTCTATGGGAATGTGTAAATTTCACCAGAAACCTTTTTAAAATTATTTGTACTGAAGAAATGGACTGAACTGGATTAACTGAATTATTTCCCAGGTTGAGCAACACAAACTGTTCTGGATTTTGACAGCAGGAAAAGAAGCACATTATGGCATGGGATTTGTAATGATCCTGATGTTGTAACAGGCTAGGTTCAAAATAAAATCTCTCTTTCTGATGTTCTGCATAACCCCTTTTCAGTAGTTCCAGAGCAGTACTGAGGGGTGATCTGCTGTGAACACAGGGGTGGCTGAGAGCCACCTATGAGGAGCGTGGTCATGTCAGGGCACATCATGGGCAGACTCATCAGTTGCCCAATCAAATTTCATTGGCCTTTGAAAGTAACTCAACTGAAGGAGACCCCCTGCTCCAAGGAGAGCAGTTCAGACCTCCAGATGAAAACGAAGGACTGCAGTATCATTCATTCCAGGTTGCTTGTCATGGCTCTTTGGAAGACACTTTCTGTGGAAAGGGCTCCAGCCAAGGATACACACAATCATTGATGACACTTTCTGAAATTATTATGCAAAATTTCAGCATTCAGCAAAAAGGCACAGGTATAGCACAAACTTGGCATCTTTACATTTGCAAACTCTTTCGACTTCACCATTATTTAATAAAACTTGATGTTTATGTGATTAAACTATACAGAATTGGGATCTGAGATTTTTTCCTGAAACAGCTCTTCCACTACATGCATAGTACATTGCAAAACAAAACTGCTTAGCAATAGAATGAAAAGAAGGAAATCGTGCAGGTGCATATTTATGCTACTGATCAATCATCAAAAAATCTAGAGGTGGAACTAAGCAAACACTTAAGGCTAGACAAAGTTGTTGTTGTTACAAAAACAGATTTTATGGCAGGGAGAGGTTACATTTCCTAAATCTTTACAGGATCTAAGAAGCCCAAGTATTTTTGCCTGTGGTATTCTGATTGTAATTCAAATTCCTGAGCTGAATATGACAAAAGACAGTGAAGGAACCATTTAATGAGTGATAAACATAGACTTTAATCTCTCTATGAACAATTTCTATATTACACTTTTTATTTCATTGCAAAACAGCACTGTGTTGATCTTCAAGTGTTGTATTTAAGGCCCAGAAATAGTAGAAATTCAGAACATAACACAAAACTAACTGTGATTGTTTTAAAATATTTTCAGATCTGCCTTGCTAATCAATTTGTAGAACTACAAACTTTTAGGTAACATGGATTTTTCCATAAGCCATACACTGTGGCTAATTTCAAATGGAGTTTTTTTGTACAATATGACAAAGCTAAAAGAAATGATACAGTGCAGAGTAGCTATAGAGTGTAAAGATATAAATTTATAATTTAAAAGGAATTATACAATACTTCAGGCTGAAAGGGAAAAAGAAAGACCATCTCAGTTCATATTTTAAACCATTATTCACTTTCTTAGATGTTCCTTAGGCACATGGTTGGATGGTTTTAAATTTAGAACCAGTATTTGTGTGGCTCCAAAATGCATCTTAGCTTGAATGAGAATGACATACTTTTTAAAAAAGTAAAGTAGATGAATTTATTATTTGATTTTTAACTAGCACCCTGGGTGTATACACAGCTTTACAAGAGATGAATTGTAGTGAGCAAAGAATGGAAGCAGAGCTCAACTGAGGTCACAATCTAAGAGGCATGAGCAAATACAGTATGAGAAAATGTAAGGAAATGTAGAGAGCTCGCCTTGTGAGACAAGGCAATCCCTTTGGTAAGGAAAAGCAGAGAAGAAAGTATGCAATAAGAAGTGATTCAGAGAGAGAAAGGCCACAGCCAAACTGGAAGCGTGAGAATCTTGAGGAAGCTAATGGGGAATTCAAAAATCAATGGAGACATTGTGGGGTTCTGTGTCAACAGAATGAGGGAGAATGAAGGCATCTTTTGGAGTAAAAAGTTAAATTTTTCTGTGGATGAAGTAAGGCTACTGAAAGGTTAAGCCAATTTAAATATGCCCCTTTTTTATTAAATGGGAAGGGAGGGAAATATGAAAGAAGTGGGAAGGGAATGTCATCTTCCAGAAATTTGAATGTGAGGAGGAAAAAACCAATTTGGTGGCGGTCTTGTTGTCATGAAAAAATAAGAACCAAAATCATTAAAGATGGTGATAGTTAACTGTTAAGTAACACTAGTCTCCATTCAGATAAAAAGAGCAAGCATAAGGCAAAATAAAATAAACACGTCCCAGAAAAATCTATTTGTACTATTGACACCCATATTCCATAGAGCTCTGGGGTCAAGACAGTATATAGGGATAGGTAGAAAATGCAGCATAGGAAAATACTCTTAAAACTCACTAAAACATATACCTTCTTTTTTTTCTCAGAACCCTGAACTTTGTCCGTTTTTTAATATAAACAGAAAGTGAATTACAGTAACAGAAATGACCACATGCTCCCAGACAAACACTGTGCTTAGAGTTCTACAGCCAGGGGCCATCAGCTATTGCTCATCAATTCATGACAAATGAGGTGTGGAGGGAGGTATCCTCTCCTTTGCAGATTATGAAGTCTAATCTCCTTGTCATTAGCAGCCAGATGAAGATAAAAAAGGAAATTAATGCTTTTATTTAGACTCCCTCCAATACTTTCTGCTGGTAAACAAAGTTGCTATTGAATGATAGAGGCTGAGCATCCCCTAGGGAGAGTCAGTGAGTTGCCCCAGGGTTGTGTTATTCTTGCTGACACATAAACTGAGGAACTTCACACCAGCTCTATTCTCCAGTCCTCTGCTCTGTAAAATACTGCTCTGAGAGCTTGTAAAATACAAACCTGAGAGCCTGAAATCTGTTTTGTGTTTCTTTTTCAGAGTGTTCCTAAATTTTACAAGGTGCAAAACACACCTGAAAGGTCTTGCACAAACATTTGGGCAAAAATTCTCAAATAAAAGAGAGTCTGGGCCAGTTCTCAGGATTTGCTTTCAGTATGGAGATGTCTGTCAGACTGTAGAGAGGTCTCTTAAGAAAAGAAACCCAGTCCTACAATTCATGGCATTGAGCATGAGATTGCATAAAATTCTGGGAATTAAGCAGAAGGGAATGATATTGCACTAAGAGGAAACAGCTTCCTTCATCTTTTCCATCTCTTAGGTTTTACTGTTCTGGGATTCTCTGCTAATCAGTCAGAACTAAACTACACACAAGTCTCCCAGTATGGTCCTTTTTCCAAAGAATGGTTCTACTGGTCCAAGTTACAGTGTACCAAGGAAAAGGCCTCCTTACCTGATATCACCCTACTTGGTGTGGCAAAGGCAGGCAGGATGGTGCCCCACAAACTGTTCCTCCCAGCAACATTTTTATTTTCATGCAAACCAAAGCTCTTCTGAGTTCTGCTATGCAGTGCAGCCAGATCTGATGTCTTGTCAACTCAATTTTAATTTGCCACTGTTTGTTAACGTATGATTTTTGTTCTACTCAAGCCAGGAATACATATGAATCAACATGCACAATACTAAATTTACCTTATTTTCCATTTATTTTACTATTATATCAATGAGTTAAATATATGGTTTATTAAATGCATTTTTACTGGCAAGAATATAATCAAATCAGTTATTATGATCCTTATTTGTCCTTAGAAGCATTGATAAGACATCCATCTTTTCTAGCTTCTTTTATGTTTGTTTGGGTTTTTTCCTATTAGTGCTGGATTAACATTTTCTATGATAATTTTTTTGTATCCTTTCTTCAATATAATTCTCATAAAATTTAAAGCTTACATCAGCTCTCAAACATCTCCCTAGCTTCCTAAAATATGTATTATATTCTGAACACAGAGCTTTTTAAGTAATTATTATACTTTCTTTGGTGTCTTTCCCTATGGCATCATTTCTTACTCCATTTACATTATACATATGGCATTGCCATCCCTTAACACTACCCTTTATCATCCTCTAATTCTCTTCAAAATACAAAAACCCACTTTCCTTTCACTGCACAAATTCCATTAACTCTATTAGGATTAGGATTTATTAATGTACATCTGAGGGTGGACAGCCACAGGGAACATGATTTTTGAGATTCCTTGCTACTTTCACATCTTCATGTATATCCTCTTTACTAGACATTATGAAGTCTAATATCACCTGCAGTGAACATACTTATTAAGAAGATGTCCCATAATAAATCTATGAAGTTGCCCTGTGGTTTTATTTTTCTTTACTTAATATGTCACATCATTCAGTGCACTATTTCAGTATAGTTATGTTTAGGGCTGGAAACACTATAAAGCCTCATTTATGTCAATCTACTTTGCTGTTTTGCATATATATTAATATGATATTTGCATCTAAATAAATTCACTAATTCTTCCTGAAAGAAGGAAGATTCTTTCTAAAGAATTCCTTTGTTTATATTAGGGGTGTTGATGAAAATTGAATAAATGAAGTAAGGTCTACTTCAAAGAAGGCCTCTTTTCTTTGAATAGGAAAATTAATTCTAATTGTATAAGAATGATAATAGTATGCAGTGGTTAGAGAGTAATGCAATGCACACTGTGTGCTGGAGAAATAAGAACAAAAGGCAGAGGAGAGCCTGGTGCTGGAAGGGATGTGAGGAAGGATAGTGGGCAATGCAGTGGTTGAATATCCAAGTCAAGCAAACTGTGTCTGAGCTAGGAAACTAAGGGGAGAGAAGCCATGATGAGGATAAAAATGTGGGATAAGAACCAACAGAACGACTGAGAAGCTTGCACATCAGTATTGCAGGGAAATCTGATCACTGCTACAGTTGTCATACACTGTCCACTGCTCACAGAACAGCACCTCTGGGTGATCCTTGCCTAAGCAAATCTAATGTTTGCAGAGGTACTGCAGTGATATCGCATATTTCGAGGATGATAAATCCAGAAAGTCTCTGAAGTGACTGTGTATAAAGCAAAGAGTATTGATGGGAAAAATAATGGGAAACACTCAAGTTATAAGGATGTGGGAGACTGTGACAAGGTGGGGAAGCTGAAGGCCCATTCGGGAAGCTGAAGGCCCTTTCAGGAAGCTGGTGCAAGATGTGGCTATCAGTGGCTGGATGGGAGGAGGAGGCAGCAAAGGGATTGTCACAGCTGAGCAGCCAATGGGATATCTCAGCATCCTTTATACCCTGCACACAATCAATACCCAAATTCTATTTTCTCCTTGTTCTGCAGAGTTCCTGTGAACTCAGGGACAGCACACAGTAACATAAGGGCTTACTGTTCTAACCGACATTAAGTGTTGCTAAAATGTTGATCCCAGGTTAGATTATGCTCCAAAATTGCAGAACTGTAAAGCAGAAGGGTGGAAGAATAAAAGTTTCTTTTGTCAGCTCTCCTACTAAAATCTCAGGGAACAGCATGTCTGAAGAAGGACTGTCAAGTCTGTATGGATGGATATCTACCCACTTGCCTCTGCTTACCAAGGTACTTTCTTCTAGCAGGGAGAAATCTTGTTGCTTTGCCCATATTCTCCTTGACCATGCTGCCAGTTCTGACACTGACAGTCATGTATTTCCATTCATGGGAAGCTATGCTTGTGCACAGCTTTCACCATCCTGGTCACTGCCAGCTCTTTGTCACTGCCATCAATATGTCTCTTACTTCCCTCTCCCTTCCTTACCTGTTCTGGCCACCCCTGTCTTTGGCTGTGGTGTGCTCACTCTGCATCTATGCCTTGGAGCATTTAATCTGTTTATGAGGTTTTTTGTCACTTCATGCTGATTACTCTGCATATTCATTTTTCCATTCTTGACTCATGTCCATCCAGCAAGCAGCCCGGGTGAGATATCCTCTCCATCCTCCTTAGCACATCCCAAATGGCGATCCTGCCAACAGTTCTGTTCCAGGTCCCTGTACACCAGTCACTGAAACACTACTCTTTCACACCCACATTATGGGTGTACAATTATCTCCTGTTAATTTCCCAGATGTTTTTCCCTCCCCACAGCAAAAACATGCCTGGCCCAATCACCTTCCATGCAGATCACCATAACAGTCCCTTCTCATTGCCAGCACCTGTGTTACATATTTCTAATTCCTTCAAAGTATAACCAACATCCTAGCTTGATAGATAACATTTTGTCACCTCTTTTAATCCCTCTTCCTACTTCCATTGAACTATAACAAAAGTGAAAAGTTGAATATTGAAAATTGAAGTGTTTTTTGCCTCATTATCACAAAGCTACTGTTGATACCTTATATGACTAACTCAATTTATGCTCCTGATATAATGTCCAACAGCTTTTTATAGCTAAAGCCGTATTCCCAAACTCACAGGAAAAAAAAACCTTATAGCTCAAATGCCCCCAAGAGATGTGTTTTACATGATTTTCTCTTGTGTGTTAATATGACAACACATTTCCAATTTTAAAATCTTTATTTTAAATCATTTGGCCCATGTTTCATTGTTTCTTTTCACATGGAAATTTCACTGGAATTTTGCTGATGTAACTGGAAATTCCTTTCTCTCCTGTACCAAAAATGATGGATACCTTCTCTCCTTCTCACTGTTTTAATGAAGCAGGTTCAAAGCAAAGTACTCCTTGTAGACAACAGATGACAACAGAACATTTATTTTTTAGGTTATTCATTGAAAGGATAAGCTGTGAAAACAATTAGATTTTTAAAGTTTGTGTAAGTCAAACATTTTGTTTAGCTATAAAAATGATCAAATGTTGTATGTGACGGGCAAAGATTCAATGGCCTACTTTCACAAAATGGGAAGGCAGAATTTTCACAAGGACATGTGTGAGCTGGATAGTAAACAAAGCTTTTGCTGCAGGCATATTGCTCAAAGTTAATACAGTGAGGGCTAAAACTCAGCTTGTGGTTCTGACAGAAAAGAAATGTTGGCTATTACAGGCTGATTTTAGGCATGTGCGTAATGCTACTTCAAGTTTGTATATTCCCCAACACTTAGCAGAGAGGAAAAGTGGGATTCCTGGATAGCTAATGGGAAGTATGAAGCCAAAGAAACTCAGTTTCAAGAATGTAAATAAGATCCTGGTATGAGGTGTTCTACAGAATAGCTTTCACGAAGAGTAACGCTGACATGCTGGTACAACGGAAAACCACATTTGACAGATATTTTTAGAATTACAGTGATTCTTACCTCCCTGTTCACACAGCTGTTGTGCTAAGGCATCCTTGAATATAACTTGGCCCCTATGAGTAGCTGTAGCCCTGTGAACATAAAAAACACAACAATAAATAATGTAGTAAACTTATTTATATATGCATATGTATATCTTTATGAATAACTAATCAAAAGTCCCATTCTGCTTTCTTTCTGTGTTCTTCTTTGTGCACTCTTCTAAATTTATAGAATAATTTGCAGTGATTGTTTTGGGCATAGCAAAAGAAAATTCCTACACCAAAATGGCTGGGTTGGTAATAAAAATCACTGGCACGGAGGTTAAATGAAGGACATCTTTGACATATGTCTATAGCTGCACATAGAGTTTCTATATTTGAGGCCTCAAAAGTTTTGTCTGAAGAATAATTAATTCCCATTAGTGACCCACAGCTAGAAGACCTGTTAATGTACCACAGAACTTGTCATTTTTTTCCCTCATGATCAGGTAGAAATACAATGCCAAGTGATTTGTTTTTCTCTTACAGAGCTCTCATGTTAGCAGTGATAGTTTTACTTTCCAATTGCTCATTTAATCCCTCTTTTCCAAGTGCAGCACTTCACAACATCAGTTTTATCTCAGAGATTTCAAAACCTTTCAGTATTTGCAAGTGTAGTATTTGAAGTCTGATTTCTTTCAGCCAAAGTTCGTCCAGTATCTGTCTAGACTCATACACACCCTTCATGCATGTTCTTTAGCCTTTCTCTAATTAACATTAATGGGCTCAGTGTAGATCCCTGTGAAGTCCTTGAAATAGCCTCTCAGTTCAACAGTAAGATGTTGAAAGCTACTTTATCAGTGCAGTTTCTCAGCCAGCAGTGTGCCCTCTCTAATGGATCATGCCTAGCTTGCTTATAAAATATCAGAAAAGACAGAAAATGAAAGTCAAAATACATTATATTTTTCCTCACTACTGGGCCAGTTACCCCGAAAAGGAAGAAGAATCAAAGTAACACATCTAATACTAAATTTTCCTATACAGTTTTACCTCAGGGTAAAACCCGTCTTCAAACTGTCAGAGTATGAACAAGAGTAAAGCTTCTCTGGGATCTGCTTTGCTTCCTATACATTTAGGAAAGCTTTATTTTCACCAATGTGTGTGTCCTGAAATGCAAAACTATGCTCACCTGATGCTTCTAGGGCTTTCAGACACTCTCTTCCTCTGCCTAAGGAAGGAGAGCTGTGTTGCCTTTTTCATCTTGGACTTTCAGAGGCAGGAGTAAAGCTGGAGCCTTGCCTCACCTGGCAGTGACAGTATTTTGGCCACAGTCCCAGCATCACATTACCAGTGTGAAGTTTTGGTTGCAGTCCCTACCATGTGCCCCATTGAAACTATTTTGGGATTTTCAGTACTTCATAAAATACAGCAGAACTTCATGCCATAGTTCCACATTAGCATTTCTGTATCTGCTGACAAGACCAGTGACCATGCTAAGTGCAGAGTAAAATAAAAACAAATACATTGCTCCAGCACAGAAAGGCAAGGGAGCTGAAGCTTTAAGTCTCATTTAAAAATATGAATTAAAGTATTTATTAAGGCTCTGTTGTGATGAATATGCATGAAACTATGATCACTACACTCATTTCTGCATTTTCCGCACAGGTGTATTCAGTTATGCAAGTCAGATTGGACCAAACCATCTCCAAAATCAATTCTGAAGATTTCTTTAGAAGGACTGGATATGGTGGCTTCCTCTGGCAGCTGAAATGGCAGGGCATCCCACAGCCAGCTTTGGGGCCAATGCAGCTGACAGACACGTTTTGCATATATGTTTCATTGTGGGAATTTCATGTGTTGAGCTTCCCTGGCTCAACATGAAAGAAAAAGCCACACCTAAGGCACAGAAGGTACAACAATTCTATTCCCCAAGCTGTCAGGGTGGAAGAGAGGGCTCTTTGCAGACACTGGGAAAGCAAATTTTTATTAGCAGCGGACTGGGACTTCAGAGATGTACACAACATCAATGTACACAACAGAGATGTACACAACAATTCAGAATGTACACAACAACAATGGCAACCAGAGCATTCTTTTATGAGGCAGGGAAGAGCAAACTCTTGGAACACAGGCCACATGCAGAGGGGAGCTTGAGTATGTGTCTGAATGCAAACAAATACCAAGTAATACCAATAATTCCAAACTCTGTACTGTTTACTGGATCTCTGCGTGCGTGTGAGAAAAAGGCGATTTGGGCAGAGAGCCAGCAACCAGTTGAATGATCAGAATCTTTCTGTGTCTGTCATCCCTTGCTTGATAATGCAGACTAGGAGCCAATTATTGCTGTTCCATGGCAGGAGTGATCTGCACCCTGGGGAGAGGAGTGCAGTGCAGGAGGGGCACCGCTTGCTGCAGCGTGCGCTCACATCAGATTAGCCTTGCCGTGGGCTTGAGCGCCGACAGCGCAGCTTCAGAAACTTGCTAAGGGTGCTGCTACTACCACTTTACCAGTATTACCTGCTCCATTTTCTCTGTATTTGTGCTTTATTAATGGAGCAAATGAAAATAGTGCAGTGCAATTATGCATAAACGGAGCTACTTCTAGGAAGAAGTGAAAAATATACCTTTTCTGTATTGAACTTTCTTTGTCTGTGATGTTCCTACCTGACAGTTGAGGTTCATGGAACAGGATCGTGAATTTGGATTCTTTTCTTATAAAGACATGTAACATATCCAAACTCATCTCAATCCCTATATTCACACTCCAGTCTAAAAACTACATAGTATTTATGATAATTATAACAAAAATAATACTGGCAATGCCTGAAAGAGACTCTACTAAAGAAAGAAAATTATTCCACTATCAAATATGAGGTTTTGCTTTTGTGACATATATATATATCCAGTAACTGAACTCTGTGCTTTCTTGAAAAGTTTCTATGCTGTCTTAAATGTAGTTAAATATTGCTTAGAAGAAGGGCACTTACTAACTACTATTTGGTGTTACTCCACACCTGTCTATAGTCCCACTCTGACATTGTCTGCTATTTATTCCCAGCTAAAGGGCAAGTGACTAATCAGATCTAATGTGTCAGTCAGCCAAAAGGCAAGATGCATGTTCCATATGTCCCCAGAGATAATTCCTAAGTAGAAATTAATCTTTCCAAACGGATGAGAAATAAAAGAAAAATGGGAGAGAACAGGAACATCCTGACATGGTAAGTGAGAGCTTTGAAAGAAAAACAACCTAGAGGTAATAAGGTTCCTCTTTATATTAACCTCACTCTTCCATTAGCCTAGATGTATTTGTGTGCTTGGGGCTATGCAAGAGGGGATGAACTGCTGACAGAGGAATAAAGAGGTCTGAACACAAAAAGACTACATCAGGTGCCAAGGCTCACTGGCAGTTCAAGGCATTGCTAACCCTATACTTCAATTACAGCAGTTTTAAAAAGAATTTTGCTTCCTAAACCACAACTATTTGAGTTGAAATCAGGTGCCAGTAAGGACTTCCAGATTATCTGTCACTGAAAATCAAAAAAAAAGAGAAAAAGACTTGCTGGTTCTCCTCTTAAACTATTTATAATCCATGTCACCTGTGAAATGGGGCTGGAAGTGCCACCCTGCTCATCTGCTAACAAGCTTAAAAACACTTTAAGTGCAGTATTGCCAGCTCCTCTGAACATAGATAGCCTCAGGAGTATCAATTCGTCTCCCATGTGATGACAAATATCATTCCAGGTGATCTGGGAGGAAGAAACCCAGAGACACTTCCATATGATAGAAAATCCTCCCTCCTGCCTGCTGTTGACTGGATGCAGCAGGTTGGGCTGTGCATCCAAGAGCAGAGTACCTGTCCTGGGCCTTGCTCTGGAGCTTTCACCATTTGCTCATGTTCTGGGGTTCACATGCCTGGTGCTCGCTCTGCCCTTACACAGGTGCTTGGCCATCTGCACCTTCCCCTGGTGAGGGAAAGCACTGGGACAAATTTGTGGGGGAGGAGGCTTCAAAAAGACTCAGGTATTGTACAGTAAAATACCTCATCTCATGATGCACCAAAAAGGGGTTTCAACAGGATCAAAGGAAAGGAGATTAATTTTTTACCTGAACTAGCAGAGTTTAACCTTGTGCCAGCTACTAATGGTCAGTGACTGCTTCTACTCAAGGAAATTCAGGGTGACATCCACAACACTGGCTCCAGGAAAATCAGTGCCTGGCTATATAAAGCTGAGATTGGTCTTCCCCAACCCCACAGTGGTGTCCCCGAAAAGCAGGTCTGATGCACTGCCAGCACAGACTGTGTTGCTTCCCCACCACTGCGGGGGACACAGTCGGTGCTGGGCACCTTATGAGACTGAGCTGGAGCAGAAAAAAATCAATGCATACCCAATGATTGCTGTTGCCATTTTGTGTGGAAGTACCTCATAGTTCACATTGGATTCACATGCTTTGCTAACATGCTTTTGTTAAGTTAGGTTGCATTTTAAAGAGAGTGTTTTGGCTCAGGAGAGCACAGGCAGGAAGCTACATGGGACTGACCCTTGTGTCCTGCCTCTGCTGCATGGCTCTGCCAGCTCCTTCTGTGGAAAGGACGCACGGCCACCCTGATCAGAGGCGGGTAGTTGCCCTCCTTATGCAAATAAATGGGTTGATTTTTAATGCATGGTTAAATTTGCATGATCATCTCTGTAGGGTTGTCTTTTTTAACCCATTGTCTTAAAAAATATATTCTCCTCCAATACTGCCTGATTAAGGGATCTCTGAATAAAATAATTTTAAAGCATGATGTAGAACAGGTCTTCTGCGGATTAAGTTCATGGGGTGGTTGTGCACAGCTGTTCATGGTGGGAGTGTGAACCATTTTCTTCCAGTGTCCTGCAAAGGTGGGGCAGGAGGTGAGGTCAGGCTGGGGTGCATTTTGGCTTGTGCTTCCTACCAGGGCCGGAACCTTCAGTGATAATTTCTTCAAGAGCAGTCAGACCAACATGTTAAACCTGACTGGGAGATGGTGCTGGTTCTGGTGCTGGCACCAGTAGGGAAAATGCACAGAGCACTTGTGGCTGCTGATCCATAAGGCATTTGGGTTGGAGGCTTCCACCTACTGGTTAAATGCCTCCAAGTTGTTATTTCAGTTTTCACTTGACATGCAAGCACAGTCTAATTAAAGCAGCAGAAATGAGATCTGTGTGTTCTGAAATATACATTTTGACTCTGCTTTTCTCTCACTGTCCCCAATGGTTTCCTCACTGAGATATTACAGAGAAAGTCATCTGTCCTGACCATATTCAGCTGAAATTGTCAGGGAAATTTGGCAAGTAAGATGCAATTAATTTTGTAGACATTTGTTCAGGAGACTGGAATTAGCACACTTGCTCTAAAAACCTCAATCTAAGGTGAAAATTCTTCAGCGGGAAAGGACTAAAATGGCCAGCAAAAGCCAGGGTATGTGCTAGAGGGCAAAGAGAAATCATTTCATTTGGGGCAGCTGTCCTGAGCTGAAGTTTGTGGTTCACATGAATAAATTATGCTCATAACTTACTTCATGGTGAGCTTTCGTATAGGGTAAATGCAAGAGGAACAAGAGCCACCTGACCTTGTCTTTTTTCTCTGATTTTATCTCTGGGAACTACACATGTGGGGAAAAGGAGTCAACTCAACCTAAAGGTTTATTAAATATTGATTTAAGTAAACATTTAAGGACTTTCTTTAAACAAGACTTGAATAAAAGAAACATTCACAAATAGAAAAATAAATGAGAAGGGCCTACAGAAACTTGCTTCCAGTACCCGAAGGGAAAGATGGAGAGGGACTTCTTACAAGAGCATGTGGTGACAGGACAAGGGGGAATGACTTCAAACTGAAAGAGGGCAAGTTTAAAATAGATAGTAGGAAAAAATCTTTACTGTGGGAGTGGTGATGCATTGGAACAGGCAGGTCATTCTATGATTCTATTCTAGATTCTATAATTTTAACCCATATTACAGATGATGGATCTAAGGCTACAGCACTGGAAAAAGAGGGGTGCACAGGCAGCTCCAGCCCCTACATGTTACAATTTATAAGAACGTGGTTTTTTTGTCCTAAAGAACGCCAAACTTTTGTTTGGTTGCAAGGTGCATGTACAGAAGATGGATACAACATAATAATGTATATACCTTATAAAAGAGGTAAAAAGTAAGACTTACCATTTTAAACTGTATATAAACCTTTTCACATTCCTTTCTCTTCTGTCTCAGAGGCTAAAAAGATGTGGGTTTTTTTTAAAAATTCTGTCTAGTTTTATGTGACTGGAATGATTAGAGCTTCTTGCTGACTGAAAGCAGACTAGGACAATACTTTCTTCTCAGCTACAGGAAATCCAACATTTTCATTAATATTTTGCATTGTGTGATTATAAAGGAACGCAAATTCTATTTTTTCTATACTTGAAATAAAGGATTATTGCAGTGGCATCTGCCAAGCAGAGAGCTCATATAAATAATAGAACAAGCATCCATTGTCTCTCTACTGACACACTGCCAACAACTAGGTCCCTGTTTTCCACCTTTTTCAGTCTTTGGGAGAAGACTCTGTCCTTGTTTTAGATTTTGCAATCTATTGTACTTTATTATTTTGTGAAACATCAGTTGGATGAATTTTAGCTTTTAATGCACTGAATATTTATAACTATTTGAAATCTATACTCAATCCTAAGATAATGAATATAATACATGTTTTTGTTGTAAAAAAATAGTGCTTTTCCTAAATGCTGCTTGTGTAGTCTTTTAAAGTCTATATTCAATGAAGATATTATTCAATCACCTAAATTTTCCTTCAAGAAAAATAAAACCTTTGTCTTTTCCCGTATGACAAGAAGAAATGTTGTAGTTACCATGGATTTTAAAATTCTTGAAATCTCTAAATGAACACAGAGGTATTAAGTAAATGGACTTACAGTCAATTCCTGTATGCTTCTACAATGACCCTTTTCTTAACAACATGTACTAATTAAGTTTGGCTGTGCTGATCAGCTGGGGGAGTTCAGCAGAGGCCACAAAGATGGTCTGGGCTGGAGCACGTACTCTGAGGAGAAACCGAGGGAGCAGGGCTCATTCAGCCTGCAGAAGAGATGACTTTAGGGGGACCTGACAGCAGCCACCAAAGAAACTTGTGCAGTTCCTCTCCATCATGGCCGTATTTTAAGACCAGACTGGATTAAAACCCTGAGCAACCTGGTCTGGCCTTCCTTTGAGCAGGATTTTGGACAGCAAAATCTGAAACAGCGTATGAGATGCTGAGATGAAAACAAAATTAGAAAAGATCCTAAATAATGGAGAAAAGGATGCTTTCACTGCCACCTTTTTAGTTCACTACTCTCATGCTATCTGTACTCACTATCCATTTCCTATTTAAGGTTTCACCAGTCTGCCCACTGCTCCCAAAGGACATTGCGAATAGCTGTGCATGAGCTGGACCACAGAAAAATCTGGAACTTCATCCCCTGTATTTGCTTTACAGCCCACACAGAGAAATCCTCAATAGCTAAATTAACTGCCTTTCTTAAAAACCACTAATTTCAATATAAATGACAGAGATGTAACTGGTACATCCACAATGTACAAGTCAGCTTGCAAGGGAAGGATAAAACCTGCCTCTTTAGTCTAATGTTAGAAAATAACACATCAAAAATCAAAATTTCCACAGACCACACCCCACAGCACTTGGGGCAGGTTTCCCTTCCTGAAGCTTCACCAAACACTGAAGTATTACACTCCTTGTCTAATGTTTCTTTGCACTTTTCTCACCAACCTAACTGTTTTCAGAGGACGGAAAAGCAAATGAAACATGGTAATCTTTCACAGACTAATCAAAATCAAGCTAGGAGAGAACCTGATACAGTTGTTAGTGAAGAATTGTTATTCTTGCTGTGAATATGGTGAACCTCTGGGGAAAAAAAATGTAGGGTCACTAATCATACAAAGGACAGTTATTTCTCCTGTATGGTACAAAGGACAGTTATTTCTCCTGTATGGTTTTTAATTTTCATCCAGATTCATGAGCTGGAAGAAAGCATATATCCCTGAAGACCATACGAGAGAATACAGCATCATAAAGTCACCCCAAGACACTTACAAATAGAAATAGGCAGGTGAAATATTGCCTTAGGAGAATAATTAATTTTACCAGCCACTGAAAAAAAATGAAAAATCTGTGAAGTATCACAGAACTCCAGACAAAAGAGGCAGGTGGAATGGCATCATGTACATGGCATAAACTGGAAAGACTTTGGTGAGGAGCCCTGGCAGGAGCTGGTTGTACTAGAGAAAGGTAGGAGGTTATTTGGGGACCATAGTTACTGAAGGCAGGGTTGAGGTGTAGTGTGAGGGCCCCTGGAAGTACTGTGGTGTGGGTGCTATTGGGGTTTACTGCCCAAAAATGTAGGAAACTTGGATTCATGGATCCTGCTGCTCACAGTATAGTTTGGCCTTTCTTCAACAAGGATTTTTTTTCAGAGATGCCCATTAGAGGGCTGTTTTAGGGTTGGGATTAAGAGACAATGAGACACCTGGATGCCTAAGTCATATCCAACCTTTTTCACCTCAAGCAGAAAGATCAAGTTTAAAGGAGAAAAATCTCTTCTCTGTGTCCTTCCTGTCCTCCAGCCCTGCTTTCAAAACCAGCAACTTTTAGCAGCTCTTAGGGCTGAGCAAAGCCTCTGACACCCTTACAGGGTGTTAGCAATGGCTCAGCATGCCTTGGTTCTGGCTTCCACCTGTGCTGTGGCTGGGACCTTTGTGAGCTGGGGTCAGGACCCACCCTCTGCCCCTGCTGCCAGCTCCAGAATGCTTATGAGTTGTGGGCAATTTTTTCTTGCTCCATCTGGGAAACCATGGCCTGCCCACAGACTCACCTTATGATCCCAGAGAGGATCATAAGAGACCTCGGGAGGTCTCCAGACCAACCTCCTGCTCAAAGCAGGGTCAATTACACTAACAAAACACAAACAGCTCTGCTATACCTTCTACCACGTTGCCTAACAGCATGTCAAGGCTCATAGTTCTGGTATTTGTAAATGCTTTTGCATAATAAAATGATAACAGGATTATCAAAATTATGTTAAACAAAATCTGCTGTCTGAACTTCACCTTGAATTGGTCAGTCACTTGACACAGGCATAAATACACTGAATTTACAACTCATTTGGACAGCAGCCTCCCATATAATATATTGTTCCAACAATAATGAGTTTGAATCCATGTTTCTCACTAGGAAACAATCCATGATTTGTCTTACTCAGAAACAAATTACCTGCTAAGCTATATTGCTATAATATCTTCTTTAGATACAGTGTGAATAATAATTCTTTAAACCCATTATTAAAAAAAGACATCAAAGTCTAAAACCTTTCTCTTAGAGTAAAGTAACAATGAAGAGATTTATAACCCTAGCCTTGAAAGAAACCAGAGTAAGAGAGAATCTAAGCAACAATGTAAGTACTTCCAGGATAGATGATTGCTCTTGGTTTTTTATTAATGACTAATTTTTTCTGAGCACAGATTTGTTTTCAGAAGTCTCTGGCAGAATGAGCATAACACTAGAATGAATCTTCGTAGGAAAATATCCTGTTGATGCTCGGAGATTCTCTAGCACTAACACTGGGTTCCCTGTGTCCCTGGTGAACGAGAAATGGCGATACTGGGTGAAATGCATCCGGACTTCAACTCTTCATTTATTTGCTAATGACAGTTTCCAATCAAAAGGAATACATTGGGAATTCATTTCAGTAAAGTTGCCAGGAAGGTGAACTTTTCAAATACACGCAAATAATTATTGCTTTTTTAACATGAAATACTGCTTGGGAGCTCAAATTCCCATGTCTGGAATCCCAAATTCCAAGTACTACAGATGAAGGCTTTCATCAGAGACTTGCACATCTGCTGCTGTACACAACAGAGTGGTGCTGGAAATTAGAGAAATTAATCTGTAATTTGTGTAGCTAAGAAGTTTATGGTTGATTAATAAAACATCAAACTTGAGCTAACACTTAACGATAAAAGAGGCTCTCTTCTCATAACTGATATTTTAATGGGGTTTTCCAAGTGATGCAGTTTTTAAGATTTTGTGAAATACTGCAGCAAGTAAACAAAACCAAAAAAATATAAATTTGTTCTTGCAAATCTCTCCTCTTCAACTGAGGAACTTTGAGTAGCAGGTCCACTGTTGCAGTTAGTCCAGTTCCCTCTACCCCTTATGGAAGGGACACTTCCCATGAGCTGGTTGGGATAAATTTACAAGCGTCAGGGTAAATCAAACAGGTTTTCTATAACCTTGGTTTTCTGAGCACTCTCTTTGGCAAAAATGTCCCAAGTATTGGCTCCAGACAGAGTCCCCTGGAATGAGCAGTGACATCCCATATGTGACATAAATCTTCCCAGTGCAGTCTAAGTAAACCTGACCAAGGATGGATTCATAATAGATACTAGATTTCACGAAAAGTTACGTAAAACTACTACAAGTATAATTAGCAATTTCCCATTTTGAATGATCATCAACCATCTTCTGGTCTCTGGAAAAAAAAAAAAATCCCATGTCTGCACAGAGAATGGCTGAAATCTTGAAAAACTATAATGGAAAAACAAAATGCCGTAAGCTAGAAGGTACCTTGTCACTATGGATGGGATGGATGTGGCTGTGAGGCAAAAGAATTGAAGCAAGACCCATGACAGATATGGAAGGAATAGCAGTAAACTGTTAGCTGGTGAAGGTGTGTGGATGACAGAGGTACAATTATAACTTTAGAAGAAAATAAGTATCCAATAACAGCACCTAAAAACAATGCTGTAGAAATAGCAGCACTAACTGTGCAGTACCACTTGTTTGACACATGTAAGAAAACAGGCAGACTTCATCCACTGGCAAAGATAACTCTTATGTTATTCCTGTATGAAGACTGTTAAAAACAGTATATTGCAAACAAAAATTAAAATGTTTTAAAATACAGCTAGTGATGTATGGCTTTTAGCTTCCAGGTACATCCATTTCTGAGGATCTCTCAGTCAAACAGCTCGTAGTAAGTTTGGATTCCTTACATGATATTGCTGCCCTTCTTTTTTTTTTTAATTTTATTGATGTGAGGCCAATCCCTTGCATTTAAACAGAAGACCTGGGTTTATGTATTAGTAATACCCAGTGGACATGTGTTAACATGGACCTTTTACCTTAAGAATTTCAAATGGTCTATTTATTTCTGTCTCTCAATATGCATTCCACCTGACCATTGTCCTGGCTGTATTACTGACTTCATAATTCCTAAACTAAGAGAAATAGAAAACATCGTAAATATTTTAGATACATTTAGTAAACCAGAACATGAGTCTTTTCTGAGTTTTAATTCACAGATCTTTTCATCTGTGCTTACCACAAAAATTTTCATGCTGTCTTGCTACAGAGAAATACCTTACTTTTTTGCAGCTGTCAATAGTGTTGCAGAAAATTGTTCTTCAATACTTCTTATGCTGATATCTGGTCTTTTGAGGAATTTACAATAAGAATGCGGTAAAGAACTTTGACCTGTTGGTTTTAGGAAGCAAGATTGAAACTGCTCTTTTATTCCAGGCTACTTCATGTGCTTTGTTATGCACAACAAAATACATTAAATGTCAGAAAATCTTAGCTTTTCAAATGCTAAGCTTTGTCTTGTTGAATGGTATTTTAAATGAACCACACCTACATTTCTTAATAGTCTCTTTAAAATATTACACATGGTTTGAAAAAACATTTTTACCAATTAGGACTTCTGAAACTTGTACCAAAGTAAATGAGAAAATGCCATTTTAATTTTTGGGAACATACTTAAAAAAGATCCTGTGTAAAGCCTTGCATTCCTGAACTCAGGAATCCATGTCTGCATTCCTGGTGTCAGGCATGCTGAACAATTCTGCTTCATGACTTCATGACAAGTACAGGTTTGGTATTTGGTACTGGTTTAACTTAGTGTCTTTTCCTGTGCCCCTCCATGCAGTGGGAGTGTGTATATGGTCATTCCTCACCTAAAGTAAGAGTGGTGGTTTCCAAGCCATAGAAAGCTCATCACTTGCAGCCACACTGGTATCATCTTTCTCTTGATCTCCCAATTCCGTCCCCTCCTGGCTGAGGAGGGGTTTGCTAAAACACGTGCTCAGCTGGAGCTTCTTGCCAAGCCTGAGCTGCAAATTCTTCTCCATTTGTATATAATAATCCTTCCCAGTATGGTCCTCTATATTCAGACATCCAAAATAATACATTAAAGGCACCTAAGCTGCTGTCAACTTTCATTGTAATGGACCTAAAAGTTCAGAAATAATTAATGCAGGAAGAAAGAGGGATGGACAGGCAGCATTTTCACTCCAGAAATACTTCTTAGGCTACGTTAAATTGAATTTCCCTGCATGTTTTGTCTTTCTGTTTTTAACTGACACAGGCACCTTTTAATGCTGGTGACAGAAAATTTTAATATTAGCAACTGTTTGAAAACTGAACAGTTGCCCATGAAATGGATCTGTACTGTGTCACCATGTACAGCAGTTACTCATTTTAAAGCAGCACCCTCCTAACCAAAGGACACACATAATGAAGAAAAATTACCCCAGTCACTGTTATTTCAGAAGTACTAGCAGATGAAATGAGCTTGCAGTTAATTCTTGCACCATTAACCTCTGATCCTAAAGGAGCTCTGTGGTCTTGAGCATGTTAATGACATTAAGTAGGTACATGACAGGTCTTTGCTGAGAACCCCTTGCCCAGCCTAAGGATGCCACGACTAACAAGATATCCATTTTCTTTGCAAAACTGAGCAGAAGGCGTTCCAAAGTACTCTGCCACAGTTTGGGCATGGCTGCCAGCAGAGATGGGAGTGATGTCCCACGTGCTGGAGGGAAGACCTGGAAACCTCTGGGCCACAGCCTCCTGAGACCAAGGGATCCCTCAGAGCCCACACACCTTCCCGAGACTCAGCATCACCCAGCACAACAATAGGAGGGAAGGCTGCTAGATGTCAGGTGGACAGAATGAAGCATTTTTGGAAGATTTGGGTAAAATACTAATGGAAATTTCTAATTTTCATATGTAGATGCCTTTTGTTATAGAAGAGTATCTAAGTTTTGTTTACAAACTGGGTAGAATTATCCATTGCAAATGTCCTATTCCAACTTATTTTTAAGTAAAAATTTTTAAAATCCCAACACCTCTTCCAGCTTTGTGTAAAAAACTTAATAATCTATTTCAATTGATTTTTTTCTCTCATTCTAATAAATATTAGGAAATATTAATGAAAGGGCACACAGCATGAAAGCTGGGACAAAAGGGTCCTGAAGTCTGATTTCTCTCCTTGTCCAGATATGCTATTTGTTTTATTGTCCTTTGTTTCCACTGAGAACAAATGTTTAAAATAGTGAACAAAAAGAAGTCTTTCATTTTCAAAAAACATGGTTTTTTTCTAGTTTTGATTTATATAAACATTAGTATTCTCCCATGAATGTAATTCCTCCCAGCCATTTAAAATATGTGATGACTATTTTGTTAACTCCAAGAAATGTCAAAGAGGACATGTCCCCCTTCTTGCAGCAAAGTGATGAGAAAACTTCTAGCAAATGACAGCCCTGGTTCCTGCATAATTAACACTTCCAATAAAGTGCGTCACAAGCACAGAGATTTAAATCTTCTTGCTTCAAAATTACCATTATATGTGAATGATATTGTCAGGAATTCATATACACATGGAGTAATAGTGAGGTGAAAGTGCATTTTCATTGCCAATCCTGAATTTAGGCTTTGTAAGAATAATTGTTTTACAAAAGCCAAAGGGAAGAGAAATACATAAAATTTGTAAAAGAGTAAACAGATACTAGTTAAATATTCTGGTAGGATTTTCAGTGCTCTGGATTTCAATGTACTAATTCAAGAGAAATTTAAAGAGTTAAGAAAAGAAAGACTAAAATAAAAGTTTATTTATATTTCTGCTTAGAAGTAGAAATAACATTTAGAAATACTAGAAAGTATTGGATTTTAAAAATGAAATTTAAATAGTCAACAATTGTATTTATTGCAGAGAATCGGCAAGACTTGTCTTTAAATTTATAGGTTCCCTTAAGAATAGTTTTACGTATATTCATGTAAATATATTCCTTTTTGGCTTGTGGTAAAAATAATGATAGCATTTGCACCCAAATATATAAAACCAGAAATGTTATTCACTTGACAAACTGCACTGTATTGCTATTATTCTTGCAGAGAACATAAGGGCATATAGAGAGGGTCTGAAATGCAATCAGAAGAGGTATTGTAAAGCATATTTTTGACACCATCTAGCCCAGTCTACACTTAAATGAGAGATTGGTGCCTCTTATGAATTAAACATAATTCTTGATTTATGTTCTGTTACCCTTGTATCAAAACCCATAGTTCCAGAGCAATGTCATTGTGAATTCATTTAATGATATTGATGATACACCTAACACAGAGAATACAAAGTAACAAGCAGTGCAGAGCATGGCTTTATAAATCACTCCTACGGAGCATTAGGCAATAAATAACAAGCCATTAATTCACTCTAAATTATGCTAAAACATGAAAACTACTTGTGCAGCAAATTATAAATACCTGCCAGTTCTAGTAAAAAATGTGAAACTTCTGACCAAGGAATTTTATCAAATCACAACATAAATATCAGACTTCAGATTAAGTAGGCTTGGATTAGACCTTCTTTCTTTAAAACAAGACACAGACTGCAAAAACAATATAGCAGTTAAGTCATCCTCACAGCAGCCCAAGAACCCAGTGTACCAAACCACTTCCAGCACCTGTGTTTCATCTGTCTGCTTCTCAAGCTCCTGACTGCACAGGCAACTCACCCCACAAATACTAGTGTTGTTGCAGCTCTTCAGCTAAATATGAAGACCCAGGTCCTGAGAGTTCTTGCACTGTGAGTTATCAGCACCATATCCCATAGGAAGCTCCCATGCCCTCTGTGTACACCAATACTCACAATATTCTTCATGAGGCTCTCTACCCACACAATACCATCCTGTGCATGGGATTTATAACAGCAGAATCTGGTCTAACAGAGACTAGGAAACATTTTCCAGGAGAAAATTTAAATTGGAGGGCAGTGAATGATTAACTTACACAACATCTGATGTTGAAGATTGTTAAGAGTTGTTATGGTTGAGAGCCTTTGGCAGAGAAACCTGATCTACTTTGTAGTATTTGTGGAAATTATATTTTAAGTGTTGGCTTTTCTGCAATTACTCAGCAAGAGTTCTATATCTTTCTGCCTGTGTCTAAGAAATGGTAAAGCAACCTCCAATTATACTTACTGGTTAAAAGTTTTTGAATCTTTTAGAAACCCAATTTCATACAGTCTACAGTTTGCTAGGTAACAACTGTAGAGTTGGATTATGACCTCTTCTCATGAACAATGTCATGAATGTAACAACCATAAGAGTTTGATTCACTGGCAATCATCTCTCCCTCCTTGTTGATCTGCTAAGGGCTACAAGGGACATGATGAGAGAAAAGTAATTGTGTTAAAAAGAGTAAGACTGTAAGCCTAAGAAATCTGGTTAATGGACCATGCACTGACCATGCTGACTGAAGCCCAAATATTGCTCTTTCAGGATACTTAGCTTGGCTAGTCAAAAAACAGGGAAAAAAGCAGTCTGACAATTTGTATGCTACTGCACTTTGGGTGGCTGTTTTATTCCTCCATTAATCTATTAACACCAAGGGCAAATTTTCCCATTAAAAATGACAGTGAGAAACCTGAAGGCTGAGACTGAGTGCAGGAGATGGACACTGTCCCCATTTCATACACATGAAGATAAAACCTTTCCATGATCACTTTTTACCTTAGTTATGCAACAGTGCTTAAGTAAAAGAAATAAAATGCCTTGAATTATTACAACAGGATCTGTCAAGCCTTGGTTTGGGCTTTCCCAAACTGTTTTGGCTCCTCTATCTCTGCTCCTCTCCCCAGAAAACTGTAATCTCCAGTACTAAGTCACCTCCTAAACTGACATTTTGATAGTGGAAATTTGAGGATTGCCACAGGCACAGACATGCCAGTAAAACTGAAGAAAACAGCTCTGTATGAGCAACAAAGTTGTCACTCAAGGGTTTCTACTTTTCCTGTATTTCTGTAGGCAAGGTGCTCACTTTCTGCACAAATTCTTCCCAGGCCTGGCTTAACCTGCACCCCTACAAATTTTGCTGTCTCACCAAAAGCTCACTGCTCTTTTTTCTTTCCTAGACTGTATTTTTGTGTCCCCACCCATTTCCGTATTTCCCAAAATAATCGTAACAATATGGCAATGAGGAACACAGTAAACAGTTCTTTCTAACTATCTCATCTGGAATTATATCTCCCGTTTTAACTTCTCCTTTGAAAAGGAACCACTTAGTCTAACATTGTTTCAACAACATTTTTAGAATAAAAATGTAATTATACTCTGCATATATGAACCTCAATGCTAAAATTTAGCTTCATCTATCCATAGCTCTGCATCAGTTGCTGGGAGACCAGAGATTATGGTACTCACTGTTGTTCTCTTGCTTTGTATTTCAACAGCCTCCAACATCCCTTGGCATACTAACAGCTGCACAGTACTTTTGCTCTTTAATTTGTTTCAGTGATTGCATGAGCAGATTGAGGTCAGTATAATGCCCTCGAAATTCCTAGTGGCAAACCACTTGTGTTATGGACATTGAATCTGAGATGCCCATAGCCCAGACTTTTCTACATAAAAAAATACCGACTCTGACCCAGTTATCCTACTTTGTGTTATTCTATTAAAAAAAAAAAAAAAAGAAGTTCCAAAGAAACACAGCAGCAGAAACCTATATATTGCAAACATTAGATACAGGCAAAGCATCAGGATCCCAGTTTGTAGAGACCAGGCTCAACTCTAAAATTCATCAAAATAAAGTTCGAAAGTATAAATACAGACTCCCTGTATGAACAATGACAGGCCAAGCCATTACCAGTTTTCTAGCTGCCATCTCAGCTATATTTCCTAATTCTCACAAAACCCTGAAATTAAGTACTGCCAGTAGCAAAAACTACACTTCTCATGTTTTGCCTTAGTAATAACTAAGCAACTAGTAATACCTAGTAATAACAGCAATAACTCTGTGGCTGCAGACAGCTATTCTTAGTTTGATATTATTTTGCTAACATTACTGCTGATTTAACTTTGCCCATGCAGACTCTCTGAATTCGTAACTTCACATCCATGCACCAGGCAGTCAGCTTTTGGGGGTGCATTGTCTGGGTGTGCTGCCCAGCCCTGGCTTGAAGTGCTCTGCTCTTTGGCAAGTGCTCACTGACAGTGAATCTGCAGGAATGCACAGACATGAAAGGTATTATTACATTGCTATTTGTTATGCTAATTTTGTTAAGGGCCTGTCGAAATTTCATTATAAACCATATTTTCAAGGAGCTCATAAATCAACCATGAAATGTATTCTGTGCTCACACTTTTACAGACTGAATAAGACTCAATGACATGATTTTGACAATTTAAAGCAAAAAAAAAAAAAAAAAAGAAAGAGGGTTTATTAAAATTCTATTTATTAATTTTTCAAATATAACTTGAAAGTTTAAAGATACTATTAAAGCACTGCTAAACAGGGCACTGCAAATCTTCCAGCACTTGCAAACATTGAGCTTCACTTACTCTCTAATTTTATTACTGTCTGGAAATCTAATTAAACTCATGAAAACTTAATAAACTTGGCTAATATCCCTGTTTTGGCTGAGGTTTTTATCGTTCTCTTTCCCTCTGTCACTGCGTGTTCAGTACTCCTGAACCTTCCAGCTTCACACAAAAGCTCCATGCAGCTGAGAGCCCCAAGCTGTGCTACAGCCTTTGGAGATCCAGGGCACGCACAGTTCCAGGACTGGCTCTCAGGTCAAAGGGACCATTAACTGCTCTGTCCTGGCTTTGGCACTCCCTGGGAGCTCCAGTTGGGAATTCACATTCCAATTCACATTCTCCAACAGAAAACCTGTGCTGCCAAAAGTGAGACAAAAACCCAGCCTTGAAATCCAGCTTGACTACCTGTGAGATAGATAGGCATCAAGAGCAGTGAGTTGCTGATGCAAATTAATTACCTTTACCAAACTAAGCTACTGCAACTTAACCACCTTTACTGACCACTATAACAGCCATCCAGTTGCCATCTATGTTGTATTTGTATGACATATGTTGATCTCAGAAGTACTTGCTTATGATTTTTTAAATTTATTTTTTATTTCTTCTCCTAGTCCATAGGGTTTGTAGCCAAAAGTATTTGGCTATCAGAACATAGTCACAACCAGCAAATCTAGCTACTAGTTAGATCCCTGGTGGGTTACAAATAAACAACAGAAATATCCTTACAAATACAAAAAACATTCCTGACATATCCTAAATATTAGCAAGAGTGAAATCTTTTTTGTTATTTTTATTTCATTCAGCAAACACATACTGAAAATTTTAACTGTAAAGTGTCCTCCTGTGAGATGCTTTGTTTTTGTATCACAGCAAAGCATTAAAAGATCAACCCTTAAAAGCTTAACAACAAAAAAGACCAAGTGCAATCTACATACACTGAAACTAATTGCTTTTATGACAATCTACTTATCCACCACATTAGTCTGGCAACCTAATACATGAACTCCCAGAGCCTTAGTGTCTACAGGTTGTGCCATATGGCATTGTAAAGTTAGATTTAGATGTGATTTCAGTACCACAATAGTTATGTCTTTAAAGGTACAAATAAATGTACTAATTGATACATGAAGAATTAAATAATTTTAGAAATTTAACATTAAATAACTTGCGCTTTTCTGAAGTGTGACTCATGGACACCACAGTGCTCTGCCAGGATCATGAAATTTTTCATTATTGATGGATCTGTTGCTGCCACAGGAGAGCTAAGAATGAACCTCGTGAAAAGGAGAAAATACTGACATGGATGTTTCTGTGCCTTATTGGAGAGGGATTGAAAAAAAAAGAGGAACTGTTACGTTAGAGAAAATGCCAGCAAGGAGAAATATTTGTGAGACCACATTTCATACTCCCTAATAAAGACACTGAAATCCTTGCACAGGCTAGATGAAATGTAATGTATCCTTGATGTACTTCAGAACAAGGACAGTGTAATCATGGATTCCGGATCTATTTGCTCTCCCCTCATAAGAAATAAAGCCAACATTCCTCATCCATCAGCATGGACAATGGCTCACAATGATAAATTAGTGGTTTCTAGTCAAGGGACACCTCATGTGGCTTTGAAAGAGAGAGGAGGATTGGAACACCAAGTCCTCCCCTTCCCATGCAATCCAAGATGCAGATCTCTTCTGGTGGAAGAGTCAGGAGCCACCCCAGTGCAGTTGTAGCCTCCAGTCCAGATGGGCAGAGACCTCCGAGCAGTTACAATCACAGCCAAGTTAAGCAGGAGAGAGATGTGAGCTACAGACATCAGCTGACAGTGCAAGGAGCAACTCAGATGCAGAGTTGTCTTTTCCACCCTTTTACTTGCCTGACTCTGGGACTCTTGAAGCTGAAATCAATCAGAAAAAAAGTTCCCTAACAAGTTAAAGGCTCCACAGAATAAGAAACCCAGTGCTCAAAGCCACTGGGAGACATACCATTCTTAAGTAATGACATTTCATCATGTTAAATAACAGCAGAGCTCCAGCCTTTTGGAGCCTTTTTTGAAACAAAAAAAGGCAACAATTTGCACATAAATATTTAGAATGATGACCTAATTTCCCATACTATTTAAAACATGAAGTTCTGGCTAAGAACACTGGCGACTCGCAAAACAGTGCCAGTTCCAAGAGAAAAGGAACAGTAGCTCCAGAGCTGGACACTTCACCCGAAGGAAAGGTCAGCTCTCCCTGGCAAGCAGGAAAATATCCGAACAGATTTCATGGCTTCTGGCAAGGTAGAGTGCCACAGCTGAAATGTCTGTCCTTGCAGAAATCAGGGCTGAAATTTTACATGACTTTCAGCATGCTTCAATTGCCGCAAGGGGATCTGGTGGTATGTAGGGCACATGAGCTGGGAGAGCAGCTGAGGAAGCCCAGCCCTAGAAGTACATGGGTACTGGAACTTTCCCAGGCATAGGGATTCAGGCACATGTAGTTTTCGCAGATGATGAAGGGAAAGGGTCTCTCCCAAAATCTCAGAAGGGACACCAGTAACTGACCAGCCATGCTCCCACATGTCTGTGTGTCCTGAATCCAGGACCAAGCAAAGTGGCCTGAGTCACTTCACTAAGCCATGTGTATTCATTCACCCTTTTCTCCAGATTTTCAGTAATAAACCAAAAGGCAAAGCATTGAGCCTGGAAACAGCTGATATTGACTCAGTTCCCAGCTTGATCCAAGGTCTCACAGAACAGGGCTTTTCCAGCTTACTTATGAGCTAAAACCTTCCACTAAACCCTGGCACCATGCAGCTTCTTACAGCCAGAGGAAGGAGTCAGAGAAAAAAACCCCAAACAACAACAGTGAAAACCCTAGAAGATGGAAAAAGGATCTAACATTTAATCCTTAATCCTTCCATGGGGCCACATGTCCCTGTGTCCCACCATGTTGTACACAGCAGAGAGCTGAGCTCCATCTCCTCCTAACCCAGAATGGCTCCCGGCAAAGCCACCTACAATATTTCAGCTTTCTCCAACCACTTCCTAAAGCTTACACCATGAGACTTAATGAGCATACCCACAGCCCAGACACAACAGGTGCCACCACTTCCAAACCCAAATTCAACCCTGCAGATGCAGGTCAGGTATATTTGAGCCAGAGCCACCAGCACATCATGCTGTGACTGGGTTTACAAACTTAGCCTATATAGCAGCAGAGACCAGGCTTGGAGCAGGTATTCCCCAGGCATCTGAAATAGTGTTGGAAGAAGAGACACATGTGGTGACCCCTACCTGACAAGCTCCTCCTGGGGCTGGAAGCTGCAGGGGTAGGTAATTGTTTTCATTTGCTATGCTATGAGATCTCCATACTCCCTTCCCCCAGACCAGGGAAGTACTGACCATTTAACATTCTTTTCAGACTTGGTTGGGCTTCACTAAAGACAGTTACTATAAAATCAGCACACTGAAAAATCCCTAATGTTTGTTGATAGTATTTGTAAAGGATGAGCATTGCTTTCACTCTTTTTAAGAGAATAAACCTTTCTAATAATTGTACAAAATCAAAGAGGCAGATATGGCCCTCTGTTTTAAATACACTTCAAATAGTTTTTGGTTTATTTTGTTTGTTGTTGTTTTGCTTTGTTTTTAAAGTTCAGTATCTTATAGAGATGTCATTTTCCCTTTTAATTTTGGCAAATTTCCAAATTCTAAGAAAATTTCCCAGTACTTCACATGCTGTCACAGCATCTTCAAGCTATCTTTACAGCTCTTCCATCGTATTTTGTGTAAAGAAAAACTTTTATCTCATCATTGCAGCAGCTGCTAATGAAGATCTCTAGGCTTACTTCTAATTGATGAAGAGAGAATGACAAATATTTTAAGTATCCATTAAACTGTGCTAAATCAATGGTGATTTACACAGAATTTCTATAGGAGCATACAGCACATCCACTTTAATATCAAGTGAGTTAATTGTGATCAATGACACTACAGCAGAAGGCAAATGAATTCTTAATGACAAGAAACTTCGCATGTTACAAAAATAGAAGCTAACAAGAAACCTCTTTGCTGCATTTTCCACACTACATCATTAGTAACTACTATACTGAAAAAACTAAAAGGAAAACATGAGCATTTTAAAAACTTCTACGGATTGATCGATTTTACAAAACATCGTAGGATAAGGAAAAAAAGGCAAGCTTTTTTATCATTCTTTTTTTACATATTTTGGAAATGTGTTTTAACAGGTGTTAGATTAATTAAAAAGTTATCATCACAGAATTCAGGGCTATTTTTTTAGCCATTGAATACAAGACTGGGGTCTCTACAGGTGTCCTTGTCTCACTTTTACAACCTCTTTTGTTTGACTTGTAGGTTTTAATGTGCATCATAACACCTCTCATCCAGCAGTAAGAAATTCTCTGGGGAACACTAGCAGAAAATAGGACATTGAGTCCATAATTAAAGTAATCTCTTCCCAGGCAGATGCTTCAGTTGGCTCTGTTATCACATATTACAAAAGGCATCTTGAGGCCCATATAATGTGTGGCAAATGGCTTTGGAGATGAGAAACAGCAATTTTTCATCTAATTTTGATCCATAGACATATAAGTACTGTATTGCCACTTCTTGGTATGAAGCCAAGTAACTATTGTGGTTGTTGAAATAAGCTTGGCAGTAACCAAAATTAAAGAGTACTCCAGCTTTTATCATCAGTCGGGAAAGCCTTTTTCTAGCCATCTTTGCACTTAGCAAATAAGCATGCCATCTCAAATATGCGAGTTAATGCCTACATCTGGATTTAGAAGAAAAGCTTTATGCAGCTTAACTCACCATACATATTCTCTCTCTATTTGCGTGTTAAAACCATCGTTCAAATTATGGCCCTGACATCTTCACTGCTTTGCCAAACTGTCTGTGATATTGGTTGGAAGTGTTTCTACTGTTTATTTTTTGTATTTTAGGAAGTTTAGGACACTGCTCTTTGAATGTGTAAGTAGGTTCTGCAAAGTAATTTGTTCATATAAGTTATAATGCTTTGCATAAACGCTAATGGTGATAGGAGCTGGCTGAATTTGTGTAGCATGTTTTTAGTTCCTGACTGCAGCAATGTGTTCAATGCGGGCAAAATTCTACCTCAGACTGCTGAGGTACAGAAAATAAAGACAGAGAATGACTTTCTTCCATTATTCATTTCTTCAAAATTGTTATTTTAAACTCTTCCCTATTTGGGTGGGAAATCACAGAGATTGCTGGAGACCTTCTTACTCTTTAAGACTTTTAAAATGCATTTTTCACAGAAAATGGCTCAAATGAATGTACATTACTACTTGTGCTAAACAGCTTATGTTGATCTAAGAGGGATATTCGGAAGACTATAACAGAAAATTTATTTGTTACATTTCTAGTAAGAACTAAAAAGATTCAAGCCACTCCAAAACAGTAAGGAAAACAATGCCATAAACCCAAAACCAATGTTACAGTGCCATGGTACCTGTAAAATATGTATTGAAAACAGCCATTAATCAACAACAACAGCCGCAAAATGGTATATGAAATACTTCAATAATATGCTTTTAAATAAAAACGTATTATTATTTGAATAATAGTGTAGCATCTTCAAGTCTTCTTCTAGGTGGTAACTCTCCTGTACAAGAGAGTTCATTCTGTCAGCTAATTTGAGGTCATGGTCATCCTGAACACTCAAATTCAAAACTTTCCAGCAGGAGGTCAGAAAAAGCTCAACAAATGTTTTTGATATCTTCAAGTTAAGGCTTCCTTTCTTTTTTGTTTTTAAACTTTTACTAGAACTCACTGTGAGGAGACCATTGTTATACAGACAAAGGGAGAATTCTGAATATTACTGCGTGTCTACATAACACTTTGTAGATCACTCTATTAAAGTTCTTCCAAATAAACAAGGTGAGAAAAAGAAGTTAATTTGTGTGAACTAAGAGTATGGTCAGAACATCCTTATATGTCCTTGCCTGTGTACACAAACAAAGCAGAATTCAAACAAATAATCTGAAGGCATGAATTTTAAAAAATACAGAAAGTGTTGTTTGTGCCTTTGATGACAGCATGAACAAGCATGATTGCTCTGCTGGGTCAAGGCCAGTGCTCAGCACCCTGCAGGATTGAGGTCTTCACCAAGGCATTTAGCAAGAAGTTAAGGACTTCCCAAAAACAAGACAATGCACTTAACTCCAGCTCATTCATGCACTGGACACATTATCTGCTTAAGACATGGCATTGAAATGATCAGTCCACCAGGAGACATTCCAGAGTTACCAGGGACTTCCATGCAGACATGGTATTTAGTTTTACAGGCTTGTCTGCATGGACAGTTTCTCTCTCTATAACATCTCTTACAATTGTCCTCTGCTTTTGCTTGTATTCGTGTTTTATGTACTATATATCTACCTGCAGAGAATGGTTCCCCACACGTTTAGTGCTCACTCTTTCTATAGCTAACATTCCAAAACAACTCCCCCAAACTGGTTTGTGGCTATTTCAGGATATCATTTTGAAAGGTTTGTTATTGTTCTCATTATTACTTGGCAAAAGACGTTTCATTCAACTGCTCTGATACAGAGGAAAGCCTGTTAGTGGAGACAAAATGTTGGGTATGTGTGCAATATATTCTGTACTGCAGTCATGTTTTCAAAATTAAGCCATTTTGAGAAAAGGGGAAGACAAAGCAATGCTTTGAATGAAACAAAGGTTTATGCTGTTGATGAACTAAAATACATTCCGAAAAATCACCCTGAGGGTAAATTTCAGAGATATTTTTATCAAAATTCAAGTACGAATTTTAAACACAATTACTGATAACTGATTCACAGATTGTGAATTGATGATCTCGTGCACAAAAATAATGATAATGTTGTGCAGAAAGGGAAGAAAGTAAAATCTAATCTCTAGAATTGATTCTAGAATTGCTAAATGAACATTTGTAAGAAGGGAAGTAATTCTCACCATGACCTTTTTATTATTTACATAATACCAGTAGAAAATTACTAAATTTCATTTTATTTCATGCAGGAGGTGCCAGAGTCCTATATGAAGCCACAAGGAAACCTTAACAGAGAAGCCAAAGGCTATACTGAGCTTCCTTCTGCTATCATACACTACAAATATGTGATACAATAAATTTCCATCACACAAAGAAAAGAAACCGTCCTAATATTGTATAATATTGCAGTTTCTACTCTGGCATTGCACAACATTGACAGAAGTAGCATTTTATGTTTCTTGCTTGTCTTTGGAATTAAGTTCAACTAACACCAATAGAATTTTCCTGTGCTTTTACTTTAAACACATGCTCACATAACCGTTTTTTTTCTGGCTTTGTTTTCTTATACCTACTACACAGCATGAGGAGTCTAAAATCACAAATGGCCTGCTGTCTACAAACTTGGAAAAAAGGTTAAAAACTGAGCAGTCCTCTCATTAAAGTGGGCTTTTAGTAGGAGTATCAGTCATCTGAGAGAATATTATACAACAAATTTCACCTCCAAGGAAAAAGGAAAAAAATTGCAAGATTTTATGAACTTTACAAAGTTGCCATTTTTATTCATGCCTTTTAGCAGATTTCAACTGCTGAATAGCCCACTCATTGGAAATTCTTGACACAGACAAATTACTTACTGTTAAGGGTGGTGGGGAGGAAAAAATAATTTTCATGAGTTGGTACAGGATGCTTATGTTTAGGCAGCTGAGTCTGTCTGGGTGGGATTCCAGTTCACATTTAAAAAATCTTAAAATATAGGCCTATATAAAGGTCTACGAGCAAGCTATGTAGCTACTGATCCATTCTGGTCAGTGGAGATCTAGGTCTTAATTCTGCTGCCTAGAAGTGTTAAAATAATTTGAAATACCGTAAGGAAGCTAGTAGAGCTATAGAGACCTTCTAGCCCTGCAGGTACCTCTCCCTAGATGTAGAACTGAATGTCAGACCCTGGATGTCTGTGGAACCAGATTGCACATCCATTAACCCTCAGGGGACTTACAGACATGCAACTCACATAAATACCTACCTACATATCCTATATCCAGTTGAAAACAACTGAAAACCCCTGTTAAGGAGTGGAAGGTTAGGTGCAACCAGCTTTCATCCTCTCTCATGGTTTTGTTGCTTTGCTCTGAACACTTTTGAATACTCCCCATCATGGTACCCTGTGGAAGTATCCTTTCAGCTTTTTTACCGGCTAGGCTCGTAGTTCAATGCCTTAGAAAGCCTCGAGCAGCCTAGAGAGGTAGCACAGGCAATCCAGCATTTCAGTAGCTCCAAAAGCAGCAAATGGTAACTGCAAAGCTGATACCACCAGCAGAATCAAAGAGGGAGAAATACAGCTCTCGACCTGCCTAATTTCCCGCAGTTAAAACTTTTCAAAAGAAACAGACAACAAGAGACGTTCGCAGAAAGAGTTGCAAAGCCAGAGAGAGCGGGCCCCGCCTTGGTCCTTTCTTTTATTCGGAGAACGGGAAAGGGGAGGACTGGAGGCAGGCCCAGGGTGACCGGCCAATCAGACACTGCTGAAGAGTTTGAGTTACATTTGGTTTTGCCCGCGCTTTGGAACAAAGGAGTTCAGAGCACATGGCAGAGGCAAGTGTGTTGGGGAGGGGGAGGGGAAGCTCAGAACAGGCAGCAACAGTACCCTTTGTGTTACATCTTCTGTCAAAAAAGTTTCTGTAAACACCCACAATTTCTCATTAGTTACCTCTGTCAGCTTTACACAAAACAGACAAAACTAACAGACAAGTTAAATCTAATTCTTCATAGTCAGATGAGTCTTTGCTGTTTGAGGTCATAGTTAGAGGAACCACAATGATTCCATGCACAGTGTTTGCATGGCACTGGAAATTAACAGAGAAGATGAACGAGGTAATCTGGGCACCACATCAAAATGGGACATGAGAGCAGAGCCAAGATAGGAATCAAATATTGGCTCGTGATTTTCAGAATATTACACATAATGTTGATTGACAGCACAACAATGCCTCTACCCAGGGAAGTGGAAAACCAAGCAAAGGAGTAATTTTTCTTCATAGTTCTACTAAACTGACACCCCAGCAAGGAACAATTACTGATTACTTTTTTTTTTCTACAAGGCATAAGTTATAAGCAATATGGAAAAATAAAAATGACTGCAACACTGGGCTAATGTTGGAACTACCCTGACTGTAAACAATGACTATCTCTTATTTGGTGCTGCCTGTACAATCCCTGATCCAGAGTCCACACCAATATCACAAAGAGTGCTATGGAATATCTGGCTTCACCCTTTTGTTGCAGTAAAGAGTAGGAAGAGGAATGCAGCATTTATCTGAAGCAGGGAGCTGCTTCTTTACAAAACCCCAAAGTCAAGGCTGTCTGTACATTAAGGTTTCCATATGTGTTATGGCACACTCCTCAACTGAATGCACAGATTTCAGATCATGGCAGCAACTAGGATGCTGTGAACAACAATGTATTTCAGTGTACAATTCTGTGTCATCATACAAATGTGAGGGAGAAAACTTACATGACCATATAATTAAGAGTTGATTATATATAAATGCAAGGGACCTAAGGGACCTCAATTCTGATAGATGTTATTTTCTGTTTACTTTTATGTTATTATTGGTGTGTGTTATCATTGTGTACAAACATAATTGTGTACTTAATCTTGAAGCTTATCCTTTGTATTTCTTACAAACAATTGAAAAAGCCACAGTAAACAGTGTCTTAAATGCCAGTTTAGCTAAGTGGTTTACCAGGGGAATGTGTTTCCTTCAGACAAGAGACCTTTCCCACCCTGGCTAGAGGACTAATATAGCAAAGCATGTAATCTTCTTGGATGTTTATTCAATATTTCCATACTTATTATCATAGGTTTTCTATAAATGCTTTAAATAGGTAACCAAGTCTCTCAATCACAGTCTTTATGTTCTGTAGTGTTTGTACAGCATGATATTTTGAGTTCATGCATTAACACCATTGCCAGTTCCCGAGACAGGCTTAAACACATGGGCATGAGAAGACTGGTTCTGGAACAGGGTACTTCAAACTTCCCAGAAAGAAGTCGTAACTTGAGGTGATTATGGGCAGAGGCATGCTCTCAGTGAACAACACATCTCCTTTCTTGAAAATACCTTCCAACAGTTCAGCTGTCTGCCTCAGCATTCAGTCCCAGACTTTTTCCAGGAGCTGCGCTGAGGATCAGCTGCTGCTGCCTCAACAGAAGCAATGTACCAGTGCCCTGCCTCGGCCACCACAGCTGTCTTACCTCTGTCTTCATACAGGGACACCACCACAGCTATTCCCATTCCTATTGAGTTGTTTGCACCATAAGCTGTGCTAATTAGTGTCACATAAGATGTGACTGGGCCTTTTAGTACTTACTAGCTTATTAGACACTGCCTACAGACTCAGGCAGACAGCTTTACAGAAGTCCAGTCTTCTGTTACTAGAAGTTATAGTGAATATATAGACACAATCATAATTATTAGACACCTGTTCAATGACTGACATAAATGGTTACATAAGATAAATACTTCTTTTTCTAGGTATATTCTACAGCCTACAATTCTATTTAATATAATAGCTGGAACTTCTGCAATAAACCCCACTGGTGGTCAAAACACAATATGCTTTTGCTATTTAGGTCAGCTTTATCACTTTTGCAAACTAGTAAGTTAAGCCATCTATAAAACAACAGGCTTAACAACCTAAGATGCAGCCCAGCATGCCACCCTGCTTAACAGCCATTATTATCCCTGCTGTCAGGCTGAGCTTTAACTAGGTTAGTGTGATCTTAGAGCAGAAATTACAAACCACGAAACCTAGCTGAAGGATTATGAAGATAATATTTTACAAATTTGCACACAATCAGAGAAATTACTTGTTAGTGTAAAGGAGGACCTACTATTTTGTGGTGGAAGAGAGCGTTTACAGATCCTGGCAATTTGCTCGGGAGGCCCTGGTGCTCAATACCTATTTAACATAGTCCTAAGTTATTGCTAAGAAAACTATTCTGCAACAAATGATGCACTTTAGCTTTTATTTCCTCAACTCAGTTGGAGGTATCTATGGTGAAAACATGCTAAAGAATTACATCAAGATGTACTACAGGAACACCAACAGCTTTCAGTGTTTCTCTTAGAAGTGTATTTCATAAAAAGGTACTTTTAATATTTATTTAGTAGCCACAATAAAGTACTTCAAGGAAAAAAACCCAACAGAGTGAAAATAAGTTTGCACACAACTCGTGTAAAAAAATGGCTATTGCCTCATTTTGCACAGAAATAGGTTGGCTCCAGCCACCCCATGGAGCACAGGGCTCTACATCATCCCTTTTCCTGGTGAAACTGGGGAGCAGTCTTGTTGAGTGAAACACTGAGCCAAGGAAAGATGCAAAGCTCCATCAGGTAACCTTGCATTTAGAGCCGGCAGTGGCGCAGAGCTGTGTGCAACGTAAATAACTGGACTGCATCAAACTGCAGAGATGAGGAATATTGGGGTGGGGAAGAAGCTGAGAGCTGTGCTGGCAAGCTGGTGTGCGAGGTGTAAATCCCAATTTTCTGTGCCCCTGCATCTCACATACACAGAAATAAGCTCATCTTCCTTGTAGATCTGTGCCCCACATCCCTCCCCACAGCATTCCTACATCCCTTTATCCCAGAACATGAAAGTTTTCCTCGTCCTCCCATCCTGGAACACAGCAATACCTTGTGTGTCCCTCACTGGCTTTTTAAGTAACCTAAATGTGGCCAGGAGCCATCCTCCTTCACTGTGACTGGGAAATGCAGAGTAGACTGGGAACTGGAGACTGACAGATTTACAGGAGGAATATTTCTGGCAGTTTATAAACAAACTGTGTTGTAGCAGGCAGGATTGTTGCTGGGAATGTCTAGATTTACTGGTATAAATGGTCTGCCAGGCTACTGATTTTATGAAACTTAGTATCTTGATATCTCAACTCCTTTGTCATGTTCGTTTGGTTACCAATGGATACAAGAGCTGAAGAAGAACAGGCTGGCAGCATCGCTGAACGAATCTTGTTTCTGATGGCTTCTGTCTTTTTCAGGACTGAGCTCTAGAGGAACACACCAAAAAGCGCAGATGAAGAGAATGGGAATTTTGCCCACGATGTTTACAGGGTTGTGACCTCTCCGTGTCGTATCCACCGAATTCCATCGTTACAGTGGAAGCCAGAACAGTCAACAGTGTGTGCAGTTAATAAAAGCTATCTGTGCATTGGCCTGTGAGAGGTTTGTCTGGTGACCTTTGTCCAGTTCCTCCAGAGAATTGTCCAGGGAGAGGTATCAAGACTCAAAAATTGCACATCAAAGCTAATGTTAATTAATAACCTTATTAACCATCCCCAGAGAGGTCAAAGACTAATGAGCTGATCTGAATCACAGACATATTGGCAACAAACAGTATAGGAAGTGCTTACCTATACTGCACTCTTGTCAGAGTCTATGAATTCTGGTGTTTTTTGTAAATACTTTCAATTTACACTAGTTAAACAAAAAATAATTCAATTTATATATTAAATGTAATCTATACTAAATTTAAACTTTGTGTTAAATTTACAGTGTTAAAAATATCTTGTTTATTATTTGCTATAAAGGCAAAAAGGAAGACAAACAAGATAGAGTCCTCTGGAACTCTTGAATTCAGGGAACTGGGTAAGGTAGGCAGGCTAACACTGCACAACAAAAATAGCTTTGTTTACTGCAACTTGTGATTTAGTAAGCAGGAGAAACACCAACTGAGGCAAGAAAGTGTGGGCAGCTGAAGAAAAATTGAGGAGGAGGATTAGAGGTAAAACATATTTCTCCTCTTTATATTTCCTTCAACTGAGAAATGAGAATCGGCATTCATAGTAGTATTTGTATTTCTGTAGAGCTACTCGTCAGCTCTTCTTCAACAATGACAAACATGAACAAAAACCCATTACAAAACCATGGAAAAAATCGGCCACAGGAAAATGAATGACTGGTTAGAAACTGACCTCAAAACTCACAATGGAGGATTACTTCTCAAAAACAAATACATTCACAGTCACTGTGCAAGTTAGGACCACAATTCAACAATTATTTCTTGAATACCAGGAAAACCAAAAAATTCAAGAAAGAAAGGGAGTAAGCACGAGCACACAGAGAAGATGTACAGGTAGCTCAAAGAACAAATTTTAGCTGCTTCAACTTGATCAACAAAGAAAAGTATCTCTAGAAAGGAATTAAAGGACCTGTAAACCCCATAGCTGACAGATTTCCTCAAGGTATATACAACTGTTGTATATACAACAAATACACTCTCACAATTCAGTTACCACTCATAAAGACATTTTTTTTCTCAATTTACTATTAGATGTTTAGAAGACAAGAGAGCTAGAAACAAAAATGTCCTGACATTGCCATCACAGCTAATAAATAATGTATCCTGACAGTACAGGCAAAAAAAGTGCATTATGTAGGTAAGGGGAAATATCAAAGCCACAGGTAAATCAATCAACAGGTACTGTGCTCACCATCAACAACTTATGTTCTCAAAGAATTCAGTCGCTCATTTTTTATTTTTTACAGCAGTAAAACGACCTGGTTATGTGGGGCACTTACCTGCTGCTTCCCAGCATAGATTGAAAGGGAATAATACTCAGAAGAAGGTTTGTTTTGACAACAGGACAGCCACAAAAACACAGAAAAGGCCTCTGAAATGCTGCAATTATTCACTTGTTGAATTAGGGTGCAGTCTGCCTTTTTTTTCTTTGAAAATGTCAGACTTCAAACATTTTCTGCTTTTGACTGCATTCTTGGTGTATTTTTTCACTCAAATCTGGTCTAC
Organism: Corvus moneduloides; assembly: GCF_009650955.1. Lineage (NCBI taxonomy): Eukaryota > Metazoa > Chordata > Aves > Passeriformes > Corvidae > Corvus > Corvus moneduloides. The sequence continues at coordinate 62,204,250 of NC_045479.1, read as the reverse complement.
CAAAATTCTGGGACAAATCATTAGAAATTACTTGAAGGTAAAATATAGTAATATATATGCTAATAATTCAAGTTAAGCTATTTTGTTGGAACTTTATTTGGTACTAAATCATCAAAGGTAACTTATGTCTTTAAAACAAATTACCAAAAAAACCCTCTTGGTTATCCTTGGTTCAGCAGAAGTTGAGAGTGTTTTTTGAGAATAAATACTTGAGTATGGCTACTCTCAAATACTTGCATTTTATATTGATGCTTACAATCTGAATAATATATTTGTGTGATGTTCTAACTCATATTAAATGCAACAGTTAAAAGACTGGGTCAGTGCAAATGATCTATATACTTAAAAGGATCAATGATATGATTAATTACTAAGAAGAATTAAATGCTAGACTTCCTACATGCTTTGAAAATAAGAAGTCCTAATATGCACAGAAACTCTTCAGTCAGGAAGAACTCAATATTCTTACTTCAAATTAAAGTCTACACTTGGCAGTGTACTCTGACTGACTTTTATCCAGGCAGAGTGAGCAGGTTAGATCATTTCATTATCTCCAGAGAGATTATCTGCTCATGGCTTGGCGTGTATACGTACATGAAGTTGACACAGCCCGTCCCTGCAGGTGGAGCAATCCAGACAAAACTGAGGTTTGTGGTTGGGAGATGGCTCACATGGGACGCAACCACACTGCACATGAACTGGTTTCCAAACTGGTGGTCAGACATAATTCCTGGGAGAAAGACGCAGAGGAAGAAAACAGTAACGTGTTAATGGCTCATTGCAAGGTGCTAACAGACCGAGAAATGCATCTGCCATGTGTTTCATCATGGCAACACAAAATGAAAAAACCCCAGGGATGTGCCATGAAGTAATTAGAATTAATGCTAATTAAAATACTGGAGCCGGCCTTTGCTTGAGCCAAGGCTGACTTCGCATTTACTGCAAGGCTCTGTGTATTTACTGCTATTAGTCTTCATGAGGCCAATACCAGAGGAACTATTTGCATTTTCAAAGGAGGAGCTGGATCACAGCTACTGTAAATCAGTTATTCCATTACCTTATTTACACCCATCACAGATCTAAAAGAAAATAACACCTGAAGCAAAAAAAATGTTCTAGTTTAATAAGAAAAATGAAGCTCTTAGAGAAAGGTATTATCTCTTAGTAGACATGTATTTGGAAAAAAGAGATGAGCTCTGGATTAATGAACTCTTCTGATCTGAAATAAAAGCAGCAACCTTCCACAGTTTTACCAGTACACATTCCTTTGATATTTTTTTTATTCCTTTTTCATACATGCCTCTAATATACGAATGAATGTAAATGTCATCTATTAATCCCTCCCCCTGGAATTCTCTACAGTTCATCATTAGACAAAAGAACTGTATTTTTAACATAAAACAATGTCTGACAGCAATCTTTTTCCCATTGGAGCCCTTTTGTAGTTTTCTACAAAGTAGCGCAAACTTGGTTGTTTGTTTGACACCCTTTGGCTTAAAGGAAGGCAATCTTACCAGAATGGATCACTACACCTTTACTCCTAGTACATGAAAGAGTAAATGATGAAACTATTCTTTTTAATGCAGTTATTAGAAGAGAATGCCTTGTTCCAAGTTACTTCAAATATTGAACCTTCATTTCAGAAAACAGTGACATGGGCTGAAACATTGCTAATAGGATCAAAAGGAAAAGGGAATGGGAGCAGGCACCACTGCATTCAAGAAGGTCACTGTCAGCTGTTTGGTGATTGCATCTCATAGTTTATAGTGGCTGGTATTTCCCAAATTAGCTTGTTGCAATTCAAACAACAACAGAGAAGTAAAACCCATCTCTGACTCTCAGCATCCTTTATTACTGGGGTTTTGGTAATTCTCCTGTAATGTGAATGCAGCAATTTCTCGTAAGCCCCCACAGATCCAGAGGTGGAAGGAGTTTGCAAGTGAGAGATTTATGTCAAGCAGGGGGATGAATCCTTCCTAATGCAAACACTCTGCTCCACCTGGTGTCCCCAGGAACTGGATGCCAGCAGCACCTTGTGGGGAGTGGGGGCTGTCTCACAAGCAAACCATTTCTCATTTTATAGACCAAAAACAATGTCTGAAATCCCAGTCGGGTACCGGTGAGTATGACAAACTACAGCTCAAGGTTATGGATGTTATTTGTCCTCAGGGCTATGAAATTCTAAACCAGCTTCGCTTTTTGGGGGGGAAAAATGAGTCACAGTGAATTTAAGTGATCCATCCCAGGAGTGACAGGAGGAAGCAGGTGATGTGCTGCCTGTATCTTTTACAAACAACCACAACCTCCTCATTCAGGGTTTTTCAGCTAGTTCCCCACTGAGAATACACATGAGATTTTCTGTCATTCACACAGTCACAGCTCAAATCCCCAAATGATGCTGAAGCTCGCTGTGTCAGGATAGTCACAGAGAAGGCTCAACTTCCCGAGTGGAGCCTCTTTTCTGGAGATCAGTGGTAGGGAAATACAGAGAGATGGTATTTTACTGACTCTTCTTAATGGCAAGAGACTAGATACAGATGACTTACAGATGACAGATGAGGTTTGGACATCTCTTGCCATGCTGTATTGCTTTATTTGCCTTTCTTGGCTAATTGGGAGGGGTGGCATTAACATCCTTAAGGAATCCCACTTGACTGGTGCCCAGGCTCATTGCCCTGCTCTCACTGCTGAAGTCCTGCAGCAGTGCTCTGCTGGGACAGATGTGTCCAAAAATACTCACAGAGAGGTCCCTCACAGAGCAAATGTTATTTAGACAACTGCTTTACTTTGCCCAGGGTGAAAGGCTGTATCTCTGATTCTTTCCCAAAGCTGTGGACCTTGTCCCTCTCTCTGAAGTTTGTGCTAATGCCAGTGACTTCAGCACTGTGGGCTGGGGTCTTGGGGACTGCTGCAGAGCACCAGCTCTCATCTGTCGTCATCCCTGCCTGTACGATGGGAAGCAGCAAGCCACAGACCATCAGGTTAATTAAATAACAGATGCTGTCAGGGGAGAAGCAGGAACAGCCCTTCAGTTTGAAGGAATTCCCCTTTCTCCACAGCCAGCCAAATACAAGGGAGGACAAAGGCTGCCCTAACACATCCCCCAGCCAGGGGACAGGCAGACCAGCTTGGGAAATATGACTGCTTCCCTCCCAGGCAGCAACTTGCGAGTTAATGAACTCCCTAGATTTCAGGCAGTATACTGCAAAAATGTGTCTAATACATCAAACACATACAACATCTGTGGAGAATTTCTTTTTCCTTTGATTTACAGTTTAAAAAAAGAACAATTTTGCAGTGACTAGAATAAATTCTAAACAATTAAAAAACCCAACTCATTCAAGTTTTTTTCCAAAAAAAAAGTCAATGAATAGTACAGCAATCATTCAAAATCCCAGTTTTATAATTTTATCACCATGTTGTCTTTATATTTTATTAATAATTGATTGTCGTAATTTTTACAATAAAAACAACCCTCCTCTTCTGCTGGACCTTTACTGAGTACATCAACTCCATTTAGGAGTTCAGAGCCTTCAGAACATTTAACAACAATTAAATAGTGCAACTTCAGTGAGTGACAGCAATATTAAAAACCTAAAAATCCCAAGGTTTCCTATTGAAAAGGCAAACATAAAAACGATAAAAATGCAAAAAAACAATGAAAAGTTCAATTTATACTAAGAACTCACTGAATTAAGGACAAAGAATATTTCACTCTTTTTCTTCCAGTCTTTTTGCAGTCCCTTGCTATGGAAGGCAGCTCCTCTCTTCTCCTCCAGCCCCTCTCCAAACTGGTAAGCTGCATCTCAGACTGCATGTTTGCCCCATAGCAAATCAAGGTCAGTGTTGTCTATAGGTATCTCCCTCACATCCAGGTGACCAGTGCAACAATATACATTCAAGTCTAGTGTTTACAAAACTAATAATTTTAAGGTAAAATTTTAAGATCTTGTATAAAACTCTATAAACACTAGCAAAAAATCAAGTGTTTCCATGTGACTTAATGAATACTGAAATGTTCAAAGTTTTGTGAGAGCTACCCATCTAAAATGTGGTGCATGCAAAGAAGCTGTTAGAATCTCTCTGAACTCCTTTTGACTTGGATTTTACAGTGTGCACTCATCATAATGACGTTTCAGACATCTGCACTTTCTAGATTCTCCATCTTCTAAAATTTCTGAGGCTTTAGGATTCTCAGTATAATCATTATAACCATTATAACCATTCAAATCCCAGACATGCTTTGTACCTGCCAACAGCACTGCTAGGAGAGGAACTAGACATTCTCAGTCCCTCTCAAGAGGGAACTCAGCAGCTGTTTTTATTGTGTAAATTTAAAAAAAATGTGCCTAGCTCTTTTCAATACAGTATCTGTAGTCACTGAATCAAAGAACTTCTATGTGAAGAGGTAGATTTCAGGGGTAAAATAAATACAAAAAATGCACAGATAGAGAAAAATATTGAAAGGAAAATCTTAAGTCAGATGACAAATACATAGCTTCAATATTTAAATGTTTAAAATTATTTTGTTGATAATCAGAATCACTAGTAGGGCTGTAACAGCTAATGCAGGGAAATATTTTGCTTCTATTATAAGATGTCATACAGGAAGGTGAGCGAGACGTGAAAATACTGATTAAGGTGGTCCACAAATGACCAAATTCAAGTGTTGATCCTGAACTCATTACTTTCACCTTGTTGTATAGCTTCTCCAAAAGGGAGAACAATAGATTATAGCAATCATTCTCCCGTTTGGGCTCCTGGAAGCCAAAAGATGATCTTTCCTACTGGCAGAGCTTGGGAAGCATCTAATGGTGTAGATAAAAGCAGGAAAGAGCCATATCATTCTCTGCTTTCTGAGAAACATGGATCTGCAATAGCTCTGACTTAGCCTGAGTTATGTAACTACATAATGTTCTGTATTACAACATGACATATCCTCCTCAGAAAACAGTTTTCTAAACCAGAACTTCATATAAGGAGCTCATCTGCATGTCAAGGTCCTTGGTAAATCCTTCATTAAAGCTAAATTTCCAGTGATGAACCAGATGGCAGGCAGTGTACCATTTCCTATTTATTACATTAATTGAGTATGATATTAAATAAGAGGGTGAACGTTAAATACAGGTGTAAATTGACTGACCACATTTTGGCTTTGCTCCTTCTAAACTGATTATCTGCTACATGCTTCCATTTTCAAAACTATGTGTAAGTGACAGCAAAATGCCAAACATAAAATATTGATGAAAAACCAAGAAGAAAAAGCTCTAAATGACCAAATAACTCTGAGATCTTTGAGAAAGCAATAATTGCTGATTAGTAGATAATAAATTTAAGTCAGAAACAGACATTTTCAAATTAGATTTTGCATTATGTAACAATAAAGTACCTAGTCCTAGGAACCATCTTTTCCCTTAGGAAACAGAGCTGGAGGACTACATTCTTCATCCATGCTCTAGCATCTCAAAGGGTTATCCACAAATCCACAAGGTAGGCACAGTTCTGCCTGGTGTTACAAAGCAGGGAGTGATGCGAAAGGGGCTGTGCCCGAAAACACCTCCAGTGCTGAATCCCATGCTGAGGTGGCCAAACCAGGGCTTGCAACTTGTGTTTCCCATGCAGCACCAGGGGAAATGTAGGATGATTAATTTTTTTTCAAAATGGAAAGATTCTGGTAGCCATTGGAGGTTTTTTTTATTATTATCAATTAAAGCAATCACTTTGGCAGGGAGCTTATGCCCACAAATCTCTACTTTCCAGAAGCACATCCTCTCTATGAAGTTGAAGATCAGTTATACAGAGAGCTGCCCCCACGCTCCTGTCACATGTAAGACTAAACCACTCAGATGCAGGAGTGCTGGGACAAGTGACAACTTGGTGGCTACTAACAAGGAGCCTGGCTTCTCAGTAAAATCCCCACAGAACAGGCCTTAAGGACTGCTGCAGAATCAGAGTCCTCCTGCAAGTTAAGGGAAAGCCATGTGCCTCTCCACATTATTTGAGGAGCAGCAGAGGCCCCAGCACAGCTGGACCAGTGGCTGGCAAAATGTGGACTCACAGAAAGCCAAGTGAAGCACTTAAGGAACATTCGAGGTTAAAATCTGAATGTATATAGACATAAAGTGCTATTTACAGCCGTTGAAGCTGCAGCTTTCAGACCACATTTTCAGAGGTAGGAACCTCCCTTTATCTTGCGTATCTTCAGATGTTTAAAGGACCTTTTTGAGCCTTACCTGTAAAAATATATAAAAATGAAATATATGTTTCCACAGAATGCTACAGAGAGTGAAATAATGGCTTAGTTTTAGTTACTGGAAGAATATTTGAGTAACATCCTTAAACTGTTATGAACCCCTTTCAGGACCCTGCAGTGAAAGTCTTAAAATTTTAGAACTAGTTATGGGAAGAAAATCAAATTGCTCCTGTTTTTGGAGGGTTTTGTCTTTAAAAAAAAAGAAATCCCAAATATTTTTAAGGAAAACATCAGTAATCTGTGTTAAAATGGACCATTGGGAGTAAAGAAATATCTGGAGCTGGTAAATATAATTTCTAAAGCATGAACACAAACATAAAGCTATGAGCTCATGCAGTTTCTACCCAGGCCAGTAGCCAGCTAAAGGTAACTAAATTACCCATGCAAATTCCCTTCAACCACAGTAAAAGTGCAGATTATGGCCCTAAGTGAATTGCACCCACCCAGCTAAAATATGCTGTTGCCGATTGATTTTGGGGGGGTGATTTCATTCTGCTTCACAAGAGAAAACACATCTCATTTGACAGAACGTAACAGACTGCTAAAGCACTTGGTAGCCCTTGTGATCAATTAAGGGTCAGGATGGTTTGATAAATAATTAAACAGTATGAAGAAAGAAAAGACCAGCAACCAACAGATACATTCTTCCACCCAGCAATATGTTACCTTTATCTTTCTTGGAGCCAGGTCTTTGTTTCATTATTATTATTACTACTGCTTCACTATTAAATAATAAATCCTTTCACTATCTGCAATGCTGGGGGGAAAATTACCATCCACATGTTAATAAGAACACTAGAAAAAAAGACAGATAAGTGTATCACATCCTAATAAACTCTGTCATTAAAATCCGTAAGTCCTTCTGGGGTCAGGAGACAACCAGAGCCTAAATACAGCAACCTAATTCTTCAGAGGGTACCACTGTGCTGAAGTGACTCACACTTGAGGTAAGAAGCATGGGTTTTATAACCTTTTACCTCATATGTGAAATTTAAATGTATTTTCCGAATAGTTCTGAAAACAATAATTTATTGCAAGTTCACATTTGAATTACATTCACAAAGTGGGAGTCAGGTATGAAACAGTTCAGTTTAGGGCTTTTAGGTGCTTACAAGAGAAGTGTTTTATAGCCACATTTGTGAATATTTACTGAAGCAAGCCCTTCACTAGAAACACCAGTTTGCAGGAATGAACCACTAATGAACAGATTTTTGAAAATTTACTCTGAAAGAGAGGATATATTTTTGCTTAATCTCTCTTTTAATGTTCTACTTTAAAGGGATTGTTAATCAAAACTTTTGAGCAGCCTTTTGTTAGAACCCACTTAGGGTTATAATTTCATCTCAGGGATTTATGAGTACCGGTCTCATTAAGCCTAACAGGAGATACACATATGGAAATTGTGGAGCATGGGGAAGAGAATATCCCCTTTCTATAGCATAATTCTCAGGATACTGAATGAGTCCCTTGTGTAATGTGTGATTTGGCTCCATGAGCCAGGGGAATGGGGTGGTGAGACCCTGGTCCACAGTGAGTTGGTGGTTTCAGGCCATTGTCAGAAGGGGTGAGAAGACAATTTGCTGCTGAAATCTAAGTGCTCCATAGAGAGCAATGTGGCACTAACTGCTCCAAGGAAAGTTGATTTAGTAACAGTAAACAGGGACCAGCAGTAATAGAAATAGAAAATGCTAACGAGTTACTGTGTTGCTGAAATATAGAAGAAAAAATCTATTTCCAAAGGTTTGAGCCAAAATATATTTTAAATGTTTTCCTAATAGTCCCAGCATGTTTTATAATAGCAACTTACATATTTTTTTTTATAGACCTGTTAGGCCGATACCTTCATTCAGTACTAGCTTTTCATAGGTTCTATTTTAGCACCAAAATCCAGTTTATTCTGTTGAAGGAAAGCAATTGTCCCTGGTTTGCATCCACTTTTTTTTTTAATTGTTACTGTATTTGAATGGTGTCTTATCCATATGAGCAGCTCTTGTACAACTTCCAAAAAATATTGCATTGTTCTGAATCTTTCCACTTCGCAAATGTAAATCTGTGTCTCAGGAGCCAAACATCAAACTCTGCTTGATAGGGTTTATACCAATGATAAATGTGACAAAGGAACATCTTGTTGTCACACCAGACATCTGCTCCCACCAGACTCATCCTCGGAGCCAGCGGTAACCACATCCTTCTCCTTACAGCAGTGACAATTCACCAAAGCAGCACTGGAGCCCCTGGAATTGGCCCAGATTTGCTTTAGTAGAGATGAAACTGTGAATCAGCAGTCTTAACTGACAAGACCATCCTCACCTGCTCACTTAAACAGAGCCATGAACCAACCAAACCTCCCTGCTGACCAGAGCAAGGAACATCAAATGAAACATTGCTGCGCAGTAACTAGAACATCACTGCACAGCTCAGTAAAAATGTAACTGCCTAACACTCATCTATAAATTCATGCATCCCGATTGGATCTATAAAGCATCCTTTCAAAGGCAGTAGCTTCCAAAAGTTGTTTTTATTAAATCAACCAATCTTCGCCCCAGACTCAGCTGTGCTGGGCTGACTGGTTTGTACAGTGACAACATCTCTTCTTGGCTATACGGTTGCTGGTAACACTTCCTGGTATCCTGTTTACTCTTCTATAGCCTAGCATGACTAATTGGGATAATGGCTTTACCTACAAAACCCTAAGTCCCTCTTCAATTTATTTTAAATGATCTTAATGGTTTCTGGCAGTGTTGTAGTTGCTAGGTTTAGTTTAGCAGGCTGCAGCTTTCCTGAGAGCTCAGCGGGGATGCTTCGGGCAGTGTGACCATGGTTGCCCTCCCGTAGTCCATTTTTGTTGGCCCTGTGGTTCTTGCTCCAGCAGCTAGCAGCACTACAACCACTGACGGAGAAGGAGGCAGAGAAGGGTCTCTCCATGAGGGTTTGAGAGGACTTTAATCACATCTCGTCCATGCGATATCCAGAGGCAGAGAGACCTTGTGGTCTGGGCGTAGGGGGCTTTTCTCAGGGGCTCAGGGCAGTCCCTGGGTGGGGTTGGGGTACAGGAGCCAATAGGGAGAAACCGAGGGAGTGGCCAGGGCTAAGGGCAGGGGAGAGCGGGAGGGGGAACATGGCATCAGAAAAGCAGTGGGTTAAGAGATCACCACATGGCAGCAGTCTGCCTTGTAACGCATTTCCTCTATTTTGATCCTTCGCCCGCAGCCATATTTTGCATTTGCCCTCATTGCCGTCCCTGCCTCAGTCACCACAGGACCCACTTAGTGCCTCATATCTTGGTTGCACTTGCACTGTTTCTAATTACTCTTTATATCTCTGTTATCAACATTACTGGTGAACTATGATGCTTTAAAATTTATAGTTTCCTTCAAGGCAAATTAAGTCAGTCAAACCAATCAATGACGATAACTACTTAATGAAACCAGAGGGACTTCCATATAAATCTTTCCAGATGGAGTATTTATCATTTGCAGACATCTCTTCCTGTTTTTGAGTGATGTTGTTGTGGAAGTTATCCCATTTTATCTCCCAGTTCCTTATCTCAGGTGATCTGAAAGTCAACTTGAAACCACACATTGTGTTGTCTGGGTTAGCTGGGATAGAGTTGGTTTTCTTCCTAGTGCTGTGTTTGGGATTTAGTATGAGAATGACACTGATAACACGCTGATGTTTTAGTTGTTGCTCAGTGTGCTGACCCCTAAGTCAAGGACTTTTCAGTGTCTTATGCTCTGCCAAGGACCAGGTGCACAAGAAACCAGGAGGGAGCATGGCCAGGACGGCTGACCCGAACCGGACAAAAGGATATTCCATACCATAGAATGTCATGTTCAGTCTATAAACTGGGGAGACTTGGCCAGAAGTTGCCAATTTCTGCTCAGGGATGGGAGGGGCATTGGTCAGCAAGTGGTGAGCAGTTGTGTTGGGCACCGTTTGTTTTTTCCCCTTGGGTTTATTCCTTTCTCTTTTTTTCATTTTCATTATGACGATATTTTACTTTATTTCAATTATTAAACTGTTCTGATCTCAGCCCACAAGTTCTACCTTTTTCTGATTCTCTTCCCCATCCCATGGGGTGGGGAGGGGATTGGAAAGTGAGAGAGTGGCTCACTGTAGTTGGAGTCTGGGGTAAAAGTATGACATGTACAGAAGCCATGGTTTGTCCCTCACCAGCATTGACTGCAACATCTCCACAGAGCTGGAGACAAGATGCACTTTCCATTCAGAGGAGCAGTCCTGGAGGTGCTCCAGGTCTCATGATCCCCCTTCCCACAGCTGGGCTTACAGCAGCCTCAGCAATGCCTACACTAAGGTGAAATATGTAAGGTCTCCTACAGCCCCAGGTGCCCTTGCTGGGACACTGAAGTGACCTGTGGCACACCTGGTCCCACAGTTTCTGGAAGACTTTTGGGACAGCTGAGCCTCACAAAAGCCTATCTGCTCAGGAAAGATGGCACACAGGCAGAAGAGCTGCATCTGTGGGGGAAAAACCAGCTGAGAGGATGACAGACTATGGTTTTATCTTCAGACATTTATACGTGGCCAACTGCTAGCACACGCACTGTTTGTAAGCACCACTTACAGTGTCTGTAACACTGTGATCAAGAGTAAGATGTTTGCCTTTTTTCAGCACCTGACACCAGTGATGCAGTATTGCTGGTTTGCTACAAATTCCTCAGAATTCATAAATATAAAAACTAGAACCATAAATAAAGCTTCATAATGGGCACCATGGCCATTCTCAGCCTCTGCAAAAGGGTGAGAGAGCAGAGAAATCACTGACCAAGTTGGTGGGAGAGTTAACGGAGAAGTGAGGCTGGAAAAATGGTATTATGAATTGAATGGTGGAATTTCAATTAAAATTGTCAATTGCCAGGAGTTCTTTTTTTGAAACTATGCTGAAATTCAATGCTGCTGGCTGAAATCCACCAGTATCTCTGCCCGGATCAAATTAGTGGTGGAAAGAAGCACAGGCCTGTACACCAGCTGTATTCTCCACAGATATTCTGATGTTTCAGGACAAAACCTGCTGGATTTGCCTCCTCTGTAGCCACAAACCTATTACATCAACCGCTTTTATAGCATAGGAGCACCAAACTGGGACTGCTGTGGCTGGCAGGCTGGTGGTGGTGATAATGCTTTAGGTCTGGGCTAAAGCATTTGTGTAAGGGTGAGTGTGCTGTGTAGCAGCAGCAGGATGTGGGAACCCAGAGGGCACAGCCAGCCTGGCTGAGATCCCATCCATCACCAGCACCTGACTGACCCCCACCAGGGTGATCTCAGTCAGTCTCCCCTCATTGTCACCAGAGAAATGCACAGGGGGGATAGAGGCAGAAGTTTTGATATTCAGGTACTCAGTAAAGCTGGAGTTTGAAAATCAAAGTGTTCCTTGCTCATGCTTTTCCTCATCAAAACAAAAATATCAACTGTGATTTGCAGACTTCTGTGGTATTTTTGGCAAAAAAAAAAAAAAAAGAAGAAAATTTCCTTTTCTACAAACACACAAGAAGTTGCTTTAATTCTCTATGCATCTTTAACATCTCTTTTTACAATTTACAGGACAAAACAGAAAGTCTGGCAGTTGTTCCCTTTCCCTTGTAAAATGTGCAGTAATTTACTTTGCCTCCTGGTTTATCTTAAATTGTGCAATGATCTTTGCAATTCATACTGCCTCTCCCCCACTGGTCAACAATGGACCATAATGTTGAGAATATTACGAAGAGAAGGGCAGCATTGTCAGAAGGCTGAATTTCTGCCCACTGAAGGCAGAATGGCACCCATCAGAAGAAAACTCCTCAGAAAATGCTTTGCAAGCTAACAAACATGAACAGCAGCAAAAATTTTCAGGAAACAAAACTTAAATACAAAGCTTTACACATCAAAAGAAGCAAAAATAATCACAGCCAACAAGCTCAGAAGAAGAGCAAATTATTTGACTAATTCATTCCCACATCACTACTTTTACTCTAATGAAAAAAAAAAATCACCCATGAAAAAAAATCTAGTGCATTGCCCCCTGCCATATGGTATATATTAAGACATACATACCACAGACAGAAAATTGTAACACTGCAGTTTTGTTTCTATCTGACAACACATACAGTCAGTTGAGAGTCACAAGAATGGGAAGAAAGGAATGCTGCATTTTATTCCTTTGCCTGAAACTTGCTTCTAGACAAAACATCATGAATCCTAAACATGCAAAAGCACTTTCAGATCAGATATAAGAAAGGCAAATAAAAACAAGCTACCGAGAACAGTAACCCCCTTATAAACTATCAGTCAATGCTAACCAAAACTACTGGAGAAAAAGATTGCAGTTTTTGAAGTCTTTGTCCTCAGAAGAGCACTTTATGACTAAATGGTAAAGGCTGATCTTCTGCACTCATTTAATGTTCAATATAGGATCTGAAAATATAGTCCTGGGGGTATGTCCATGAAGCTGCTGTTGGGTTGACCCAGAGGCAGGGCTGAGCTGTTTCCCCCAGAATGGCACACACTGCTCCACACACTTGGTGGAGCTGCAGTCCCCACTGTGCTGGGTGTCCTATGCACTTATGGAAAACAAAATGAAAACAGAAAACAATATTCACATCTGAAGCCTAATCAATGTCCATGTGGTAGCAGCCAATATCACAGCATGCATGAAAATTAAGTGTGCTACAGAAATAGGGTGCAGGAGCCCTCTACTGCATAACTTTCAAATCAACTCGTGGTTTTGCTGAAAAGAAGAAAGCTTTATCCAGACCTACAGAAATATGAGAACACCACCAAACTAAAGATCATGTGTAAGAAGGTCTGAGTTGCACTTTAGAATTTGGGATGGAAATGGGAAAAATATTTGAACTCCAGATGTGGGGTGTGAGCGTGAGCAGAGCATCCCAGGTGCTCCTGTTGCATCAACTAGATGCTTGAATTTAATCTTAAACCTTGCTTGCTTCAGTTCCATGAATGAACACTTCTGAAAGCCTGCCTTTCTCAGCTGATGCCCCCCACTGTGACTGTAGTAGGATAAATGTTCCAAGATTTTACTGTGGTTTTAAAAAGGATTTAAAAAATACGCTAAGTCAAAGTAACACCCAAGGGACTTACACTAGAGAGCTGCAGTCCCATTAATGTATAAAGAGAAGGCTAAAAATATAAAGATAAAACATGGCTCTGCTTTTTGACGTGCTAATCTGCCCTTAAAAAGAAAAATACCTTGAAGAGCTGCAGCTCTACTGGGAAGTTCCCCCCTTCATTATTGTTTTGCAATAATGAAAAAAGTGTGTGTTTCACTAAGGGAGAAATTTAACTTTCCATCTCAAGGTCTCAAATATATTTTTTCTTGTTCAAAGCCGATTAGCAGTTCAGAAAATGAGAAGGTCTCCTAATTTACATTAATCTCAGCTCTGCCTTGCATGCTAATTGATGTGTTTTCTTCTGGGACTTCCAGATACTTTGCAGTTGTAACATTGCTGTTTCACACTGTAACATCAGCTCTCACAAATATCAGTTCTTCTCCACATGCCCGTGTTCTCTAACCTGGCATTGGTGTTTTTCTTGGAAGGTATCTATTGTTTTAGTTAGTGCTTCTGGATCCTGTTGCTCATTGATAAACTAATATATAAAAGGATATTTCTGGTAAATAAATGCTTGACAAATCTGCATGGATTAGGGAGGTTCCAGTTGATCTACCACTATGGGCCAAACATGCCAGATAGTTTTATCTGGAAGAATGTGGCATCCTAAAGCTAACTAACAGAGTATTATTTAGTGCAGTGGCCAAATCATCATTGAGGAAGAATGTTGTACTGATTGAATCTCTTCTTGGGTAGATTGAAGCCATGGCCATACAAGTGAACCCAAATGGTGACAGAGGCATTCCAGAGGGAGGCTGAAGATGACACCATGGTGGCCACCTGGGGAAGATGCTCCATGTCTACAAGTGAACAAAGGCATGGAGGAGTGGGGAATGCCTGTGTCCTGCTTCCCCAAAACATATTCATAGTAGAACATTTGTCATCAGTTATGGTGGCTGTAATGAATTTACCTACTCCACACTTGTAACACTGCCTGGTCTTTATTTTGCAATTTATCTCAACAAATCACCATACTTCACTTCAAAATAACTTCCGTATTTAGTTTTCCACCTATTTTTCATTTAAATGTTTTGAAATACAAGTGTTGCGCAACTGGAGCTGCAGGCTGTCCTGGCAATATGTCAGAAGCTCCAGGGCTGCCATTACTGGGTATATGGGTGTACTATTTTTCTGGGGTGATACATACAGTTTTATTATTCCTTACACAGCTCTATGCAGTGTAGTACAAAGTATAGATCGCTCTTCGGAGATGACATCTAAGCTTCAAATACATAGCCATAGAGAAATAGTAATGATGGAAAGACCAAAAGCATGCAATATGATCTTCCAGTTTTTGAATGCTTCTTTTTCCCTTGTTCATTCTTAAACGATACATTTAAGAGATCCTTTAAAATAGCAAATTAAGGAAATGAAGCATTTTATCACACACAAATACACAGACCTTCACACTGCGTGACATAAGCCCAGATCTGTCCAAACCATACCAACAGCTTATACCACTTGAACTAGCTATCTTAAGATAATTGTTTGGTTATGCTGAAATCACTTTTCTGAATAATTAGACTCCTGTGAGCAGCTCCAAATTGGCTTTCAGCTAATTTCAGTTTAAGTCAGCTACTGATAAGAATATATAAAATTGTAAAACTTATATAAAAACTGAGTAAACACTTGAGCCCTTGATAGCTCCCATGGGAATGGTCCAGACCACTTGAACCTATACTTTAGATGCTTAATGAGGCAGTCTTCACACAGGAAATGATTACAGTTCTTTTATAAACAACATGGAGAGATGGGTGCTTGTGATGGGCTCCACAGAAAACTACCTATAACTTATGTCCCACTCAGTTTTCAAGCATTCCTTGATAATAAGGATTACAGAGAACAAAAATTTAATACCTGCTACAAACATAGCCCTACAATACAGCCGTTTTCAAGAAAACGAAGGAAAGAAATCTTTGTCTTGTTAGCAGGCACCTTTTATTTTACTATCAAAAAAAGACTCTTGATAGAGATTACAGCCTGTGAGCTAAAACAAATTCCCAATATTCACTGCAGATGTGGTGTTCAGAATTTTAAAATCTTTTTATAAATAATTCTACTCTGTGCAAATGGCAATTTTCAGAGACATGTAACCTGTGGATTACTTCAGGAGAAATATGCCATTAGTGATAGCTACCTCAGTAAATCTAATTTACTTTTGAAGTAGGAAAAAAAGTAAGATTTACTTGAAAATTAGTCAAAGAAAAACATTTAGAACAAAAAGCCTGGATTGCAGAGAGGTCATGATAGATCTCTGAACAATAGTGGGTGAGGCAGGTTGGTTTTGGTTCTCTCTGGAGTGCTTTGAAATCGTGAAGGTAACAAAAGATGCTATATTAGCACAGAAAAGTTGAGAATAACCTTCAAGACTCAAATCTTTGCTGCTGAAGGGGATCGTTTTAATGTGATGCTTTATTCATAAAAAATGAATGTATGGCTATATTCAAAGCTGTGCCTGAAATGTCTCAGAGCATTTGGACAAGAAAGTAATAGCTAAACGTCTACATCTGTACAAGTATGGCTGTAGATATAAGTGTGCTCCACATCAGTATAGGTCTTCTTACAGGAAAAATGATTCAGTTAGTACAGTATCAGATATCTTTATCCTGTTAGAATTGGATCTCTGCTAGAGAATATACCAGTTTGATCACAGCTTCCTTCCTGGAGCTCCTGTTGTTCCATCAGTACTTACTTTTTGTACATAAAATACATCTTAAAATCCAGTATATCATAGAAAATCTTATTTTAGAGCTTCTGAAACTCTGTCCGGAGGATATTTCCTGAAGGAAAGGCCTTTCTTTGGTCAGATGGTCTAAGCAGGAATAGCAGTACTTTTGCTTTGAGGTTTTGCTTTTCCCATGGAGCTTTACTGAGCTCTGATGTGCGTGGTCATGCGGTTCTTCCTTATAACTACTCAAAGAAAGAACATCCTATTCTTCACTCCTTTCTGAAGGGCCACCAATGGACTGTGTTACATTCAATTAAAAAATGCAGCTATGCCACATATTGCAGTATGTTCCAGGAGTGTTGACTGTGAATTGAAGGCTGACTTACAAACTTTTTATGCATTTTGTAAAAAACCACTAGTTCTTCCTGCCCCAAACTCAACATCTGGGTTCTTTGGTTAATTGTTCATACTTTGACTTAAACAGCTTCATTTGAACAGGTTCATTTGAACTCTGGTCTTATGCTTACTTCTCCCTTGTTCCCATTGCTTCAGCAAACATCCTTCCCCTCAGCCTCTCTACCTTCCCATTCTTTCTACTCTGCTTCCACACTGTCTGTAGACCTCAAATATCCCTGTTCAGATTTTCTCTGCAACCCATCCCTTCCATTTCCTTCCTCAAGCAGATCTCAAATGACAGTCCTCACAACAGGACAGAGCTATCTTCACCTTCCTTCTTGAGAAGAAGTGGAACCAAGTAAATATCAAACAGCTAATTCCTAGGCAAACCCCCAGGGTTCACAAAATCCAGCATATATTGGTCAGGGGTTTTTCTGTCACCAATTTTCTCAGAATAATATGCTCACAAAATCCAAGAGCGTCTGTACAAACCTTTCAAATCCTCAGGTGACTTCTGAAACTAAAATGACAGACAAAGAATGAAAAATGCCATTTCATTACAATGTGCCATCAGCAAAAGAGCACCTTTCCCTGTATTGTTCAGCCATTTGACTGAAATCTGCAGAATTCCAGTTTGGCTCATGACAATTGTTGATTCTCTTTGTGTCATTCCCATTATTTGAAGGGCCTTGTTGTTTCCAGTCTCATCTAAACATAACTGGCCTATGTTGTAATTAAACTTTGATCAATTTTTTAATGGGATCTCAGAGGAAAACAGTATTTGACTAACATGTATTATTCTGCATGTATTAATCAAGTGAATTCTTGTTGAACTGACGGAATTTCACATAATAACAACTCTTCTCCATTGTTAATTAGCAGAGCAGAAAAATAATAGAATCTGTTTTCACTGAAATAATACTTTTGTAACCAGAATATTCTGAAACTTTTATTTTAATTTTCAACTTTGATTGATTTAGTTTCATTTTTAGCCTTTCCTGAGTCACTTTACTTAAAAATACAATATTGCTATATTCAAAAGTAGTCCTAAACAATAACAAAACATACATTTATGGCATTAAGCACTTGAATCACTTAAGCCAGCTGTCCCTCATAAATCATCACTAAATAGCACTTTCTTGAGTATTGTCATGAAATATTAGTCAGCATTTTCGTCAGAAATCTGGAAGATCTGAAATCACCAACTGTGACACTTTCTAATGATATAAACATTGGCCAGGTGGGAACAAATAGTGAATAGGTTAGTCACATGGAACACGGTAAACAGAGTATTTGGTAAACTGAACCTACCTTAAAAACAGCAAAACAATCCTCTTCCCCCAGTCCTGTAGGAACAAGGACCAGCAGGAGGAAGAGACTTTACCTAAAGCCTTTGGTGCCTGTGCAGAACCACTTCACCGCTCTGCAGTACTGAAGAGGAAAGTCCCATCACATCAGGATTGATGCTGGAACTGAGTAAAGCAGCCCCATGTGCTCCCTGTGCCACAAACAGAGCCACTGAGAAAAGGTGGCAGGTGACACCAGCAGGCAGCTCTCTTCTGAGCTATAGAGGCACCCATTTGCCAACCTGACCCACTCTCTGTCACTCTGGTGAATCAACAGATGGTGACAGGACTGGTGCCATAGCCTTGGTCTTCACTAGCAAGTGCTCCAGCCACACGACCTAAGTGGCAGAAGGCAAAGGCAGGTATTGGCAGAACAAAGAACCATCTGCTGGAGGAGAAAGTCAGGTTAGAGACCCTCTAGGGAACCTTAAAGTGCACAAGTCTATGGGACCTGAGATGCATCCATGGGTCCTGAGGAAATTGGAGCATTAAGTTGCTCATGAAGTTCAACAAGATCAAGTGCAAGGTCTTGCACTGCATCAGAGCAATTCCAAGCACAAATACAGGCTGGGTAGAGAGTGGATTGAGAACAGCCCTTAAGAGAACGACTTGGGGGAGGTGGTGGATGAGAGGCTGGACATGATCAGCAATGTGCACTTGCAGCCCAGAAAGCCAAACGTATCCTGGGCTGCATCAAAAGGAATGTGGGCAGCACATCAAGGGAGGGGATTCTGCCCCTCTGCTCCACTCTGGTGAGACCCCACCTGCAGCGTTGAATCCAGATCTGGGGTTCCCAACAAGGGAAGAAAGTGGACCTGCTGGAGTGAGTCCAGAGGAGTGCCACAAAGATGATTAATTAGAGGGATGAAGCACAATTAGGATTGTTCAGCCTGGAGAAGGGGCTCCAGGGAGACCTTACAGTGGCCTTCCAATACCTAACAGGGGCCTAGAGAGAGATGGAGAGGAATTTTTTCACAAGGGCATGTATTGATGGGACAATTCTTTGCTGTGAGGGTCGTGAGGCACTAAAATGGATTGTCCAGAGAAGCTGTGGCTGCCTCATCCCTCAAAGTGTTCAAGGCCATGGATGGGCTTTGAAGAACCTTGTTTAGGGGATGCTGTCCTTGCCCATGGCAGGGGTTTGAAACCAGCTGTTCTTTAAGATTCCTTCCCATCCAAACCATTCTATGATTCTATGAACTGAGGCTGCAAGAATACATATTGCTGGGGTTCATAGTTTTAGAAAGAAGCTGAAAATTTCCAAAGTCTGGGGGAAAAAAGCTAATCTGCCATATACCTTCTCCTTAGATATAAAAATTATCCCTTACGCTAGGAACTCAGTGTTCAATATCTATAGGTTATAAATTACTAGTTGAAATTTAAAAGTGATTTGATTTCAGTACATAAGTTACCCTAACATAAAGAAAATATCCCCTAATAAAGGACTTTCAGACACACTGCTAAAGACACAGCAAGAAACAGCTCCTGGAAGTTCAAAGGAGAAACATTAAAATTAGAAATTAGGCACAGTTTTAAACAGAGTATGATTAATGACTGGGAAAAGAAGTACACAAAGTGGATTCTTTACTTCTTGTAGAACACGTAAGGTCATGCACTTTAGATAATAACAAGAACACTTTCAGCTATAAGCTAGAAATGACTGAGGAGGAGAAAGCTCAATTCACATTAGTCAATCACTGTTTGACAATAAGCTACCAGTGTGAAAAAAGACAAACACTGCCCTAGAATGCATCAGCTCAATTATTTCTAGTAACGATGTGGGAAGTATTAGTACGGTGCTGGTAAAGTACTGCTAAGACATCACTTCAATTATTGTGTGTAATTATGAATGCTTGTGTTCAAAAAAGATTAACTTAGGCTGGAGCAGCTGCAGAGAAGGACTACTAGGATGATGAGAAGAATGTAAAATATGTCACAAAAGGAGACAGAAAGAGCTTGTCTTGTTTAGAGAGAGGATGACTGCTATCACTAAATATCACAGGGTTGTAAAGGAGCTGTTTAAGCCAAAAGACAACCATGGTATAAGAACAAAGGATTGAAACTGGACTTGAATAAATTTACTCTAATTTAGATCCTTTTTAATCACTAGGCAAATGAAGCATTGAAACAATTTTGCAATAGGAATTTAGGAGATAAATGACTATAACCAGCTTTAAG
This sequence comes from Corvus moneduloides, assembly GCF_009650955.1. Classification (NCBI taxonomy): domain Eukaryota; kingdom Metazoa; phylum Chordata; class Aves; order Passeriformes; family Corvidae; genus Corvus; species Corvus moneduloides. Next base: position 62,184,285 of record NC_045479.1, on the reverse strand, counting down.
ATGGAGCTTAAATCCACACACATTCAAGCTACATCATCATTGTCACGGCTCCTGCAGCACCAGGGACCAGAGCCAAACTGAAAGGTTCCCTCCTGGGGATGGGTCCCTGGCATCACAGGGATCATGTGCCAAAATGGGCCAAATCACCCCAAACTGCAGGGCCTGCTGAAACCAGCATCATTCTTAAATTGTGATCAAGCCCTGAGGTTGTTGTCTTAATAACTTATCATCACTTAAAAAATAGAAAATTATATTTACCTACAAGCAGCACTGTTTCCAGGTTTTCTGTTAATGTCAGAAAATCACTTTTAAAACTAATCACTCATTTATTTCTTCCAAAGCAAAGCTCAAATTACACTGAAAATGTGGACTTGTACCAAAGTTCATACACAAAAAGGTAGTATTTAGATCATACTGCCAAAAATAAGAGTTACCTGGATATCAAATGAATATTCACTGTTTCTCTTGCACTTTATGTGAATAGGAAGCATGGCTTCAGCCACAAAGTAAGGTTAGCACTGACTAACAGTGATTCCACTTAATGTTGTCTGCCTTGTTTAAATATATCCTGCTGCAAGTACCTTTCTTGTTGCATATGAAGTGATGAAGCAGTGCTTTAATAACAATCTAACTGCAGAATGCTCATAGATTGTTTTCCAAACTCTTTCTGTTCATCATAAAAGGTCATTTCATTGCACTGATTTCCTGAAACCCTTCGGATTTATTATTTGTCTTCAGGGCACAAAAATACAAAATCTGCTTATGAAGACTCTAAGCTATTTTCCCTTGCATTAGAATAATTTTTAAACTACTTATATCTTCCTACTACTTCTTGAATGCCTGCTCTAATTAGATTGACAGCTTCTCACTCTTATTCTGAAAACTGTAGAACTGCATTTAAAAGAACCCAACCAAACACTTGAAGAAACAAGCCGCAAATAAGATGGATGGGGATTTCAAGTGCAAGTTCCCTTGTATTTAGAATTATTACTAAATTCAATAAATTTAGTTTTAATTCAATAATAATAATGATAGTGATAATAATTATTCAAAATAATAATAATAATAATAATAATTCACATGAACAAGGTTTCTTGTTCATGTGGCTTGTGTAACCCATAAAACCATGCCTACAATTATTTCTTCTGAAAATATCTACTTGACTATATCCCATTTTTAACTACTCCAGAGTTCATGATTTTTTCTCTGGTGCAAGTACTTGTCTTCAAGATGTTTTGGGGAGGGAGGGTTTGTGACAAATAAAGTAGTGGGAATACAATACATTTTCTTTTACTAGTAAAACAAGGAGGAAATTTCTTTCAATTATAGAAAACAATGAAAATAAAGACAAAACAGGATCTTTAGTTATTTTTATTAGACTATGATTCATGAAAGTGAGCACTATTTGAGTGAGTTTTTCACGTTTTCATATTTGGGTGGGATTTTTTAAATAACTGGCATTGCTTTTGAAGATATTTATATTTCCTTTATAATAAAAGATGTAGTATAAGCACAGGAGGCTCAAAATAAACCATGTCATGAGATTACAATTGGTAGTACAGAAGAACCAAGACCCTCTCATAACTGGTCAGCAGATGCCTCTGTTGGAAACTGCAAATGAATTCAGTTCAAAATTAAATGGTTTCTGAGTCATTCCCTAGAGACTGGAATTCAGCCTTTAAATACACGAGAAACCATCAAATGTGAGTAAATAAAACAATGCATGAAAAGCCACTTGTCCTGGCAAGACTCTTCTACACCAGCTTTTTAGAAAGTACTTCAGAGGGTTTGCAACAACATGAATTCCACAGCCAGCATAAAACCAGGTTGTGTTAACAGTAACCCTTCCTCCTTTTTCTCACCCTGTGCCAACTGGGTGACATTAAATACAAATTCAGTTAAATAAGTTCACTTATTAAATAAAAAATAAGTTGCTTCCCGTAATTTCAAAGCTGTGTTTAAAGGACACTGTAGCTGCACTGCACTTTAGCTATTCCCAAAGCTAAACCATGAAGCTGTTTGTTATCAAAACCAGACAATACCCTGAGTCTCTGAAGGAGAAAAGCCAGGGTGGGACTCAGCCCCAGACACAGACAATGCAGACGTGCCTGTGCGTGAGTGAAGGGTCTTGGCTCCTCACAGACAGTGGAGGTCGGTCAGCCCATGGCATGGGACATGTGTCCACCTTAGGACATTAAATCTCCATGTGTCACCAGCCAAAGAAAATTAACCAGTTGTAGGCTGACCTTACCTCATCTTTGGGGAAGGTACAAGAAGGGTTCTTATCCAGAGTCAGAGTTTTAATAGCATTTTACTTAAAGGACAAGCACCACAGCCCATCCCTTCTGACTGATTTGTAAATTCATGCTTTGGATATTAACTAAAGTAATTAATCAACCTCCAGTATCAATACAGGCTGGGGGATGAACAGATGGAGAGCAGCCCTGCCAAGAAGCACTTGGCGGGGCTGGAGGGAGAAAAGCTGGACATGATCAGCAATGTGCACTTGCAGCCCAGAAATCCAAACATGTCCTGGGCTGCGTCCCCAGCAGTGTGGGAGGCAGAGCAAGGGAGGGGATTCTGCCCCTCTGCTCTGCTCTGGTGAGACCCCACCTGCAGTGCTGCATCCAGCCTGGGGGCTCTCAGCACTGGAAGAGCATTGATCTGTTGGACCAAGTCCTGAGGAGGGACACAAATAATGGTCAGAGGGTTGGAGCACCTCTCTTCTGAAGTCAGGCCGAGAGAATTTGGGCTGTTCAGCCCAGAGAAGAGAAAGCTCCAGGGAGACCTTATGGAAGCTTTCCAATACCTGAAGGGAGCCTACAATAAAGATGGAGACAGAACATTTACAAGAGCATGTGGTGACAAGATGAAGGTGAATGGCTTCAAACTGAGAGCAAGTTTAGTTCAGACATTAGAAAGAAATTCTTTGCTGTGGGAGTCTGGAACAGGTTGCCCAGAGAAGTTGTGGATGCCCCATCCCTAGAAATGTCCAAGGCCAGGTTGGATGGGGCTTTGAGCTAGGTCTAGTGGGAGGTGTCCCTGCCTATGGCAGCAGCAATTGGATCTTTAGGGTCTCTTCCAAACCAGGCCACTATATGATGATTCTGTGATCATAGTTTTACCAGATGGAAGCCCTCTGCTATGGGCCAGAGATACTATGCCACCAACTTCTTTGTATTAAACTTTTAATATTCTCGTAACATAGTTGAGGTAGACAGCTTTTTTCCCATGGACTATTGCACACTTCTAACAAACTTTATATATCTCTTATCATGACAGCTTAGATCTTAAAAGCTAGATTTCTAGGGAACATCCCAATCAATTAAATTTAAAATGCTGTATATGCTATTAAATCAAAATCTTATGTAGTGAAATATTCTAGTTTACAAAGTCCCTCAGTGTCCACGAGCCCATCTGTCCCATCCCATGAGTTCCCTGAATCTAGGGGTTTTTTTTGTGTAAAGTGCTCACCACAATACCCTGCCATAACTGAGTATGACAGATGTCTTTCAAAACTCCTCTGGATAAACAGCAGCGAGCATCAGAAAATTGCATCTCCAGAAGTACTTTGCATTTCAATCAGTCCTTGGAAAACAGGGCACCTGAAGGCATGGTTATGCGTGAATGCCTGAGCCAGACAGCCAAGGTCTCCAAGCTGTACACAGCAAAAATGAAGTCCCTAATGGAAGGATGCTCAGAAATAGGCTGAGGAGATCCACCTAGGAGTAAAGCACAGAAGAAAACCCTAAACTGTCCTGGTTTTAAGAATGAAATTTAAAAAATCAGCAACTAAATTCCTCATAAATGTTTCCAGGATAGAGAATGTTACTGAATTTTACATATCCTGCTCAGCATATTTAAGTGGAGAACAAATAAACATCTATTTGTCCCATGCTAAGCAAAACTCCTTTCGATTATCACATCTATCTGATAAATTGTTCAGAGCAAATCTGAATTCCATACTCATGATAAATCTTTACCCAAACTTCCATCAGAAGCTAGCACACACCTCTTTGATAGTCTTAGGGAAAATTGCGCTAAAGTACATTTGAGTTTACTTGGTTGAACTCTTGGCAGATTATGACTGAAGGTTTTTTAAAGACTTCATTACATCTTTGCCCTCCTTAAGCAAAGGTTATCACAAAGCTGCCTGTTTGAGTGAATTATGACTACTGGGTGGTCACTAGTGCCTGTGATATTACTTATTACATGCTCAGTGATAAATTTAAATTGGTAGATAACAAGGAGAAATCTCTACCAAGACCTTCATTATGGAATCTAAAAATAGCAAAATTACACTTACAGGGAGAAAATGATAAGCTTAATGTATACATTTGCTGAGCAAGCAGATGGTATATTTCAGGAAATTCACTATTCACATCAAAATTAAAAATATAAACTTAATCCTTCTAAAAATTAAAACTTCGAGGATGAAACAGTTCTTAAAGATTTTTTTTTTAATCTAGACTTCTTTAATGTTCATATTCTTCATCTTAAGAGCTAATGCTGTTAGCACTTATTGATTCAGCCTTCTAATAATTACATCATCCTTCCAGCATGTCAGAGACTGTCAAGGTGACTATGATGCTATATGACTGGAGTATGACTCCAGTGTCACAAAATATTTGTGTCACTAGTTTATCCAGAAGCAGACATATAGCAAATCTCAGAGTGATAGAGAATAAAAATACTGACTTTATTAATAAACTGCTATGCAAAATGTTTCATTACTTGCTGTAATGCTGCCAAAATAGCCTTGTCAAGTAATTATTTAAATAGTTTTATTTAAATAAACTAGAGCTCAGTGAAAGTGCTTTGAACAACGTTACATTTTCCCAAAACATCACAAGATCTGTCAGCATTCAGCTGTTTAATTTGATGTTATCTGGAAAGAAATCCAACTGTCTCACACAGCTGCAAAGTATCTTTACTTTCCTGCAATGAGTACTTGTGTATCCACTGCATTTCTTCTAAAGGTATTTTTTGAGTGTGAGCACCCAAACAGATCAAGCTAAGGCTTATGAAGATACAATTGCTTTTGTTACAAACTTCACCAATTTTAATAATTGCATTATTATTCCTAAGGGTTGAAATGAGGCAAGAATTACAGTAGATTGACTCATTTGATAAATTTAAATAAATCCTTGTTTAAGGATTTCAATATCTTGAACTTATAGTTTTGACCTAAAAGACATATTTCCTTTCTTTTCAGAAGCAAAAGCCAGTGTTCAAATGACAGTATGTCCAGTAGGTCACCAAAAACAATGAAACTCAAACATCAGATGAACTATTAAAGTATTAACACACATATTTTGTTAAAGAAATTGAAAATCATCATTTTTTCCGCCTCTCTTTCAAGAACTTTAAAAAGTAAGGTGCAAAGCCACACCCAGACTGACATGACAACACTGGAATAATGGAATTCATTCAGTAATAAAATCCAGCAGAGCGGGACTGAGGAGCAACCCTCCTCCAAGGAGTAAGGACTTCATGTGAAGGTCTGCACTTTTTCTTCTTGAGGATTTTGTAGCAAGGAGGACTGGACTGACAGGCTCCTGTGAAGTGATGTTCACTTATGAGCAAGTGCATTTAGATACTTTACAAATTTCATTTCAAACTAACCCAAAATTTTCTAAGCTCAGTAATCAGCAAATACCCCTTTTAGCTACAGCAAAAGCTGTAAGAATGACCTTGCCCATGCAAAGGCAAAATCCCTTCTTCTCTCCACCTGCCATCAGTGCCAGTGATAGCTGAGCTGGAGCAGCATGGGGAGACCCTGCTCTTCCCTCCTATGCCCCAGGAGAGTGAGGAGCTGGCCCTGCTCCCACTGCCAGCATGAACCTGGTAAACTCCTGCTCTAGTTCATGTATTTTAGCATCCGATAAAGATGCAACCCTACCAATCACTCCCTACAAACAGCAATCGCCTTTTGCTGGTATATTCTTGAAAATTGGGATATTCCTTTTAGCAGACTTGGAGCAGATTTTTCTTGTGAACCATCTCTGAAAACACACAAATGATTATCAGTCACAACACCGACAAGGGACAAGAAAACAGTGAATTCAACTGGTAGGACAGGTGATGATCAGGATTTAACAGAGGGCTCCATTTTCCTGTAAGCCTGATTTTTCACCACACATAATCAACTCCACTTCAAAATGCGGCAAATTGGCAGATATGGGGGAAGCAGTCTGATGACATTTGTTTGTCATAATATGCCAGAAATTAGTTTACAAACTTGTCTTCAAAATTATGATAAAAACAATTTCCCAATACCACTTCACATTTGCAAGAGGCTTCAATGCATCTTAACTGATGAAGTCCAAGAGCTCAGTAATTTCTGCTTGAATATGCTATTGCATCCTGACAAACACAAAATGTGGGGAAAATAATAGGCCTGGCACAGCCAGAAAGTCAGGAGAGGAGGCTCTGACTGATTGTCACAGCACAACACACGACAATGAGGCATCACAGAACCAGGCTCTGGACAAGAAGCTATGCAGGCAGGCACACTGGCAGTGTGAAGATCATGCAGCCATGGGAACTATTGCTTGATCTATTGTGAAGCATACGCACACAGAATGCAATTTTAAGATGGCCCTAAATTTCTAGATGATGGCCTTTTCCTCCAAATTTATTAAAGATACCTCTCTGTTACTACAAGTTACCATGCAACTCCAGCCTGTCAATCCAGCTGAATGTAGCTCTCAAGGCATAATGACAACATCTTTTAGAGAGGAAAGTATTTTGTTGTTGTTATTGCAATCAATGAAGGCTTAAATCATTTTTCCTTGACTTTTCTGCGCTATTATCTGTATTATAATAACAGTCATGAACAGTAAAGATTGGGTTTTATTGTGCCAGCATGTCTGTAGAGAATAATAGAGAAGAAAGTCCTTGCTTTACAGATCACACTCTAGCTGGTGAACAAATAGGACAAATGTTATTGCTAAGAAAATAAAACAGTAACAAAAGAGAATTGAGTCATACAGTGACGTTTCTCTAATCCATGGCAAACAAGAGTGATTTACCCATTATAAAAACAAAGATGGATTTTAAGGTAAGATTTAGACTCATAAAATCATTAAGGTTACAAAACATCTCTAAAATCAAGTCCAACTTTTAACCAAATACTAACACGCCCACTAAACCATGTCACGTCTACTAATTTTTTTTATACTTCCAGGCATAGCAACTCTACCACTTCCCTGAGGAGCCTCTTTCAATGTTTAACTACCCTTTCAATGAAGAAATTTTTCCTAATACCCAATCTAAACATCCCTTGGCACAACCTGAAGCTGTTTCTCCTTTTCCTGTCACTTGCTGCCTGGGAGAAGAGACTGATTCCCACCTCATCACAATCTCCTCTCAGGCAGTTGTAGAGAGTGCTAAGGCTCTCCCGAGCCTCCTTTTCTCCAGGCTGAACACCCCCAGCTCCCTCAGCTGCTCCTCATCAGACCTGTGCTCCAGACCCTGCCCCAGCTCTGTTCCCTTCTCTGAACTCATTCCAGCACCTCAATGTCCTTCTTGTAGTGAGGGGCCCAAAACTGAACACAGGATTCAAGGTGCGGCCTCACCAGTGCCAAGTACAGAGGGACAATCACTGCCTGGTCCTGATGGCCACACTATTGCTGGTACAAGCCAGGATGCCATTGGCCTTCTTGGCCAGCCAGGCACACACTGATCATGGTCAGCTGACTGTGGACCAGCACCCCCAGGTCCTTTTCTAAGGGGCATCAACTTTTTTACAAAACATAAAAATTTGGAATATGTTGGTTAACAGCGCTCAAAGTGCACTGGTTGAACATGGTACTTGAAATCAGGATGAAAAAAGGAGAGTGAGGAATAAATGCATATGTCTCTATAGATAGGGGTGTGTGTACCTATTTATATATTATTTTCCATTATTAAAGGACCTACAATTTGCACAGTTCAAAAAGTGTTTCAAATTACTTTCAATAAATACTGGTATAAATAAAAATCACCAACCTGTCACAATGAATATTTAATGTCTTAATGTATTTTGAATGAAATCCTTGCCTTATTGGAATCAGGAGTATTCTCAGAGGTATGAGGGGTAGCAAAAACACCAATCAGATCACAAACTATTACATCATTTTTTTTACTACATGCATTTTATAAAAAATTAGGAAGCAATTGAAAAAATCACATTAAAATTCAATTATTCTCTAGCTTTTCCCCATACCATTTCCTGGCCACCCAGGGGGAAAAAAAATGGATGTATATAAAACCTGAAAAAAAAATCACTACTGAATAAACGTACTTGCTAAATTGGACCAAAATTGGCCCCAACACTTCAATTAGCACTCTGGTTTTGGCTGTGTAAAAGTATTTCTAAAGGCATTTTCTTGTTTAAAAACTCTAGAGGCCCCTTTACAAGCACTGGCACATGGAGAATGTTCCTCTGTGTCTCCAGTGCAGTCATCACTCCGATCTCATCTGCAAAGCCTTAAGTGTTGCCTGTAGGATTAAACACACCTGCACCCACTATTCAGAGCTAAGAAATACAAGAAATATTACATGTGCTACACCTCTAAGAGGTTCATTATCCTTTTCAGCCTTAACCACACAAGTGCTAGCAGGAGCTACTGCTGTATTTAAAAGGTTAAAGGCTTGGAGTGTTCTACTGTCATCTTCGTAATGCTTTCAGACATTTGAAATAAATTGTGGACTAGCTCAGAGCTTCTCAAGAGATTAGGCAAAATTGGATTTTGATGTCCAATAGCTGCTGCTGCTGCCATGACTGGAGTTAGGCAAACCTGACAAGTCCAAGAGTTGTTGTAGAAAAGGATGAAAGTGTTCAGGGTGATTGGACTGGGTGAAACTAGACTAAAGGCCAGTTTAAGTATTTTCTGTGTAGGCTCCCTCTCCAGTGAACTTGTTCCTTCAACCTTGGAGCATTGGTGTCTGCCTAATCCAACTATATGTGGGGAATTTTCTTCCTCAGCAGTTAAAATACTTGGGGAAAGAGTTCCTTGTCAGGCAAGCATGGGTAATTACCTGCCTATGCCATGATAATGGATATATGTTGTATTAATAAAGCTGAAACCCTTTCCACAAGGCACATATGATAGCCAATCACTTGCAGAAATGGTCAACTTTTGGCCATGAAGACAATTAAGTAGTAATTAAACATTATGACACACAGACTTTCAAAGTTTTATCATCATTATGGTTTCCTTACATACCATTTGTAGGTGGAAGTATCTTAAAACTAAGCTCAAATGTAAACTTTCTTGACCAATGTCAGTTTGGCATCAACTCACTATTTAATTGACTGTTAACAAATTCTCCAAGATATGACTGCTATACAGATATTTTATCTTCCTGTTAATTGGTAATTATACATTGGCAGAAAAATCACTGTTTCTTTCCAATTATTCCAGAACTCAGTGATTATTTAAACTTTGCTAATTAGCAGTGGAGGGCTGTTACATCTTCTGGGCAAATTGTATTTGATAATCCCTATTAAAATATACATGGCAGTAGTTGACTTGTAACAAAGAAAAAAAAAGAAAAAAAAAGTGGCAGTTCAAAGGGTATTAGATACAGCACAAGGCAAACAGGGCCCTATTAAAATTTCCCCAACTGTTCTAATGAGAATGCCGAGGGTCATTTCTTCCTAGTTTACCATCTGTTTGGTTTCTGGCAAATATCTCTGGTGTGAAGGGAGGGTCCTGGAGCCCATTTGGCTTGTCACAAAGTAGACCAGGGATCTACAGCAATTTCAGTAAGTTAGAAAACTGCACTTCAAGCACTTCAAGATCAGTAGCATGTACATAGCCGAAAACTTTTTTTAAGAGCTGTCATTTGCCGACTGTTCCTTACTTTTTAGAGCTATGAGCAAGCACAGAGAGGCAGACTGAGCAGGGGGGATCAATTTTATAGGCTCACCTAACAAGAAAATGCAACAGTTGGCCTTTTTCCATCTCACAATGTTAGTGGGGGATATTTTCCTTTATATGTCAAAATCTGAAAGTAAAACATTGTCCCAGAAGCATCAGTGTTTGAGCATAAACTGATGCCAAAACCAAGCCTCTGAAAGCTCAAAACCCCAAACCCCATCCAGGATCAGGAGGAGCCTTGGATGCTTCCAATGCATGGTCCAGACCCATGTGCTGACAGAGCTGGGGCACATTGTCTGTGGTACCCCCTTGGACTTAACACTGTGGGTGTCCTTCAGCCACCCAGGCACCCTCCTTGCCCTTCTTCATCTGGAGATGAAACCAGCATCAGCAGCACTGCCTACAGTAATTCTGCCCTAAGCCTGCTCAGAGTGAAAGGGATATAGGACCTGGAAACCACTCTTTTCCTTTTCCCCAGTTCCCAACCCATACAGATCCAAATCAAAATGATCCTTCCTCTATAAATTGAGAAGGGGTTTTCGTTGGCTATGCAATCACATATGTAACCAAAATACCCAGCGGAGGATTATTTGAAGGCTGCTTTAATCCTGTTGAAAGGCAATAGAACAGTAAAAAGAAAAGAGTATAAGATAATTTATATGGTATTACATTATATCTGGCAATTGCTCTTTCCAGGATTTCCTCTAGGAAATGTATTATTCACCATATTTCAAAGAATATTTTTAACTACTCATTTTTTTTAAATCCCAGAGAGTCAATGTATTATTTAAAATATGTATGATCACATTCATGATATAGAAACAAAGAATTGCAAAAGAGAAAAGACTGCAATATCGCTTTCATCTTCTATTTTTTGCTTTCTAGCAAAAGAAGATGAAAGTTCAGGCACTAAAATGTTTCCAGGTAATATCACTCTCCTAGTTTCTTATAAAGTATCCCACACAGTTAAACAAAACCTAAATTTCATGAGGAGTTTATGACCTGACAGTAGAATGGGGTTATCTGTTTTAAAAGATTGCAAATTACAAGCTGTGTAAACCTACACAGAATATAAACAAAAAATTTTTGTTATCCAGTTAGGCCTATGGCAACACTTTCCAGCGTAATGAGAATTTGGAGTCCACTGTCTCTACTACAATAGAACCTACAGACTTCTAAGAGGACCTTTGCAATTTAGGTTGGAAGGTTAATGCATATATAAATGTTACCATGAAATTACTTGTTAATTCCACATTCACTAAAAGGTGCACATTGGTGTAGTGATTATGATTTTGCATAAAATTAGGTTTTGGGGGGCTTAGCTAGAAGGCTGTTTCCCACCACAGTTTGTAGGAAACTAATTACACCAAACTTAAATATAATTTGTCATGTATTCATCATGTGAAAAGCTACCAGGGAGCCAGAAAGCCTTGGGAAGAACTGGAGATGCAGTGTGAGTGGCAGGTCAAAGGCAAGCTTTGATGTACGCAGCCCAGCACATGTGTCTGCTCAGCCCGCCTGTCACCAGGATGATCCTGTGTAATGAGACAGATTCAGGTCCTCAGCTCATAGCGCTCCTTATCACTGCTGAGGGATTAGGCTGTAATCTTCTCCTTTAATTGTAGGAACTATGCTGTGCTCCCTGCTCCCTGCTTTCCAGAGCACACAGCTTTGGAGCAGCCATGCGGTATTTTCATACTTATGCCAAGCTACAGAGTGGCTCCCCTGCCACCCACCAAACTATTTATCCTTACTCTCATTTGCAAGCAATCATTCCCATCAAACCCACCACCACATTTGTAGCTTTGTAACATTTTTTTTAGTACTCCTGCCTCTCACTTTCCTCTTCTATATTTGGACTAAGCCAAGCACTGAGAGCCCCTAAATGACTGTATGGGAGATCAGTCTTGGTGGGCTGATAAACCCCAGAGCACAGCCAGATGACCCAAGCTGTCAAAAAAAAGGCCAAACACCAACAAGAAGCCTGAGAGACAAAAGCAGAAGAAAGGAAAACACTGATGGATAAAGAGATCCCACAGAAGTCCAAAATGTGACTCCAGAGATGGACAGGGTGTGAATAAACTGAGGGCTACTGAGGGGATGCAAAGAGTGGGATTGCCCTTCAGCCAACAACTCTGAAAGATGTGGGAACATTTCCATGTACACACCACACTGATCAGGAAAGGAAAGTGGAAATGACACTGGAGAGATGCAGCTGAGGGTATCTGTTGTATCAGGGAATCTAATGAAGAAAGAAACAGTCTTCTTAAAAGCTACTTTTAAGGATAATTTCTTTACTAAAGGATCCTCCCACCTTGCTTAGTCAAATTTCAACACACTTATGTTTGATCCCAATTATAAATTTAGTTTTACAATTTTAGTTTTACCTTTATCTGAACCCAGAGAATACTTCAGCCTGGGACAAAACATTATTATTTATGACCACTATCAACTTTTATACCCAAAACTTCACACATTTCACACCAAAAAATTGTTAGGTCTCCCAAATAAAAGTTTGGGAGCTTCATGTCAGTGTAATCCCACAGAGGAAATCAGGAACTATTTCTTTGCCTACACAATGTGCACTGAAGAAGAAAGAAAACATAACCTTAAGAATTAAAATATTTTTTCTTTTCTTCTTCAAAGCTTCTTGACGTGGTTAACTGTGGTAACTGACAATGATTGTGTCTCCATCAAGCAACTTCCTAAATTGGTAAAAGATAATTGTAGTCACAACACATTAACTCATAGCACAGAAGAGACATATATGTATGTTAGGGAGACTTCAAATTGTTGGGCAGTCTGGAAGATTATGATAATCTATCGTGACCTCCTGTGTGAGACAGACAAGAGCATTTCAATAGTAATATTGCAAGGGAGAAAAAATATTCTTTCCTGCACCAGAAGCAACCACTATCAACCCAATTTCAGAATACTACTATCTTCAGGTTTTAAAGGCCCAGCTTTGCGCCCCACCCCCATCTAATCTATGGTAAACCATATAAATCTTTGAATTGAGGTCTCTGAACCTGACTAGTCCTCAACATTAAAAAAAATAATAATTTCCAGCAAGCTAAATTTAACAGGAATATCACAATCACTTGCCTCAAAAGAGAAACAGCTTCTTTGCTGATTGGAAATGATGACACAACAGATGGATTCAGGGTTTCTGGAGAAAGCGCTTTATGTTTTCTTCAGAAAACCAAACAATGTCACTCCCACCTACTATTCTACTAAACAACATATTAAATACTGTGGAGACTGCTCTATTTTTCTACTGAAAATGGTGGATTTTAAAATATTGTTACTTTTTAAAACTATCAAATAATTTTTAGAAGCATATCATTTACATGATAAATGCTTTTTGGAAGAGGCCAGCCTTCTCATCTCTCACTGCAAGGTAGAGATAGGAAAAGTTTATGCATTTCTTAGTCCTGGGAGCCATCAGTACATCATAGATTGAGCATTCATATAAAATTGCATTTAAAAGCCATTGCCATTTTTCTTCACTGTTGGCTTTTTACTGTGACTTCAAAGACACTGCACAAGAGCATCATCTGTTATGAAACATTTGGATTGGTTCTTTTGTTTTTTCAATGTATATACAAGCTTAGGAAGTAGCAAAGAAAACAGAAAAATGAGACTTTTACTTAAAATATTTTGTAGCTAACACTGTAACACAACTGACCCTACAGTTTACCCACAGAAAGTTAAAAAAAAAAAAAAAAAAAAATTCAGAGATGGCAGCACTTTTTCTCTGACATAAATGGAGGCATGTTCAAGGCAGAGCATCAGATCTCCCCAGGCATGATATTTGAGAATTTGTATTGATGAGCAAAATGAAGTAGGTCCAACTCTGCATGACTGTTTTTGCATCACTTTGCCTTTTGGATTTTTCCAGGCTTGGAGTTTCTTTTGGATAGAGAACACACATGTCACCAGTTTAATTTTTGGTTATCTTACAGTGACAGAATGGTCAAAGTAACACATCAAGAGCTAGAGAATGACCCATGGCAAGTTAAAGAAGGCCACATTGTTTTACTTGTCACACATCACATGTTACTTTAACATCTGTCTCAATAAAACATCAACTGAAACAGCCTTATTCTACAAATGAAAATACAAATTTAGGGAAAAATACAGACATTCTTTGTAAATGCACAAGGTATTTAGGTTCTTAAAATGTTGCTTAATTGTCATTCTTAAAAGCTTACATGTAATTAAACATGACCTGTATACTTTGCCCAGTGAGTTTGCCATGATCTGCCCAATGATGTGATACAAACACTTATAGGTAATAGCTTGTCAGTAACTTGAACATCCCAGAAATTTCATATTGATAATTACTTTCTGTCTTGCTTACTCCATCAGATCTTATTCATCCTGTAAACAGTACAGTGGGAAAGGAGAAACAACAGCACAAATTCTTCCAGAAAAGAGAAGCTTTCAGTGCCTTTTGCACAAGGCATGAAATACCTGTGCCAGCCATGCTCTTCCCTTTGAAAGGCTGAGCAAAAAGTCTGAGGTTGAATGGTGGTGTTATCCACAGAAGCAAAGCCCTTCTCAAATTACCCCTCAGTACAGTTTTAAATAATGTGCTATTTACATTACATTCTTTCATTTACAAGCAAATGTCTGTCTGCTGGATGACACTCAAATGCCCAGACCACTCATGTTCTACATGCATTATAACAAAAGTAAGTACCATGAGAGGTTATTATGAAGAAAGTACTGAATTCTGTCCAGAAGACAAATTAGCATTTAAATATGCTACTGCAAGTGCAGTGCAGTTGGTGTCCCGTGTGACTGGTACCTGTTTTTGTACCTTCACCATAGATTGCTTGTTAGGGTCACTGAGTTCCTCCAATTGGAGGAATGCAATTGTTACTATTATTTGTAAGGATATAAAAAATGCTACCAAATAACAAACTGCAGAAGGTATAGCTGTCAATTACTTGCACAAACTTAGAAGGGATTATTTAAAAAATGTTTGTCCTTAGCACAGCTGCTACTGCTGAGGGCTACAGCAGAACCTGAAAAACATGATAAATCTGCAAAGGCTATCATACCCCTTTTACTAAAATTCTGCTTTTTGGACTTGGTAAATAATTGGTTGTATAAAATATCTTGACCAGCGTTCTGGTTTTAAGAAATATGCCATAAACTGAATGGAAAAGTAGGTTGACATAAGCTTAAAGGAAACAGGTTTTCAGCCCAAGAAACAGTTAGAGGCTTTGGGCTAAATGCTTCAGTTCATACAAAATGTCACACAATTTAGAAATGGCTGTTTAAAACAATTTATCTGCTGAGGCTTTTGTCTCTTAAAATTTATATTATTCAGCATACTAATACCAGGGCTGAGCAAAGATGAAGGTGGCACAGGAAGCAATAAAAGCTGCCTAAAAGCCACCACTGCCTTATCTCATTGACTCCCACTGACTTCCATGTATTATTGATTACTCAGTCTAAATTAACCTGTTCCAGTAATTGTGTTGATACTGATGTCCTCTGTACAACCAATTATTCATTACCCTGGGTGGCAGAAGGTAAATTACACTGGACTTACCAAATCCAAAAGCACTGGAACCACCAACACTCTGGGAAGCCTGAACACTGGTAGATGTGTAGAGCCCAGTTACCAGTAAGCCATCAAAGAAGGTACTTGTTGAAATAGTCACTGAAATGAGAGAAAATAAAATATGTGTAAATATTGTAGTTATGATCCTATACATGTTCTGTGAGTAGGCTCTTGCTCTTGAATGAGATCCCATCATATAGTCCAGCAAATCCATCTGAATTCCCGCAATATTTATGATATTTCTACTTTCAGTTTTGCTTGGGAAGTTGCCTTTGCCAGAAGCATAAACTATGCTGTTCATGAAATACAGGAGTTAAAAAATAATGCACTGGAATGTATGTCTTATAAGCAATTGTCGAGACATTAGAGCGTAGTAAAGGCAGTGAAATAACCAGGATTATGGTACTGTTCTCTCTGGACCTAAATAGAGTGCCAAGTTATGGTTATCATGCTCATTACAGTATTGTACATTTAAGGTATATGGGCATCTGAGACATTACAGATTGTGTGTATTTAAATAGCTCGGGAATGTATTTTTAATACATTCTTAAGTAATAGCAGAAAACATCCAAATAGCAATTACAAGTAACATTTGAATCTATATGTTCTTTGTTAGAATTGACAATTCTTGCAGCATTTATTTAATTCTTGTACACACTAATTCTCATATTTTTATTTTGGTGTGTTTGACAAGGTAGCCCACGAGGGAAACCAGTTGATATAATCTTTTTGAACTTCAGCAAAGCTTTCGATACTCTTTATCATAAGATCCTTCTGGAAAAATTTTCTGGCACATGGCTCAATAAACACACCATGGGACGGGTGCTCACAGGTCAGGCACAAAGGGTTACAGTGGCTGGGGTGACATCAGATGGGGGACCTGTCACTAGTGGGGTTCCACAGGGCTCCATCCTCAGCCCTGTGCTCTTCCACATCTTCGTAAACTATTTGGACACAGGACTGGAGGGGATACTGAACAAGTTCAGCAATCATACAAAACTGGGAGAAGCTGTTGACTCCCTCAAAGGCAGAGAGGCTCTGCAGAGAGACCTCAACAAATCGGAGAGCTGGGCAGTCACCAACCATATAAAGATCAATAAAACAACAAAAGCTCTCCCTGCTGAAGAAGAGTCTTATGACTTGTAGCCTCATACACTGAAGATGGATACAGGCCTCAATTACCACACTCATTCTGCTTTCATACCTCAGTCCTTTCTATTCCCTTAACTCGGAGATATCGGTGCTTGCTGGTAAACTCTGATCACTCCCTAAATCACATTCTACCTCCCTATATTTCCCTCTCTTGCTGGAGACATCATGAGCCAGTGACTGGCCAGGTAACTGAAGCAGGGTACTGCTAGGACATTCACTGGTGATACACATTCACCAGAGAAACTGTTTGGTTTCTTAAATCTTCATAGTCATTTAGTGTTTCCTCAGCGGTACACATTTGGCTTAAACTTAGTGTTTAATATTTTAAAAAACAGAAAAATGTTGACAATAGCTTAATTTACTTTGAGCAGAGGAGCAATATTTACCATGTTTAATTTAACCTTCAACTCTTTGTATTTAATTATCTTCCTTTCTTTGATTATTCAATACTACACTGAAAAAGCCCTGAATCCAACTTTTCTGCTCCCTTGACTCCAAATTTCAGTGTTTTGCAATAGACACTTCCCTGAATTCAGATGCAGGTTCAGAGACATATGTTCAGTTTTTAAGAACAGGCTACTTCTGATATATGTTAAAAGAACAGCAAAAGACTCCAGATTTTTTTTAAAATAAAAGATGTATTAGGGAGAGTAAAATAAAATCAGACAAGCAAACAATGAATTTTTCTTGCATTTGACGATAAAGTAGTGAATAATACATGACCTTTTCTTCCCTTTATGCCTTTAAACCAACAAAGAGGCAAAACATATGTTGAAAAGTATGCCTATGTGTTATTTTTGAAGACTTGGCAAAAGAGTCAGTGAAAAGCATTGATAGAAGGGCACTGGGCCAGTACTTTGCTGCCATTTTGTGTCCCTGTGGGGAAGCATCTTATTCTTTACTGGATAGGATATAATGCAAAAGCCTACTGTGAACAGGTGACCAGTTTCTCTGTGGGAAAGAAGTGATATTTCACAATGCCTGTATTTGACTTTGGACATATTTGTGTGATTGTCAACCCTCATTTTACATAAGCATGTAATAGGTCAATTTTTATTGTTGAAAAATTTCCAACACAGTATGGGTGCCTCATTAAGCCTCTGGGAAACTGCACATTGCCTCTAGCACATTTTTTAAAAACAGAGCACTAGGCTGTTATTATACACGTGTCATACATTTCAGAAAAATTTCATTGTTCTCCAAGAGAAAAAAAATTAATCACGACATTCTCAGTGATGATTTTTTTTCTACCCACTGGTGAAATACATCAAATTCTCATAAAATGAAAGAAACACACTATGCCAAGTGATAATGACCAAGAACAAGAAAGCTGTGCTAATGCACAGCCCAGCAACAGGACAGTGATTTTATATAGGGACTAGGGCTTGTTACTGTGGGGTCTTAAATTTCTCTTCCAAAAGCAGCAAGAAGTTTCTCTCCACCAGGCTTTGTTTGTGCCTTTACAATGGCTCATGCCATGTGTAGTTGGTGCCAAATATCTGGCACTACAGAAGCAAGGACCAATGTCATGACTGGAAAAACACCTGGAGGACACAGCTGCACAGAGCACCCAGGGATGGGCAGGTAAGGGGGGCTCTGGCACTGCCCCGCTGCTGCCCCATGGCACCCAAGGGGCAGCACAGCAGCAGGTGTCATCTACGAGCCCAAGCAGGCAGTGCTCCATCCTCAACAAGACCCTTCTGTGGGAGGAGAATTTGGTGAGTGAAGCAGTGAGGAGGCCTTCCTGTCACTGGGGACCAAGTGGCTGGGCAGGGGTAAGCTGGATCCTGCCACCCCACCCTGAGCAGCCTCCTGTGCCAGCCCTCCCAGCCGCTGCACCAGGGATGTCTCACCCCTCACACCAGGGACGGGAGCACATAACCCAAGGTGCAGATGCAGGTAGGAAGCCCTCAGTTACTTTGAAGTACTCCAGTAGGAGGAACTGAGAACATCTTCCCAAGAAATGCATGAGGGCTGCGTTTTGGAACAACCTACTGATCAGAAAACATCACTCTGCAAAATTTAGAGGCAAAGGTGGTAACTACTTTAAGAGTTGCTCAACACTTCCTCCTATTTTCCTGAAATCCTTGCCAATTTTTACCCCCTTGGACTTCTTGGGTTTTTCATGGTGTCTCCCTCAGACCAATGTAATTACTTAAGGAAGAAGGAACTTCAATCAAAACATTTCATTCATTTCTGAGATGAGGTTAGAGGAAAATGTGTTGCCCTGGATGAAAAATTTCACTGTCCTTTGCTTTCATCAATCTTCTGATCTAAAGTGTGAGAGTGTTCCTCCAAGTTTGGACAAATTATATTTTATATATATACACATTAAAAAAAATAAAATTAGAGTTCACACGTGCTCAACAGAGACATTTTCATTTTTAGTATCTAAATATTTCTGGAGACTCTGTCCTCACTTAGTACTCTTAGAGCACTCTCTGACTAATAAAAGCTTGCTGAAAAAAGTCCCATTAAATATATTTCAGTCTGCTTTGTTGGAGCACAAGTGCTTTGTGGAAATATCATTTCTGATGATGTTTTGATATGGAAAGCTTCTCAGTGTTTTAAAGCAGGAAGTCATATCCGCTGGCTGGAGAGAAAGGGGAAAGAGAGGGATCTTTATCAAAAGTCAAAGCCTTCTGATGAGGAAAACATTGATTCATCAAAATCCCACTTCTTGAAACTCTGAGAAATGTACAAAATATCACAAAATCAAAGTTGCTCCAAAAGTCTGATGAACACCATCACCAATAACTTAAACTTAGGAGACAGAAAAGTAGACCTGAGGGCAAAAATGAACTAGGATGGAGGAGGTGGTGACTGAAACCAGTACAGGGAATAGGGGAAGAGAAATTTTTGGAGAAAAAGTGGGGAGCGATGGGGATGAGGGGACCACAGCTGGAGAAAGCAGCCAAGAGAAGGTGATGAAAAGCAGGAGATGGGATCTGCACCTGTAGCCTGGAAACACTAGAAAGTCTCTATGAGGGACTCAAGTGACTGGGAAGAGAGACCAGATACAAAACCCAACAACAAATTGTGGGTTAGCCTCACGTGCTGGTTAACAGCCACAAAAGCAGTCCACTGTGTACTCTTAGTCCACCTTCTAAATCAAATGAACAGTGTTTGCATGATGAATATGGAACATTCCTGTCCACAAACATGTGGATAGGAATACACGGATTAGCGCACAACTCCAGTTTATTTTGTACAAGCCTAGGAAACGGCTCCGTGAAAGAAAAAAATCATATTGGGGGTGGGAAACACCATGGAAGTATCCTCTGGTGCCTATTTGCCCTACCTTTCTTTCTGTGCTGTGGCTGTGGTCACAAAATGTGTTTCTGAGAATCATGAGGCCCTCATGGTTCCACCAAAGATCATGGGGAGCTGCTGACTGCAGCTCCTGCACACTCAGCACGTACCTGCTGCTGTGCTCAGTTGCTAACAAGGCTGGTTCGGCAGGCACACGGGCAGGTCTCATCCTGCCAATGCCACCATCTCTGGGAAGCTTTGATGTTATCTCCTTGGGAAGGAAGGGGATGCAGCAGCCTTTTCTGGAGAAGCCTTTCATTTTGCACGACAAGTTTCTGCGAGAGCCCTGGAGCTGGTGCCTCCCGTGGGACAAGGAACAGCACGGCCTCTGGCAATGCCAGGAGCTGACGTGCCTCGAGGAGGAAGAGGGTCAGGAAGAAGGAGGCTGGCAAAGATGCTGCTGAAATTATACCATAGGTGGAGGTAGCAGCATAACAGGAAAGACAAAATGGGGTTTGAACTGTAGTTATAGTCAAACATTTCTAAGAAACTCATGCTATTCTTATGAACATAATTTTCACTGTTTCCAGTGTTACATGACACACATACTACATACTATTATAGAAATCTATTAATCAGTGTAAGTAATAGCATAAAATTTGCCTTACATTCTCTCGAGGGACTGATCTAGTCTCCAAAAAGGCAGATGTGTTTTGACTGATATTTGAAATAATCAAAATATAACCAATGCATCTAAACTGTAAAAGAAAGAGTGCCAGGTGGAGGAAGGGGATCATCTCAGGAGATACCTGCCACTGACAGGTCTTACCTATTTTGGCTGCTCTTCAGCACCAGCTAAATGTCACTAAGAGGGCTGATATATACAGAAATTGCACAGAATTTGCAGCTGCTGCTGATGACAATCACAGAGTACAAGAAGGAATTGATAAAGGCAAAGGTCTTTGATGCCCCACACACTTCTTAAGTGAGTTAAGACATAGCCACATGCACTTTTGTATACCATAAAGAAAACAGAAAATAATTCTGGTATGTGAAATGGGATCACCACAGATAGTGGACTTCCTGAAATGAGGCTTTCTTTCATCAAAGCAATGACAGGTACTTTTTAAAGTTCTTCCCAAGGTCAAAGCCAGTTCCCTATAACACTGTAATATTGCATCATGACACACCTGAGTCATGGCTGGAAACCTTCCTCTTAGGAAATAAATTATTTACGCTGAAGTAATGCTTTTGGGTTTTTTTTCTTCACTCCTAAAAAAATATACCAGCCTCTGCAAGTCAGGTGTGCAATGGCACTGTTCAGAGAGCCCTCTGTCCCTTCACAATGCTGCAGGATCCTGCAAAAGGAATGGAGACTAACATCAATACAGCAAAGACTGTCAACATCACACTGCATTCACAGAGTATGCTGAGTTGAAAGGACAAGGACCATCGAGTCCAGCTCCTGGCCCTGCACAGCACCATCCCCAAGAGTCACCCCATGTACCCAAGAGCATTGTCCAAATGCTTCTTGAACTCTGTCAGGCTGGTGCTGTGACCGCTGCCCTGGGGAGCTGTTCCAGTGCCCAACCACCCTCTGGGCAAAGAACCTTTTTCTAATATCCAACATAAACCTCCCCCAACACAACTTCAGGCCATTCCCTCAGTTCCTGTTACTGGTCACCAGAGTGAAGACATCAGCGTCTGCCCCTCTGCTGCGCCTTGTGAGGAAGTTGTAGACTGCTATGTCTCCCCTCAGTCTCTCAACACAGGGAAGAAGCTCTTTGTCCCTTCCCAAGTTGGTCGCCTTTTTCAGGCAATGGAACCTTTCTGTCACCCTCATGCAATGCCGAACACAGGAAAACCCATCTGGGCACGTAGTGCTGTCAGGGCACAGATAATACTGAGTCCAAATCCATAAAATGCCAGACCACTCCTGAAATGCCAACTACAGATGAAATTTCTGGTAAGAAGAGAATAAGCCCTGATGCCTTATTTAAAGGCAACTGTTAAGACACCACAGTAATTAGAAATCTATAAATACTCAGGCAGAGCTTTACAGGTATGCATTCCAAATAATGTGCTGATAAATGTACTTGTGAGTAGTGGAGCATGCATTGCTACAATAATCCAGAAAGTGTATATACTGAATTGCACTCAGGACCTTATTACTAAAAAAGAAATTTTTAAAAGACTAGTGAAATGCATGTTGACATCAAACTAATTTTTACTGCTTGCAGACATACTTTGTTTTCAAAAGAACACAAAATTGAGAAATTCATAATTATACAGCTATTTCAAATATGAATGCCAGACAGGCATGCAAGAACAGTATGAATCACAGGTCTACACATCATTCAGGAAAAATAAAAGCAGAAAACCCACAGGATTCTTACTCATACTGGTTTTGGTTTTCCCCAAGTAGGTGGAGGAAAGCAGAAAAAAGACATTTCAGCATGGTTAAGTAAACAGACATGCAGTCTTACAACTGAAAGCATTCTCACTTTGGTATTGGTTTTCTGAAGCCCACAACCAAAGCACTTAATTCACAATAACACACCAGTGAGCTTTTCTTGAAGGTGTACAGACCAGCACCATTTCTAACCTGTGATGCCCTCACCAGAAATTCCCTTTAGCAATTACTCTCGGATGGAGGGGAGTAAAAATGCACAAGTTCTGAACTTTTTTCTAGATAGCTTAAAAATCTGATCTGGCCTTGCTTTGTGTTACAATACAGTTTCAGTTCTTCTGCTCCATGCTCCCTCAAATGTCTGTGTCTTTAAAGCTTTTCAAATCCTTTCCTAAATTGGTAATGAACAACAGAGAACTGAAAATAGATTGCAGATGTATGGCAAGATGTCTGTAACGTGATATCCAGAGACATCATTTGTCATTGATGCAGAGTAGCCTGTCAGCCTTGTAAAAGAACTATTTGCAGAGATGTTACTTATATTTTTGAAAGTTCGTAACAAGACAGTGATGATAACATCAGCAGCAATATAAAAAGTGCTTACTCTTGTATTCCCAAACTATAAAGGATTGGTCACATTTGTTTACGTGGTCCAAGATGCTTCACCACTCCCATCTCACTAAAAGTGAAGAGTCCCATGGTTAGACCTGTGAACAGACTTCCAATGTAAGACCCAAGAGTCCCACTTCCCATGTATCAAAATCCCTAACTTAAATACATTTCTGACCATATTCAAAGCCACTAGAAACTTGGCCATGTTGAGCAGAGAGATGCTTTTTCCAGCTGGCATTACCAAATACACTGGCACAGCCCAGAGACCTGACAGAGGAGAGGTAAGACTGGCTGCTTATAACCAACAGATGGGAAATTAAGGCTCTCACCTAGGTAAGAGGATTCAAATCTGAATTTCCCAACAAAATGTTGTTTTAAAATATTTTGAACTCCAGTGCCTGCAGGGCCCAGCCACTGTCCCTTAGCCGCAGGCATTGCATTTTGTGTGGGAAAAAGTGAATTCCAGCTGGCACAGAGAGAGGCACGTCCTCTCTTCCTTTTGGGGCAGCCTTCTTAGAAGGAGAAGATGGAGGTTTCAGTCAGTGTCCCAGTGAATGTGTGCTACTGCTATATAAAGCCCCAGAGAACATCACATCACATCTATTTATGTCACCCCATTTAGGCTGTACATCTCACCCTAATGTTGATGTTTAAAACAGACCAGATGAATCACACTCCAGAAATGTCTGATTCTCCTCACTGACTATAAAGGGAGCCTAGACTGTAAAGCTCAGCTGTAGATGTCAACACTGAAGATGGCTAAACTGAGATTATTCCCACCAAGACCCATTCACAAAGAGTAAATCAATTATCCAATTTCTATTAAAATGTCCAACTATTGCCCACATCAGAGGTAACTGAGCAGGAATTAAGCATCCCAGAACCCAGAGCTCACCCAAGGACATCAGAGACAATGACTGTCTTTATCTTCTTTCTTGTGTTGGGCCAAATATATCACTAATGCTTAGCAACTTAGCAAGCCCTTGTAGTACCAAAACACTCCAAAGGGTATCAGCAAATGTCTGTTATTCCATTTGATAATTCACAGAAGCCTGAATAGCATTAGAAGAATTTAAGCAGTAAACACAATAACCTGCATATGAAACAAAATCTGTTTCACTAAAATGTACATCAGCTATGTCTCTAAAAATTCAACAACTGAATGAAATTCTGTACCATAGACAAAACAAGAAAAAACATCTAAATAGTATTTCCTATAATGATTGAACAGGACAGTTATTTATAGTTTTAGCTTAAGAAATAAAAATCGTATTATTTATTGAAATGCACCTCCGGGCAACAAAATATTGTTAATATGAGCTTTATCAGCATAACATAAAAGCCAGTAAAATATGCTTTAACAGTATTTACATGATGGTTAGACTCAAATGTTTGTGACATGTATTTTGTCAGTGGTAGTATACTTTTTCTCTTATCCAAAGTCCCAGGAGAAGATGGGAAGAAATGATGGTCATTCCTAGACCTCACCAGCTGCATACAGCATGAAACAAACCTGGTTACTGGTTTTTGTTGGAACTGTTTTGTGTCCTTATTCAGCAACCACCATTCTCCTTATTAAGTTTTGAATTCAAATTTTGTCATGCTTCTATGAAATGCACCAACATAAAATTTTTCTTAAAAACAGATTAAATGTTATTGTGATCACCTTTTTATTACTCTAAGCCTGAGAATACTGACCCCTGTTTTGAAGCCTAACCTTATTTTTCATGCCTTTCAAGCTTATGTGAGGTTGCCTGTTTGATACCCATACATGAAAATTTCATATTGTTGGCTGTGCTCTCAATAAATTATTTAGAAGGTTTGAATATTACTGCACTGTGTGGATTTTCAGAAGAGTTTGGTAAATCCTTTTATTCTGCTGTCCTCAAAAGACAAACACTCTCTCAATACACAATTAACAATAGCATTAAAAAAGAAAATGAAGGCTGGCTTGAAAAGACAGCAAATATAATTATCTACTAGGAATTTATTATAACTCAGTAACATCTAAACATTTGCAAGGACTTTTGTCTTAATTCTAGCTAAGGAAGCATGCCATCTAAAACCAGATTGCTGAACATGCTTAGCTCAGGCTAAAATAATACAAATCCTCTTACAGACACATGAATTATGATAAGCAAATATCATGAAATGCAGGAGTTCAAGTGATGCTGGAGAACAAGGAAGCATCTGGCTGCCCCTGGCTTGAAAAGGTGCACTGTTCACTGAGTGAACAACTGGATGGCTGAGCCCAAGGAGCAGTGGCCAGTTGCAAGTGGTGTTCCAGTTGGTGGCCAGTTACAAGTGGTGTTCCCCAGGTTCAGTATTGGGGCCATTCCTTTTTCATATTTTTATCAATGACCAGGGCAAGGGGATTGAATGAACCCACACGCAGTTTATACTTTTACAGCTTCAGGTGACAAGGAGCTCGACCACTTATTTACATAATTCATGAAAATGTTTTTCCTTTATTTTTAAGCTCTCTTCTCTTGGAATTCTTGTCTTTTCAGTATCAGCAAAACATTTGCTTTATCAACAGAATTCAACATTTATAGATAACTTCCACAGCTCTCTCAACTATCCCTTTCCCAAAATTGAGGAAACTTACTTTAGCTTCCCATTACACAGGAAGATGTTCTCTCTCTCTCATCTTCTAGTTTTACTATAGTTTTTCCAAGCAGAGGCAACCAGATGCATCCATAGCATAGAAATCTGAGCATAACATTGTATTGCACACCCAGTGGTAAAAATGATGCCTGTTGTTTCAGTCTTCACTCCTTTCCTCATAATTCCTATGGTTTAATATGAAGATTTTTTTTACTCATGCTTAACATCGAAGTGATATATTTTGAAATTCACTCCTAATATCCTGTTCCACATATTCTGCATTATTTTTGCCTGTATTCCCCACCACCACCACCTTCATTTTTCAGTAACACAGCATTAAATTTTACTACTTTGAGCAGCATGGTATATATTACCTTCCTAATAAGTTCCCATTATTATTTTGACCACTTTTAACTTCAGGCATCAATCTACAACAATGACACTTCCTCCTCATCAGCCACAGTCCTCCCTCCTCAGAGTGGATTCTTTGTGTGATATAATTCGAGTGAAAGCTGGCATAGTCTTATAGTTTAGATATGAACAAGAGTGAGCAATAAAGTTTCTGGCTCCATTTATCTTTAATATAATTGTGCTTATCTTCCTTAAACCAGAGCTTAACAAGATTGTTTAATGGACTGCAGAAATAAGAGACCTTAAATAACCCAATGCTTTGCAGTCTGAATGTGTTGGGCATCCAGTATAGCAGCTGTGCAAGGGACACACAGGTATTTTTTTTTAATATCAGACTTGGAGTTCATCTGCCTGGGTGTGAGTATGGAGAACACCATCCTCCTCACCCAAACTGCTCATCTCAGAGTCCTTTCTGTACAAAGATGCACCCAGCACAGTCAGCAGAGTCTGAATTGCAGCCTGTCCAACCCAAAGTTGTTACCAAGTCAGGCTCTGGGAGGGTTGGCTATAGACCCTGGGGAGAAAGGGGGCAAGAGTGCACAGGAGTCCTGATTAGAAGGGAGAAAATAAAGAAAATTAGCATGGAAAAGTGAAGACTGAAACGCACTGAAAGTTGCTGAGAACCATGAACAGAAGGAAGAGGACCAAAATACATCATACTGTATTATTATGGGAACAGACACAAGAGTTCAGAAATGTGATTTAATTTTGTATGTGTGATTCATGCAACAAAGTAATTCTGCTTAAGTACAGGCCCTCATTTAGTTGGTGCAGACTGCTATTAAAAAAAAATCTAGACAACCCCCATCTATAAACTGGAACAATACTACTAAGTAGCCTAGAGATTGACTAACATTTTAAGTTAAAGAATGGATCATTTGAGGATTTATATGGAAAAATATAGTGGGGTTTATACTAAATTTAAAGCAGTATTTATACTGAATTCTTGCATATGAATGACTAGGCTGTAACAAATGTTAATACAATCCTTTGACCGTACACTGTATGTTAATACTGCAAGGTCAAATCAATAAAAAATACCTGTTTCCAAAGGTTTAAATCAGAACAACACGGAAAAGAATCTGAAAAAATAAGAAAAACCTTCACTAGTCTTCTGACATTCATAAATACCTAATGAATTTGAGTCAAAAGAATGAAAATAATGTGCTTAAGAAATAAAACTCCTAAAGTAAGAGCAATATTAAAGCTCATTGGCATCTGTTTGTATCATCTTTATGGTTATGTGGCTAAATGGGTCAGAGGCAGAGGTGGGGAAAGTCAGACAATACATATGCTTATCCTTTACAATGTAATTCTTCACAGTGTGGCTTGTAAAGGCTGAGCATTCCAAGCAGCTGACAGCTGCCTCAGGAAGGGTATGGCTGTAGGTATATCACTTTGGGGAGAGCTGTTGCTTCTTTGTGTTAGGTTTGGTGTAATGGTCAACTACTGAACAAGAAAGACAGCGGGCTGGAAGAGCAGCACTGTGGCAGGTTGTGATTATGAAACATTTGACAGGGCTCTGGGGGAAATCCACACAGTGCCTTCTCTCTGTTTTGCTTGGGCAAAGGGTTGGATCTGAAGATAAAAAAAGGTTCCTTCTGGACTCCTGTTTCTAGGCAAGTAACAGATACTTTACCACCTCTAAATGTTCACAAAAATATCTGAGTCCAACATTCTGATTAGGCAACCAGCCAAACCACGCACACACAGAAAAATACAACTGCAGCATGATGACTTGTGTTGAACTTGTCATTATCGGTTAGGTGCTCGCTAAATACTTTATAAATACAGCAAATTCCCAAGTGGTCACTTTCTGTTCTTAAAAATAAAAAAAAGAGGGAACAGCATGGTTCTTGTCCCTGGTGTGCACAGCTATCCCAGATAATACCAGTACAAATTCCCCAAGCAAATAACGAATTTTTAACAAATCACTTCATGTCCTCTTTCCATACTGAAATTCCTTCTGCTCTGCGCATCCCAGTGAAAGCGATAAGTATTCACAGCCATGTCCCTGCTATGACTCATATCTTGTTAGAACAAAAAGAGGCACTTGGCTCTCTGGAAAATAAATCCCACAGCCGCCTGCCTTGGATTGATGCAAACTTACAGCTCCCTGGCTTGTGCACTGTTGTGTCACAGAGGTCTTCATGTCCCACAGGAGACAATTACTAAGAAGTACCTCCAGAATAGGTGATGTTCTGCATATTATTATAGGAGGGGGAAAGGACTGAAATGGTAAATATATTTTAAAAGGCTCAAAAAGCACAGTTACACTATGGGGAAGTCAGTCACCTGACAGGCTAAGCTGTGCAAATTCCACAGCCAATCTCCTAGACAAGAGGTTATTAGTGACAGGAAGAAATAAACTAATTGCCAGAATAACTTGTATTGGTATCCTCAGCAAGAAGCCAAGTTAGCCAAGAGCCATGATAATTAGCAGATCTCTGCCAGAAAAACAATGAAGAGGTTTTTTATCTTCCTAGCATTTCTTCATCAGTTTGTCAATGAAAATTTTAAGAGTGAAACAGAGAAACCAAACAACCCCCCTCAAAAAAAACCCCAACAAACCAAACTAAACAAACAAGTGGCAAAGTTAATCAAATATATTTGATCCAAACATCACTGACTGGACAAGCACAGGGAACACAGTTAAATCCATAGACCCCAGCTGATCATTCTGACTCCTGTTCTGTGGCATGTCTTTACATCACTGAAAAAATATTTTTACCAAATAAGTCCCCAGTAACACCAGACACCTGTAATAACATAGACCATTAATACAAGTGTACCAGCTGGTCAATATCTTACCTAAATTGTGAAGTTTTTCTTCCAACCCCCTGCTCCTGTGCAAAATTAGACAGACACTTCTATCAGATTTCTCTCAAGAATCACTAAGGTCAAGGCAGAAGTGGCACCACTACGTTGTGATGGGTATAAACCTCAATGTCCTTTCCCACAGAACAACTAGGAGGAGAAAATCCTCCAGGTATTTTCACCAGCAGATACCTACACTTGGAAAAAAATTCTGAGCAACTGGTGAAAAGAAACAAGTGCCTAAATATGGAAGAGAAACATTTAACTTTCTGTTTCAGCTCCTGGCTCAACAAGTAACATCACTGTCAATCTGCAATGCCTTGAATAAGAGAAAATAAGAGAAACTTTCTTCGTAGGGGAAGACTCTGCACTGGTTTTACTGCAGCTGTTTGAATTTGGACTCTCTGAGAAGTCAAACATTTTGAGAAAAAATGGCAGAAGTCTCTGGTTCACCCTCAATGTCTCCCTCTAATTCAGTAATTAAAGCTCAGAGGAATGGCCAGGCACCAGTAAAAGTAGTCATGCCACTTCATACATCATAAAGACCTAGCTATGAAGAAATTAGGTATAAATAAATATAAGTAGCATGCTTCTGGGGAACCATACATTCAATACTGTCTTCCACTTCTGTCTTTTAAATTTCACAGTTGATTCAAATAATGACTCTGACATCTGTCTAACCCTCTCAGTGTTGCACACAGGAGAATGAGTAAGAAGAATCAGATAAGCAGAGTACAGAAAGACGGATCTGGATATGAGTGTGGTCTGTGCATCAGCTGGGATGCACTGTACACTGAACTTTCAAAATATGGAATAGGCAGCAGTCAGCAAGCATGGAGTGAAATACATTTAAAAATCCACGCAACAAAGGGTGCTTTAGGAATCCACCCCTGTACATATTTTATCACATTAGTTCAGAGGCAAATGCATTCTCCTACCTAAAATCTTAAGAAACTCGGGCTTTACAATTTTGCTAAATAAGCCTCTTCAATAAATAATAGAAGTAGTGCAGTGCCAATATTATTTGAACATTTATTTTTGTCTTGAATATGAAAAGAGGGAATAATGACGGGCTTTTAGGAGGCTGAAATGCTTAGAAATGCATAAATGATACAATATTCTTACTATGCCATTTTCAATGAAAATCAAATACTTTGATCTTCTCCAGTATCATTTCAGCTTGGAATTGAATATTTCAGTTCATCTTGTTAAACTGAAATGAAAAAAACCCAATTTTAATCTAAATCAACATTTTAATGTCCTTCTCAAACACTTTGTGCCAGGTGCTCTATCCAGCTTGGGGGTGGGGGAAGGGACAGAACTTCACTATGCTTCGACTTTTACAGTCTAGTTAATACATCCAACCTTCAAATAAAATAAAGGCAATAAGATCCTAATCGCAGACTTTGTGATACTACATGCCAAAAAAATTTGTGGTACTACATGCAATTTAATCTTGAAGTGACAAAGAACAATGAGAATTTAATATTCAATTTGATGAACTCGAAAACAAAAGATAAAAAAACCCATTTTATTTGAGTCAAAGTCTCCTTTTCCACAATTTTGGTTTCCAAGTGAAAAAAAGAGTTAAGCAAAATGGTAGATTTTTTCCGAGTAAGGTTTTCACTCTGCAAAAGCTGCATTTTCTATTATAAATCATTCCTGCTGGAACTGTTTTTATTCCATTTCCTAGAGACCAAAGGGGCACTTTGCCTCTACTTGAGTGTATTGTAATGCCTCCTTATGACTTCTTTTTTCTCTTGCACATCTGACATATTTTTCCTTATTGCTAACCCTGAAATAAACATGACTAAACACAGTTTTCCTGTGAGCTCACATACAAAAGTAGTTTGGGCAATGTATTCATTTTGTTGTTTATATTATCCTGTCAAAAACAGGGAGAACTTGGCAGTTTCTCAAGTCTTGAAGAACAAAGTCAAAAAGAAACCAAGTTATCATTAGGCAGCGTCTCTGAGCACACTAGTGTAGAGCTGCAGGACTTGTCTCAAAGTTCAAGATGACATCTACCTCCAAAATACCTCGGAAAAAAGTTATATTATATATATTATGTGATTTATGCTGGTTTTAGACTTCCACTTTCTCACTCAAGCACAACTTCCATGTCCCAGATCTTTGTAATGAGACAGTGTGCAACCTCCTCTCCTTTGCATTCCCACAGGTTTCCAAGGGCAAGGAGAAATACGTGCTACAGAGACATATTACATTTAACTACCTCAGAAAGTCAGACAGCGAAAAATTCAAGCCATTTAAGTCAAGAAAACACTCTTGGAATTTGTATTTTTGGATGCACAACAGGGTATTAACCTCTACCATTGTTGAGCTCATCCTCTTCCCTGTTAAACTTCAAGTTTGCTTTTTGCAGCAACCAGAATTCTGCTTTGTACTGTAGAGAAGCACTCTTCAAAAGGGAAAAGCACTGCATCGAAGCAATATTTCTACCTTGGACCATAGCAAATTGCTTGGCAGTCCTTTTATTATATTTGAGGCATTCTCTGGGCCTCATTACAAGCAATGGCGCTTCAGCCATTTACTTCAGGGGGATCAGGATACAGCAGTAAATGCAATGAAGACAATTTAAAGCATGTTAAGCAAGAAAATGAACTAGTATGGAGCACTGCTAATGCTGTAAGCATGTTTCTTGGTGAGTGAAGCAAAACCATATATGCTTTGGGACAGATGCTCCTACGGAGTTTTTATTTTCCTTCCAGCCCGATGGGGCACTCCTCTGGTGGGGGCCTTACAGAATGAACAGCTAAAAAACGAGGTCCATCCCTCCCTCTTCATTGTACCAATCCCAGAGGAGGAAATACTCCCAGGCAGAGCACTGTTGCAGAAAGTAGCTTTTAGGGAACAAAAGCATGGTTAAGAATATTTCTGTATAGGATTTGCTGATTTCTTTTAACAGCACTGCTGTTGTAAATTGGAAGATAAATGATACTGGCATTTGGGGATGAGACCAGACTTAGAGCTAAGTCTCAAATAGATCTATAGCCTTCCATACAGATCTTTATGTTTCATACACCACCAGTAAACACGAGGCTGTCTCACCACTACAGTTGGGTGTTTTGATCGATTTGTGGTTCAGCAGCCATATGCCAGCATGCCAGTCAGGTCTATCCCACCTCCCCCAGAGATACCAACACTCATTCTTCAGCTTTTTAGTGTAATTTGTTCATTGTGAACTAACACAGCTACAAGCTGGTCCAAGTTAACCTCAGACTAGATCCAGGACTTGCGTAGTCCCAATCTTCCCCCAAATATTTCTGCTTTTCTAAGGAAATGCATAAATGTTGCGAAGACAAAATTTCAGCTTTCATCCTACAGAGGTTGTACAAATTTTAACTGAGCCATATTTTTGTGAAATGTACACTTAAAAAGAGCTTTAACAGCTGCTCTCAGACTTCAGGTGATCAATTTTGAAGTAGGTTCTATGAAAGAATGAACAATAACAGCAGAAGGTTGAGGCATTAATATTAACCTGTAATAAAAGGAATGATGTTTAAACCATTCCTAGAAATAAAAGATGAGTACCTGGTCCTAGAGTGCTGGAAGAAGCAGATAGCTTAAATTATATCCAATCAGGCAAAATACAGATATTAAACATTTATGAGCAGTTCTGATATATTCTGAATTAATCAGTTCTGCACATTTAAATGTTTTAATATTTAATGCTGCTACCTCAACAGTCCTGAAGAAATATTAAACTTTTGTACAGTCCTTTAAAAGGAATAGCAAGAGATTTTACTGCACATAAAATCTGAATTGTGGCTATAGGTTTTGTGCTGTGTTTTGCGGAGAACCATGATTATAACATACTGAACTACAAGTGAAATTCTGAACATTTTCACCACAGATGAAACAGAAATAAGGACAGTAATAATGCCAGTAACAATTATTAAGCCAGGGGTAAGTACATGCCCAATCTGATTAAGTCTCCTAGGCATGATGGATTACTCATGAAGGCTTACTGATATCATACTTTTGTGAAATCTGTCAGATGAGTGTAAATGGCATACTAAAGGCATTTTAGACATTGCAGTGTATTAATGTTAGTGTGTTAGTAAAGTAAATCTTCTCCAAAACACCAGCTGTGCTAAGCAAAATATATAGAGATATTTAGCTGTCCACAAATTCCCTCGCTGTAAAAAGCAAGCACTCTGAATTTTTTTCACTGCTGCCAATAATAGTGATTTTGAATACAAGAACTGTATACTAATTTATGAGTGGTTTTAAAATACAGTGTTTAAAAGCATATTATAGTTGAAAATGAGGACATGAAGACCTTCTTTAGAAGACAGTCCCATAATAATGCTGATTCCATTATTAAAAAGCTTGCTTTGATTATAAACATATTTCTGAGATTCTCTGCTTTATTACCTCTGAATAAAGTAAAAATTACTTGGAAAATTCTTAATAAAAACACTATGACAACACACTAAAAAACTGTTGAGGTTTGATGGAAATTGTAAGAGGACAACAGACAGCATGAAGCCTCTGCTATGAACATGTGCTCATTTCCATATCACTTTGACTGACAGTTTGGAGCTCAGACTCTGCAACACCTGAATTCCCACCCATCCCTTTGCCCCTTTTCAGTCAGCGAAATTTCAATATATCGCTCTCATTCTACACGGTTTGCCTGGATTTTCACTGCAGACCACAAAACTGAACTTACCAGTAGTATTAAGTTATAACATGGCAATTCCAAAGAGAACCATGGCAATTAAAATTGAAGAGATAGCACATAAAAATCAGTATATGTCTGTCATTAGCCAAGACACAGCCTGGTTCCCATATGAGCTCTTTTTAAAAACAACAAATTTAACAAAATTTACCCCCAAACAACAACAACAAAAAGAACAAAGTCAGGACAAGGTCTCAAATCTTTATTCTCCATTTATTTCTAAGGAAAAATAAGATTCATCCTTTAACATCATTAGGTTTCTAGTAACCAAATCTGCCACAATTGCTCGCACATAGCAAAAGGAACAGAGATGTCCCAGTTCAATCCTTGCACCAGTCTGTGGTCCTGCTGACCCACACTCACTCCTAGAGGCCTCAAACAGCCAGATCTTCCACATGCACAAAGCCCTGCCCCAGAGATTACCCTTTACTGATTTCACAATATTGCTGATAAATGAATTCCAAAAGTGGCAATAATTCTGTGAGATGCTTGTAAGAAGCAGTGATAATCAAAGAAAAAAAATGGGAGTTACCAGTTTGTTTTCTTACTGCAAGGGGTTCATATGATCCAGAGAAGAGGAAATCTCAGTTGGATCTACTATCGATGGAGAGGCATTACAACTATTGCATCAAAAATGTGCAAGTAATAGACAAGTCACAAGACATCCAAGTGACCCTAGACTAAGAGTTCAGAAGGAGTTGAAAACCAAACCAAACCAAAATGATGAACAAAAGCTGGCTTAAAATAATTTCTAGAAACTTTTGAGTTTTTGCCAGAAAACTCAGGGAGTCCCTCACAGGTAGATGGGATTCTTATTGAGACAGCCATGGCAGACTTGGGGAATTTAACCAATTAACCAGCCTGACCAGACTGCACAGACTAAGTTTCTCCCAAAAACAGGATAGTGGGAAAATTTGGACTAACTTGAAACGTGCTAAGAAAGAGAAACTCTAACACAGGCCTGAACAAATGAGCAATCACATTGAGAAAGAGATTAAAGAATTACAAAAACACCTCCAAATTATTACAGAACAACAGAAGTACCTACGCAAGTGAACTTGGACTTGCAGAACAGTATCAGAGAAAGAAGGGTTTCCAGTAAAATGAAAAATGAAAGGATAGTGGATACAGGTTTGGACATCACTATTTTTTCAGTAGACATAGGAAAAAAGCTAAGAGGTGAACCTCTAATTGACTGTGTATGTTGCTGACCGGGCTGGGGAGATAACTTGTCCCCTTGAAATATAAGAAAACAGGTTTTGATTGAAAGTGATGGAAATTTGAGAAAGAGATTAAGACAATTAAGGAATTACACAATCTGCTGCCTTCTTCAGATTTAAGAATGGCATAAAAAGCCCTCCAAACATTTATAAGACAATAAAATTGAAATATATTAAAAATTAGCTGCATTGAGATGTAGTTTCTCAAGATCCTGGCCATTGCAAGTGGTGCTCTCATGCCTCCCTGGGCAGAAACACAAAGGCAGCAAGAAAGGACAAAGAGTCACTCATCCCCCCCCAGAGGCCCTGGATCTCAGGGGAATCTTAGCTGCTAAAATTTCAGAGCATTTGAGACAGCAGTCCATCCATTTGCAAACTGTTACTAAAAAGCTACAGATATAAAGATAATAATGAAAATAAAGATGGGAACTGTGGTTGTAAAGGTCAAACATGAGACGTAGGTAATGTTAGTGTAGAAAAGCTGTAAGGACAAAGGAGGGTCTCTGCTCAGTGATTTTACACGTAAGCAAGGAGCAGCAAATAGTTCTTTGTGAGCATTAGGATTCACTCTCCAAACCAACAATCATAAATAAGAAAATATTGCAATGGATCACACCACATGGGTAAGTTGTGGAGAAGGAGAAGTATAGAGAATTGATTTTCTGTGAGGCCGGAGAGCTAAATGAAGATTTTTTAAATCCTTGTTACTTTTTATCATGGGTAAGCACCATAGATGTTAAGCAGATTCATCGTACTCTTCCCAAACTGACTTGAAGAGTGGTAAACAGCCAGCAGAAGCAGATCCAGGTGGCAGTGAAAGCACAGCTTTATCAAATACACTAATCCTCACCAATTTATACTGACGGGTGTTGCTTTTTGTGTGCAGAGTGAAACAAGTAGCTTTCCCTGACCAAATTGCTGTATCCGGGGGATATCTTAAGGCAGGGCTTGGCAGAAGTTAAATTAAGGAAGAATGGAGAGTGATTAATGTGCACATATATATATATAAAAGACAAATATGGAAATAAATACCACATACATAGCACAGCAAAGACATACCTATGCCATTCCAGTGATTTATGCATAGCTAAGTCTCTTGCTTGCAAAACAAATTCCTTCAAACTTGTCACAGATCTAATCATAAAGTGGAGGAAACCTGCAGGTCCCAGCAGGCAGTCTCTGAGTTACACACATGCAGAACCACAAAAGTCTAAACTACTGATCTGAAACCTGATTTTCTTTCAGCAAGTGAAGATCTTTTTCAAATTGGCCAGTAATTAGAAATAGCAATACATAAATCTGCAAAACATCTATGCACCATTTTAATGAAAGCAAACCTTTAATAAACATTGACCTAAAAGGTAAGGTTGTTGGAAAGTTATAAGCAAATTCAACAAGGCATTTGAAATGAAAATGTCTTCAAGTTCCAGCAAGAACACTGCATAGATCATTCTGTGCTATGGGGGGGTCTAGGAAATAATACCAGTAGCAAAAATTGTAAAACATATTGGAATGGCAGGTGCTGCAGTTCATTGTCATGCTAAAAACTCCTAACAATCGTCTATAGCAATTGCAGCTTTCTTTTACCAATGTATAATAATTATCCATCTGATTAGCAAATGTAACCACCTGCAGTTAACCAGTTTAAGGGTTTAACTACTTGCAAGGACGAAATGTCTTTCAAAATCAGGCAAGTTAGTGGTAAAATTAAACTGCCCTCTCAAAGTTTCATACTGAAAGGGTATTTCAAGTGGCTGTGGAATTATCTGCACTTTGGCACAAGTGCTCAGAAAATGGTTTTTATAAGATGTGACAAAGTGTCCTAAAAACAGCCTCAACAGATTTTAAAAGACCAGGTAGGTTAGACAGTATTCTATGAAGGAAAACTATTACAACCACATTTTTACTACTGGATATATCCATCCCACTACAGCATCCAAGAATCCCAGAACACACATTTAAATATATACAACCATTATACATGGTCAGGTTCGCATCCTCTCTCTCCTTTTGCCTCAGTGATTGTAATCTTCGTTTTATATCAAGAAGTGGTTTCTCTTCAGTACTCTTCACCTGGGCCTGTAAAACTCTACTCAGCCACTTGTCCAGGGCCATTTTACAGCTGAGTAAAATATTATTATTTCTTTTCATTAACCTAGGTCATCATGGTAAAGGATGAGGAGGGTAGATTTTCTATCTGAACTCTCAAATTTTCATGGCAATTTTGATTGGCGTGACCTTGCTCTTCCATTTAATCTCAACAGACAATAAAATATTTAAAAATATATGCAAATAATGTCAGTGTCCTCCTATGAGATACACAAGTAAAACTGTTACACTTTCAGACACAAATTTTTACTAATGTCTTTAATGTCTCGTTTTCTGTATTATTGGCTTCAAGGTAATTTGTAGACCACACAAATCTTCCTCTTTCCTTGTCCCACCTTAGCTTTCTGTGTGTTCCATCAGAATAAACTCACTTTGAAATCTGCAATTCCATTTACCTACCCTTGTAGCTTCCTTTTAAATCTGAACATGAATTTTTTTCACTCTATTTCTGCTTCCTCTCATCTAAGAGAAAGCAGTCCAGCAAGGCACATTTGGGTAAGTCTTATTTCCATATGGAAAATAGCATAACAGAATTACAAGTGTGCTCCCCCAGCATGTCTCTCACTAACTGTTGATCCCACTAGCTGATTTCAATTAAACACCACCAAAAGGTAAACATCTGAAAACTACAGCTTCTCTAAGTCCTCTGAAAAATCAGTACTCTGAGAAAGATGCCCCTTCATTCCCCCCCCCGTTTGGTCACTCCAGGGCTCTAAGTCCTTGAGTGTTCATATAGAAATAGCTAAAATCTGAATTTCACAAAGATTTGAGCACCAGGATTCACATTAAATTCATCTGAACTTATATGTGCTGGAAACCCTTGAACAGCTCATCAGCACGTGCAATAAATACTTAGAATCTGAGGCAGTCCACATCAAGCCTGACATCTTGGAAACTGAGAGCAGTCCCTGCAGGAACAGAGAAGGAAGCTGAACCACAGCTTTGAGTAAGGTTAAAGCAGGAAAGGATAACTACAGACATAAGTGCTCAGCACTATGCAAGTACTGAGCAAAGGAGCTCTCTGTCCCCAGCCAATCACCTCCATGGCTGGGCTCGTCTCTTTGTCACCTTTGACATTTTATGTGTTTTCTCTAACTCATTTTTTTTTAACAACTGGAAAATGCTTTTTAAAATGTGATGTGCAACAAATATAATAATGTGTGTATTAATTTTAGCAATAGGGATACATTTAGAGCAAGAATTTATCAATGCAAATTTGCCATTCAGAATGTAATTATAAAAGTAAGGAAATATGTCTTAAACATTAAGTTGTCCACAGACTATGGAAAAATATAGATGTAATCGTCTGATAATGATTCACAGCAAAATATTACTTTAAAAAATCTGCAACTTTTATGGTTCATGTTCTCAGGATTTCCATTCACATGTAAACCTTACTGCTCCCATCAAATCTGCAGGCTTACTTGTGTAAATCATTGTCACAAAGTCAGGTTGCAAATCTGCTAAGAAACTGAAATTTTGCAAAGAAGAGCGAATTTGGAAATTTTTACTTAGGAAATTTTGGGAGTTCTTTAAAGGAGAGCAAGGAGTAGACGAGAAGATACTTTAAGCATCCAATCTTCTTGGCACCTTTTCCGACTTGCCCTCTCATTGAGCCAACACAGTTCTCTTTTCCTATTTTCTCTTCCTAAGCAAACATGTTTCTTGCCTTTCAGGAAGAGGCAGCCTGTAGAGCCCTGTGCCCCTGGAGCCCAGCCAGGTGC
The DNA here is from genome assembly GCF_009650955.1 of Corvus moneduloides. Lineage (NCBI taxonomy): Eukaryota > Metazoa > Chordata > Aves > Passeriformes > Corvidae > Corvus > Corvus moneduloides. The sequence continues at coordinate 62,145,819 of NC_045479.1, read as the reverse complement.
CAGGATGGAGAGGGAGCCCTGTGCCCTGGAGCCCAGCTGCCTGCCAGGATGGAGAGGGAGCCCTGTGCCCTGGAGCCCAGCCAGGTGCCAGGATGGAGAGGGAGCCCTGTGCCCTGGAGCCCAGCTGCCTGCCAGGATGGAGAGGGAGCCCTGTGCCCTGGAGCCCAGCCAGGTGCCAGGATGGAGAGGGAGCAGGCACAGCACATGAGCACCCCTTGGCATCACACAGACCCCCAGCACCAACCAGAATGGACACAAAGGAATGATAAAGAGCCACTTGCTGCCTGCTCACCCTGCTTATGACACACCTTCTGAGGGTGTTTGAAACACTTCTACAAAATCGTAATTTGAAATGTGTCTCATCTCTGCCCTCATTGAGAGTAAGTTGATGTGTCAGTTGGAGTCTGGCATCAACCATTTTTGGATGATTGGCTTCAAATCCTCTAATCAGCTTACCATCCAAATAATTGAGCTGTGTGCTGTGGAAGGCCCTTTGAGGCGAGTGAAGACATTCTCCCTCAAGCCCTGGAGCAAAATTAGAGCTGTCATTTCCAGCCCCCCACGTTGCCTGCACCTTCCTGCGTCAGCCAGCCAGAAGCTGCTTCATGTGCCTGAGAGCATCCTGACCCCCAGCTCCCCACTACATGTGTAGCTGATAGAAATGCAGGGCAACACCCTTGTTTTTCTAAGAAATACTGATCTACTACTATACATGTATATTTAAAGCTAGGATTCAGACACATATTTTTCTTCTATTTCATCCAAATTTATAACCCTCACTATACTACCCTTACTAGCTACTCTATGAAACAATAGGAGACATGCTGTGACCCTCATAGTGGAAGCCTAACTCAGAAATGATATAACGCAAGGAAAATATATACATTAGTATGGGATACAGTAAAAGATGCAGAGCAAGATTTTCTACTTGCACAGGCAGCCCATAATGGGCTTTAAAACAAGGGTGGCACCCTGTGGGGTGATTTCCTCCCATGCTGTCCTTGCTTAAAGGGAATAAATTACTGTTTGCCAATAGGGCTGATACAGCTGCCGGCTCCAGCACTCCCTTTCTGGCCATCCACCTGGTACAAAGCCCCCTCAGGAGGGTGAAACACCGGTTTACACCCAAAAAACAGCACTGACAAAGTTTGCCCATTCCCCCTGAACTCACACCTCCCCTGTCTATACCATCCAGGACACCTGCCCCCTCCACCTTCCTTTCACAGTCCTCCCTCATTTCCAACAGCTAAAGGAGAAATGCGTTGGGAGCTCTGTTTTCCTCTTCTCTCACAACATAGCATGCCCTGGTTGTTATATCTTCCCTTTATTATCTTCCTTTTATTATCTTCCCTTATTTCCTAGTTCTCCGTAATTACATATTGGGACATCAAACAGTGAAGCAGGGACTGCTTTTGAAGGCTTTTATAATTAGCTTTTCTATTGTGTCCTCTAATACCTCCTCTGGCTTTAGACTTACTTTTTTCTGTTCATAACCTCCTGAACATATGGCGGTAAATATGCAGCATGCTGTGAGCTTCACCTGGAGTCTACTTACAATATATCTGCAATGTAAATAACAGACTTCATGTCAGTCAATTAATCACACACCAGTGCTTGGCAGAGGGCAGGCAGATTGCAGGAAGGGAAATTGGAAACTGGTGTCTTGATCAGCATTGGACTTCAAGTATTAAATATTACCTAAGTTGGCATGTTTCTCTGGCATCACTGCTTTTACCTAAAAATATTCTGTTACAATTGCATTAGAATTAATTCAAGGCCAAATTCTCACCTCACCAGAACCATTTTGGTAACATTTCACCCAATGGAATAATGATCTCATTTCCACAGAACATGACCCAAATGCAAATTTCATACAGAAATTTAATTTAATTTAGTTTAGTTTAATTTAATTTAATTTAAAGTGATCCCATGATGATGCACAAAATTAAAATATCGCCATTTCAGTAAAAGTGTTTCTTTTTGGTAAAACAAATTCAAATTAATTATGTTACAGATGTGTTTTATTCTTGGTTTTGCAACAATGCATTTGAGCAAGACAAAGTACTTTGTTTACCTGATTCACTTTATTTAACTCGAGGGATTCATGAGGATATCATCAATTATAGTCCCAAACACATCATTTTATGCTTTAAAAAAAAGACTCTATTCTATTAGAGCTCTTCTAATTCAAAGATCTCAAAGGGTTTTCTGTACTACATTAAAATCCTTCTCATTCCCATGGAGGACAAGTGAAAATATAGAAATAAATCATCTGATATTTAAACACACTTGGATAGAGCACAACATGAAAGTTAAGATCTCATGGGAAGAGTTTTCCTAATAACAATAAAAATCTCATTGAAGGTAACAAAGAAGCCTATTTATGGCTGAGAATCGCCCATGTCTCATTGTACCTGGCCCTGAACTGGTCTCTGCCAGGGCTGGTGCCTGGGAAGGGCTTTGCCCCAAGGCTAGCTTAGGGCAAGGGGACAAACAAATGCCCTCAGCCACCTTCCACCCTGCTCACACTACTGCAGTTCAGCCCTACAGGTCTTCAAAGGCTTTCTATTATTGCCTTCATCCTGCTTCTTCTGAGAATTTATTCCTACAGGGATCACTATGCTCCTTCTTTGCAGTTGCCCTTCACAGACAGCTCCTCTTTATTCAGGAGATGAAGAAAATCTTCAGGGACTAGATCAACCTTTGGCTTAAAAGCCACTGACCTCTGATGGTCACCAGAAGAATTGGTTATGCATCCAGGACAAAAATTATCTTCTAGATATGACTAGAAACCCAAACCCCCCTGCCGCTCCTAAGGGCTTTGGTGCAAGGGTGGGAGCAAAGGCTGGCGGTGCTGTGGGACCCCTGTTCCCCTGGGGACCCCAACTGCCCCTCATCCATGGCCACCCCAGTGGAGGGGCCTCTCTCCCCATCACTGCCAACCTCTGCTCACCCAGGACAGGGCCACACATTCCCCAGGCCATCCTGACCATGAACCAAGCCCCAGGACAGCCATGCCCTGGTGCCCAGCACCCTGTGGCAGGAGAGTGGCTTTTATTTTCATCAGTGAACTGAAAACTGTTCTCAGTGGGGATCAGTCCCTCATTGCTGCATTCCCCAGTGTCTGTCGGGTACAGCAGAGTCTTGCTAAAGAGTTTCCGTGCTGTGGCATGTGCAGGGTCTCCCTCTCCATCTGTGTTCTCCTAGGGCTAATAAATAGCTGAGCTCACCTGACTGCCTTCAGTTTTAGTGATGGCATGACCCTGGGTCCTTTTACTCTGCTGGCTACCAGTTTCCATCAAGCTTTCAGGTCTTTCACATCTTTGAGACCTGTATCCCTGTTACGTTTGATTAACCAACGTCAACCAACACATTCCAAAGGGAGGAGGATAGACAGCGTACTGACAGTGCCCCAGAAAGAGCCCATAAATTTTCTTCAGGGACAAATACATTTATTTGCAAGCATAAGCATGCAGAAAAGGCAACCACACCACATCAGTGTGAAGAATATTTATTTAGCATATTGGTCTGCAGCATCTTGTTATGCCAATGATAACAGCACCAAAACCACAGAGGCAAAAAATACAGGGACATTTTAATACTTGGGACATTACTATGCAATAATAACCACTGGGAGTAAAGGGATGTGTAGGTGTTTAAAGGATGGCAGCTCTTGCAGGGATGTAAAAGCTATCAATGTTTGGGAGTTTTTAGAATTTTAGAGAATATGGGTTTGAAGAGTTCCAATGGGCAGTACAAAAAGCATTTACAGCTCCAGGAAGGGCCAGGTTCTATACTCAGCTTCCAGCCTCAAAAGAGGGACAGGCAAAGTTTTATCCCCAGCTTGTCTCAAGGGTCAGGATGGTCAGGCAGCCCTTCCCCTTGGCACCAGCCAGCTGATGGGGAAGTAGGGCAGAAAATTCAAAGGATCTCAGCCCAAGCCAGACCTGACATCCCCTTCCAGTGCAAGCACTGCCAGTGCCAGGCAGGTGGATGTGCTGCCAGCAGCCAGAAGGGCTCGGGGGCCTGGCACTGCATGCGGTCCTGAGCAACCAGCAGGTGGAAAAGCCACAGACCTAGAAGTCGACATACCTAGCAGTCCATAACTCCATGATCTTCCCTCTGAAGTGCAAGCATTTAACTTTGACCCACACAACACTTTGGGTGCCTGCACATCTCCTGGCAGCCCTGGTACAGCCACAGGCAGAGTCACCCATGTCCAGTCCCCAGGGAAACAGGGCTGTGGTTAACACCAGCTCCAGCTCTGCCTCCAGACAGAGCAGCCCATTCAAACTGCAGCCCCCTCTGGATTCAATTAAGCAGCTTTTTTCTCTGGACAGGACTTGACCATGGAGTGATGCTTGAGTCAAAAACAAAGACAAGCCCTGAGGCAGAAGATCTGATGATATTTCTACGTTAATTTATAATTGCAGTGCTTTTACTCTGAAAAGATAAAGTAAGGAAGATGATGTTGTGATTAAGGTGTAGAATATCTAATTTGAGAGATGCATAAAAGGAAATCAAGGAGTGCTATCTATCAGGAGATAACTGCAAGTCTTCCCCCATCCTCACTATAAATCTTTCACTGAGAAGAACTACTAGGTTATAAAGAAGAAGAATTAAAAAAAAAATTTAAAAGGGGACATGTTAAACACTACCTAACAAGCTTCATGACATGACCACAAAAGTCTTAAATTCAATGTCATAAATTCAATACCATCAGAAAATTCAGATACAATGTTCTTAGAGACATTGTAAGTCAAGTACAATATTAAAAGACACTGAAATCTTTAATAGGTGCTAAATATTTTTAATTCATAGATCTGATTCAGAGAAATATCACAGAGGCATCATCAATCCTTTTTCCCTTCTGACACATATTTTTTATAATTTGCCACAGTTTCTGCAATAAAGAGTTATCCCAAACATTTACAGAAAAGAGACAGAAAACTGCCATTGTGGACATGATCACATGCAACCTATTATGCTTACTCCAACAAAAAACCCCCAATAGGCCAAGATTAATACCTGCATATATTCAAATTACTGTTTTGAAAGAGATTAGACTTAAGGCATCCCACCAATTCCCAGAGGTAGCGTGCAGTGATTATCCCTTACAGGTATTTCCATGGGGAAAACACCTTGTTCAAAAGTACTGAATGTTGTGATAGTGCCACATATGAAACCCTCTCCTTTTAGTTTCACATTTAGGGCACACAAGCCTTTATTTTCTGTTTAAATGTACTAATCTTCTTAACGGTATAATCAAGCCTTTAATATATTTATATTAAGTTTATATTTAGAAGGAATAACCGTCATGTTAGTGGTGATGGACATATCTCTCCATTCATCTGACTGAAATACCCTGGATAAATCCCTTTGCCCAATTCATTACTGCAGAGACAGAAAGCAGATTTATTTTATTTAAAAGCATTCAGTTGCAATATATTTATAGTTAACATGTAAAAATCCTGATTTAAGTTTGAGAAACATTTCTTTCTTCTTCCATTCCTCACAGGGAAATGCTCCAGTTTGTAGCTTTTTGAGTAACACAGGATTTTTCAGGCTACAAATTCAACAGAAGATATTCCTACAGTGAATAGGTCACAAAAACTTCAACTACCTCTGCATCCTTCCAGTTTTTAGTTCTTGGAAAGTAAAAATGAGCCTGAGCCCTTAGGCTTCCTTTAAGGAAGTTTATATTTAAACATATCCCAAACTTTTTTTTCCTTTAAGTAGAACAGGGAGATTTCCTAGGAATTCCTAACTCTTACCCAGTATAATACAGCTTTGTACCACATAAAAAGTGCCCCCACCAATACAAAACCTGAACCAGATCTAAGCCACTGAAACATGGTCTTTCTGGGAGTATTACAGGGGAATTTATAAGACACCATACAGTAGAGCTAGCTTTTGGCACATGACAGGCATTGCATCAGGCCTGCCATGAGGCATACATTAAACATAATAAATAGCTGCTACAGACCCAGATCCCCAAAATACATATTAAGGTCTCCCACATATATTTCCTTGTGGCACCTCTTCTGATTCTAAAGAGCACATTAAATGTTTAGCCTCCCAACATGTAACAATTCATCCTAGCAGTGATCTGATTGCCTGCAACAGAAAAGCTCAAGAAACAGTAGAACAGACAGGTATTTAACAAAGGATATCATGGAACATGCTCTTAAGTGTGTAATCAAAATAAATGTATTATTATCCTTTAATTACACCTAAACACTTCCAAATTAATCAAAAATAATGGAGAGAAAGCAATGTGTTATTATCATTCATTCCAAATTTTTCTTAAAGGTAAATATCTATACAAGATACTCGTAAGTAAAACCCAAAATTAACAGGGCCATCAAATTCTGGCCTAGATATTTATAGAGGCATCAATCTCTCTTTATAACAGAGCAGAGTGTTCTTGATGTTAAAACAGCACAAAGAGGATGATTCCCCTCTAATTCAAACGAATTACAACCACTGTGCATGCTAACCATACCAAACACAGGTTAAATTCAGCAGAAGGGATGAGAACTGAACTGGCAGCTGGAACCTCTTCCAGATCATTTGACCAGGGCGTGTTTTTCCCACCAATACATCTGCCCAGCAATGTGGAGGGAAGTCACTACATGGAAGCTGTGGATGCTAAATCTCTGAGCAACGAGCCCAGCATTCTGAAGAAGGAGAGAAGAGGGGGAAAAATCTGACTGCTCCCTCACGGTGGTCATCTCTTCTGCCTCACCAGCCTGCACCTGGATGCCACATTCAGCCTTGCCCCAACACAGCACTGCCCAAAGAGGGATGGAAACTGCCATCCAGATGTTCTGCTCGATGACTAAATTAGGAAAATTTTCAAGAAGAGAGCAGGGTTAAATCTTGTCCTGCTGTCCAAAACTCTTGCCTCATCACTCGTATTATGTGATGCATCAAGGAGCTGTGGGCTTTGCTGGCACTGATCCTCTTCCATGCTGGTGACAGTCCTCCTCCTCCCCGACGTGCTAAAAGCTGGAATGCTCCAAGGCAGAAGATGCAATTTCTGTTTGTCAATAATTTGACTGTTCTGAAGATTTGAGATTATGCTTATTAGCATCTGTATGAGTTTTGCACCTCATGAAAAATCTACATGCTCTAGAGAAAAAATATCAATTAGAACAAAAAGATTCCCTGTTTCTGACTGTTTGCATGTAGAAAATACTTGGTAACTGCAAAAAGGACAGGCTTTGTAAATCTGGAATGAAAGGTTGCTAGTTACAGTGCAAGTCACTCACTAGTGTTTCTTAGCAGTTAGTGAAATGCAATCGAAGGAAATATTGCAATGTAACTAATTTTACAATGTGTTTTCTCAAATGGAAAATATTACAATTAGAAGGAGAATTTTCTCTCTACTGTAATCTCACTAATTGGGCAAAAGGCACTTGAGGGGGGAGTTGTTCATTGGGGTTTTGGGCAAGGTCCCAGAAGAAGAATAGTCAGCGTGTAATGCACCACTACCACTGCTCAAAGACAGTTTAGAGTTTAAAAACACCATTTGTACTAAGAAAACAGCCAGATGCCATTGCATTGGCATTCTGTCAGTGATGAGTAGCATAAAGGCTCCCTAACATCTGCTACCACTTGATGAAACAAAACTTACATGTCTTTGAGTGAAAAGGTCCACAGAATAATCCAGGCTTCCTGAGGCTGGGAATGGACCAGTGCTGCCAGCTCCAGCCAAACCCACACCTTTTCATCTCCTCTGGCTGAGGCACATTCTGCAAACATCACAACTCTGCTGAAATTCCTTTATACTCTGTAACTGCATTAACTACTTGTTGAAGGAAAAGCAGGGCAATAAAGAACACAGGGATCACTTCCCTGAAGGAAATAAACCCGCGTCTCTCAAATGCAATTTCTATGCCTGCTCTCAGCAGTTAATTTCTGTTTGAGGTGGACAGCCCTGTAAATATTATTCCATGAAAAAAAAGAGATAATTTTGAAGACATGAAGGCCTCTTTGTCTAGTTCAATGAACCACAATTCTGTAGATGCACTGCAACAGGTTTTCCAGATCAGAAGCAGAAGTACCCTTTAACTGTAAGACATGCAGAAGGAGGCAGGTGAGAGATCTCCTCTAAGCCTTTTTTACTGAACACTGCAACAGGGAAAAGATTTCTGCTGAAAAAGAAAACTGAAAAATGACTAGATGTAAAGGAAAATGTGGTTGATTTACACATTAGTAGCCATACAGCGGCCACAGGTATCCTTATAGAAAATGTGAGTTTGTTACCTTGGAAATGTTAGTGTTGCTACCAGCTGCCCTTCCTTGCCTTAAGGAGTGAATTATGATTCTGCAATTTATTTTGGGAACAAACACGAGGAGAGTGGTCTGAATCAGATCTGTGCAGTGGCCGGAAATTAAATGGTCAACTTGTCAGAAGTAGAACTGTTCAATTTTTGGTTCAGTAACCAAAATGAAAAGAAAGAAAGAAAAAGAGATCAGCTTGGGCTAACATAAAAGAAGTACTGCGGGATCTGGCACAAAAAAATAAATTAAAATATCAGTTAGGTCAATATGAAAATCTTCAATGAACCAAAAAAATTAGACAAAGACTTTTGTTCAAGCAGAAAAGTCTCATTCCATTTTCTGATTATGCATGTAACTTTTTTTTTTCACAGTCAGTTTCACAATCAATATATTTTTCCAAAACTAAAATAAGAACTATGTTTTGAAAATAATGGTAATATATTTCAAATACTTCCCTTCTCCCCATTTTATTAAAACTTTTACCAAATACATTATCAGATTTTGTCTTTGACAAAACCAGATTTCAAATTAATTCACTACAAACATGGAAATTCCAGCTAAATAAATTCAGAGAATCATAGAATAGTTTTGTTTGGAAGGGACCTCACATATAATCTTGTTCCAATCCCCCTGCCATAGGTAGGGACACCTTCCACTAGACCAGATTGCTCAAAGCCCCATCCAACCTGGCACTGACGGCTTCCAGGGACTGGACATTCACATCTTCCTTGGACAACCTGTTCCAGTGTTTCACCACCCTCACAGCATAGAATTACTTCTTAATATCTAATCTAAACCTGCCCTCTTTCAGTTTGAAGCCATTCCCCCTTGTCCTGTCACTACACGCCCTTGTAAAAATCCCTCTCCACATCTCTTGTTGGCCACCTTTGGACACCGGAGAGCTGCTCTAAGGTCTCCCCCAAGCCTTCTCTTCTCTGGGCTGAACAGCCACAATACTCTCTGCCTGTCTTCATAGGAGAGGTGCTCCAACCCTCTGATCACCTCCATGGGCCTTCTCTGGACTCACTGCAACAGGTTCAAGTCCTTCTTTTGTTGTGAACCCCAGATCTCGATACAGAACTCCAGGTGGGGTCTTGTGAGAGTGGAGAAGAGGGGCAGAATCCCCTCCCTCATCCTGCTGACCACGCTGCTTTGGATGCAGCCCAGGGTGTGTTTGGCTTTCTGGGCTGTGAACACACATGGCCAGCTCACATCCAGCTTCTCACCCACCAGCACCCCCAAGTCCTTCTCCTCAGTGCTGGTCCCAATCTGTTCTCCACCCACCCCACGTTTGTGCTTAGGATTCCTCATGCAAGAATACCATCAACTTGAAAAACTGTCTGGCAGGGTATCAGCCATCAGCAAATGAATTATAATAACTGGAAAGCATAAAAATATTTGCCAGAGGTTTTGGATCTTTGTACTAATCTGAATGAGGTTCTGAAGACTACACTTGTTTTGGGCCAGAGTCAGAAGAGTTGCTGTACAAAAATGTTTAACACTGAACTTCAGCCAGAGATTTTTTCCAAACATGCTGGGAACTATTTTTTTTAACCACTTTTAAGTACTGATTCTTTGATTTTGACACCTGGCATACCCACAAACTGCTGCACTGCAAGGCTGGCAAACAGTTTGTTAAACCAGGGTCTTTGCCTTGGCCAGTTTGGCTGTTTTGTTTCTCTCTGCAGTTCTTGCTATAATAATAATTTCATCCAGTTTTGTTTGGAAGGGACCATCTCGTCCAGATGAATGTGTCTAATTCTGGAAGGAGTGTTGTTTTTTTTCTAGCAATGCATTTCCTCTGTGAGATAGGAACACTGGAAGGTTATTGTGGGCTGGAAACCATAGCTTGTTTAGCCAGAAAGATAAATATTATCTATAGTTCTTGTTCTTTCCTATGCATTGTATTGTCCTGGAGAGCAGTGGGAACAGTGGAAGGCAAATGGCAGGGACCTTGCCAAGCCCCGTGATGTGATGAACGACTTCTCAGGGCCTGACATGAAGAAAGGCCACAGAGGGTCACGCTGCTGTTTTCAGATGTTAAAAAGGCTGATCACCTACCCATTGCTTTCATTTCTAGCACAGGAAGAGCTCCCCCATGCAGGATCCACATGGGAAGACAGCTCTTCCATTAAGTGTTTCTTGGCAAGAACACAAGCCTCCTGCCCAGGAAAGCTGATTTTCTGCATCCTCGCTATCTCATTTATGAATATTCTACCAGATTTGTTGAATGATGTGACCACAAACTACCTCTCAGCCACAGAGAGAAAAACATTCCCAGATTTCTTCAACTCTTCTGGGCAATGAGTGTTCTGTGCTTTCTCTTTTCCCATTCCCTTCCCTCCTCTTCACTATCATGTGCACATGGACAGACAGACAACTTTCACTGTTCCCCCACACATTCCCAAGGAGCAACCTACATTTGCCACTTGTGGACAACCAATATGAAAATCCCTCCAAATCCAAGATGGGGCAGGAACTGCCTGCAGATGGGATGCAGCAAGATGAGGAGGGGAAACAGCATTTGCTTCTGGATGCATGCCTGTGCATGAAATTGAGCTTGTTTGACGGATTTCCCTGTACAGAGTTTTTTTCTTTGTCGACTTTCGATTATCTAACCGTACTCTTGAAAATTACACTGGAGAGATGGAAAGAAGGAAACAGTGAGGCCCCTTATTCTGTGTGCTTTTCACCAGCTGGACCCCTCAGTGTACAGCCACATTGCAGCCAGGCTCTGGAAAGGGACATGGGATAGGTGCCAGCATCCAGCCCTCCATGGCAGCAAGGAATGGACAGTAGGAGACACAGACACAGCTGGAGCTGGGGCTGGCAGGCAGCCCCTTTTCTTGTCTCATCTCTCTCGGGTCATACCTGTTTATTTACAAAACTACCCTTCAAGCAGACATGAAGAATAAGTAACTGTCTAAATCGAGGCAATCAAAATTTTGCTAAGTGTGCTGCAAGAGCTCCTGGCATTTCATCTCAGGTTTATAGCTCAGTTTCCTCAGCCCAATGAGCATGGCCATGTCTCCTGTGGGAAACAAGCAGTCACATATGCATACTTGTGAGTAGAAGCCATTCTGGGAAACACACGGAGACCTTCAGCCCCATCTCTGAGGATTAATCTGCTCACCCTGCTGAAGAAGACCAAGGGCACTCCAGTTTCCCCTCTGCTGGATCTTGCAAAAGCAAAGAGAGAAACCAGCAACCACCCTGCATGGCCGCATGCCCCAAGGCTTCTGCTTCAGGAGAGACACAGTGATAGTGTTATACATGGCTTCACAAATATTTCCAACACCCAGTGAACCCCTACACCCAAAGGCTGGGCTTATTAATAACGCTTCACCTCTAGCAAAACTGAATCAAATTTTACTCTGGGCATCTCAGTCAAATACTCTGCACTGTCCCTTGGAGCTGCTTCCTCCCCTGAGCAGGCAGAGAAGAGGGGAGGAGGTGATGGGGTGAAGGCTGTCACTCAGGGCTCTTGCAGGTTGAACTTCAATAGACACAGTCTGAAAAAGTGCCATTGATTTCCCTTCCCAAGGAGATGCTTGTGAAACTCTCACGACCAATATTAATACCAAAGTTCTAGAGAGGAGCAGGGAACAGCCACTTCTGTTTTGTTCCCCAGATGGAAAAATATGGCAAGAGGGATGTTATAAAGACTGTAACAAGCACTCTCCACTTTGGGATAAATGCCTTTGGGAAAGGGTATGAACTCCCTTCCTGCTCCCCAGCAACTTTCACAAGCCACTCATGTCCAGTTCCCCAGGACATATCCTGATTTCTAGACTGAGATGTTCACATAAAAGGCATTGCTTACAACAGGTCATGAGAAAACACTAAAAGATAGCAGTCAGGGATATCCTGATTCCCAGGAAGACCAAGGATCCCCTTGGGGTAGACAGAGAGGAGCCTTGTGGAGATCTCTACCAGCATGCAAAAACCACATGACCAAACAGCATCCCCAAAGAGAAAGCCATGCTGACAGCAGCAGGACAAGGATGAACAGCCAACAATCACACTGCAGGGAGTCCGGAGTGACGCAGATGATGCTGAGGTTGGTGAGACAAAGCACAAGCCCATAGGTGTCTCTGCCTGAAGTTAAGCTGAACCCAGCTGCCCAGGAAACACTGACGCCACGGAGGCAGCAGCCACTCCAGATGGTTGCAGGAGACAACGGCAAGAAGCCTGCGGCTCCACGCCTGGCCACTGGGTTCTCTCTCCAGCCCCAGCCAGGACCTCTCCAGCTGCAGAGGGACAGCATAACGTCTGGTCCTGGACTGTAGAATAAACAGGTACAAACCCTAATGCCCCCACAAGCCCCAGGACTCCCTCTCCATGCGGGATATACACATCTCCAACGTGGTCTTATTTAAGGCAAATGTTTAGTGAGAGATACATTAAAACAAAACAAAGTCTTCAAAGAACCCCACTCCCTTGACCCTTCTCTTCCCTTGAGGAAAAGAGTAAAATGTGTAGATGTGGGAGGCATCTGAGCACTGCAGGGACCTGCAGAAGGTCCTGTGGGCATGGACCAGACAGATCTCTGTCTCCATGATGCCACTGTCCATTGGCAGAGCCCAGCAGGAATTGTGTGACACATGAAATGCCTTTCAGTTTCCAGGACTGACTTAAGGGAAGGAGGAATGGAAGAAGACCACCTGCCTAACAAGAAGGCATTGTCTTGACCAACTAGGAAGGTCTTTCCCCATGCAATCTGCTAGTGTGCTTTGACAGATGTCAAAGATTGCACTTAGAGGGTTTGTCCTATATTTATCCCCGAGGTGAGTCCCAACTGGGGGGGGGGGAAAAGATGGGAATTACACAAATATTCCAGACACACATTTGCACTCTGTGCACCTTTCATGCCTGATGAAAAGGCAGGAAATGTTAAGACAAAGAAAGGAAGCATGTTAGAAAGACTGAACCTTTCATCAGAGACTATTGAAATTCTCATAACAAGGTCTGGTACGAAAGGTTGGTTATTCTCAGAGGTAAGACAGTGCCATTTCCTTCCCTCTCCATGCAGCAAACACTCATGACGAATCTAAACCACAGCTGTAGGGCATGAGAGACACAAAGCAAATAAAGATTGCATCTGAATCCATCTCAGCTTCATCACCATGGCTATTATCAGATTGAAAATCATACTTCAGCCAGTCAATATGCAAATACTGTAGTATTGCACTATCATAAAAAGTTACAGTATTTCAAGAGCAGTGGCCTCCAAAAATCCAGATTAAGGCAACAATAAGGAAAATGAGAAATGGCACCAGTCTTGCCCTGTTCTGCCTAATGAACTGACATGGGTTTAGTGAAATAATCAATGCGGGAAACATTGGAGAAACATCCTACATGCCACCATGCAACAGTAACCTACTTATAAATCATTTACTGGTCACCTTAGATCTTGAAGGTTTATCTCTTCTTTTATATATATATATATACACCTATATATATATATATAAATATATATAAATAATAAGAAAAATATGTTAGAAATTTCTGCTTAAAAGAAGTTTGCATGGACATATTTTGACAATGAATTCCACAGATAAATTACACATATTAGAAACATCTCTGAACACAGAAATCAGAAAATATGTGCAATATTCCCACTGAAACAGTATTTTTGCACCCTTTAACCATTTACAGGTTTCTTTTATTCCTTGACTCCAGTGCTGGGTGATGTGCCAGAAGAAAGGTTCATGCACACATGCCAGCCCCCACAGCCAGCTCCAGGCCTTGGACAGTGAACTCACCGAGGCAGAGATCATTTTTTCATGTACACAGCCCGGCCCAGCCCAGTCTGCCCTACACGGATCCGCAGTACCAACAATGCCGTGTCTGTCCCACAGTCAGATGTCACCTCACAAATGTGGGTCACGCAGCACGCCATGCTGGCTTTGATTTCTGTTATTTGGGGCAATCAAGTCTCCTTTGAAGGGGGGAGCAGCCCCCTGACGAGGGGAGAAAGGATTTAACCGGAGATTACATCTCTTCTGCAAATTTGCAAGAAAGGCTCATTTAGGCCTTTGTGGACCTTCTACCTCCTTTCATCAATCTCGTGCCTGACTTCATCTTTGGCTGGGCCATCTGCTGGTGCTTATGATGCCCACGAATTAGTGATGACAGACAAAACCATTGAAATTTAACATCTTCCCTAGTGAAACACAGTTTGCAAGAGGCTGTCAGTTGTGATCCTGCCTATATTTTTCTTTTAAGGTTGGCACCCTTCATCAGTTTCTGGTCAAGGGATCCTAAAAGCACAACTCTTTAAAATTTGCAAACGCACACCACACAAACTTTGAGGCCAGACAAGAACTTCAGAAATATAGACAATGCATTGGTCAACATCAAGACCTAAAAAACTCATATTTCCTCAATAACATACCAAGTAAGGCTCAGATCTGAGAAATTCAAACAGGCCTCAGTACTCAGGGTGCGCTCTGGAGACTCTGGTGGATGAAGGCATTTTTAGTAAATGCTGACCCAAGATGAAATTTTTATGTGCTATGAAACTCTTATGCAGCTGCAAGATATTGCTAGGAACCTCAGAGGAAAGGAGAGACTTGAAGATCAAGGGTTTTCCCCATTCCTAATAACTCCCTCACCATTGCTACCTATTTCCAGACTCATGTTTTTAATGTGAGTGTCCCTTAAGAGAAGAGTTCTAAAATAATCCCTGGAGCTAACTGGACTCCCATGAGCAAACATTTTTCCACACTTCTTTAATTTTAAACAGAAAATGATGGAAATCTCCATTCTTCCAAAGATCAGAGGAGTGTGTAAGTGAGTGAGATGAAAGGTTTTGCGGGAATAGCCTGCAAAAGACTCAAGAAGCTGACCTGGTTCTTGGGCTGATGATGGAAAACAGAGATGCAAATCTGCTCTTCTGTTACCACTGCACTAACATCACTTCCTGTTCGTTGTTTATTTCTACTGACTCACTAAAAACTTCCTACACTTCAGCACAACTGGTAGAGAAAGTATCCATGCCTGAGTTTCTGCCACTGGGTTACAGCTCTGATTATACCTCAAGCAGCATCACTACTTGAATTCCAGTTATTTTTTTCTTCCCTTCATTCACTTCAAACTCAAGCACATTTTTTTTTACCAGTGATCTGAACAATAAGAATTTACAACGAAAACGCCCACCAGAAATGTAAGTAATTGTCATGGGTTACCTATGAAAATAGGTACTAAGTCACAATCTGTATTTCTAAAATACAGTGGTTAGTAAAAAAGGTGGAATTAGACAGACTTTAAACAACTTTTTATCAGTCCTGAAAGAGTGCACAACTACCACTTAAAATAGTTAAAAACTGTTTTTTACAACCTATCACAGCAATGGTTCTGGACAATATACAGTATATCTAAGAATAGTAGCAGTCATTGATGGAAACTGATAACATTTGGGGACTGAAGGTTAATCTGCTCTGGAAAAAAAAAGGAACAATGGAGAGTGAAATAGAAACTCAAGTCTCATTAAAGAAAACTATTTTAAGGGCAGAATGATGAGTTTTAGCATCAATCATGGGAAAACAGTTCAAAGTTGTTCCTAAAAGATCTAAATTTGAAACCTTGGGAAAAAGGAACTGTTTGCAGTGACAGAAAAAAACTCTTAAGGGATAAGAACAAATACAGTGTAAAGATAATCCATTTGTATTTTTTAAACACTACAAATCTGACTGTTCATTTTGAGCTTTCTGTGATTAAGGTCAGTAAAGACTCAATATTCAGTCAAGTTTATCCTTATTTCTTTATGCAGTTCCAATGTACTTATCTGCCAGTAAATCATGGTACATGCTCTCAGCACTGAAGGCGCATTGACATGGATTTAAAAAATCAACCACAGATTGCAAATAAACCCAAATGGAGTTATATAAAAATTTTCAATTTATACTGGGTTTGGCTTGATTTTTTTTTTAAGAAATTATATTCTGTTCTGCATATTACAGAGGAAAACCCAGGAGAAAACCAAAAGAAGAACATCCCTATCTATGAGGAAAACTACGCGCAAGCCAAGCGAGCCCTGATGCTGCTCCCCCAACACGCAGCCCCCCCTTGGCTGAGAGGAAGCTGAGCAGGTGCCTACATTAAACCAGTGCACACTTTGTCAGTTTGCATTTGAGCAACCCCCTAAGTGCTTTGCCAGCTCAAGGACTTAATTACATTTGAAATAAGCTAATTCAAGGAATAAATGTCTGCCAAAGGTAATAAAATTGTTTGCTGATGTATCAAGTCAGTCCTCTTATATAAAAGAGTATATTTATATGCAGTGTAGGTCTGGTCCTATTCAATCAGTGATTAAATATTTACTGTTTGCAGGAACAGGGCCAAATCTGGAGTAATTTTAAGTATTAGGGGAGAAGTGCTAAATCCCAAAGTATCTAATTTAACTATGCAAAGTAGGGAATATTATTGCCTTTGTTTTACTTAGGAAATTCAGAGGCACAGGGAAATAAAGTGCCAGATTCAGGGTCCCAGAGAAGCCACTTGCAGGAGCTCCTGTGCTTCCCAGGCAAGTATCTTCTGCAACACATGCTGCTGCTCTCCTGTCGTGCTGGGCAGCGTGAGGGACAGTTGGGCAAAGGGCCAAGAGCCCCTGTCACAGCTCCACTGGCCGCACAGTGGTTTGACTCCCCCTCTGAGTGCCCAAGGAAATGTCTAAACAAATTAGCAGAAAGTCGGTGGCTGATTTTTTTAATCAGATTTTTTTCCTCATCCAGTCCTTGGCATATGGTTTCATCCAATTCCCTCCTCTTTGAGTTTGATGTTCTTGGATGCTGCTGTCACCTGTTCCTGTAGAATGAATGGGCAGTAAAACAGGGCCTCACTGGAACTTGCAAAGATTCAGAGCATTTTAACATGCTCTCTGAGCAGGTGAATTTTCATTGTACATATGTAAATCTGCCTTTGTCCGGTGCTTCTGTGCAGCATGTCAAAAATCCTTCTCTGTGTCCCTGCAAGACCACCTTTAAAGTTTTATTTTTAAATGATAAATGCTCAACCAGTAGAGACTGGCAGTTTTCAGCATCGTTAAACTGTACTATATAAAATTCCATGCTGCTTCAAATTATTTCTTCAGATTGTATACTCTGGGTTTTTTTTTTTTTTCTTGTGCTATATTTAACATTGATAATTGTTATATTTAAAAATACTCAAATTACATATTTCAGAATATCTAACTGATTAAGTGTGCTTAGCTCAAGAATATGTCTGCTGCACTGTGCATAGCAAATAGACAGTGCTTCTTGCCATGGTTTGGCATAGGTAGGTTTTTAATCAATGCACGAATTCGTAAAGAAATCACCGTTCCAAGTTTGATATAAATTAGGAGTCTGGCTCACACCGAGGTGTACCTACTCCTCGCACTGAGTTAACAAGTTAGTTTTCAAGTTCGGCTTATGGACTTCCTTCTGTGCTCATCCTTTGAACGCGTCTGATTTCTTTATTCTAGCTGAATACGGTGGCTTTAAAAGAAGCCCCGAAATGGTTGGGTTGCACCCCGCGCAGATGTTGGCCTCTGGCAGCGATGATGCCGGGGCAGCGCCGCGCCAGCAGTGCCTGCTTCAGACGGGAACGCGCAACCTCGGGGCGAATTTTGGCCGGGCAGCGGGGTCAGCAGAGGCTCCGGGGGAGATGCCGCAGGAGCCGCTCCCCGAGCGGGCTGGGCTCGGGCGAGACGCGCAGGGCCGGGGAGCGGGGCAGCAGCGGCTCCGCAAAATCTGAGAGCGGACAGGGAGAAATCCCACGAGGCACAGAGGCAGATTCAAAGACGCCGCAGTTTGCTCGGTCAGACGCAAAACAGCGACGGAAAACCCACCCTTGGCCACCTGAAAGGTCTGGCGCGCAGCTGGGGCGCTGCTCCGCAAGCTGGTGCTTCAAAATTCAAAAACTCTTTAAAAAGGCAAGCTGCAGAAGAGCATCCCTGGAGAAACAACCTCTGTCCCTGCTCCCCACCCCGCAGGACAGCCGGACAGCCCTGCCCGCCACAAGCCTCTATCCCTAGACCAGCAAAGGGTCTTAAACGCCGGCTGCAGGCTTGGAAAACACGGCAGTAGCGAGGAAAGGGGCGATTCTGTTATTTACGTGGTTGAAATATAATTTCAAAAATCCAGCCTTTAAAACAGTGCAAAATGGAAATCCCAGGTTCTTTTTTCCTTCTGCAGGAAAGCGTCTTTTTTCCCTCTGTGGCTCAGCAGGTCGAACGCAATTTAGCTAACCTGAATGTGTATTATGGGCTGTAAGATCTAAGGCTCTAAGGAAAAAAATTATCTGGTGAAGTCATATATATGTGGGTTTTTAGAAAAGATACCAGTATTTTAAAATTAAAAGTTTCCTATGTATTTAGTAAAACTATATAGTTAAAGCTTGCACATAGGCAAAAACTTCAGGATGCCTCATATTACGTGAAAATGAGTATTTGATGTGTTTGGGGTTTAAGTCTTTACAGTAAAAATTTCAATTAGAATCTTCACATAACTCAACTATTCAATAATTTACCTGAAACTTAAATTCTGTGCTGGAACATATGAAAGTCAGAAGTTTAATTCAATCTTTAGCCAGGGACTATCCTACAGTATCTGGGTTTGAGCAAGGTGTTTTAAATAGACATTTATTGTCATTTTCTCTGATTTCCAACTGCTTACTGCAGAATTAGCAATTATTCCGTAGCATTGCAAACTCCAAACAGACACAAAGAGATAAGGATTAATGAATATGGCCTTAAGCAGTCTCCCATCGTTATGAATTTAAAAATGTTTCACACATGGAAGTTTTCTATACAGAGAAATGGTGCTGAGGCTGTTGAACCACACAGTGCTGCTTCCCGGGGGCACTCTGCAGCCGAAAGCAGGTTCCCACAGTGGTGTACCTGCCTGCGAGGCCCCACTCCGCCCTGGGCTGTGCCCCTCACCCAGTACAGCCCCAAGCAGAGACACTACTTTGTGAACAACTTTGCCTATTCTTTCTTGTTCATTCTCCTCCGCCTGGGCGCTTACAAAAAGCAGGTTTATTTATTAATTCTGGGCACGACCTTCCATCTCCAAAGCCACCTATGAGTGCCTGACCCCCGGCTGTCGTCCGTGGCCCCTGCAAGGGAGCAACAGGCTGGCCGGCAGCCGCGCCGAGCCGGTCCTCGCGGTGACACACCGCGGTGACCCGATGGCAGCAGCCCCTCAGGAGAGGGTGATGCGCTCGGTGCGAGCCGGCTCCGAAAGCCGCTGAAGTGGGAAAGGGACAGACTGCCAGCAACTTGTGAGGCTCTGGATCCAGCCCAGGGCCGGTTGAGGAGCAGGGACTCGGAATTTCCTCTGCTCCCGGCTGCGCCTGGCGGGAGCCGCGCCGAGGCGAAGCGGCGCTGGGACAGGGGCGCGGGCGGCGGTCCCGGCGCCCCGGGCAGGTGAGGACGGTCCCGCGCGGTGGGGCGCTCCGCCGAGCCCCCCGCGGGGGCTGAGCTGGGGCACGGCACACGACCGCGTGGGTTCCCGTCCGGGGCGCCCGCTTCCCCCCGCCGCTTTCCTCCCCGCGGGACGCTCCGGGGCCGCCCGGGGACGAGCAGCGCCGAGCACGGTGGGCGCCACCACCTACCGTGGTACTCCTGGCCGGGCACGTAGGCGGCGGGGTTACCCGCGATGTGGAGGGCGATGAGCACCTCGCCCTGCTCGCCGTCGCCCTCCAGCTCGCCGTGGTGGGTGCAGAGGAAGAAGAAGGGCGAGAAGCGGGCACGGGGGGCAGCCGCCCGGCCCGCCGCCAGCAGGGCACCCAGGGCGGCCAGCAGGCAGGGCCAGCCCCCGGGGACGCCCCGCCGCCGCTCCATGCTGCTGCCGCCGGCGCCGCTGGGGCATCCAGGGCACGGCGGGGCCGGCGCGCCGCTCCGCTCCGCTCCGCGCGGGACGGGGCGGGACGGGACGGGACGGGGCGGGCGCTGCCCCCCGCCGCGGCCCGCGGGAGTTCGTGGGGAGGCGGGCGCGGGGCGCGGAGCGGAGCGCAGCGAGGGCAGGGGCGGCCACGCCGCACCCGACGAAGGCTGCGCCGTTCCCGCCTGCCGCTGCCGGGGTGCGGGGCACGGAGCTGGGAGTGCGAGGGCTGGGAATAATTTATTTCCCCCGGTGCCGGGGTGGGAGGGAGGGGAAGGTCCCTCCCCTCCTCCTCCGCCTCCTCCTCCGCCGCCGCCCGCTCCTGCTGCTCCTCGCTCTGCGCGCCGGTGTGCGGTGCTGCCGCCGCGGACACGGGGGCTGTGAGCCGGGCTCTGCTGCCCGCCCTTTGTCTGCTGCCGGGTCCCTGTCCCTGCCCCTGCCCTTGCGTCCACGCCCCAGCTTCTGCCCCTGTCTCTGCTCCCGAGTCCCAGCTCTTGCCCTAGCCCTTGCCTCGGTCTCTGTGCCTGCCCCTGCCCCTGCCACCCCTCCTGTCCCAGCCCTTAACTCCCCACCCTGACACCTGAGTCCCTGATCCTGCTGCCTCCTTGTTACCTTGTCCTGTCTCTCAGCCTCAACCAAAGTGTCTCTGCTTCTATCCCTTTATCCATCTTTTTGTCCCTCTTCTCCATGCCCTGTTCTTTAGCCCTGTCTACGTCCTTATCCTTGTGTCCCTGCCCCTTCGCAGCTGCCCCATCCCCTTTTTGCCCCTACTCCTCTGCCCTGGTCCCTGTCCCTTTGCCTCAGCCCCAACTCTTGCCCTTCTATCCCTGCTCCTGTCCATGTCACAGCCACAGCCCTGCCTCTGCTGTACCTGCACACACTGTTGGGGAAACGTGAGATTTTTACATAAACCTTCTCCACTTCCATTTCAAAATGATACACATGCACGCCCATCCCCAGAGGTGTGTCGGGCAGCTCTGAGGGTGGTGGCGGGGGGGGAGGGGGGGGCATGTGTGAGTCCCTGGGGAGTGCATGTCCCTGGGAGAAGGCTTCAACTCCCTGAGAGTGTGTGCCCAGGCCCTTTATCCCAGCAAGAGGGGCAAACCCGGTGGAGACCAGAAGGGGAATGAGAAACTGAACATAAAACACTAGCAAGTCGAGCAATTCATAAAAACATAAATTTTTGACAAAGCAGGTCTGACAGAGGGACCACAGCATCAGGAGATGGGAGCAAATCCACAACCGTTTAAAGCATCCACCATGCTGCTACTGGATCCTGCCCAACGGCCAGAGACAGACAGGGTGAGCGGTAGTGACATGATGTAATTGGAAAGGAGATCCTACCTGCCAGCATTTTTGAAGTGCAAAACTGGCACAGTCCAGGGGCTCCCTCCTGGATTGGTTTCAGTGCCAGAGGGAAAGGTTCCCTCCACAGAGGCGCAAGCCACATGGATGGCACCACGCAGCTGCCCTGCGTCCGTGCAGGCTGCTTCCCTGGCCCACCTCCCACCCAGCTGACAGAGAGCCCGTCCGCAGTGGCCCAGGGGGCATCCTTGCCATCTGCCCAACCTGCCTTTTCCACTGGCTCTGCACTGAGCCTGAGTTCACTGCCACCAGCAAAACTTTACGGGGTGGTGCCTCACTAGGGATGGAGTGAGGTGAGGTCCCTCATCAATCTGGATGGAGAAATGCACTGCCTTTGCTGTAAAGACAAAAGGCACTGGTGGTGCACGATGTAGGGGGTGGAACACCTGTCCCACCACTGGCTGATGGGTATCCCTGGCCACTGCTGTGGAAACTGGGCTTGGCAGCAGCTGGTGAGGAGTCAGTTTGGCTCCGAGATTTCCTTTTTAGGGTGTTTATTTGTTTTTCAGCTTTGGGTATTTGTTTGCTTTGGTGGTTATTTTTTAACATCTGTGCCTCCTCTGTATATTTCAATGCTTGTAAAAGTGGCAGACTGATAATATAATTTCCCCCTGCCAAAATCTCATGCAAGCAAAGCTGTGCGGGCTCACTGGTGAAACCACTGCCAAAGGGATATGTTCTCCCTCGTGCACTCCTGCTTCCCTCCAGCACGAGCTCACCAGCGAGCCCAGGCCATGCCAGAGGGGCTTCAGCTGAGCAAACACACCTTGGCTCGTGCCTGCTCTGCCCAGCAGCCATGGAAAGTTGGCCAGTCGTTTTGGAGGAGGCTGCTAGACATAGTCAACTCTCTTCTAAAAAAAGAAAATGGTAGGGAAAGGGGATGATGGGGTCCCGCTGCTGTAGCAGGAGGGGGTGCCATCCATCTCTGTCAGGATGCTACTGTACCAGTTTCCTGCAATGCCTTTTCATTTTTTTTTTTTTCAAGAGATAATTCCCTAAATAATCTTGGGACCATGGGATAGCTAATCTGCCAGCAGATTTTGGGGCTCAGAGTAGCACTCCCTGAAGTCACTGGCATGTGGATAGGGCCCATGCTGATGAATTGTACACAATTTTCTTTGTTTGCAGCTGCTTAGTATCCAGAGCAGCCAGGATTTTTAGTGCAGCCAGCACACCTCTTTCTTCTCGGAGACATGTGTGTCACTTACCAAAATGGACAGTCAGTAAAAGAAGGTGAAAAGATAACAACTCCCCTTGGAAGCCTTGTGCCTCTCCTTGGTAACCTCCATCCTCCATTTCTTTATGTTGTGCCTTCTTCTCTCCTTTCTCCTTTGTTTCTTACACTTTCACAAGATCTCTAACCTCTTCTTCACTGGGTAGAATGAGGAAGTCCTGTGGTCATGGCCTGCCATCTCATCCATGCTCTGTTGGTGGGGAATCCAGCAGACACCCCAGAATGCTGATATTCAAGGACACAGGATTCAAGGTGACTGTTTGGGACCTCAAACCCCATTTCCTGCACCCTACAGAAATAATGAAATAGACCTTCAGTCCAGACAAGACACCTGCCTTCTCAGACCCTACACATCTAGCTCAAAAAGTGCTTCACAAAACTCTCTTGCACATTTCAGGCTCATCTTTGCATAGAAGAGTGATGCTAGTGGTGCCTATCATCAAAAAACAGGCTGCTGCAGAATCCACAAACCCCACGATTTTGCTGTGTCCCTACAATAGCAGCAAGACATTCGCTGAGACACTTGCAGGGAGACAAAGCTATGACCAAGCCCTGTGCACTGCAGGGAAGGAAGAAAAAGAAGCTTCCAGACTCTGCCAGTCTTTTCCCGTCATAGCCCCAGCTCCAGCACAATCTCACTGATACAAGCATGATCTACCCATGACTCACCCCAAATCCTTACCTGGTGTGGAAGATTTTGCTATGACATGGAGGAGCACCAGCATAACCTATCCAGCCCCTGTCCCTGAGCACCTCCAACACAGCTGGGCATGGAGGGAGCTTTCCACCAGGCTGTCCCCATCATCTCACAGGGGGCCAGCCACGTCCCAGTGGGTTTTTGCATTGCTCTCATATCCCCTCACTGCTCTGAGTAAATACAGTACCTGATTTTTGAAGGTGAGGGGTTTATGAAACATCTTTGGCCAGAATTTTTCATCTCTCTCCCACTGACAGCAAGGCTAAGATATTATTATTAATAACATCAAAACAACTATTTGAGTGTCTAAGACTTCCTGGAACAGAAATAAAAGCTTGTAAAAATCATAATAATCTTTATTTTCTCTCTTCTCTGATCCAAGATCTTCATGTAAGTTACAACTATTCCCTGTGAAAGGCAGGACCTACCTAATACTGCAGGATGGAGGTTACTATGAGCTTTCACCCCTCATGAAGTATGTTTTTAACACAGAAAACAACGAGGTATAAATTGAGATGAGAACTGAGTAAAGACTGCTGTCTGTAATGGAGAATGCAATAGGTGGAATGTAAATAATTACTTAGGAGGTACAGGCCTCTTTCAAGCATGTGTGGTGGCGGGAAATCACAGCACAGATGGACGTGGCTGCAGACCATATTAATTTAAGGAAATCATTATTCAGGCAGTAGAGCTGCTCACTTCATTCAGGGAGAGAACTCACACCCCAAAAGCAGAATTGAAAAACATTAACAGGCGAGTAGCTGTTTTATTTATGTGGGCACAGCAGATAATCTTGAAAAGATATGGGCAGGCTGGGGAACTATTAAGTACCATGGAGCAATAAGAGGCTTTGACCAAGCTCTTTGGGTCTGGGCAAAGGCTTTCGTGGAAGAATGTAGAAAAACACTCTAGTCACGGTCACCACCTGGAGAGTCTTGATGCAAATCTTGTCCCCTGCTTTCAGCAGCTTTCTACGACAAAAATTAAGGAAATTGCCTAGGGTTTCTACATAATCAGCTGCAAATAAGAAAGAGCCATTGGAGCACCAAATTGCACATATCGTTTATCCATTATGGTATAGCATGTAACATCTGAAAGCAGGACAGCAAACTGAGGCACTTCTGATATGCTCACTCTAATGAAGATATAAAGTGGACTTTCCAGAGTCAGATTTTCCCAAGTCTTTATTTTCTACTTATCCATATAAGCAGTCGGTGTTCTCTTTGTGTGTCTTTCCTCTTGACAATCAGATGTACACACAAAGCAAACCTCAACAAATTGTTGAAAGGGTCCTCTCCTGCCCACCACAGCAGCTGGGCTGTCAATCCATCAATGTGCTTCTCCTTCAGGCTGCAAAGGCCTCCTTCAGTCATCCCAAGGTGTGTGGGGTCTCTTCATAATCCCAGTCAAGGAAAGAAATGGGGAGGATGGGTCTGACCATGCTACAGTAAGACAGACCCCCTCTCTTGGGTCTATCAGTGAAGTTGAAGCTGCAGTGTAAGTAAAGTTTGGCTTCAGAAAAGTGGAAACCTCTGACCTGTGAACGATGGACAGGAAAATTAAAAGTATTTAATAGCTAACTGATCTCGCTTTTTCTTCCAAAACAAAGTCTTCAGTTCATGCAGCCTCCTTGTTTTCTTCTCCTATTTATGCAGAGACTTACCAGAGAGGCCTAGCACTGTGGAGTTGCCTTGGCCATGCCAAATAACCCTTTGGGATGAATCCCTTTTTTGTGCACATGACTTGTCACAGTCAGATAATAAAGCAGTCTTGCCTTGCCAGTTACATGAACTTTGCTCTTAAGCAGAGACCAAGTCATTTCTAAACAAAGGCCTAAATGTGAAATTATAGGCAACATCCATGCCTATGTTATTACGAGATCTTAATTTTTTCTAGGGTAGGAGCAATAGCAGCTGTTTGGCTGCTCCATTTTCCAGTGGGCTGCTGGAATATGCACCGTCTATAAACTGACATCTCATCATTTCATCTGAAAATAGAGTATTTAACTTCACACATTTTTCTCTCTTTTACTGCATTTCGTTCAGATGGCCTTATACTTGTATTTCTTGATTGCTTATTAACTTTATTGAGGTATGAATATAAAAGAGAATATTAGAAGGGTTTTCCTTTTCAGAAAGGCATTTCTTTACAAACACTGTTGATGCTATCAAATAGGTGAGCCTAAACCCTTAAATTTACTATTGATCCTGTAGCTATTAAAAAGAATGTAGGATTTTAAAATAACTCCATACTGGGGAACAAGTATTTAAAACTTTCTGTTTTCTGGCTTAATAATAGCATTTAAGGGTGAATATTTTCAAAGAGTAGAAAGTTCTTGTATATATCTTATATATTTTATGGGATTTCTTTAGAGATGTAAATCTAGAGATTTAGATCTCTGCTCGTGCTTAGGAAAATGTTACCTATTGCGGATAAAAATAAAAATTGCTGAAGAAATATACACCACATTCATTATGGTTCTTGCTTTTATATGTTCCTAATTTGTATGATCTTTCCCTTAATGTACTGTTTTGGATGCAATACAGGCATAAGAACATACTTTTGCCCATTTCTGATCCATGGGGCTGCTGTGCCCTTTTAGCACTGTGAGAAGCATCCCTAAGTATATTTAAGGCAATTCTACTTGGGTCTGGTTATTTACAGTTCTGATGTTTGACCTTGTTTTGCAAATCTGATTTTCAATGTACATTAAATGCATACATCTTACATAGAGATGTATGTCCCACAACAAGTATTGGTGTCCATGACTGCTCTGTCCTACTATCCACTGGCTGCTCTGGCCTTCCATGAAGAAATGATGGGTATTTAACCATGTTACATCTGCATACTGAAGTTTCCAAGGCTTTCATTAACTTGCAAATATTTATCGTGGGTAGCCTTTATCTGAAGAATTTTTTAAATGTCATTGGCCACAAAAGAAACTCTTAGTCCATTTTACTGCCTAATTTATCTCTCCCCTTTGCTATTCTAACTTGAATAACCCCAAGGACCCAAGGTACACATGGCTAACATGCCAGGACAGTTTTAACAGTTTACTTTGTGAAGAAAAGTGGGATGTAAATCTGGTGGAAGTCTATAAAAGATATTCCTTCTGCTTTATTTAATGATCACTAAACTTTAAGAGCCTCAGAAAGGATATTCCTTCTCTTTCATTTAGCAATTGCTAAACTTGCAGAGAGCAGGAAACATGTTTTACTGCAGGTTTAGAGGGCTTTCCCTTATCATAGTTGTATTTAAAATGTATTTAAAATACACAATTTGTGTGAGTGCATGTCAGTGGACCTGAGCGTGGAGACGCAAGATGCAACACTTTAATCTAAGACACACAACTGCAGCCTGTGGGGCCGCAAGCATTTTGTAGGATATATTTGGTTTGCCTAGTGGCTACTGCAAAAGCTCTCCAGCTGCAGCTGCAAACACAGTCCGAGCAAAAGCTGAATGGTAGTTGCATCAACGCTCTTTAAAATACGCACGAATTTTGCAAACCCTGAGGTTTGTCCCACTGCCGGGCCGGGCATGCGGGAGGATCCTGCTCCCGGGCCCAGACCGGGCTGCAGGACCCACCCCCGCCCCCACGCTCCCTTGACCCGCAGCCCGGTGCGGGACAGACACGGGGGTGTCAGAGCTCGTAACTTATGTGAGACCCGGTCACAGGGGCCACTGAATTCTCAGATTTGTTTTTCAGCCCATCCACATAGGGGTTAATGTGTTGCCCACCCTCAGTGACTGAGTTGCTGCATTTATGCACTGAACTAAATGTCTTTTATTCTTTTTTTTTTTTTTTTTCTTTCTTTCTGCGTTTAAAGAGGATCCTTTTAAGTGAGAGTGGGAGCCTGGCCCTGGCTTTTGACATGCACGGGCTCCCCACAGCGGCCCGGCAGCAGAGGCTGGCTGAGCACCAAGAGAGAGGCACACGGGATGAAGGTAGGGGTGCTCTGCGCAGCCCTGCAGGATGGCTGCGGAGCGCGAAGGGGCCGTGTGTGCGCGCTCTCGTGGGCCCTGGTGGTCAGCATGGGCTTGGCACGTGCAAGGGGCAGCTGGACGTCACCAGCAACAAGCCTGACCCGTGGAGGGGCACACGGCAAAGAGCCACCTCTGTCTCAGTTCAGGAACCCTTACAGCCACACACACGTGGGCCCACACGGGTGTAATGGTATGGGTGATGTGAAATGGATGATGCCGTGATGAAAACATGGGAACAGAAGACAAACAGTGGGTAACTTCTTTCTTCTTCCCAGCACACTTAATTTATTGAAATTATGTCATCAGAGCCTTGCACCCCCAGAACTGCATAGTCATACTACTTTTATTCATTTTTATTTGCTTGCAAACCATAAAATTAGTTGTTTTTCAGAGCAAGCACTATCCAAGAAATACATCACGACACTAGAACACAGGGCCAGCATATAGTGACCACGTGAATGGAGTAAGAAAGTTGGGAATGGAACTTACACTTCAGTTTTGGGCCACAAGATGACTTTTTCAACCAAAGTAAGACTGGTTGGAAAATCAGATTCATACGTTAATTTAAAATAATCTTAATTCTTATTAGCAGCAAAGCAAAGTATTAAGATAAGCCAGGATATTATAGAACAAGCAGATATTTTTCATTATTCCAAATCCTCCACAAGAAGTTAAAATTTATCACTTATGAGTCAAATATTCCTCCTAGCTCCCTTTAAGAAGGTCACAGAGAAGCTGCTCAGAGTGATTGTCAATGAAAATATCTTGTATAATATGAAGTATAAAAGAGACCACAGCACTTTTATCCCCAAGAGGAATCACAGTTATACTGCTAAGGAGCGATCCAACCATTGTGAGAAAACTACCAGGCTCCCATCTCTGCCCTGAGCTTCTCTTGAGGAAATCTCTTCCTCCACGTCTCAGTGTCACAGTTTTAACGTGAGACCATATCAGCTGGCCCAGGACAGGCAGCAGGCTCAGGGTGTGACTGCGGTAGATACTGGGCAGTGCTACCAAGCTCCCTTTACAATAAGGATATGAAGTGGTCTGTGTTGGAGTCTGTTTCGAAAACTTTTAAGTGCAAAGGTGCTCCTGACATCATCCCAATGCCCAGTGAGGTGGATCATAGGGTTCCACCAGGGACGCTGAGCTCCAGATGAGGGCTTTCTGGCCAAGTAACAACCTCATTTTATGACATCTCAAAGATTTCCAGTGCCAGAAACTCTACTGCTCTCTCTTCACGAGAGAGTCACAGCAGAGGTGTCTCCCTGTGAAGGCACATCAGCTGGGAAGAGGTCTCCTCTTATCTGTCTCTTCAATAAGCTGAGCAGATCAAGCTAAGTCCAGTGAGCTCCCTGCTCACTCTTCCACACTTTGGTAACCCCTCAAGAAACACTTGTCAGGGAGCAGCATCCCCAGGAGCTGTGGGTCCTCCCATTTCATGTATGACATGAGGCACAACAGTGTGAAGAGACACAACATTCGTAAAACTGAACAGGCTCTTGGAGAGCTGCCACGGAGGGGAGGGGATGAATCTGTGAAACTGGTGTCTTAAAATACACTGCTGGGTCTTTGTGTGTTGACTCGTAACAGGTTTAAAGATTTCTCGTGCTATGTGGCTGTTTATGGGGTTGGAACAAATCCTAGGGTAGATCCTACCTGTAGATCCCTGCTCATCTTTACATTTATTCTGTTTTCTCGAAGTTCATCTGAAGCTCCACATGATGCCCCAGCCCCTCACAGACGACCTCGGTAACTCCAGTGTAGTCCCATTGCCCAACTTCATATATCCACATATGAACTTCTGCCAGTAAATAGTAGCTCCTTCTACAGTAAAATCCATGATCAGCCTGAGTACCTGTATGTCCCTACAGCCCCTGTCCTGCCCCTGGTCCTTGCAACTGAACTGTCAAGGTGCCTGCTGTGCCAATCTTCTCCCTGAGACACTTCGTTATGTGAAAGAAATTCTCAGGGGTGTGGACATTTTTGTCTCCAAAATTCTTTCTGAAAGGACGTGTGACACAAGAGCACATGACACCAGCCTGCGTCCCTAAGGAGGAGGCAGGTGATGTCTCCAAAGTGACCTGGGGAAACTTGGTAACTCACATATCCTCCCCCTCATGCTCTCAGGCAGGGCTGGGGGCACAGCATTGTCTCTGCTGCTTCGTGGTCACAACAGCCTTTTATCAGCTGTCACAGGGGGCTCAGAGCACTGCTCCTGGCAACATTATCTGGCTCATTTCTTGGCCTTTCTCTTGCTCCTCTTTCCAGTAAGATAAGAGGAAAGGAGTTATCTTTATTAGCTGTACACACAGACTCCTCACCACAGATCTGGAAATCCTGTGTTTCCAGGCATGGGTGTCACTCCCACACTGCTGCAGGTGCAGCTGCAGAAGCAGCCCTGTACCAGAGCTGCCGGTGGTCTCTGCTCTGTGACCAGCTCTGTCTGTCCACTCTGCCACTCCCCTCACTGAGTGACCAGCCACTGCACCCAGGGCTGGGAGAGAGACCAGTGGCCATCTGACCTGGAGACTCCCAACGGGATTTTTACTGCAGAGGTACCACTACCCCTGTGTCCAAGTGTGAAATGAACACAGCTTTGGTTTGCAGGAGGAGGGGAAAACTCATCTCAGCCTGCAGCTGCCTTTGCCTTTGCCCTGTTATGGCTGCACATCTGCAGCTCTCCTGCAGCTGAACACCCATGTCCCACCCAGGGAAGCATTTCCTTGGTGAAGCCAGAGTGGCTGCATTTACCTGCCAGCACCCTGGCTCAAAATTAAAGGGTGTTTGTCAAATATTTGAGAAGCCTTGAGTGGAAGAAGATGTAGAAATGCAAAGCATAGTATTTGGGTTTTTGGTTTTGGGGTTTTTTTTTCCGTTTGGCAAATGGCCTAGAAAAGTAACAAAAAAGAGACAGAAATGCCAGAAAGTAAACCACCTACTGTTGACTCCTGGAGATAAACCAGAACATTGTTCCAAGAAGCAGAATGCTGCTGTCATTTCTCCTGGAAGTGAAGAGAGCATCGCCCAGTGCTGGGGAGGGGGAAGAGGGAGAGAGAAAGAGAAATGAGTGGTTCAGACAGACCTTTCAAAGGGGAGTCAAGGTAGTGCCTTTAAATGTGTTTGGCAGGGAGCAGAACAAAGCATGATGCCACGTATTTAGAAAAATCATCGCTGCGGGAAGTTAATGTGACTTCAGAGACACTTGCAACATTTAGCGGGTTACAATAGTTTGTTGTGGATCATTATGACTCCCACTCCTGAGGAAAGATCTTCTGGGTATGAGTCATGGGGACCCTGCCTGGCTGTGTTATTCTGTCCCATGGAACCCTATTGTCTATTATATTTTCTTCTCCCCACACTAAAAATGCAAAGACTGAACCAGAAGGACGGCAGTTTGCTCTTGCTACTCCTTGTGCTATTTTCATTCAGTTTTTGCAATTTTAGTTCTTTTGAGTATAACAGTGAGTTTTAAGCAAGATGCATCTGTCTGATTTAGTACTATTTTGTGCTTACTAAAGCCCAGCCCTATCACTAATGAAATTAACATCAGGCTCAGAAAGATTTGACCTTTCATGTGGGTTATAGCAAGGTCACAATATTGGGTTTCTCCCTCTTTTGAAGATTATTGGCCAACAAAACATAATCCTGGGGAAAGAAGCACAAAATGTGCTTGTGGGCTTTGGCATAGTTGCTTAAACAAGTCCTGCAGTGGCTCCTGCCCTGCCCTGCCCCTGTGCTGTTGCTAACATCCCTCCTTTGTCCAAAACACAGCTGATTCAGCACCTACATCTCTGCTGCTCCACCCTTATGCCCCAGCTTGAGCTGACTTGGGCAGATATTTTCTGCTGCTGACACCATTAGAGCAGCAGTAACCTCTGGCAGGCAGGTGGGAGACAGCTCCATCTTCACCCACTGTCGCTGTTTGCTTCACTGCCCATGAGCTGAAGCCCTGAGGAGCTGAAGCTCCATTTGCAGCCGAAGCAAGCTGCGGAAAGTCAGCAATTCACCTTTCTCATATTCTTTAGGGATAAAACAACAAAAGCAACAAAAGATTTAATATAGCAATGTGCTGAGGGAGTTAGATTGTGGAAACCACATATCCAATAACTCACTGCCCAGTAGCGGGAACTATTGATGGCATCTTTACTCATCAGTCAGCTGAATTAAATTTCCTTAATGGCCACTTCTCAGCCACAATCGCCACTTTATTTCTTTGTGTTTTCACGCAGTTCACCTGCTGAGAGGATGTTACCCATCCGCCTTCATGCTGCTGGGTAGCGGATGCTCCCAGGTGGCAGAGGAATGCTGTATCTCATTCCTGCCCTCCGTTACAGTGATACACATAATAAAACCATTGATGAATTGTATTCTTCCTGCAGGCTACTGGGTCTGTGAAGGATCAAAGTAAAAGTACATCCTCATAACTCCTGGTGCTTAAGGAAAGTCATAAATAACGGCAATGCTGTGGCTGTGTATAGATTCGGTGCCCAGGGACAAAGCATTTCACAAACGCAGTTAAGAAATGTTATTCATATTTTATACAAAGGGGAACTTACAACCCCGACAGTAGGTAATATTTTTCATTCTACGTGCCCAATGTATTGGAACAAAAGCTATTTTGGTAATATCACATTTGGCACAGCTCTGCAACATGCACTCCAGTGTACAGCTCCAGAGCTGTTTCCTACTGTGGGTTATGACTCCTCTGAGCAAAATTTCTGGACTCAGCACTGCAACTGGAGGCATATCAATGCTCTTGTATACTGGTATGAACGTGTCATAGTAAATTACTTACTGGGTGAATAAGGCATCCAGCCTTTTTAAGCCCCTGTGTAGGCTGAAAAATTGGGACTGCAAATCCTCAACAGGGCTGGGGTTTCTGGTCCATGACTTGGGGCACACTGCCTCAGCATTTTCACCCCACCTTGGCCTAAACAGCTGCTTGTGAAGCAAGGTGATGGGGACCATCAGCTCCCAAAATGTGTGTGCAGCCTTTGGGGCTCAGGCCAACTGGCTCAGGACATGCTCAAAGGACATCATGTGCAGGGTGACTTGGCAACCCAGTGACTAGTGCAGGAAGATGGAGGCAGTGGGAGAAACTGGAGGGGATGAGTTTGTTCTTTGTTTGAGATAGTATTTTTCCCACTCTGATTAAACTGCACTGCAGTTCATTAACTATTCAGGTGTTGTCTGCTCTTTACAGAAGGAAATGCGAGATGACAGACTATTTAACAAGTTCATTTTGAGTACAAATTGTGTTTAAGGCAGGAAAAAATATTACCTCATGCAAAATTTGGGTCGGTGTAATTGCAGGTCTGACTGCTTCAAAGATGAAAAACCTCTTTCTTAATTCAAGGTAAATGTAGCAGAAATAATGTTTAGAAGAGAGGTGCAGGTAGGTACACACCAGGGAGTGCAATTTTAATATCCTGAGTACAAGATTTTTTAAGTCTTTGTCTGACCCGCATTAACACACTTGCTTACATTTCATTTGCTACATTCATCTTTGTCGGTTTCTTGTTCCCCTCTGTAATTTGTTTGCCTGTGTTTACTCGTGTTCATCTCCAGCACTGATGCTCTTGGCCCAGTTCATGTCTCCTCAGAGGCGCAGCACTGACCCTGTGAGTGCTGCAGGGTGAGGTCCAGCTTAATCCTCCACAGGCAAATCACTTGTGGTTCCTCCAGAGTCTGCCAACACGGGCACTTCTTCAGTACCAGGAGGATACACCGTGTGATCCAGCCTCTGGATACTTGCCCTTAAAACTGTGCAGTGAGACCAGGGGTTCATTAATCAGAAGGCAAAGGGTAACTGCTGACATGCTCTGAAATTCAGGGTTGATCCACACGTGACGCTCCAGCTGTGCAGTCAGAGCACTCCCATGTCTGGGGTCTATCCTGGCAGCATCTCCAGGGCACTGTGGACCACCACCAGGTTGGGTCAGGCTTCTGCAGGAGCCGGAAGCCTCCTGAGAGGTGCTCTGACCTGCCATTTGAATACAGACTCCAGCACTGTGGGAGTCACAAGCCCTTTCCTCTGTGCTCTGCAGGCTGGGTGACAGGGTCCTCATTTCGACACAGGAATCTTTGCTCAAGCAATGTACCCAGAGTGGGGCAGGACCTGGAAGGGATGTGGGCTGAGGCTCCTGAACACCCTGTGCTGAAATACTTTGATTTGTGCTTTTACCATCAAGGCTTCTAAGCCTGAGACTCTGCAGAAGGTGGGCACCCTCCTCACCACTGACTCATGCAGCAGGCAGGAGAATTCCAGCTTTGCTGATCTTTTCTGAGTACTGACCTACATCCAGATGGGACCGCCACCAGGATGGGGGTGGGCTTTGGGAGGAAAAGGCACAGTTCAGCCAGGAATTCAGGTAACATCAACCACCTGTGTCCCTCCCAACTCAGTGGCCCCAAAATACCATCACTAAACATGGTCAAACCGAGAGCTGCTGCCCAGGCTGTATCTTGTCAGTCTGTTTGGCTCTCCTCCATCCTCTACACCCACCTGACTCTTTGGTTTTGCTTGCTCTTCTGCCAAGCTCTGCAGAGGGGTCCTGAGCACCCCACAAAGTGCAGCAGAAGCTTCTTGAAAAACTCAAAACCCGATGATTAGCTGTAATATTCCTTGTTGTAGTCACTCGATTTTGTGTTGTTTACTGAGTCTCACATACCTCCAGATTCAATGTTTTGTAAATTTAGCTTTCTCCAGCTTCAGCTGATGTGTGGATGCAGACACTCTTGAATGCTATTTATTCCACAAGTGAGAAACGACTTGATAATTTATGGATTGTTAACCCAAAGTTGTACAGGTTTTTACCTCAGGGAGAGAATAAATACATGTCTCATTTCAACACATTTTAGACAATGTGCTCTTTTTTAATGGCTTCCTTTGATTTTACTCCGAAATATGTAGACACTTCCTCCTAGGATTCTCATGTGAAAGCTTCATGCTGTTCTGTCAGGTTGCATATTTTCCCCCTGAATTTCTTAAAGAAGATCTCGCTTATCTGAATTACAAAGATGTTAATGTTGTGTTGTCACTGTGAATATGGAGTTTAGGCAAAGGTTTTACTCTTATTAAGAAATGGAAGAGTTGGAGAATAATTACTGCATTGTCAGTGTGAAACTTATGGATGTTTAAAATGAATCAGAACATATTTATTTATTTATAGAAGTTGAAATTAGAATATGCATTAACCTGCAAATAAAAGAACTTGCACAAGCAGCTTTGAGGTGTAGCTGAGCTTACGTGCACACTCTTTGTACCCTAAAATGAGAATATAGCTGTAACAGATATAGATTGGTGTGTTGGTTGAGGAATTTTTAGGCGATGGCATTTGACATTACAGTTCAAGGATGGAAAAGATTTATTGATCCGTGAGTTAAAGGGTGACCCAGGTTTCACCTCTTGTTAGTACTCTGTAGGTTGCATTTAAAAACTGTACTGTAATGAATCTTTAGGCTCCAATAAATGTAAATCTGTCCCTCGATAGATCACAGGGGAGCAAAAGCATGGAGAAGATGCTTAGCTCCACCACCTGTTTAATTCAGAGGGTATTTTCGTCAGATTAGGGCCGGTTTTGTAGGGTTCATCCATTTTCACTTTCCTGATAACATAATTAATTTTGATCTATAAGGATCTCTCAGGCCAATATTTGTAAACAGTGACTGAAGTCATGAGTCAACATCAACATACAAGATGTCAAACTGGACAGGAAGTTTTATTGTGACACTGGGCTCAGCTTTGCATTGCTAAGGTAATTATTAAACCTGGGAAAAACAGAACTTTGACCCCATGTGTGTTTTTAAACGACTGGTAACAGTTGATTTTACAAAAATGCCATTTTGAAATGCCATTCTCCGTAGGAATTCATTGTGTCAACATGTAAGGTGTCCAGTGCAAGGTTTAGCAAAGTAAAGTAGCCCATAGCAAAGGTGCTGGCATGGGGTGCTGTGCAAGGAGCTGCAGGGCCCCCTGTGATTCCCAGTCAAGAGGAGTGTGAAATGTTCATCTCCCAAAGGAGAAGGCAATTCACTGACAGCTGTGCTACAGATTAGCAAGAAAAGGTAACCGTGACCACCTTTTCCTGCTAAGAGTAAAGAGTAGATGTGTAAAAGGCCAAAAATGTGCACTGTAGAAATGCAGCAGGACCTCTCTCTCATTGGAAATATTGTTTCCATCTCTCCCTTTTGTCATGGGAAGACTGTCTAAGCCTCTTCCCTCTGTGGTCTTCTCTGAGGTCAGCTTCATACTGGACAAACACTGTCCACCTTCCTTTGCCACATCCCTTCCCGCATGAGAAAGTTCCCAGTGAAAGAGGTGGGAACCTGTGGGATGATCCCTACTACATGTCTTAGGCACTCACCCAAAAACATCTTCCGTGACCAGAATTAGGTGCTGGGCATTTGTAACTGTACACATGTGAAGGTAGGGAAATCTGGGGAAAATGAGGAGTTAGGGAAGAATGAAAATACAGGAGAAGTGAATTTGGGTGAGTTCAGGTGACCCTCTGGCTGCAAACAGGGGTCAAAAGCACCCAGCATCAGAGGCGCAGATGGGAAGGGACCCTCCTGCAGAGCTGCACCAGCCTGTCTGTCACAGGGATAGCTCATGCTTGCAGTGTAATAACTCATCCCCAGAGAAAAGTAAACGGGACACTGGTAATCTTCCTACTCACAGGGTGAGGCTGTGCCTGTGAAGTGCTTCCTGTGACTTGGACTGTGGACAGTTACGAGCCTGTAGATTGTCAAAAAATGCTGTGAGGGCAACAAACAGCTGCATCTTGGCAGCGGGCAGCAGCTCCTTAAAGTTGCTAACAAAGGACCAAAGCAATTGAGTGTGCATAAAACTGCACCTGATGGGCAGAGTAGTGAGCAGCAGCACTGACATCTTCCCTCTCAGTCTGCTTTGCTACACTGGTTTGCTTGAAGCATAGGAAGGCAAATAACCAGTCTAAGCACAGCTGCAACCCCAGCACATGAAGTCTAAAGAGGGATAACCTAATTTGTTCATTTACACTTCTACTTAATTAAAGACATTTTCCCTATGATTTCATTTTAGGAATAATTTCCAACAATGTGCCAGAATAAAATTATGTTTTCTCCCCTAATAAAAGTTTGTGGAAGTATGTAATTATACAGCTCCTGTATTTGAATTATAAGATGTACTGCAAAGTAGTGTGTCTTATGACTATGTAAATTTAAAGCCCTAAATATTTCATACTAGTTGTAAAATAACACAGTGTAATCAAAAAATATGTCATAGCTGGAAAGGATGGGCTAGGCATGAAGCTGGTGAAAACTCATCTGTTTTCTTGGCACTGTCAGTTGGCTGTTACCTTTCTACCTTTCTTGAGGTCTCTCAGGTAATTTATGGCAGGTTTCACTGCTATTCTTTGTTACCCATCCCTCCCTGTATGTGCAGACATTAATGTAGCCACAAACCATCCTGCTTTCTGCACCTGGAGAGTCTCTTGGAGGAGAATGCCATGGGAGGCAGCCCCAAGACCTGGAACAGAATTCCACAAATCAGCGCTGAAATATAACTGGTGGCTTGAAATAATAACCAGTGAAGTAAATGTCCCCTTATTTAAAGTGACAAAAAAAAAAAAAAAAAAACCAAACTGCAGATGGGCAGAAATCTGCAAAGAAAATCTGTAAGGAAATAGCAGGTGAAACCTCAGCATGCTGGCTAGGCTGCTTCCTAATAGCTTCTCTGTATCACCTCCAGCAAATGGCTATCTACAATGGTGTCGTTTATTGTTGATGACTGATAATAGGATTACTGCTCCCACATCCAAGAAGTAAAGAAGTATGGCATCCCAAATAGCATCGTTTCATGCTGAAGACATTATTATCCCGTCCTGTCTTCGCATACTGCTCAACCAGTTATCTGTGCAGGACTCAATGCAGAGCTCTGAGACTTTATAGGATATTACCATGTTATATGAAATTCAGGCTGCTGTAGCTATAAATCAAGAGGACACCTTGTATGGTGACTGGTTCTCCTTGGAACTGCATCCTAAGCAAAGGCTCTGTTCTCTGAAAGATGAGAGTGTGACTTAAAAAAAAATGTTGCCAATGAATTTAAAGTTCATGAAAAGGGCAGGTTTAACACCTTTGGTGTTGTCTGTTTGGCAGTCTCGTACAGCATGTGGGCACATGCTTATCCACAACTCCTCAAGAAGATACCCCAAACGTGAATACAGAGTCCCCCCTTTGGAAGACCAAGGGGACAATTAATTCTAAATAGTATTTTTGAACATCATAATCTCCATCGATAGCCACCAGCTAGAAGTACCCAAGCTATGCCACTGGCCAAGGGCAAGGAACATCCACATACAGGGAAACTGTAGGGGCTGTATATATTTAAGGTTTGGTTTTGGGGGCAGCTGAGCTCATCCTAATGGCTTGTAGCTACCAAAGCACACCCTTCCCTGTCCCTTCTCATTCATTCCTGAGACATGGCAGAAAGCTTTCCAGTTTTTGGCTGAGCTAGTTTTAGTGTCTCAGTGGGGCGAGACCAGCTCCAAAACTGGCACAAAACAAACAGTAGGTGTACAGGGCACAGGGCTGAGGGGAGACAGGACCAGGCCTATTGACAGGGGGAGGTAAGTCACCGAGTCTTATGGGATTAAGCCCTTTCACAGTGGGGAATGCGGAAGGCTGGGAGATGCTTGGCTGGGGCTTTGCTCTCCAGCCTCACACAGCCTATGAGGATCACGGGTGCTGAGTCTGTGGGTGCCCACAGGAGCTGGTATTGCCCCAGCAATAGTGCATATTTAGTAGCACAGCTTTCATATGAGCCCTTCTCTTGTGTTCCTTCCCCAGCAGGAGTAAAAACTGCATTTGTTGGGCACAGGAGGCTGCCTTATCCTTGATGGAGAAACTACAGCTGGAAGAGAAACACCACCTTCAAAATCCATACAGCTATGAATTACTGATAAATGCAAAATTTGGAGTATTAGCAACTGAGTACCAAAGGTGACAAGCAGAAAGCTTTGCTCAACTCCACACAGCTAGTCCAAGCTTTTCAACCTGCCCCAGTTAGAGCCTCAGCTGGGGCCATCTCTCCTGGGCTGTTGACCCTGAACATCTGAGCAACTATCTTGTCTCCTTTTGCTGATAGGAGACCATGGTATTCACAGGCCAACTGCACCAGGGCATGCAAAGGAGATTGGGGTCGAACATTATGATATATTTATATAAAATGATCCCTAATTGAGGTGTGAAAAGGTCAATTCCATTTCCAGGGATCAAGATGCAGAGGTGGGCTCTCTTATCATATACCTCAGGCGGCCTCCAAAAAAACCCACTGGAGTCAGAAAAATTCTTTGGATCTTCCCCTCAAATGCAATTAATCCTCAGAATTTAAAAAACTTATAATGAAAGATCAAAGCTAAAATTTCAGCAACAATGAACTAATCCTCCTGATAACCAAATACGCTTAGTAGCCAACCCCAGGAAGTTAGACTTCAGCAGCAGGTTTTTCTACAGACTTTTCATCTGTGCTTTATTTGTTCACAAAGACATGTGTTAAATTAATTGAAGAGACCAACCTTTGCACTCCCCAGGCTTTCTATTGCACCTGCATTTTAAAAAATAGATCTGAGAGGGGAAACAGCAGGTTATAAGTTTGCACTAGTTTTAAGAACTCTTGTGTGCCTCTCCTTAGGACACCCAGAAAAGAAAGGGAAAAAGAATTACTGGATGTCCTGGAGAAAATTGTGTTAAGGACCTTGTGAGTTAAAAACAAAGCAGTTTATGCTAAAAAGAAGACTGATGCGGTTTATCATTTAGGATTCACTCGATAGCCATAGGGAGAAGGAGAAAAGTTCTGTGTACATAAAATTAATCATTTAAACAAAGTTCTGTTGGTTACAAGTTAGGACTTTAAAATGCTCACTGACTATAAAGGCTTGTAATGTTTCAGTAGGTTATTGCCTGTGAGATGTGTTGCCACTTCATTACACATTTTCAGATTGTTCAAAAGCCTACAATGTTAAAGATGTGCTTTCTTCTGCCTGAAATAATGCTTGAGACTTGAGTGAGGGGGTGAATGTATGGCATATGCTGCTCATGAATAAAAGATACTCACAGCTAAGCAATCTAAAGTGATCCTCTCTTAGAGAATTAATTCTATTTACCAGAAAATTTTAAAGAATAATTTTTAAAGACTGTTTTTTGAAGAGGAGGAATCCAAGTGCTTGAGTAGTGGCAGGGATGCTTTAGCAGAGGGGATGGCAGGGAAGGAGCTAGGGAGGACACCGAGCCTCGCAGTGGACATAGGAGATACCTCAGTGCTGCCCCTTACCTCGGGTGGAGGTGAGCTCTGTGCAGTGGAACACAAGCCCCTGTGCATCCTGCTGGCAGACACAGCACCGAGGGCAGGCAGGGAGAAACTCACCCTGTGGCAGAAGCTGTGCTGAAAATCTGCCTCTTCTAAGCACAAGGCTTATGGCAGCACTCTGACACTTAAGAGGAGGTCCAGCACCATAGAACTTCAACTTCCCCTGGGTGTGCCTGGAGTGCCCAGCACTAAATTGAGTTCCTGACTACCCCAGACTGTCCGAAGGGGTGACACTTTGAGCTGAAGGAGGAGACCTCTCACCCACCCCTGCAGGGCTGGCTCCAAATCCTCAGGACATGCTTGAGTCACTGCTGGGCTCACAGGTACAGCTTTGTAGGCTGCCTGAGATGTAAAACACCTGGACACTGACTCCCCAGCAAGCAGCCAGCCAGGCAATATTCCCTTATTGGGAAGGGTTTGTGCAGGATCGAAGTAGCACAAGTGTGAAACTGCTCTGCTGAGGTGTAACTCCAAGACTGGCACCCATGCTGTGCTGCTGCACACGCACTCGGAATACCAGTGACAGTCAGGCAAGAAGGGGAAGCTGTATGAGGAACAGCTGAGGTCACTTGGTCTGTTCAGCCTGGAGCAGACTGAGGGGAGACCTCATTGCAGTTACAACTTCCTCGTGAGGGTAAGAGGAGGGGCAGACACTGATCTCTTCATTCTTGTGACCAGTGACAGAACCCAAGGGAATGGCCTGAAGTTGTGTCAGGGGAGGTTTAGGTTGGCTAACAGGAAAAAGTTTTTCACCAGACAGGGTGGTCAGGCACTGGAAGAGGCTCCACAGGGAAGTGGTCACAGCATCAAGCTTGACAGAGTTCAAGGTGCTTGGAAAATGCTCTCAGGCACATGGTGGGACTCTTGTGGTGTCCTATGCAGGGCTGGGAGTTGGACTCAATGATCCTGACGGGTCCCTTCCAACTCAGTATATTCTGTGATTCTATGAAGACACCAAGAAAAGGGGAAACACTACATATGCTGCTACAGCCACTCCATCTACCTGTCTACAACAATACAGTCACCCCAGAGACACCAAAACCTCTGTCCACACTGCCTACCTTGGACATGGAGCTCCTAGAGGAGTGAAGGCTGCTATGGAGAGCAGCCACACAGCTCCAGCCCAAAGCACATACATGGAACTAATCGAGGGTCCTCACAACAGCAAGCACTTTTCAAGCTTAAAAATGTTTCAAGTAACATGTTGAGAGACTGGCAGTGCTCTTGTGTTTGGCTGAGAAGGAAGACACAACCAGTGCACTCCAGGTCCTCTTCCAGTGGCACAGAAGTTTTCACTCCTGTGCTCTTGGCCAGGCCCATGACCAAGTCTGTAAATGATGGATGTCCCTCTGCTTGCCCCAAGCCTCAGCGGCACAGCCCGGTACAAACAGTTGCAGTGTTCCCTGTCATGGACAATTTTTGTATGTAATCCCTCAGGAACTGTTCCATGCATGGCAAGAAGAAAAGGAAGACCCCTGTGTACCCATGGCAGTTTTATCCTCCAGTTTTATCCCCTTCATCTTGTAATCCCTAAAGCACAATTTTTTCCTTTCAGCTCTAGAAAATTTTTTTTTTTCTTTCAGTTTGGCAGCAAATGATCAAATTTATTTTGTGAAGAGTCACAAAAACCCACAGCCCTGAAAATATGAGGAAAAAAAAAAAGAAAAATACTCATTTTTCTGTAGTGCTGTGGCTCTGCCTGCAGGGTTAGCAAACAGTGGATTGCAATTATAGTTTGAGCATCTACTCATTTTATTGCAGGAAAAACATCAACATGTGTGCTGTATTTTTTGGCTTCTCAACAGAAGAGTAAATGCATATCAAATTGAGATATGATGTATAGTATATGAAGACATTTTGATCCATGCAGCAAAGTGAAATGTATGCAAATTGTTAGCAGTTTATACGGAATAAAGTTTTACTATACATGATTTTATGTGCTTGTACAGAGAATCTGTAATCCTGCTAAGGAATGTTAAGTCTACCTATAATAAATGGGGGGGGGGGTTTAGAATAAGACACCTTTTTAGATTTGAACCAATGAATACCTAAAATATGGAGATTAAAAGTAGCATTGAAATACTCCAAGTAGCCAGAAAAAATCAACACATTTGTTCTTAATGACTGCATTATTCAGCGCTCTTCATTTTCCCTAGAAATACTTTGCTTTAAATTCTGTATTTTCTTTTGCCATGTTTCTCACTTACAAGTCTGCATGAGCTTTTGTACTGTTGCCAGGCTTATTTTTTGTTTATATACAGGTTCTTACCATGGAGATATGTCCCTGACATGAAGGCATCCAGTATAGGAAATGACATGCAATGCCTTATTCTTCTAGTTTAATTAATGTTCTGACAACCTGGCAATAAGGCTACAGTGAAGAAAAGGTCTCTGCAGGGAACCACAAGTTTTGAGCAATAAGAAAGCTGTCAAAATTTTACTATATATCTATAGTAACATATCGAACATCCAAAGATTTCTGGAAGGCATCTTTAGAAAAGAATTCAAAAGAAAAAAAGGTTAGCATAAAAATGATGTTCCTTAACCTGCTAAAAATAAAAGAATTACTTTCTCAGCAGCCGGAGTTGGAACTGGGTAAGCAGCCTACACTGACTTACTCATTTCATGCAGAAAGAAATTCCAGTTTTTAATAAGTGAGGACTGTTTGACACAAACAATAAAAATGATTATCTCAATCCCTGTTGAGAGTGGTTCTCTTCTGTGATTTAAACAAGCTGAATGAGGAGTAGGTCTGTTCCACACAGTGATCCATGTAACCTTTCTAGATCTCTGTACCCAAACATGTGCACCCAGGTCTTCTGCTCCAAACTTCTTGTCCTTCTCAGCTGAAAAGTACAACAGCAGCATCTTGGCACAAAGGCAGGAAAAGATGTCCTCTCCTCTGACTGGTTTGGTATTTTGAGGAGCATCAAAGATGACATCCCCAAAGAGAATCCAACAGCTCTAAAGGCAGCCTGTAGTCACAGACCTTAGATCATCAGAAATATGTGGTGATCCATGTCTTATCGAGAGTACCATTCGATATTCATGATCTTACTGTGCTCTTTCACCATCCTCGTTTTCCCAGGAAGGGAAATTGAGAAGGAAACAGCAGCATCACCTGACTTCCTCCACTATCTCCACATCTCTTTGGCTGTGAACATGCAAAGACAGTGCTGTCTTTTCTGATGGATGAGCTATTCTTTAGCTACTGATGGAAAACAGCTGCCCATGATCACACATTTAATTGCCTTCCACACCAAAAATTCATGAAGTTGTACCATCCGAGAAAAATATAAACCAGCCACATATTTATGTAGCATTCTGAAATCAGGATTTCTGACTCCCACAGTGTGAAGGCTACCCAATACAGAGCAGTTTGAATTTTCAGTCTAGTCCCGTTTCCCCACTTTTTATTTTAGGAATGGGATTATTTATTTCTGCAAATAGATCCCAAATGAATCAGAGGGATCAGCTTCAGTCTCTTCAGCAGTCTGACTTAAAAGAAGAAACTGTGGATGGTGAATAACAGAGGTATTGCTGAAGACAAATTACTTTGAAGAAAGTAACTGTGACTATTTGCCCAACTATCAGATTTGCTTTTCCTAT
This sequence comes from Corvus moneduloides, assembly GCF_009650955.1. Taxonomy (NCBI): domain Eukaryota; kingdom Metazoa; phylum Chordata; class Aves; order Passeriformes; family Corvidae; genus Corvus; species Corvus moneduloides. The sequence continues at coordinate 62,102,422 of NC_045479.1, read as the reverse complement.
AATCAACCAAAAAAACCCCCTCCTGCACTCTTGACATTAGGTAAGATTTTTGTAAAGGATTCCCAGCCATTAAAAGGCAACACACTCAGGATACATAAACACATCTCTTTACTGATAGCTCCAGATATGTTTTATCTTTGCTTGAAGAGCAGCACTGAAGAAGCTATTTAAGGTTCTTGCACATACCCCAACCCCAGGCTCAGTCAAGGGAAAGAGCCCATGCTGACAGAGAGGAAGCTCCCATCCCCAGGAGGCAGGAGCTACAGGTTTGTTTACATCACTGGAGAAATCGTGTACTTGTCTTTGGTTGTTCTTCTTATTTTCTCTGAAATTCCCAAATCTCAGCATGACACTGTTCCCAGAAGTTTGAGCAGGACTCCCAGCTATTTGTTTTTTCTAATGATTTGCATCCTTAAGAAATAATCAAAACAGCATAGAAAATGTAAATGTAAGGAAATGGGATGGGTATTCATTCAGCCATGCAGCTGGAATCCAGGAACTGCTGTAATTGCACACAAATAACATAATTTGCCTCCCTCGTAGATGTTTTTGCTTATTCACATCATGTCTTTCTTTTTCAGGGCTGTTGCTGAAGTTCCTATACCCTGCAAGATGAAACAACCACTTTCTGCTGTTGCCATCCCAAGCCTGAGATGTTGAGTTGCCCTAGGATAGCAACACCAGGGCTGGCATCCAGGGCATCACAGAGCAGGGCACTTGCTTCCCCACACAAACTGCTGGCACAGGTGGGAACTCTCAGTGCACTGGGTGCAATGGCAGAGGAAGAAAAAACAGCAGCTGGGACTGTACTGATAGAAATGGGGTAGAGGGAGAAACAGCATCACCATAAATACTGTAAAAACTCTTTAACTAAAGAGAATCAATGCAAACAGCACGAATATAACCAAGGCTTTTGCCGTGAGAGTGGTAAACAACTTTGCTCTCCGTCACCATCTCTCAGGTATGTTCTTCCTTTGCTGGATTTTGTAGAAACATGCTCCCTCATCTGGCAAGGCTGTCTTAATGAGAGGTTATTTATGTTACACTTGGCTATTCTCTCTTCAGAACTATTCTGATTCGGTATTTAGGAGGTGCCTATGTGAGAACTCTCATTACCTACGTGAAGACACAGGAAGTGCTCAGCTGCTAAACCACCAAGGCATAAGCTCCAGGAAAGCCTGCTAGAGCAGCTCTATTTCCCAGCCCTCCCAGCCCTGTTTCATTCCTCTGCTCAACTATCTGAACAAAGTACATGAAATAATGTGCAGCACATATTTTCCTGAACAAGAATCACATGCAGAAAAGAAACTATTTGCATATGAGAAATGCTGTTCTGTAGAAAACTTGTATGTGCCAGGAAAATGGAACATATGTGCTGAATGAATTTAGGCAAAGCTGCACCTCTGCTGTGCTGCTTAAGAAAAATCACATTTACTACATCAGTCCAACACTGATATGGGCTTTTCATCAGCATTTAATCAAAACTGAACAAATATGAAATATGAATACTGAGTACAAGATGACAATACAGCATTCATGGTTCAACACACTGCACCAGGTTTTGGAAAAGGACCTCGCTGAAGCCTAACACCTGCCTTCAAGTACACAACAGATCCCTCTCCAAATATTCAAACAAGTCCTGGCAGGACAGAAGGCAGTATGTGGCAACAGGTTAGTTGAAAAAAGCACAGCTGCAACATGGGGGGACAGACAGCCCACAGCAGCCTTCCTGCTCTGCTCACTTGCGGGGGATCCCCAGGGAGATGTCAAGCCCAGGAGCTGGCTGTGCTTCTGGTGTGGATCTCTGCAAGAACCATTTCAAAAAATAACATGGAATTGTAGTGGGAGGGTAGAGGAAGAACAGAGAGGAATACAGAAGTCTGGTAGAGTTCTGGATATTTCAAAACATCAAATGTGTCAAAAGGGCAAGTTTATCCACAACTTCATCTCAGAGGAAAGCCCAGCCTGCTTCCCTACTGGAGTTGCCCAGATGCCTACCCAAACGGTAGGCAGTGAACATGTATTTTCTTTCAGTACTTTGCTCCCTGGTGGTGCTGACTCCCTTGGAAGAGCTGTAGAGCAAAGCCTTTTTGGCAACTGCAACACACCAATGGAAATGATTTATTACCAAATGTAGTTGAACCAAATGAAAGAAATAGTTAGGGATACTTCTGCTGCTTTAGAAAAATGGAGTGGTCACCAGCAGAGGAGGAGTACAACACACTAGAACACTTCAAACATTAAGTCTGCCTGTGGTACTTTGGACATCATGTTCTCACTCTAAGACTCCCTGCTTACAGTCAGACATTCAGCTCAGCAGCATGAAAACACCTCCATCCATGGGCTGCTTGACAGTGTTGGTCTTATTTTAACACCGTACTTCTGAGCTTCAGACACCTGTGTGGAGACTGGGTTATCCAAATACATGACTGATATATTGCTAATGTCCAGTAACAAGCAGTATGATGATATTTTTCAATTTTTTGTTTTGCACAGACACTGCCATTGTGCTGTGGCTTTTTAAAGACGAGTTTTCAGGAAAACATGAATACAGTCATAATAAGGATTGTACTTCTGCAGTTTCAACTCTGCTGGCATACACAAAATTTCTGTGTTGTTTTCAGATTTATCCTTTAAATGGTTTAAATAAACATGCACAAAAATAAAGAATCAAGAAGTTACCCTCCTCTGAGTATTGTACAGTTTATTCAAATCAGGCTGTTCATAGAAAAAGATGTCATAGAGAAGCTGAGATAAAAAACACAGTTTTTGCTATTAATCTCCCATTCAATTTTCTAGTGGAGCCATTCCAGTATCTACAAACACATAAAAATTTTGTATTGTCTATGATTAGACTTGCTAATCAAGCTGTATCTTTATCCCAATACATATTTACCAGCAATGATAAGGCTCTTTTGTAAGTTATGCCATCCTGTCATTGAGAAAACTGGAGAAGTTACTTCACCTCCGGCAGGATTCACTTCTGGATGCAGTAAATCTTCTGTTCCTCAGCTGTCTGGGCTGACCAGAACACACAGTATGCCAGCCTCCAGGCAGCCCTCAAGAACGTGCCATTTCTCACTCTTCGCTGCCATCTCTGCCAGTACAGGCGCAGAGGGAATATCTACTCCTGAGATACTTAACTGGGTACATTTTGCTCAGAGGTCACAGACATGTAGTATCTTCTATATTCTTGCTGGAAATCCAGTCCTCCACACTATTCTCCTGGCATGGCTGGCAGTTCCAGTTATGAGAGGAAAACAGTACCTGAATGATCTTGTCAAAATGGTACTTGGTGGATATTGGAACAATTTCACCAATGGCAAGAATGAATGTATTTTTACACAGTGTATAGAAGCATCAGAACTCAAAAGGTACTGAAATAAAAAAACGTATTTCTTTAATTCACCCCAAATGAGAGCCAACAGCTACAGGAATTGTTACAGTAGAAGCAGCAGGTTCTGTGAGAACCAGAGTGGGACAAATCACTGTCCAAGAAGAGTGAATCGACTACTGTATTACATCTGGATGCAGCCTTGCAAGCCTTTTTAGAAAATAAAATCTCCATGTTATGTGCATGAAAATGCAGCTGTTGATGAAGTCAGAGCTGTTCAAGGGCACTAATCTCTTCACAACTGATGATAGCTTCATTTCTTTTTCCATTACTTTCTCCTTGTAAGAACAAGCCCCAGCTCCTGGTAATGTCTAGATCAGCCACTGGAGACAAGCACTGTAAGTCTGTAATGTTTACAATACTATAATGCTTTGTGATTTGGGAATTATGAAAAAAATTGGGTATTTTTAAAAATATATACTGCAGCACTAAAGTACTGAAGGATTTCTGATTAAACTGTCTTGCTCTAACTTGTTTGCACAGTTCTTAAAACCACCTGTAGAAGAGGTGAAATCCTGGCCTGGGGAGGCTGAAGGAGGCCACACCTCATCCATGAAAATGGGGTCTCAGAACAGAATATTGCTAAGGCATCTAGTAAGAAACTCAGCAGTAATTTATAAACTCATTGACATGGCTATATAGAAATATTTCTAGTTTGTCAGAATAAATCCTACTATTCATCATCAGCGTAGTTATAGCCTACATCAATCATCTGCACTTCAGTCACCTTGTTCATTCTCATACTCTGCTGATTCAGCTTTAAATTTTATTTCACTGATAAGAGTCTTTCAGAAAGGTCAAAAAAAGTGTCTTCAAAGTAAGGAGAGTGGTTCTGTCTAATGGATCCTCAGTTAACTGCTCCTTCTCTAGTTAACCTCATTTCAGTCAAATTAACCACATTCCACAAACTTAGTATCCTTATTCTTTGGATTTACACTGGAAATAATCACCAATACTCATAAGGCTAGTATAGAAGAAATTAGATTAAAAAAGTATCAGCAACACCAAGTTTTCTCACTGCCTAATTTCTAGGACCCTTATTTTATGTCTAATTTGTGCTCCAAATTTGGAGCTGAAGGGTTTTGAGGGTCTGGTCTATTTGGTGGGAATGATTTGGGTTGTTGAAAACGAAGTTTTGTGACTCAAGTATTGTAGTACTTAACAAATCATTATCAGTCCCATCACATTTCATGTATCGAATTCTTATCCAGATCAAAAATTACAAAACCCTATGATCTACTGCTACTGTTTCACATGGACTAGTTCACATATGAATACCTCAAAACTTATTTCCACTACAGACTGCAGCCCCAGGCAGTCATACAGGAGATCCATGAGAGCTGAGCTCAGCCCAGCACTAGCTCCAGGATAGAAGGGCACTGTAAAGTTTAGCCCAAAGTTCACATTATGGGCATTTTTATAAGTAAAAACAAAAGCAGGTAGTAAACATTTTTGAAACAGGCTATGTGTTTACATCCAAGCACTTCAGTAAGTGTGACAAATGTTGCCACCTCATGGACAGGTGCAGGGTTTGATCCAGCTCAGCGGTAGGAAGGAAAACAGATCACGGAGATGACTCATCGCTGCCCTTTCACACTCCCCTGAGGAAGGAAGCCAGAGCTTGGCTAGAAGGATACTTTTGTCACTTGGGTCTGAATCCAGAAGTATGGCTACGTATCCACAATTGGGGGGGGGGGGGGGAAAAGAAAACAACAAAAAAAGAAAACATAAAAACAAATAAAGAAAAAAAAAAGAGAAACAAAAAAGAGTAAAGACTACACATGCTCAGGGTATTTGACCATTTCTAATATAAGAGCAAGGGAGAAAGACTAATGATTTTTCCTTGAAAAAAACATAATGTTCAACTTAGGACCTGGCATCGTCTTTTACTGTCAAACAGTCAAAGGGGAGCACTCAAGAGTAAAACATCTGAGTAACAGGCTGTGGGACCTGGAGTTTTCATGAGGGTTACAGAAATCTTCAGATTCATGAAGATAATAACCTTCAACTGGATTAGGGGATTTTAAAGCTCCAAAAGTTGAGAATCTTCTACTGGTAAGCTGCAACTGTAGTGTATTCTATCAGGTATTTCCAAGGATAAAGTTTTATGTTACAATATCACATTGGTTATTCATTATTCCACCTCGTTTGGGGAACTGCTGCAGGAAAACCCTGTCACCTGTTGAATTTCTCCCTTTCTGATGAAAAGGCAGCTGTGCCATCCTCCTCTTCAGGACAGAGGCTGTTACAAAAGCCATTACATGGTGTGTACCTTAAAAGTACATTAATTCCACACAGCACTATAATTAGCACTTCATGTAACTGGATGAGCATAAAAGGACCATAAAATGTTAAAGCAAAAATAAAACATTTCAAGTTTGAGAAAGGGGTAAAACTTTAAGAATATTTTTTTTTTTTTTTTAAATAGAGCTTTGTAAAAATAGATTCATAGTCAACATTTATGAATGGTCTGAAAAAGACAGTATGGTGACTAATTGGGAGTTTCCTATCATCGTGATCTCCATATAACAGGGTAACACTGCCTACATACTACTGAGGAGAAAGAAGAATTTGTACCAGCTTGATTTTTAAATATGTTCTTATGTTTATTATACTTTGCTACTCCACTGTCTTAAAATGGTGGCCTCAGGAAAAGCTGCTTTGGCAGGCAATTGCAAAGATTCCTGTGGAGAGGAAGTGAAAAGACTGGGCATACAAACAACGGCTGCTGCCATGTTCAAAGCACTGGGGAGAGTTCATAGAGCAAAATGCAGTCCTAAGTAAATGGGTTTCAGGCAATTTCAGTGTTAAGATAACATCATTAAGAGTAGAACAGATTGTGCTCAAACCCTGCTGTTTATAATTAACACATTGCTTCCAAATACTCCAGGGTCCCTGGTAAATAGTCCTCTGCTCAGATCCACCCAGACCAATCAGAGTATTTTCATCGGGTTCCATGCTGGGCCAGCACCTGTTTGGACAAATCCAAAAGAGCCAAAATACTCTTCTTTCTGGCTAGCTAAGTAGAGAGATGAACACAGCTTGCCTTAGTCATTGTCACAGTGTCCATATGGCTGTGAAGCTTGTTTTCACAAGAAATCGTACAAGTACTTTATTATGTCGAAGTTCACGGTCCTATAAACAAAAACACAGTATATTAGAGCAATCTTCTTAACAGTGCTAAGACTTTAACCTGTTTGGAGACAGCACATGCGGGACATTCTGTACAATCAAAATCAAGCGATTCCCCAAAAGAAATGCAAGCAAGGATAAATGAATTCTTAATTTCTCTCATTATTTACAGTACCTCTCTTCTGATTATTTAAACTTCGTAAAATTCTAGAAAAGAAATGTAGCAACTTCCTAGTAAAGAACGGAAGACTCTTATTCCGTAATTAAACAGTAAAAATATATCAATATTAAGAAGACTTTCATATGGCAAACTTGATGTTCTACTTGGTGATGCAAAGCAACAACCTTTTATGCTATTAGTGGTTTTGTTCATCTCCAAACCACCTGTTTTAGCATGTACTATGAAACTCCTTCATCTGTACTCATTTGCAGTCCGCATTCTTTCAGTCTTGACCGTAGTTGACCTATGTTCACAGCTAAATTTGAAAAATCCAAGAATGCCACTCAATGGGATAGAAGATTTTAAATGTACACTTTTGTACTTTAATGGCATGCAAAATGAAATAGCAGTAGAATAAAACATATAATTATTTTTTTGTCTCTAAACTCATTCTTCTATACAATCTAACACTCAGACTTTAGGGTTTACTGTTTGAATAAATAATGCAAATTACTGCATATAATGACAAGTATAAAATTAAAAGGGTGTTTTTTAAAGTATTTAGTGATGCAAAAATAACTGCTAACAATACTGAGATTAGCTAGCTGAATTCTTATTTGCTGGACTACAATAATTTAATATTCTCTGTTCATGCATCAGCCTGTAACCCACTTTTCAAAAAGTTTTTATAAAACATTGTATTGGACAGAGAAAAAGTTTAGAAATCCCCAATACGCATAACAGAAAATACTGTGTTGGAGTCTATTTAATAATCCAGTGACAAATTTAAAGACACTAACTGCCCCTGTTAGACTTGCATGACATTGTGTCACTCAAAAAAAGTGCTTTAATTACAAGGCTTTCCACAGAAACAAAATCATACACACTAACAAATGCTGACCTTATCAACTAAATGAAACAGAATTGTTCTGTCATAACAACTGGGTTTATTATAGACTCTGAAAAGATCCATTACATTCAATAAACACTAAGAGAGCCCTACTTCGGCTAGAGAAAAATGTATGAACTTAGATTTGAAGTTCTTAAAACAGAAATTATTTCTAACAAAGAAACATTGAACTTTACCTTCAGCTAAATGTTTAACTACTATGTGGTAAAAAACATGGAAATATTTCCACAGTGACTGAATATATGCCCAGAATAGAGCCACACATTAAGTTCTGCATTAATAAAGATTGTGCACTTCAGCAGTTACCACATTAAAAGCTACCAGGAAGAGACATAAGTTTTTTACTCTTTTCCAAAAACAGGTGGCTTTTTTTTTCAATGCAAACTTTACTTTTGCTTAAAAAACACAGAAAATGAAATGACAATCTGAACAGCTTGAATGGGGGTGGGGAGGGAAAGAGCATCCTTTTCTGGCCCATTCTTTGCACTCCTCAGCCTTCCATTAGGAAATATGCTGGAGTAACAAGGCTGAGATGGTAACAAGGCTGAGGTATCTGAAGATTTTAGTGACTAACAAACTTATTTTAGTACTATTGCAGTTAACAGAGAAAGAAGAATCAGAAGATGGGCTGCTTATTTGATATGTATTTTGGCTGAAATTCCAAAGTAGTTCCTCCTCTGTGACAAATACAACCAAGACTACTGCACAGATAGAAAATGAAATTTCTTAAAGCACAGAAGATCAGGCCCTCATCCTATAGCTCGTAGCCCCACCCAGAGAAGAGAGAAGCTCATTTATTGTGAGTTCATGAAACCTTGTCTTTTTACGGATCATCCTCCTTTAAGATTAAATAAATACTGTGGGCTGAAAAATGTATTTTAATAAAAATTGTAACAAATGAACAAAGCAAGATTTTAAAAAAAGGAGAAACAGGAGAAAAGCAGAGCAGGCCAACTTTAAAATCTATCAGGTCATTTAAATAGCCCTATTTAGGCAGCAAATAAACACCTGCAAACTACTTGGAGGAGGAGAAAAAAAGAACTACTTTCTTCCTCATAATGTGTAGGAAAAATCAGTTTGGATACATGTATGTGTAAATACATACATATATATACACATACACACACATCAGACCTAAAGGAAAGCAAGCCAAAACACTATACCATGCACTGAGGTTTGCAACGACAGTGTCTCTGACAACTACTTTCTCCAGTAAGCGTGAGCTGCATAATACAAGTTTTGATCCCGTTTTCTGGCCGTCTCTACCTTCCAGCAACTTTAATGGAATCATTGAAACTTCTAAGGATGTCAAAGTTGCAAGGGCTGTCATTTCAAGTATCCCAATTCAAGGATACATCCAATGTATAACTGTATACACAACGATCCATGTTGCTGAGCAGATGGTCTGCTGTACTTGGTTCCAGGGGGAGCTTTTTCAGGGCATCACTCACAAGTGACTTTACTGCTGGGAACAGCAAACTGACATAGCAAAGCTGTGGAGGTCCTGGCAGTGTGGTCCGGCCAGACCTGAGCCAAAGTTTCATTCTATGGCCTGTTCAACTGAAAATTGAAATTAGTGTATCTGTTGCATTTACTGACAAGGCTACTGGACACTTATTAGCTCAGGAGAGCAACGTGTGCACTGAGATTATGGAATACAGTCTACACCTCAGGTTCCTCTACAGTCCCACGTTACAGAGCAAAGTCAGCCTTGAGAACGTTTCTCCTCTTTGATACACGTCATTTCTGGGCTCTGTTCTGGTTATTGACTGTTTATCCAAGACTTGCTAATAAGGTAGCAGCAACAGGTATGAGGTAATGCTGGTGGCATTCGATAAAATACAAGACATAGGCCTGATTGTTGCCTTTATATTGCATGTATTTCTGTCTGCAAATTATTGCCATCTCTCCTGATAGATCTGGAATTGTTCTCAGACTTCACAACTGAAGGCTCTGGATAAACAAAGATGCTGACATACCTACACCCGCTCACTGAATTAGCTTGTATCAATCACAGATCACACAAGATAGTCTATGTGCAAGAATTCTTATAACCTATGTAGTTTTTATATCATGCACAACACTGTTAAGAACCAAACATAATTTCAGATTCAAATACCATAAATGTGCTTTTTGGTAATGAAATGGACTGACATTTTAGAGCACCATTTTCACATGAAGCCCCTGACCTTTATTAAGCACAAAGACAGTATGTTACTGTAACACATACTGCCACTGTAAGATAAATCTTTTTCAAAACAGGAATGGACTATACTTACCTTGGGTACAACATTTCTCATAAATAACATGACTTATTCAGTCATTCTTAGGAAACATCCACAGGTTTTCTATTCTGGTCTGCAAAGAGCTATAGACTGAGCAAATACTTGGTTTGAAGTCTCTTTCAAGTCAGCACATGCAATAGTAAATGAACTCTAACAGGCTCACCGGGCAATAGCTCTGATGAAATCCAGAGATACAGTACATTTGTATCGGGGTCCATCAAGCTGGTCATTCTGGCCAACCATGGATAACAGCTGCAGTGTCACAAGAGAGGTGATCTATGGACAAGAGTGATGTTAGCAATTTTTGTTAACATGAACAGAAGTGGCCAATTTCTTGCATTTTTTTTTTTTTACATTTGGCATAATTCCCATTTTTCTCTGGAAAGTCACTCCTACTTGCTCACTGTTCACTTCCACATAGTTCTGCAGCTAGAAAACCCAGGAACGTACATACATCTTGCCATTACATTTTCAGCAGTAGCAGTAAGAGACACAGGCTAAACCCTTCATCCTTCCTATCAAAAGTTATCCTGCAGTTTTTATCAGAGGAACAGGTATAATAGGCATGAGTTAAGCATTTTCCAAATCTCTGCCTGATAATCAGGAAGGACTAAGATTTTCTTGCCTTTATCCCTGAAGATCACCTTTTGAACTTTCCCACTCAAAGTTGGATATTCCTGTGCCAGATCATACCACATTTTGAACAGATGGATGTATCACCCTACTCCAGATAAAACAGAATTTGAAGGTTGGAAAGAAAAGGCTGGAAGACTGTATGCTTGAAAAGAGCAGGGCCTGAGTTGAGAGAAATTTGCCTACAAACACACATACAGTGTCTTGACAGAGCCATTGATTATTTTACCAAAATAGCAACGTACCAGCATACTTTTTCACTGTCTTTGTTCTTCCAGTGATGGCTGCAGTACCACTGAAGTGCAGTCGTGGGGTGTCACCACTGAAAACATTCTGATTCAGGAAGAGACACCATAGTGATTCCATTGTCTCCTTATCTCCTCCCAGATACCACGGAAAGAAAGAGGTAAAAGCAGAATTTTTTTCCCTGGCCTTTGCAATAGATGCCACTGACAATGCAGGGCAACGAGGCTACATTCTGTGACAAACTGGTATCTGGCCACAGGTCTCATTTTCAAAGAGCCAGCCAGCTATGACCTACTTCTGAGTAATGATAATAGGACAGTAAGGAATTTCTCAAGAATAAATGTATCAGGAAAGAAAAGTGACAGTTCAAATGTTCAAGGAAGCACATTTCTATAAAAAGCATCAGCAAGTTCTTGCCAGTATCAATTAAAAAAATAATCCTAACTCAGTAATAACCCTGCTCTTTGCTGAAAGTACACTTGGTTTTCAATTTGTGACAGTGCTTGTAGGAGGTAGGAATAATATAATATATAAAAATGACGCCTACCTGTGGAGAATAGAAAAAAATATGGTACCCAAGAATGAGGCAATTTTTTTAACAGCCTGCACTTAACTTTCTTTCATATGGCATGAGACAACAATAGTTTGGATGCCATAATTCTGCAAAGTCTTTGGAGTTTGACTAAGGAATGCTGGCCTACACATAGTCCCAAAGACAAATTCCATTTACTTAATGCAGATATATAAATTACATTATTTATCAAATTCTAGCATTGACAAAATTTAAGAAAATTTAATTCCGTATATGGCAAATGGCTCAAATTCCAGTTCATTAATCACTTTGCACATATCACTGGACTGAGATAAACCTCAAATTTGTTAGGTTTTTATATTCTTAAAATACTCATGAGCTTGAAAGCACATTTTTCTCCTTTCTTCATTCAACAAAGTCCATATTCAGTCAGTGAATAAGCATTATGGAACCTGCTGTAACAATTGCATCTGGTGCATCAATACTGGCAAATCACTTCTGCACTACATACTTACAGCTGGTCTCGCATTCAGAAATCACCAAATGAAGGAACAGCAGGAGCATTCCTTAAAGTTTCTCTTGACCACAGAAAACGTCTGCACAGTTTGGAGCTGGACCCATATCAGTTTTATGTGGGATGTAAAAGTGACCTTGCTGCTGCATTACAAATGCTCCAGCAATACTTCAACAAATACTGCATTTTCTTTTCCGACTAGCACCAAATGCTCTGTGTGTAACATGAGGTCAGCAACGTAAAACTCCTTACTAAAGGCTGACTCAAGAAATCTGAACTAGCATCAGAGTGGACACAAAGTTTCATTAATGTTCTTGACTCAAGACATTAACTCTAAAGACTCAATATAGAATATTACAAGATAAATGAAACTATTGATCATCAGAGTAACAAACTTATTTAGGAAACTGCAACCTTTTACTTACTTCTTTCACAATACTTTAGTTTAATAAATGTCATCACAGGGAAGTAAGTGCTGAAACAACCAAGTCCTGACCCTGAGACCACTTAAAAAGACAGCTGTAGAGAGAACTGCCATTTTCAACTCATGTAGGCAAGAAACAGTCTTATCTCCAAAGAGGCTCAATAGAGACAAAGAACATATATCTAAGGGGACTAAGTAGGGGCCAGCTTTCCTACAGACAGCCAAATGTTAGAAGCTAAAATACCTAACTTGTTAGTATTTGGAGTAGAATTTAACATGCAGTAGTTACAGATGCCTAGCTTATATATGGAGAAAGCCAGAGATCTCCCAAGGATAAGTCCAAAAGCCTGCCTGCTGAAGGGGCAGCAGCCTGGAGCTTTGTTTGCACAGCTTTTTCAGTGGGTTCAGGGAGAATCAAAACCAGCAAGGGAATTCTGTCACCCCCAAGCAAAGACTTCTTCATTTTTTGTTGCTTTATACAATATAGCAGGAGGGTTCTGCTGCTGAGTCAGCCACAGAAATGGACAAGACACCTATTTTGTGCAATAAATTGCTTTGTTTGAAAAGACTGAACTGTGGTAGATGGGGAATTATTAAGCTCCTCTAATATTCTGTGCTGAACCTAGACCAAATAAATAAAAGATGACTGTCTTCACCAAACGGTTCAGAAGTGACACAGAAGGTCCAAATCCCTTCTGACGCAACAGGCTTGAGCACCTCTGCTGAATGTCTGACAGCTAACTGGGGTGGGGGCAAAGGAAGAAGCAAGAAAAAGCCATGTATGGTGTTAAATCATCTCCAAACCTAACTTGTTCTCTGTTTCTGAAGCTGAGCTATTTTGCATAAAATTGCAAACATACAGTCTCTCTCTGTGCCCACCTAAGGCATTCACCAGGTAAAGCAGAATATAATGGAATGAACTGGGTTTAAGGCTGTATCTGTAGCAAAATTATAAAATTCACCAATGTTCCTGTCCTGTTAACTCTTTAAGTTTTAGGTGCCACCTGTAACTTAAGCACTGAAAAACAATTACTACTTCAAAAGTTCAGGTGTTGTAAACTTTGGAGGCAATATGTTCTTAAATTAAGACACATCAAAAGTTTGAAACACAGATGGGAAAAATATGTATGCAATACCAAACTAATTGTACTTCTTAGCCAAAAATACACCACTGCTTTTGAAAGATTTAACTTTTTTTTTTTTTTAAATATCATGGGTACAGTGGCTCCATTTCATTATCACAAAAGCTTGAGAAGAAAACATCTGGCATGAACAGACTAGAAACAAGCCAGAAAAACTGTGTGGGTGATAGAAGAAAGAACATTTATTGAGAATCTTTTGAACAAAAGAAATTACAGTTGGAAGAAATATTCTAGAATTATTTGTAAAATTACTTAAATTGGTGATGATTTAATAGTAGCAAAATTTAATAATTAAATGAAATTTTCTACAGGAATAACAAGAAAATCTGAAAAAAAACCCCTTACTGATCTGAAAGATGTAGAGAAACAGGTTTCACTGGTATGTTTAAAAATAAATGATGATGGAACTTGCTTTGAAATATATTTGTGTGAGAAACCTGCTGCTGAAATCTTGGATCCAAGGTGAAAATAATCATAAAAGCACAGCAGACAATTGTTCCCAGAAGGAAATGACCACTCAGACTACTTCTGGAGATTCATTGGTCAAACACAGACATTGAAACCTCTGGAAAAAATAAGCAACCCACGAGCCATCCTTCAAGGCAGCTTTTTTCCTATCAGCCTGGACTAACAGATGGGCCTTGCATAATTCCCCAAGCAGACACAAAGACTGGCTTTGTGAACACATGGCTGCGTGGAAGTGAGAAGGATTCCAGAAGCAAGGGCTGTCTGCTGAGAAAGGCTGAGCTCTTCCCAAGGACACCACTAGAAGCCAGGAAATATTCACTGAGGTATAAAACATGAGCAGAATGAGAACCCATGACACAGGGAAACACATGGTTAGTTTGGATAAGCAATGACAGACTATCACAGGAAAGAGTCTGGACAAAGTGTGGGACATACCTCAAATCCATAGGATAAAACTAAACAGAGAAAATGATGCTGGTTATTTGGGGTGGGGAGGAAGCTGTTTCCTCAGAGATATGATTGAAATCTCACCAAGTGTGCATTTTAAACTGGACTGAAAAATATTAATGAAAGGAGGAACCATTTCAAACTGGCAGAAATATACTAGATGATCTGTGTGGTTTTTTTCATCTCCACAGTTTATAATATTCAATTATCTTGCCCAAGATGTAACATTAACTCTTCAGTCTGGCTTACTGTCACACACAGATTTTGAACATCAAACCTATCAAGAAACAAAGAACTTTCCATACTCAGCACCACCAGACAAGGATACTATATTCTTTCACAATCACATGAATGGTGCTTTGCAGCACCATCATCCCATGACTCTCAAAGCCAGTGCACTTGCTCAAAACCTACCACTGCCAAGAGTCACATTCGGGCACACGGTAAAACCTCTGCTATGCAACAAGGCACTTTGGAACACCCGATGCCATTTACAAAATACATTTCAGTCAAAATGACTGTGCAATACTCTCCTGGAGTTAAATTCAATGACCCTAGTACAAATTATGTGAGCATAAAAAAACCTGCTCAAAATTATTTCTATGAAAATTATAGCCAGAGTAAGCTCATATGTCAAGCCTCGTTTGAAAAGCTCATATAGAAAGATAACCATAGAACGTTACAACAATACATATTTAAGAGAGCAATTGATCAAAATTGTTTTTATAAAAATTATTAAAAATAAATCAACATTTTTCTGAATGCTTGTACAAAACAATCAGGTTTTGATACTGAATTATGTTTTGTACAAGGCTTTTAATGCATGAAAAAAATACAACAGGAGGCACACCCCTCCAGACTACTTAGAGCCTTCCAGCCTGCAGTTAAAACATTCATTACTAAGTGCTTCAGCTAGTTATTTTACCTTTATCTCATATTAAAGCAATCCAACTCTACTTTTAAACTACATTATGAACACAGTCAAAACGTTTTTGACATTAACAGAGGCACCAACAGACCCAGCCACAGCCTCAGCGCTGCTCCACAGACAGCACCCTGTGCCCCTCCCTTTGGTGACACACACGTAGGTGGCTGTGCAGGATGCCATGGGTCAAAAACACAGTGACCCAGCCTGCTTTGCAGTTTCTTTTATTAATGTTTGCATTTGATGTCTTTCTTTGCCCCATATTAGTTTGGGATTTTTTATGTTTCTGTCACATAAGTATTATTTCATTATTTTGTGTTGAGTCTCCAGGACCTTGATTTCATTTCACTCAAGGCAAATCTATGTGATTTACAGATTTAAACAAGTGACTCCATTCACTTTTTCAAAGCTTCATCGTATCAGTGGTTCAGTCATCAAGACGGACAAAACTTCCTTTAGTCTCTAAAAGACAATCCAGAAGAAATGCTTATTTACTCTCAAGTACATGACCTTGAATTTCTTGCTGTTAAACCCATTCAGTTTGTATCCTACCCACCACCTCAAAGATTTTTCTTGTATCTCTTCAGAACAGAAAAGTTTACTAAGCCCAAGGCATGTAACATTGAATTTTATCAGAAAATTCTGGTTTTTACTCTACAGGTCGTTAGAACCATTCCCACACAATATTTTCTCCATTGTATAATCACTGTTCACCACCTCTGCCTTATTCTACTTGGTCTTACCTTTTGTGACCCATTTACACAAAATGACGTGAAGAAACTGCCAATTTCACACACTTACTCAAGGGATAAATGTGCATATTTTGCTTTTTCCCTTTTCCCCTCCTCTTTCTGCAACACTCCACCCCCCTCTCCTGTCTTTCAAACCACAGAACACCTTTCTGCATAGTAGAAGCTGCCTTATCTCTAGACTATTCTCCTGTAATTGGCTTCCCTCGTGGCTTTTCTCTTCAATCTCAAGAGAAGCAAATGTATTTTCCTACTTCAAGAAGATACTTCCTACCCTTGTTCTATTCATATTTTAGTATACTTTCTCTTCAATTAGCAGTCTGTCTTCTAGGGTTTGTTTAGTGACTCTGATTAGCTGCAAATCTTGACTCATCAGTGCAGCTTCCTTTCAAATCTCCTCTGTACTTTCTCATTACCTCTACTCCTCACATCTTCTCTTCCCAAAAGCGCTATTAAAAACCACCAAAACCTACCACAGTTTTTCTAAAATGAGGACACTGAATCAAGATCCAGGAATCATCTCAGGAAACCAAATATAAAGCAAACAAGAAACCCAGAAGGAACTATTCTTCATCCAAGTTGTAGTTAATCTGTAACACGCTTTGCCTCTGAAAATTCAGTGCAGTGGTAGAGAGTTTTGTGGAGTTTAGACTGGGAATGTACTGGGTACATTCATGGAAGCAAATACAACCATGGGATGCTGAATGCAAAGAACATCATCTCCGTGGCAAGCATTTAAGCCACAGGTAATAAGAAGCTGTAATGTATACAGACTATGCTTATCCGCTGCTTTCTGGTCTTAAATTTTTCCTACTCATTCGATATTACTTAGAAGTAGTCAGACATTTACTGTCTAAGAAGTAAAACAGTGGGTAAGCCCACTTTTGGTCTGACTTAATGTGTCTGTTATGATACATTCATCAGAGATAAAGTATATCATCTGCATCTTCTACATCCTACCACAGTTTCCCCTTTTAATCTTCTCTTGGGCCTCTGCAAGGGCTCTCTCACTACTAATTACTGTATTCTCCCCATACTTTGCAGTCTTTTTAAAAACAGAAAACCCCTCATGATGAAAATCCAGCTTCCCCCGCCATCTTCTGAAAAGCTTCACAGTATCTCAAAAGCATTTGCACAGATTAGCCTTGCCCACTCATTGTTACAGTAACATCACTTTTTAAAAGCAGTTCAATAATTTATTCATTTGAGAACTATTATTAAAGAAATCTTTCAAAGTGTTAATGAATTTGCTTTCTCTTCATTATTTTTACTCAATATAGAAATTAAGAAAAAGCCCTTTTTTTTTTTTCCTCTCAGCACATTTACTTAAGAGTTAATCAATTTGCCTAATAAGAAGGAAAATAAAAGGCAGTTCCACAACACTCTTTGCCTCGCTCTGCTCATCAGCTTTAAAAAGAAGTATAAAAACTCTACAGAGTGATGCATGGATAAATCAGTATTTCTGAGTCAGTTCCCTCACTTTGAGGATCAATTAAAGTACTTCATAACAGCATGAAAGGCATGCTAAAAATTTGCTTAATGTGGTATTTTCTGAAAGGATCAAATTATTTTCTGTACCTGAGGATTATTTGGAAATATTTTCAGAATTTTGTTAAGACCCCTGGAAGTGATGACAGGAGTTACTTACGATACTCAAACCCAAGATCTGAATGCATTTGCAATCTGTTGGAGATGTGTACAACTAATTTACTCCATAACAACCTGGAAACACATAACTCCTAAGTAGAAGGACTACAGATACAAATTACAGACAGCTAATTCAAAAGTACTCCCTTTTCTAGCTCTTACTTCCAAAATCTGAGAAATCGAAGATGGTAACAGATGGTCAAAGGAACACTTGGGGAACGATGTTTACAGTTAATTTGATTACTTAAGTCAGATAGCTTCATAAAGTGGACACCAGAAAAAGGCTGGCTATTTTTCAAGGCACAGGCAATAGCCAATAGAAGTATCCTTCTGCCATACCTTCATTCACTTTTGCAACAGAAGTCTCAGGTTCCAAGCAGACTTTTTTACAAGATAAGGAAAGCAACACAAAGCCTGTTTTCCAGAAGCAAACCTGCATGCAACTGACCAAGCATATAACTTTAATTCCCCAAATGTAGAAAATTTTGCCTTTTCCCCCCGCCCTTCATTTATTACATCTGTCCCACAAACGGCAACATTTCTAGATATTGTAAGTCAAGTTCTATTAAGAACAGAAGAACGGTAATGTTAGAAATACTACCCCGTACCTGTGATACTGATAGGACTTGATGTATTTACAGAAGGCCCCTAAATTTTTAATGCTATTTCAGTAAATTATAGAACTGTGTACACAGTTACCAGCCTTCTACTGCTATATGAAGAATTTCTGTTTGTAAACACAGTTTTGCATGAAAAAATAATTCAAGCAATTAGGATTTCAAACCTGTCCTGAGGATAAAAATTTTGTATTTGGCAAGAGCAGAAATAATGAAATTAAAAGAGATTGCTCAGAATCAGATGTTGTCTCCTAAGTCTAAACTACCTTGCTTTCTCCAAGAAAAAAAAAGATATTCAACGTGTCTTAACTACAGTATATTTTTGGATGATTATGATAATTAAGTGTTTAAAGAGTATTGATCCAAATATTGTATAAAGAAACAAGACACTAAGAATTCTTTAATTAAAATAACCACTCCAGGAATATTTGACCCAAATACTTCTGGAATACAGAACTCAGGCATTTCAACCACAAGAATAGAAAAATAGTAAAATACACTGTAGTCCCAAATGGGAGTCTGCTCTGAAAAATAACAATTTAAAAATGCATTGATTTTAAATCTTGAGACTGTTAAAACAGATTTTTAGAGACCCTCCACAGCAGCATGCTGCTTCTCAACTACTCACAGGACGCAGAGGTTCTATAATAGGAATAAATAGTAACAAAACCAAAATAGAAACAACTTGTATCAATCACTTAAGTGTGTAAGCATATCATATGGGTACAAAATAAAGATCCTCCCTGGCTCAATCTCTTGTCTCTTGAAAAGACCAGCAAAGGATGCTTAGGGAAGTATGTAATAAAATTGTAAGCAAGAAAAATTTCCCAACATACTGGGTCCTAGTGTTCTTAACTTCAGCAACTTTGGTAATTAGGTATAAAATTGTTCATACATGGGGATCTGACCTGTTGAAACACGACATTTCATGCTCTTCTTGTAATGTCAAACTGGAGCTAAAAAACATTGCTGATTTGTGTAGTTACTGCACTCATCAACACATTGGAAGAGAAATTTATTATAAGGCTGCACACCAAGAGATTAGAAGCAACAAAACTGCCTAGCTCTCAGCAATATATGGCAGTGAGTAATACTAGGTTTTATGCCATCAAACAGAGGAAAAGAAAAAAATCCTCAAACACCTGATTTACTTTCATCTAAGACAGCAATTAGAATTTGATTTGGTAAGTCATGTTGGATCCTGGATAAACCAACAGCTACAAAGTTCTTGTACAACAGCAACTGCGACAAACTGTTACACTTCTGTTTGGAACACTTAGCTAACAAAATCAGGACATTTAAGTTCAACACATTCCTGCACCTTTGTTTACAGGTACCCTTAAGAAGAGCAGACAAAACACCAAGGCTGAATGCAAGTTCCAGGTTGGCCGACTGTCACCACGCAGCACAAGGGAACAGAGGACTCTGCAAAGTTGTAGGAAATGGGAACATCTGGAATCTTCCCTCTCTGAGCTTGCCAGGAAAGCAAACAGCCTCATGGAGAATATTATATTCTTCATCAGTAAATCTACAGCATTTGGTTCCCACCAGAAGGAAGGGAAAGATCAAGATGAAGACTGTCACTCAGGAATTCCTCTAGATGCTTGATAACAAATAAAACAAGCCCCACTGCAACAGCACAAGGTGATGGTTGTAATCTACAGTGAGAAGTGTTGTTTTCATTAAAGAAATGTATAAGTTTAGATATGCTACAATAGAAGCTATAAATTTATAACATCCATTTCTAGAGAAAGCAAAGTTTTCAGCCAACCATGAATTGAAAAGTCATAAAATATTAAAAATCTAGGTTCAATGACCCATTAAATATGTTAGATGCAACTTCAAAAGATATCTATAAATATCCTTATATCCCTTGCATAGATATCCTACAAAGCGGTCATAACTACCAGTTTTTCATCTCTTATTCAGTTATACTTGGTTTTATCAGATAAAAAGCATGAAATATCATCTGTCAGCATGACACATCATCTGTCAGCAATTAACTGTAAATCAAAAAACTGTGTTCTTCTAACACAACACTTGTTTTTTATGCAGTTTCCATCACCCTTTAAGGCAACTGTGAAATTCTGCTAGTTATGCCATGTAGCACTTAGCTTTTCTAACCTGGAAAATAGTTTCTCACACTCTTATTTGGCAAGCACATTAAGTTGGGTAAAAACCTTACAGCTAACTACAGCAACCAATGAACTAGTGAACCAGTATGCTGCCACACCCATCAACAAGGCTGGTCAATGGATTAGACAAAGGATATGTGGGAAGCGAATACCTGCTAAAGGGAAGCATTTCTTACTAACAGTATGTAGTCAGTATCTCTCCTGCCTTCATAGCATTCAAGGATAATTCTGCTATTTAGATGGACAGAAACATTCAAAGTCACAACCACTCCACAGAGTCCTAAAAACATCTTGCTATATATACATTGTCTTAAAATTTGTCTAGTTAGCAAACATCGACTATACAGCTCCTACATCATTGCAAATCATTTATGGGGCAGAGTCAAAATGTGCTGCACAAGGCATTTTCCATGTCTTTCAGGAGTGGAGTCGAGAAGGCATGTGGTGACAGCAGTGGTGGTTACAGTAACTTCTGGGGCAAAACACTCCAAGGAGCTCAGCAGGGGCTTCCCAGAGTCAGTGAAACCCAACAGAGAGCAGAAAGATCCAGCAGGACCTGGCAGCTCTTGTGAGGGAGGCTGACATGGGGAGGGTGATGCCAGAGCACCTGAGGGAGACTGGAAGAGCTCTAGGGAGCACGAGTGACCAGGAGCACAGTGAAAAGGGTGGGCAAGCAGGACAGACAGGATGGGGCACAGCAGAAGGATGTGGAGGGGCAGTTTATGCATCATTTCCTGTAGGCAGGACACGCAGGAGAGTGCAGCCACGTTCCCGGCTCCTGAGTCTCAGCGGGGACCTTATCACCCTCTACAGCTGCCTGAAAGGAGTTTGAAGCCAGGTGGGGACGGGCCTCTTGTCCCAGGCAAACAGTGAGAGGACAAGGGGAAATGGCCTTATGTTGCACCAGGGAAGGTTGAGGTTGGACATCAAGAAGAACGTCTTCACTGAAAAGGTGGTCAGGCATCAGGCTGCCCAGGGAGGTGTTTGAGTCACCATCCCTGGAAGTGCTCAAGAAATCACTGGACAAGACACTTAGTGCTATAATTTAGTTGTCATGGTGGTGTTCAGTCAAAGCTTGGACTTGATGAGCTTGGAGGTCTTTTCCAAGCTTAATGATTCCATGATTCAAAAAGCATTAAAGAACCTCCACAAGGCATCCTATTTTAGTTTCAGTGGAACATAGTGTAGTCAAGGAACAATTTCTCATGCTTCCATGACTAACAAACTTATTTCTTTTTGCAGCTGATAGTTGTGATAGCCACTCTATTTTGTGAATAATCATTGTGTCAAGATTTCTCAGTAATATTCAGTAATTATAAATCTGGAAGTTTTGAACATTAAAATTAAATCACTTTAAAATAGGTTAATCCCCCAAAAGTACTATACTGATCACCAAACTGAAAAACCCATACAAGAGATCAATAGAAAGGTGTGAAAAAACAGGACAGAATCAAGCAAGCAATGAAGTCTTTTGATCTCAACAGATTAAAAAGTCACCTCATACTAAAATGCCTACTGTAGTGAGAAAACGCAGGAGAAAAACAAAACTGAACAAAGAGAAGCAGTTATGACTGGCAAAGACACTATTAGGGCCTGATGAAAAGCTACCTGTCATTCCAATCAACTGTTATATCTGAACATTTTCCCACCTCTTGGAAGCCTTTCACACAAGCTTTACATAACGGGCACGTAGCTCCCATGGTTATTTTCTGGAACCTCTTCAGTAAGCAGAAACAAAAGTATTGCTCAAGGATATTTTAAAATGTCCATTGCAGAACCTGCATTGCAGTCAATAAATGTTAAAAAGAACACCTATCAAAGAACCAGCTGGTCAGAAAGTGTTGCTGTAAGTCTGCTACTCCTCAGTAAGAGAAGCTCAAGCAGCAGAGACCAAAATATTGTGTAGGGTATGCTCTGGTTCTAAACACACACTCTGGGCGCCTGTCCCTCTGCCACCGAAGACTCAGACCTGCTTTTTAAGAAGTTCTCAACACATCTTGTCCAAGGTGACACAGTAACACAGGCAAGGTGTTACTGTCAGGAGCTGGTTATTGGCTCAGGACACACAGACCATTCCTCTGAGCTGCCAGGCAGTCTGCACCCACCTAACGGCTGCGTTCAATTTTACAACCAGATCTTGCACATCTTGTCCTGCAGAAGCACTATGTGTTGTTAAAAGCTGACTAATTTTATCTGGAAAGTGCATCAAAACTTTGTCATCTCAAGAAAATTTTAAGACACAATTCTGCACTTAAAAACAGAGAAAAGAAAAAGGTTCCATACAAAGACTTTTCTGACTCTAAAACTGTTCTCATTTATTTTGTAACAGAGAAATTGTGCAATATAAATGTTACCATGGTAACAACTCACTTTATTGAACAAGAGAGAAAATAATTATCCCAAACCTGCATATCATGCAAGCACATGCAGTAAATTTAATGCTGCCCATTTTTCCCCTCGCTATTTTTCTTCTTGCAAAGAAAAATAGATTTTGAATTTATACATTATAGCAAGCCAGGCATCATTTTGCCTGTCCCTCCCACTTCTTTGTATATTTTACATCTCTTGAGTGCATGATGTGAAGGACCCAGTTACTTAGGAAAAGAAAAAGGGATTAATGAATCAGAAATGCTCTTCCCCCTCCTGAGTGAAGTACAGAAGACTCCTATGTAAATGCTTCACGCATTTAAAAAAAATGAAGCCCTAAGGCAAGCACAGCACATGCTTAGTATTCACTCAGTATACTTAAACAGGAACCCTTAGTTCATAGAAAAACCAAAAGTTATTCATCTCCATACATAAATTAAACCTGATTTTACTGTTCTGTCCAAATATTTCCTGTGATACTGTACTTGTAAACATATAGTTATATTTCATATACAAGGGACAGCAATATTTTCAGAAGAACTGCATGGATTTAGCCATACAAATCCAATTAATCTCAATAGAACTTCTATGGCTAAATCCCTGTGCTCAGCTTTGACATTTTAGAAGCAGTGGGGGAGGTTTTTCAAGGAGTGAATATGTATTATACAAAACTCAGTTTTCTCAGAAATAAAATACCATGTAGATACTTAGAAATATCAAAAAACATTTATGTGATTCTGTCAAGAAAATCACATTCTTAGGAAAGTAGGCAAGGATTTCCACAAAACTCTTATTTTACAAAAAATAACAGTATTATCCTGCAGCCTATGAGATAAAACTAATCACATATATACATTAGTTGGATAAATTATTCTTATTTTACCTCCAGTTTTGATCTTTTTACTTCATTTGCAGTGCATCTGCCTCTCTCATATGAAATTCGTTAAAGAACGAATTTAATCTAGTGTTCACAGTTGGAAGATGCATTTGGGATGCATAAAATTCATGTTTTTAAAAGATCACTTTAAAGAAGTGACTTAGAAGTGCTCTTTAGAAAGACAATCTTATTTGTCACCACCTTCCTCACTTTTTTTTTATTTACAGTCCTAAACAAGTTAGAGAGTTTAAGAATAGAAAAAAAACTACACTCAACCAACTTCAGCAACAAGGAATGCAGCTAATTTTGACTATCTATTAGAAGATATCTTCAGGTACTAGAAAAAATTTATGCGTATACACATTAATGCACACACACAATACAGGCTGTGCAAAATCTTAAATCACTAAGTTGTCTTCTTCATGGAACTGGAACTCTCCAAATCATCCAAAGGTAACATATCCTCGTAGAGAACTCTTTCTGGAACATAGGCTGTAATGGTATGTCCCTCATAAATACACACACACTTATAGTACCGAGTATATTTAATACCTCCCTATGAAGCTCTTACAGAAAATAAAAATATAATTCCAGTAGCTGAACTAGTAAAACTTACAATTCCGTATAAAAAAAGCTACTCTTAGGTGCCTTCTCCCTTCCCCTAAAGCCATCAACAATCAGTACCATTTCAGTTCCTAAACCAAATACCACTAGAGAGGCATGTTTCCCATACAGCAGTTGAACAGTTACATCCCAAGACTCTTGCAACTGTAGAAGTGATATAAATAATGTTTCCTTTTATGATAATGTAGATTTTGTATTTGCCAGTAGTTTTTGTATGGAAACCTTTTTTTTTCCAGTTCAAGTATAAATCATACAGATGCAGTGGAGACATTTTTTGTTTGTTTTTGTTCAAGAAGAAAAAGTAAGTGACCATTTGGGAATTAGCTGGACATATAAAGTATTTAACAAGACACTAAACAATTAGGATAAATTCACCTAATACAAGCCGTCATGCTGCTGCATATTCTATCTGTATATGAATTGGTTAGCTAGCTGCTCACAGGAAAGCCTAGGCCACATGCTAAATGAGAAGTTTTATTTAAAGCTTGTTGTATTTCAAATTAATAATGACCATTGCGGTACTGGATCCTCAAATCACACTTTTTGCCTGAACTGCATGATAAAGTTAGTACTTCATAAAAAACTAAAGCCATCAGAAGCAGAAACATTGCTAAAGCATTTTTCTGTAATGGTGTGTTCTGAAGGCCTTGTAACTGGACAACAAATTCATAAAAGCAACAGCATGTTACAAAAAAATATACATTATTGTTGGGGAAGATGAAACAGGAAAGCCTTATAAATATGATTGCCTGACAAAAGATTTTGGGAATACGAAAACTATAAGCGACATCGAAATGAAAGCCACCTTTGACTTACCAAGTCTTAGTTACTGAACAACTGGAAAACAATGGTATGGCCGACTGAAGGTAATCCCCTCTTGATTGAACAATACCCTCTGCTTGCAGGCAGGTCCAAGGGTCAGAGCAGACCCTACTAGCTCAGCAGAAGGGGTCCAAAGAGTAGTTTTTAGGAGTTAAGATGTAACACTCTATGGTAATATAACAATTCTTATAGGCTGTATGTAAATGCTATAGGATTTGTATCTTGTATTAGATTGGTTAGTGAAAATTAGAATATTCAGTACAAAAGATGATTTATTGTATTGTAACGAGGACTTCTCGACCACTCTACTTACTCCCTTACCCCCTTACTCTCTTACTTACCTCCTCTTCACTCACTCTTACTCTACTCTTACCTACTTGCTCTTACTTTTACACTCTTGCTCTCTTGGGCCTGCTCCGAGCTGCAGCTGGCAGCTCTAAGCAGTGCCCCTGTACCCACGCCCTTTGCAATAAACCGCATGTTCCAAGATCTGACTTCAGAGATCTCTCGTCTCCGTCCGTCCCGACCGTCCGACCCACCCAAGCTCCTACACATTATAAATTGGAACAGTATCTGACTTAGCAGTCTATCTGGCCAGAAACTCTCCTCAGAGCTTTCCTTGAATCTTGCTTTATTAAAAAGCTTAAATTTTGGCGTACAAAAGTTCAGTAGTTTTGTGTACAAAAGTTTTAAGAATGTGAGCTTAATTAAACATATGTGATAAAATCTTTAATAGACTAAAATATGAAATTTTTTTGTGAGAAAGATTTCTATTCATAAGCCTGTCCCAATGCAAAAATCTCAAACACCTCTGTTCATGTCCCTTACAACCTCAGTTTTTCCATCTCCCTCACAACTCAGAATCACAGAATGGTTGAGGTGGCAGGAATCTCTGGAGGTCATCTAGTCCAACCTCTTTCTCAAGCAGGGCCATCTTGACCAGGCTGCCCAGAACCATGTCCAGATAGCTTTTGAGTATCTCTGAGGATGGAGATTTCACCACCATTCTGGGCAACCTGTGCCAGCACTGACATCACCCTCACAGTAAGAAAGTATTTCCTGCCATTCCTCCTGCGTTTCAGTTTGTGCCTATTGCCTTGGAATAGAGCAGCAACTCCTTCCTGTGGCTCGTTACATCTCCTTATCCCCTACATGCCTCCTGCTCCTCCTGCTTCCCACTTCTCAGCCTAAGATGCTCCACACCCTGTGTGCCTGGGTCTTGGTTAGGTCCTAAAGATCATCACATTCAAACATATTGAGCACCTGGGTGGGGCAGCCTCAACAGAGGTCTCCTCAACAACTCCTGCTGCACTTACCTGCTCCAGCCAAAACAATGTTTGGATGTGGACAAATGTATAATTCAGTAACCAAGCACCAATATGTTTATCCTTTATGACAAGTTGGTTTCTTGGTGGGATATTTTTTTTGTTTTGTGTTTGTCTTGTTTTTCAAGATATAACCCAAATCCTTCTTTAAAAGAAATCAGAAAATTGAAACAATCATGAGATTCCCATGCAGCCTCCTCTGACCAAACCATCTTGGTGGTTTTTAGTAACAGTAGCTCATTGAAGAAATCACGGATGAAATACAGTCAATAGCTATAAACATATTCAGGACCACTTCCTTCACAAATAAACTGTTAACCATTAATCCAGAAACATAATTTCCATTCAGTTGACTAATAAAATGATACCTCACTGTAAGAATTTTTGGAGATTATTTTTCATCGTCATTATCTAGGCTCAGGATTCAAGTTTCAGTTTCTAAATGCTTATTTTCTTCCAAGTGACAAGACTCTTTAACTTCTGCCTGAGTGCAAACCACAAAAAACTGTGTCTCCCTGCTTTTAGGCTGGCTCATCACCAGCCAGAGCCTGAGTTACAGTTCCCAGTGGCAGAATGCAGCCTATTCAAAACAGCATGATTAATTTAGCTAAAAAGAAAACCACAAGCAGAGAGAAATGGATTAAATAACAACAAAACCCTACATACATATGGTCTTATCTGAGACTTGCCTTGTTAACATTCCACTTTTTTCAGCCAGAGGGTGAAGCACTTGCTGGTACTGCCCGAGTGCAACTGCAGCCTCTGACACTATAACCTGAATCCTTCCCCCTCTCCAACACAACCCAAGGCTGAATTCAGGTATTGTTCTTCCCATTACAAAGCAACTGAAAGAAAGCCACTGCCAGGTTCCCAGAAAGCTGGGGAAAAGCTTAACTGCATTTAACCCTCTGGGCTCCCTGGAACCAGCTGCATGACATCCTCTGGTGCTAGGGACCCACACAGCACCCACAACTTGTGTGTTCTTTGTGGCTACTGAAAGCTGCACTTGAGAATGCCACAGATGACACAGGCAAAAAGCAGGGAAATGGTCCTACAAAACCAGAGTTTCATTTTCTTCAGTGTGATCAGCTGTTACATTCTCCTATAAAGATCTAATGGGAGGACTAGAAATGTAATATGATATTAACAACTATTCACTTTCTATTTTTTTCCTCCAACAAATAAATATATTCAACTTTACAAATTTGTTCCCTGCGTTCTCCGTAAGTGTTGAATCCAATAAGGTAATGAACTGATAAGAAGGCAGCTGTGCCCAAAAATACACTATCGCTTCATTTATATGACAATTATTCTCAACAAATACACACTGGTATGTTTCTTGTGCTCTGAATGGGAAGTAAAGATATCAGTATATATGTAATGTCTATGGATATCCAATGTACCACAGCTGCAACTTGATATGTAGAGCCAACAAAGAAAAAGCTGGAACAATGAGGGAAAAATATCTCAAATCCTGATGAAAGTGACTGGCAAATATTATTTAACCAAGTGGTTAGACTTATATTTGGAAGAAAAAGATTGATGACTTACATTGGATCCACTAAATATCTGACACAACCAAAGATTCCAGTGACATATATGAAATTATCACTAAAGTTAGCTACTTAGTAAAGAAGCAGTCCAGATATCAAGATTTATCACAGCTGCTTTTTTATCCAAAGTATTTAGTCTGACAACTTAAATTAAAAAGAAAAAAAAAACAAAACTAAAGAATTTCAGAAAAAGATGGCCTTTTTCAATACAGATGGATACTCAAAGGTTTGCTTGCCTTCTACGTTTTAGGACTAAGTTATATATTTATATATATATTATTTATTAAGTGTCATCACTTGATATTACATCCTCTTTCCTTGAACTTTTTCTGGTAGATTATTACAAAGTAAGACAACACCTGCACATCTTTTCAAGATGGAAAATGTCACTCTACTGATGTCTCCATTTATAAGCAGTGAGCAACCTGAAGATGCCTGTACTGTGTCAGTGACCACAACTACAAAGTGCCCCTATATTAAGGATGTGTCTTGCGTGTGTGTGCACGTGGTCATGTGTCTGCAGCGCAGGGCAATCCAGTATTTCTCCAGAACAGACATTTGTTCTAACATCATGACAAAACAAACATAAAACAAACAAACAACAAAACCCTCAACATCAACAACAAAAATGCCTCCAAAAATTAAAGAAAACATAGGCACACTTTCATGCCCATTTCAAATTCCTGCCTCTTTTAGAACATATTAGGATTTAACATCAAAATGAACAGCTTTTCTCTTACTACCTAACCTAATCCAGTTAAAAGTATTATGAAGATGACAGTGATTGACAGTTACATGATGACACACTTGACACACATCACATCTGCCAATACTTACTTTTTTTCCTCATTCATGCAGGCTGTTGGTTTTTCTTTTTCCCCAAAAGAATATGGTATTTATTCGGTCAACATTTCCTAAGTCAACATGCATGAAAAATTATTTAACTAGCTTTTTAACATTTGGTTGTAAAATAAGAGTTAATAATTTTTAAACAAATTCAACTGCTCTTTGTCAGTACTTTTATTCATATGAAAATGACCTTAAGCAAACCTATCATCTGATGCAATAGATACTCTATATGGATTGCACTTTTATAGGTAACACAGATAAGAGTATTGTTCTGCTCATGAGGCAGAGGGAGTTAAATCATGAAATATTCAGTTTTAATTAAGATTACTGTATCAAAGGCAAGGCTTAATGCAGAATTGAAGTAAGGATCAAGGTTAATGCCTATTCTAAGGCAAATTTACATAAATTATGTTTCACTAGTATACCATGAGTCTTATTTTGTTAATTTATACCATGTGAGACCACAGAAATTAAAGATGGAAAATATCTATTAAGTCATCTTCACTCTCCTCCTGCCAATGCAAAATTCTTCTTCCTTCTTTCAAGTTTATATCTGAATCCTTTGTCTACTGTCATCTGCAATAGCTCAAGCAGTGGGGCATTGCACTAAAACTTCAGGGGAGACTATCACACACTTCAGCATCTCCAAAAGAAGGGTTTTTTATAGTATCCAAAGCTAAGATTCCCCTCATCTTATTTCATTACTCCCACTTAGACCTTTTTTGAACTCTTCTAAATGAATCCTTTCTTGGCCCTTGAAGCCTATAAATACCTTCAGACATTTTCATCATCCCCTGGTAGTTATTTAGCCAAATTAGTGTAGGGATCATCTCTCTTCATCTGAACATCACCAAGCACACAGATAGCTATAAGTAATAATTACATGTGTTCATTTCCTTTAATCTTTCTTCACAAGTCATTCCCTTCTAGCCTTTAATTTTTGCCAGTCTTCATGCTTACATCTTCGTTAAAGTGTTACCACTTTGCAATTATTTTCCTTTCTCTGAACAGCTTTATTTAAGGTTATATCCACTTATGCATGCCAGCTTGAATTTACCACTTTATCTTGACTTTTCACTGATGTGTGTAGGTTTTTGTTTGTTTTTTTCTCGTTTGTTTTCATAAAACATCTGACTCAAATCACTTCTCTGTTCATGTCAAACAAAAAATAAAATTACTTGCATTAGAGGCCAGCCTTTCTGCTTATTAAAAATAGAATATAAGTGCCTAATAAATTGTTTATATTACTCATTATTTTTATGTTTGGGTCTTTTTCCAGGTTTTAGGCACCATCTATTTTGGGCAATCAGTCTGAAATACCTTTGGTTTTTGGAGTACAGATAATTAACCTTTTTTCTTTGCATTTGCTTTTTAGTATCTAAAAAATACTTTATTTAGTATCTAAGGTACCTATGTTTATCTCCTGTCATATTGATGACTCCTTATCTTGTTTGCTACCTTTCTTCCTCATCACTCCAACACACTGAGTTACCTCCTGTGCCCACGCACAATGTAGTTACAAAAGTTTCACCTGAGCCAGATGGAGATGGCAAATTGGACTGGAGACTGGCTCACTCTAGGGAATTCTAGACACTGAGCAGAATTAAAATTTGGGCTATTTTTGATATGGGAGATGAGAAGAAGATACTGGTTTGAGTGTTAATCCAATCATGGATAAAACTTGATTTCTTTCCTGCTAAGGAGATACTGTCATGCTACATCTCCACCTGTACCTTTTCATTTCTCCCAGTCATCCAGAGATGGTCTGGTTCTGGTCATAACTACACAGAAAACATGTTAAATCAACTGGCCAAAGAGCATTCCACAGGCTAGTCCCACAAATTGCATACTACAAGGTTAAAACCAGCAAGGTCTCAATGATTTGTCTAGGAGGGAAGCAAAAAGGCAGGACAAGGACAAGGACAAGCAGCAGACCAGCCTACTGTGCAGTACCTCCAGTCACCACGTGTTGCCTGTTAGCCATCCTTCCCCCTTCACTACTTCTACTGGAAGCCCATCATGTTCTTAGACAGAAGTTGTTAATTTAAACAGAAAGCTTCTCTATGTCAAAAGCTGATTTGTAAGAGCTTAGTACTAGGGTGAACAGCAACTCTCTGTCACTATTAACTAAGAATCAGTCAGCTCAAAATGAAAGGTAGATTTTTCAGGGTACAATTAAAAAGCAATACAGAGATTTTGTGCCGTTGATTCCTCTGCTATACCTGTTCAGTGAATCAGAACAGATTACTTCAGACTGCCAGTCTTCTAGACTGTCAGTCTAGCATCTTTCACAAGCACTATAGTCACACAAATTATTAAAAAGCTTTTCTCTACACCATCAGTGTCATACATCCATTAGAGGCCATTCCACACTAGAAAATATCTGTTGCAAAAAGTCTTCCTAGGCCATATGCTAGTAATAAATAAAAAAGGCTGGAAAAGATCATTTTATAACAACAATCTTCAGTTTTCTTCTCATGTCTGTGTGGTAATCTCTTAAGTCAATCTGTTTACTGTCTGTATCTACTACACCAGGGGTTTTTTATGTATATGATTCATTATTTCCTCTTTTGACGTTCTCTTTCATATTTCTTGCCGAGATATCTAGAACATGGAACACCCACTTGTTCATTTTATGTAGGTCACAGATGGTCAACAACACATCCAGCATTCTTCAATTATTAAACTAGACCAACCTGGATCTTCATATTCTCTAGCTATGTCTTTCAAAAAACATCCCAGTTACCACCTCTCCTATTTTTTTTAAAACTCACTACTAACCAGAGTCTGAATTCAGAACTTTTCAGAAGACATAGATGTACCGCCTGTATATCCTATTTCTTATAGTGGAATGTTTTAGTATGTTCACAATAGGATGATGAAGCTCCCACAGTTCACGTACATTCTGTTTCAAGAAACATTTATGACAGGTGAGCAGGCAGGAAAAAAAGTGTGTAAAAACATACACACAGAAAGATACCTCTCAATTCTCTATGAGAACTGTTACGGACACTAGAACCTGGTCCTGTTAGAAATGGCAACATATATAAATTTTATCTCATTCATAAATAACTACTAATTAGAAAACAAGACAACAATCTGAAAAGAGTTTGAAAGTACAGAATTTTTGAAACTAAGATTTTTGTCTGGTTTTGGGGGGTTTGGTTTTGTTTCGAGTTTTTGTTCATGTTTGTTTTTTTTAAAACACCTTTCTCTACATCAATAACAGCAGGGTAATGAATGTTCATCTGAATGAACTTGAAGTTGCACCATCACATGTTAGTGAAACACACCTACAGATCAGCATCTGCTCATCTAAACTAGATCTGTCTTCAAATATTTCAATTTTAGTTTCAGTTAAACCGTGCCCAAAAATCCACACTAAGTCTCAGTAATATTTTTAAATTTTATCTCTAAAACACTTCCTGAAATTCAAATAACTTACTGGCCTTTCATTCTTTTGGTAAATGTTCTATGGCTTGCACTTGCAGAGGTTGTACCTAAGCTCTTTTATTTCATATTTCAAAAAACAAAGGTAGAAGATCCTTTCTTGACATATTCGATATTCTCACATTGAAAAACATCACTTTCAGAGTGTTTTCCACAAGACACTGAGCTATTCTATAGTTGCTGTAATTGAAATACAGTTCAAAGCTGTAGGGTTCAGATTGCAAGTTCTAAGATGTAAAATAACAGGTCATCATCACAGAATTCTGCAAAATAAGTTTCTATTAGAAAGAGACAGAATTTCAGCACCCCATCCTTAGGAATAAGGCAAAAGCAGTCCAGAAAAAAGGGATAGGAAGGCCAACACCAGCTTTCCAGCCATGCAATGCAACCCTGGGCATGCTCTTCCCAAGTACTCACTGCAGAGTGAGAGCCCAACTTAATCTGCAGGAGGAATTGGTGGGAAGGTGTACAAATCAATCACTACCCCCAGTCTGCAAGCATTTTGACAAGGAATATGACATACAAACAGGGATATTTGATGTTGGCTTTTCCATTTGTTTTACAAAAAACTCAGAATAGTTACTGAGGAAACACTTGGTTCTTCGGGATAGAATAGCATTACGTAGCTATAATGCAAATGTTTGCATCTGAGGCCGTCTTGATTCCATTTCTAGAGGATGAAGGAGTCAGTGCATCAGGACATGGCTCATTGAAAGCTAGTACAGATTTTAAAACTTTTCATTAACAGAGTGGGTTTAGATGCTCATGTCTGCATCAGGGTGCATGTCTGTTTCTCCGCATTAACTAGAAAAGCACACTGACTAGCTCAGATGTACTTCTATTGTTCAGACACATACCACATTATCACATTATTTCTTCTATCATCTACCCTCCTCCACCTAACATGAGAAATTAAATCATACAGTGGGTAAGGACAGAAACTTTTTACAGCACCTATGCAACTTCAAGATATATAGCACCATTTTCAGCCATTATAATTATCATCATCATTATAGCAGCTTTTCCAAGTCTAAGTAGGATTTGTTTCACATTGTTTTGTTGTTCTTCATATTTTAAATGAAAAACATTTGCAACATTTACTAAGAATATAAACTTTCCATAAACGAGATTTACTCACACCGTGCTATCAATTTTCCACATTGCTCCCCCCAAATATCTTTCAGTTTTCATTTCCATAGATGGAGAAGAGAGATTATGTAAATTCCTAACAATTCCTCATCTACCAAGAGGCATTCTTTTGTGAACAAGCTTCATATTTTGAAATCCTCTCTTTTAAATTAACTGCAATGCAGCTGCTTCTTTTGTCCAAGATACTGTGGCAAGCCCCACTATCTGCTATCAAATGAACACAGCCAGCAGCAGAGGGTCTTTAGGGGAGGAGGGGTGTCAAGTACAAAGTCAGTAGCTAGAACTGACTGCAGCTGGCAGGGCAGAAACAGTACAAGCATTCACCAAAGTGATTCAACATATTCTTTAATGTACCATTTTGCTACCTTATGCTCTAACACTGTTCATGTGCACAGTCTCAGGACTTTTCAACCTCATAAAAAAACAGAACGTGTCCCTGGTACAGATACAGTGCTACAAATCTATTTCACATGTGATACAACAAAATCATTTGTATTGAAGTGAGAGGTGGGGTATAAACACCTCAGGAGAACAAACTATAGGTAGGGAGAAGTAAGAGCACATTAGGCAGGGACAGGAGGACAAGAGACCATGTAAGAACCAGTCCAAGAAGCACATCAATAAAGAGAATATAACACTATAGTCAACTCTTTGACCAATGATTCTGAACCATCTTTCTTGCTACTACTGAAGTTGCAACTGCATTCATTACTGTATGTGCAGGGAAGTAAAAGATATTTAATAAGCAAAGGATTGTCAAAAGAAGATCTTGACAGGCTATCTGTGTCCCTACAACTCACTGAAGTGAACTAAGGAGCTAGTAAAGCTATTTCGGCTGAAAGACAATGACAGCAAGAAGTACAGCAGGTAAAATTGGCCTTTAGTAGCCTTTCAGCTAAATTCTACATTAGTCGTAGTTACCAGGGATGTGAAGAAACACGGCACTCGTAACTGTAACTATTTATTTAACTATTTAACCACACGAGTTAGTTCTAGTTTTGAAACTGTCTTTCAATTAACCAGGCTCTACACAAATGCTCAATAAAGAGATGTTTCTTTCCCCCAAACAGGTCGTACTCCAAATGGTGAGAAAAAACAGCCAATTACTTCTAAGAAAGACGAAATTTATAAAGAGTGTTAATGATGTTACCTGAGGGCTTGAAAGGTTCTTTCTAGTCTTTAATCATATCTTTCTAGGCATATCATCTTAAAACAAGAGATTTGAGAGAGAACTAATGAATTTTATCCTAATGTCCTAATTTGCTTTATCTCAGTATTGCATCCTATCTTACTTCCATGAATAGCTGGTGATTCTAGAATAGACTTTCTGCATACACTAAATGGTTAAAGCAAAGTGATTAAAAAACTTATACAGGCTGTTTTTAGATATATGTATTATCAAGAGAGGTTGTGCAGTACTTGCTTAATTAATCTTTGCTGTCTTAACACATGAACCAGATGTACTATTATGTTCTTTGTTCTTCCCTAAAGAGGGGATGAGCCGATTATTTATCTCCAAACAATAGGAGTTCATGTACCACAGTGAAGAATTTTTTTTTAATTGGGGAGGCAATCACTAACAAGCTTCAGCTGCAACTGCTTGATGTAAACACAGCACGAATTTGTTCCTGGAGTATAAAACGATGTTCCTTCCAGTAAGTACATGAAACCAATTTCTAAATAAGTGTGTAAAGAAAGGGATGGAAAGGACAGAGTTTGGAAGGAGGAAAACTCTGGTCTGTCTTTCATGTATTCATATTTACTTCTTTGATACACTAACACATTTCATAGATAAGTTAAGATTTGAAGCTTCAAATACTATTTACAAATAATGTGCCAAGAGAACAGAAGTTAAAGAAACTGCTGGTTGATACAACACATTCCCTAGGTTATATAGCATGCAATCTAAGACATGTGAAAGGCACAAGGGAATATATAACATGTTCACAGGGCCACAAGAATACTTTGTGAAAGTTATTAACAGATTCACAGAGTATATAAACTCTTCATCACTACATAGCAAACTTACATACCTACCTCCATCACAATTTCTATTTGATTATATATAGAAAAGTACAAATTTACAATAAATCAATTTTACAAAGCCTTAAACACAGCTACATCCTGGTCAGCAAATTCTTAGGGACATGCTACACAAATAAAAAACTAACATCAAAAAGCAAGGAAGTTTAGAATTAGTAAGATGTTCTAGAGAAGATACTTAGGAATTCTCTTTATCTTCCCGATAAACTTCATCTCATCTGAAGTCCTCATTCCCCCTTCCCTCTCAATAGTCCTTGCCTTGTCATAACCAAAATTTCTTCCGTTAAACTAGCTTTCAATAATTCACAACAATTTGTCTTCAATACACTGTTTTTAAGACGTAGATTAAGTGCCAAGCAGGAACCTATTACTATAAGCTCTTCACAGAAATAAGGTAAGTTTTCTACTTTAAATTAGTGTAAAGAAACAACTCAAATAGAATAGAATAGAATTTGATTAAGAAAGCATCCTAAGAAATTGTAAAGCTGTATTATCAATATACCTCCAAAAATGAAAACTAGATCAAACTAGGTCAAACAACATAACATAGGTAAAACACTACTAGTTTTTCTAAAAGATCTTTTCTGTATCAATTAAAATTAGAAGAAATCACACGTCAGTCTCTTCACAATTTTAATTAGAAAGTACTTCTTGAAGTAAGAATACTTTTATTTTTATTCACAGCTGTGCTCAGAGTTGAAAAAAAAAAAAAATAGAGTCAGCTATTTGGTTAAAAGTAATGTTTTCTCCTTTCCTTTTGCTTAACAGCAGGCTCTCTCAGGCTGCCATAGTTGGTGCCTAAGTGCTAACTATGTCACCATGCTGTGCATCACATTAAGTTCCCATTTCAGCTCATGAATTTCTGCCAGATTAGTCCAGTAACCAGTAACAGAAAATGAGAAAATGGGAGTTATTTATTACCTCTTACCACCATCTTCCCAAACCTACAGAAAATCAACAGAGTACTGAGATCAATACAATTCAGTACAATAAGATCAATAGATTACTGCACTTTCTAACCAATAGCCAGATCCAGGAAAATAAAGTGTGTCAGATGCATCATATACCTATAAAAGGATACAGGATCAAAACCAGCTAGGATCAAATACAACAGTAATAATATAAAATTGTCTAAAAATACCCCCACAGCTACAAATTGCCAGCTGCTAAAAAAGATGTTCTAACAATACAAAAATAATCTTTTAGGTATGGGCAACCATGAAGTCACAGGATCAAAAGGTTGCACTACAAACCCACTTGGACAATAAACATGCAGGGATATATGTTTTATATGAATGCTGTGTGAGATATATGACATTATAGAAGACTAACAGATATTCTGTGCTGGCAAAATGTGTCTTATGTATCTTCACTACACACTGAAAGAGGACGGGAAGTTTATTTAGACCAGTAATGAGAATGAGATAAGCCCGGAGTCTACGGTTGGTATTTGATCATTCCTGTCATTGGGGAGCTCTAAAGATCTTCTGCTTGACCAGATAGAGAGGTATTCCATAATTCTAAATAGTTCTCAAAAAGAAAAGAAAATTCAAAAATAAGCTTTTAAGACCTTTTCCCATATAGTTCAATTTTTTTTGTAAAAGTAAATGCTTCCCCCTGCATGGAATTATAGCAGGATCATTCCAGAGATGACAACTCCTGTGGTCAGAATGAATTAAGCTGTGCAATTTTATGTACCTTCCTCTGAAGCAAGAGGACAGTGAAATGCAAACAGTCATTTTCAGGTTGAATCAATAGGACAGAAGCAGAGGATGACACCCTCTCTTGTAATTTAAGTTTAAAACTCAAGAAGTGATAAAAATGGGAAATACATGAGAATACGTTTGCTCATATTCCAGAAACAAAATTTGAAAAAATCTACATACACAATAAGCTCCAAGAGAAACATAACTTTCACAATCATCTCCCTTCTGAATATTCACTATTTAAGAATTCCATCTTTCAACAACATATAAAATAATTATTCAAACATATAAACATTTTTGTACGCAACTATTCAAGTCTACCAAATCGTAGTAGCGCCTATGGGTGTATAAAGCAAAGACACTCTCCAATATCAGATGCATGATATGCTTCAATGACGTCTTGAATCGGTTTGCAATATTATCTATGAGATAAAAAGCTTTTTTTTAAAAACATTCAACCAGAAGACAAGAAATCTCGCCTCAATATAAACTTTGGTCATAAAGATCTAAATGCTAAGTTAATTTGAGAACAGGATAGAAATATATTCTTCCAAAGTCACCCCCACATTTATGTAGCTAATGTCTGCTATGAACTTCTCAATTATTTCAGGTAAAATTTTAGCACTGACTCTATCCATTTATCCAAAAAAAGGACAAGCACAACACTGAGGGAATTTCACAGTAATAGGGAAGCAAAGAAAAGTGGTTTAACAGAATCAGCAGGAACTGTCATTTTTCCAGCATTTTTCTTATTTAAAAAAATTTAAAGATTAATCTACTTACTGACATATAACCAGTATGAGAACATGCTCTGTATTTCTTACATACTGGAAAATAAAAATGGCTCCACTTATCTTCATTCTGCTTTGTAAGGCCTCTTAGGGAACAGTGTAAAACAACACACATCTTAAACCAGAGCTTTTTCTGTAGAAATTCACCTACCTGCTCACGTTTTAAATAGAGGGTATTCTATCAGCATTAAATAATAATGTTAAAGCCAGATGCAAAATGTTCCTATGAGGAGTCCCTGTAACAGCAATGAAAGCTGGAACACAATACAGCTGATCTAGGAAAAATGAATAATTCTTATTCTGTCAAGAGTTGTCAAACGTGGAATGAAAAGCTTCGTATTT
This sequence comes from Corvus moneduloides, assembly GCF_009650955.1. Classification (NCBI taxonomy): domain Eukaryota; kingdom Metazoa; phylum Chordata; class Aves; order Passeriformes; family Corvidae; genus Corvus; species Corvus moneduloides. The sequence goes on along the minus strand of NC_045479.1, from coordinate 62,064,164 downwards.
TTAAACACTAACACAATCTGAGCTTGTAGAAGCTATTAAGAGTGTTTTCCATTTGGAAAAACCTGCTGACGGTACTCATAGAATCAAATCACAGAACTGTAGAATCATAGAATCAAATTCCTCTTTATCAAATTGCTACATCAAGGGAATGTAATGTAATGCAGTAACAGAAGTATAATCAGGATGTGGATATCTGGTGTCCAGAAAGGCTATGACATATATAAGCCATAATACAAATCAAGTAGATAACAAAACCAGGCATCATTCCAATCTTGCAACTTAAATTTTACCATAGCTGTCAATTTACAAAAAAAGGGTAGTTTAAACATCAAATTGTCATCTGAAAAAGAAAGCCATAAAGCATGCTTCCAACACAACAGGGACAAAGAAATCTCACAGGTAAATTGCCAGTTTACATACAGAATTTTAGGTATTTCTTATTCTATTCATGTAAGGCAGACAAAAAAGCCAGAAAAAAGAAAAAAAAAATCTCTTCAATTTTTACACTCTAAGAAAGGGCACTTTTTTCTTCCCTTAATTACAGAAAACTACATTCCTCTGGCTCCCTCCAGCTGGAACTATGTTATGTACATCAGTGGTTTGTGTATTTCTAATAGACCCATATCATATGGCACTTAACGCACTACTCTAAATCTCATATCTGCATTTATTCTGACTTCAAAAAAAAGTTCTTACTCCGTGGACAATTTGCAATGCTATTTATCTTTATGACAGATTGAAAAATTTTAGGTCCATTAACCTTCATTCCAAATTCTTACACATTTATAACTAAATTAGTTTTATGAATTTGTGATACTCTTAAGAAAATTCAAATGCTTTTCGTAGATCCAGTATCAAAGAAATAAGAATGTCTAATAAATGAAATACAGACTATGATGTGTAAGATACCTGATGTGTCTCCATATGCTCATAAACAGCCTTCCTAGAAATCTCTGACTGCAAATGCACTAGAGCAGAAGTAAATTCTAACTATACAACTATCTGAAAATATTTGCCAAATATAATGAGTAACATTAAAACCAAACCTGGGATAACCCAAAGTTAATGCATTAGAGTAAAAATGCAAACAGAACCGAGGTTACTGATTAGTTACCTATTTGGTAATTTTCAGCTGTTATATACTCCGAGAAGTTATCAAACCTCTCTGCATAGATGTTTTTCCAAATATTCAGGGATGTATTACCAGAAATAAAAAATGCAAAAGTATGCAAGGCAAATGGCTTCATTCCCTTTTACCTTAGATGACATCATAGCTCAAAACTACAAGTAGATCTAATCAATCCTCTTTATGAAAGGCTATTTCACAAGAAAGCAGAAGCAAGACAAAATGTCTAGAAAAATGAAAAATGATCAGGAGAACTGAATTAACTTGAAGAAGCAATTACTGAATAATTTTGCTAGAGGAAAAAGCATTGGTTAATTTTGGCCTGTAAACCATAACAACAATATCTGCTTGCTTACTGATTGTGATAAGAACAGCCTCTTCAATGTAAAATGACCTCATTTAAATTAAATTGGTGCTGATAATTCTTGCCCAATGCTTTGTGCATAAATTCATTTGTGACCTATACTAAGGCACATTTTATGAAGAGCATTATGTTGTATTTCTGACTTTCTATTTTCTGTGGGAAGCCTAAAAGAAAACACTACTCCTGTACAAACCAGAACTGAACACTCACGGAACCTTAGCAGAAAGCGCTTTCAGGAGGTTTTATAAAGTTTCTTTGTATCCCTCCATTCTGTTGTAATTGCACTTGGACACAATGAATATTTCCTATTCTGCACTATATTCAGTGGGCTCATATGGGCACGCAAATAATACTCCTGGTTGTTCCTGCTGTACCAAGTAAGAAAACTCTGACTTCTCTGTTGTTGTAGGATGCAGACTGAATGCCCCAGAGTCACATTGTTTTTTGCACTGTGTGAAAGTGCATTAGCCTCTTTTCAACATTTTCACCATGTTTTATCTTTTAAAACACTTCAGCCACATGCTTAGCCATATATCCAAAGAGACCATCAACTCTGCAAGTTCTGTCCCAGCACAGAACGTACTGCCCACTGCTGATGGCAATATCATCTTCAATCTGTTAAAATATTATACAAAATTGTATCTGAAGAAAAACATTTTAAGATCTCATCCTCTCAAATGGCTGCAGATATCAATAGTTCTCTAACCTCCAACTTCTTGGTTTAAAAAATAAGCAAATAAATTTAAACAAATTCAGTGACCTGTTATACTAATACACAATGTGTTAAAAAAACAGTATCATAACAAATTAGTAAGAAAAACAGTGAATATTCTGGAGAAAAATGAGCAGTGAAAACTCCTCAAATGAATACAGACAATTTATGTATGTACTGAGATCAAGAAGCTATAATTAAAACCCCCAAACCTTACAGTAACTTTCTCTCAAAAAATCCTTACTGGATGCGTGAAAAGTTTGATTAAAAAGAGCACAAACCCAAGAGAAATTTCAACTTTTAAGGGGGTAACTGAAAAAATTTTCATTTGCAGAAGAAGGAAGCACTTTTCTTCCCCCCGGTGCTACTCCCTTATACTAGTTAGTGAGAAAAACCACAAATGAATGGGCCCAATTCATTCTCCTGTAACCTAACTACAACAAGAAGTTACAGCAGAAGTTGTTTAGTTTTGTATTGGTTGCAAAGACCACACTTTTAAACCAAACATGCTAACTCTGCTTAAAACGAGTATGAGACCATTTTAAGGAGTATTAAATGGCAAAAGATTAAGATTCAAATTTTAAGTTGAAATTCTATTTAGAAAAATGAAACATTTTCAATAAAACCTACCATTAGAAGAAAAAACGAAATTTTGCTGCTCATTAGCATAAAAGTTTCACTTTTGAAAAGCTAATAACCAAAATTTTCATGTGAATAGAAACTATACAGGCAAACAAGAAGCAATAAGAAATATGAAATCAGCAAGTGACAGATCTTAAAGCAGCTCCTAGTCCTTCTTGAATCTTGACTGCAATTGTTGATCAATTTTAAAGCTAAGGCATGCTATTTTCTGACAGTACATGGGGAGAATTAATATGCATTTGGTTCATGTACAGCCCTTGATTTTACAAATTAAAGGGAACAAAAAATTAATCGTGAATCAGTTAAGAAGCCAAATATTTGAGTTAAAGCATATTAAACTTCTGTACAATTTTATAATGATTTCCATGCTGTACACACAAACAAGAAAACTAAAGACTGTATTATCTAACAGTAAAATGTATCAATACTGCTAAGGATAAGCCAGCTCCTAAATATTCACTTCATTTGAAAAATGTATTTACAGAACAACTAATGACAAAAATCAGTGAAATGCAAATTGTTTTAAACCATTCAAGAAAAAAAAAGCAGTTAAATATGATGCCTAGATTAAACTACTTTTCAAACCTATTTTAAGTTCTGTTGTATTTTATATTACTTTGCACTGGACATTTCAATATTTTTAATTAAAATTTAATGTAAAAATTGCTTTATAACTTAAAATAGTCTTAAATAATTTATAGAATTCAATTTTTATATAAACAGATTTAATTTTAAATTCTTTGCCCTAATCCAGTTAAGATTAAATACAATATTTTTATAGCCTAATCTCCAGATATTCAGAAAATAAAGAATTACAACTATTATTTGATAACACTGCCACCTAGTGCAAACTCTAAATTAGAATGAAGCATTTCTTTGAACTTGCTCATTCTGTAATTTAGTCTAACGTGGAACTATACCATGTCCAAATTACGTCTTCAGTACTACTTAACTGAACATCGGAATAATAACATCTGTTCTCTTACCTGGAATGCCTGTTAAATATGCAGCTATACTAATTTTGAAAATATAACTGTAAAATGCTGTTAGATAATACATTCACATCTAGTGTATATCAAATTGCTTTTGATAGCAAAAAATAAGAGAATACAAAGCTAACGTCCTACAAACAAACATGTATGTCCCAAGAACTTTACATTAATGCAGACAGTAAACTGAAATATTACTTGGTTAAACTTGGTATCTAACAAGGAAAGGTGGAAAATAATTCAGTAAATTAAAGTACAACTGGAAAGCAGAAAGAAATTGAGAATTTCTAAGGTGAAAATGATATCTAAGAATGAGGTTGATAGTAGAAAATCATATTTATACAGAATTGGTCAATATACAAACTGACAAACCCAGAGCTCTAGAAAAAATACTAGATTTACTTAATTCAATGCACTTCTGTAGCTATGCTGCCATCTAGTGAAACGGGATACTTTTCTCTGCAAGACTTAAATTTTGTTCAAATGAAAAACAGTACGTATGTGTACCACAGCAAACACTGTTCACCTGAAAATACCTTATTCCCTCTGCTTCTTCTTCACCACTACATTTTTGTACCATGTGTTACAAGGTAACTAATTTCAGCCATTGGACAGTAAACATTTATACACTTAGCCCGAAATGCAAATGGGCTTACAGACTTCAGAGAGAAACCAAGAACTGATCAGCACAGACCACAGTCCAGGATCAGGGAAAAAGTTAGCTATTAGCAGATTTCAGACCATTACACAGATGAAGTACTGGATTCACAGCTAGTAATGCAGATAAATATTACTCTGAACCTTCAGTGTAAACTACCTGTTGTGTTGTGGTTGTTTTCTCATTACATTTAATTAGAATGATGGCTTAAAACTTTGTGAATTTCAGACACTAAAAAGCAAATAAAAAAAGTAAATACACACTCACCTGGGAAAATATATTTGCAGTTGGAGCAACTCTGTTGTCCACAATACTATACAATATTGCTAACAATCTGTCCAGGGGAAATGGCTTTGGCCCAAGGAGGTGATTGCTGGTCTGCAACAGAAACACCACTTTTTAATCCAGTAGGTCTTTCCTGGAGTACCACATGATGTTAATCTCATCTTTTTGGCCTCTGGGGAAGCACTGTGATTCACAGTAGTCTTTCATACCGCCTACTTATATGTTATGGAAAACACTGAATACATGCTTATTGATCAAGAAAAAGATACAGAGAAAAAGTCTATTTAACATGGCAACTGTTCAAACTGCACAATTAATAGGAACATTTCTGAGCTGTAACAGAGGATCTTATGCCAACTTTCCTGTCACTAGATTTATACATTTACTTGTCTTATTTAATGACCTTGCCCAATCTAAGGAATAAAGAGGAAAGGCTATGTTTTATGGCATTCAAATAATGAATCACAGAACAGCTTGTGTTGGCAGGTAGTTTAAAGATTTCTTCTAAAGGAGGACAAAACTGGACAGAGTATTTTAGAGGCAACACAAAGAGTGCTGAGTGTAAGACTCAGAGTGCACATGCCTCCCACAGGTTTAGCTGACTAAAATAAAGAGTTCAGATGGCTGAGCCCAAGGTCAGCTTCTTGGCTGGTAAAAGCTGCTGTATAATGAGCTACCAGCCAGCTACAGACAACTGTGTTATCAGAACACATCAGATTTACTCAACTTCACATCTACAGAGCTCTTTTGCACCTTACATACCTCACACCTCAGCTGACAAGGATGGCCTTCATAGGCATTACAGATTGCTGTAAGTAGTAACATTGCATTCACTTAAATTCAAAGAAATACACAAAGTCCTGATTGTTCAATGGTAAGCATTTTCAAAATAACCAATTCTACAAAAAGGAGATGTACAGTTTATAAGGCAGAACTGGGCAGTATTCCAAGTTGGGCAGCATAGTTAGGACTACAGAGATTTATGACCCACACTTTCAAAAGTTCTTACAAGGGAAATACTTGTTTTATTTTAGGTTTGTATTTAATTCTCTCTACTTTGACATCCAGTTGCCTTTTCTGTAGTGTACAGTGATTTCTTCTTACTAGCAGTGCAGCCAAGACTAAAGAGGATTTTCAAGGCAAAGTTTGTTTCAAAATGCTTCTGGGAAAGAACACCTCAAATATACCACAAGCACCTCTGTGGCATTAAGTCGTCATCAGCAAAACACAACCACCCATTTCTTCAGGAAAACCAAAAAGTACTTCAAATACATGTTTTAACTTTTCAAATCCAGGAGGTGTCCCCAAAGCTACCTCTTGGCTAACAAAGCAAGCTGTGTGAAGAATCATGGAAACACAGTTGTTGGGGTTCCTCCCCCCTGCCATGTGGTCCTGGGGGAGGCGACCCTGGGCTAGAGGGGTTTCCCCACTTTCTGGTCAATCCTGTTCTCCATTGGTTGTTTTGTGTTCCCCTGCCTGGAGGAAGACCCTGCTGGTCCTGTGATTGCAGCAGTTCTTCAGCAGGACGCCAGCCATGCAGCTGGAGAATAAAGATCTCTAAAACATCTATCAAGAATCAGTCCCTAATTTTTTCCACGGGCCTCGCTGTCCTATACATGTTGCAGAAATCCCCACTGCAACACATAGCCAAGACTCTAGCATGGCATCCTCAGACAGAATGCAGACGTGGTGTGAGTTATGAACTGTAAAATCACTTGCCCTTCTGCTTCTACACATGCCAGTTCTGTAAAGCAGATTCTTTACTGTTAACAAACAAACAGACTAATTAAAAACAGCGCACTCCAAGAAGCTAGCAAATGCAGTTAGCATGGAGCAATCTCTGATCCTCTGCTTAGTATATACAGTTACTTCAGAAATTTCTTGCTCTACATGTAGACAGAATACTGTTTGGAGCTTTCAAATTATCTAAAAGAAATGATTCCCTCTAGAAAAAGCAGAAGAGTTAATTCTAAGGGAATAAATTCTTGGAAGCGTAACAATGGTTTAGAAATTCCTTGAAACATAACATGGTAAAGAATTAGAATTTTACACATCCTCTGCAAGGAGATAAGGCAGAATGCTACAAAGGATAGTATTTATAAAAATGCAAGGGACTCAACATCTCTCAAAAACAAAAAGAGTCAGAAAACCTGGTAAGAAAGTTTTATAGCCATCAAATAACTCTGTATGTCCTCTATCACCTTTCCACCTAGGCAATACATCCATTGTTCAAAAAGACCTTCCCTCAGTTGCCACTATGTGTGCCCATGCTTTTTATGTGCAGTGCCAGTTTCATGTTCCCTCTGTTTACCTAGCCTAAGTCTTTCACCATCCCACAATTGCAAGCCGTTTATTCACATTCTAAAATGTCACAAACAAGAATGAGAACCCCAAGTGTTCTTTAAAAGCTTAACCTGAGCTCAATTATCTGCACAAAAAGAAGAAACTCCTTAACCTCAATTGACTGAATTTTCAATCTTTTTAGCATGTACTTGAAGACTGAACAATACCTCTCCCTTTTTTTGTAATGCAGGAAGTATTTCCAGACTTCTCTGGTTGCTATACAAATGAAGCAGGTTCAGCTGTAAGCCATAAATTCTGATACAAAACAAATCCTAGACTGAAGCTGAAGCAGACACACAAGATAAACACACCAACACATTCGATCTTCTGACAGACTGATACGTGAAAAAGTTCACTCCTGCAAAAATTGCTTCACCAAGCTTCACCAAGAAGATCTCTCACTTGTCACTAAACTGGAAAAGCATTGTTCCAGGACAACCATTCAAAGAAACACAACAAATTCTGCTTTTATCAGCAACAGGGCAATTAATAGAATGGTAAGTCAGTTTCTTCTCCTCATTCACAAGATTCACTTGTTCTAATTAAAAAAACCCCTACAGCTTCTGGACTGACATAGTTAAGAATCACAAAATAGATTTTTAGTCTTGCTGTACCCTAAACTTTTATGGAAGGATTTATTTCATCTAATGTCAGCTTCCTGCCAAGCTGGTACAGACTGCCAAACCAGTTTCCTCAGTTCCCATACAGCCAGTAGAAATGTAATCAATACAATTTGTGGTGCAATTCATCTGCCTGAAGGTAGAACCTACTTTAGTGTGAGCCAAATCACACCCTACACTCCAATGACTGCATCAACTGGCTCTGCACGGGCTATAAACTGGTTTAGATGCAGGCACCCACGAGAGTTAGGTGAATCTGATCTGTAAAACACTTTAGACAAGCTTCTCTGAGCAAAGGTATACTGTCACAACAACTGAAGTAAATGAGTGTTTATAACACCACATCTGTAATTCTTTATCCCCGTATTTCAATTCCTTCACTATAGAATTCTTTCTATAAAAATCTTTCAAGGAATATAACTTTTTTTTTTGAGATAAATGCTGATACTTGGCCACTCCACTTATGATGTCCTTTAACTAGCTTTACGAAACACACTTTGTTGTACACAAAAATATGGCTTTAGGAGACAATTTCACGTTACAGTTTCAATAAAATAAAAATGTCTCTCTCAGAAATTTGTATCATACAAAACAAGTGCACCAAAAATTGTTATTTCTGCAATTCTGCTGTTTCTACAGTAATCAATGACACAAAATGAAATACAAACTCACAAGTACAGCAGAAAGAAAGTACTTGCTGGCAAGCTCAGCTTAGAAAGATAAAATACATACCTTCTCATGCTTCTTCATGAAGTTGGTCTTTCTGATTTTCCCATGATGCTGCAAAACAACAGACAAGAGCAAAGATAATTAACACAGTCAACGAAGAATGTATACACGACAAACAGTAGTATGTTACACTAGGTCTACTACTTTACTACACTTCCAGTATTTGCCTTTGATGTTACTACCAATCATTCTTACTATAAGCCCTAAAATTACACTTGCCTTACTTCTTGCTTCACCTTGTCCCAAATGGTGCAAAGCCAAAACACAACATGCTAATATTTTCTGGTGACGTGCATAAGTTTTGGGTTTTTTTAATCTACTCAGAAATTGATGAGAAGTAGTAAAAATTTGTTTTTAATATGACTTCATCCTCCTCATATCCTCAATCACCTAATGAAAAAGACAGATGATGACTATCTTAATTTCTAAAATGTATCCATGTATAAAATCCACCAGAATTTTCACCTTTTATTGACCCTATTTTAGAATTTGGATGGTACACAAGCTGGCAGAATGACAACCAGGAATTTAATCAATACAATACAAAGGTAGTCCAAGGTTCTTGAGCTAAATGACAAAAGGAAGGAGGAGGGGAGGAAAAAGGGGTAGGGGTGGGTGTTGAAGGAAAGAACATAATTGAAAGCTGCACCTTCTTAAAATTTTCTTAAGAAAGGAAGGACTATTGAAATAAAATAATCAAGTGCTCTTGGATCTCAATTGAAAATGTGAGGGCAAGACAAGGGCAGAAATATAGTAAACAGTGTTACAAATGAATGGGTTAAAAAAGAAAAACCCAAGAGAGACATGAAGGATGAAGTGTGAGGTAAAATTAGAGGAGAGTTGTAATATTTTTTAAACATAGTCAAGTGCTCTTTCATCACCTGATGATTTTTTCCACAGCCCTGAGAAGTATACCTTATAAGCATGCTCAAGGAATCAGGGAAAAAAATAACTCAAATGAAGGAATTATTTTTTCATTATAATGTTTAAAATCTTGTACTTAGTATTTGTGGCCCTCAATACTCAGCCATGTCAAAATTATCTCAGTAAATGTGGTTTTTCTTGACTGACTTCTGAAGAGCTAAATATTAGACAGGGCTTAAAGGTTCACTTCACATGGTTTTTCTGGTTAAAAAAAACCCACTTAATTCAGTGAATACATATCAGACACACTTAGAGATAGCAAAGTAATAATTATATCATGACTGCAGTGACAACCATGACCTTTCGGACAGGAAAGTGATCAAGCCTGAGGTTACACAGCATGCTTGGGATGGATCACAACAAACTGCATTCATCATTTTACAGGTTATGCTGGGATCTCTGTGTGGTATATATGGTGCCCAACTTCTGTGCAAGCACAAAACCCCACAAAATTAAGAGCTAATTTTCAATTCACTTTTAATGCTGTTTTCTATTAAAGATTTCATATATAATTCATAAATATAGCTATTCTTTCTTGTTTTTAAAGACTTTCTTCCAAACCAGCTTCATATTTTTCTCTCAATCTACTGCAAAGCTCTTGAATTTTCACATAACTAACAGCAGTGGTACCAATTATCACTTCCCTGCTCTGTCAGGCTGTTAGCATTCCAGGTTGCCCCAAACTGTGACTTTATTTTTAGCTGTAGTACAGCCTAGCATCTATAGAGTAGTGCAGATGAGCAGCTCAATTATCATCTTTTATTTGCATCCCTTTTGCTTCTACCAGTCCTTAGTTAAATCACTCCAGAAGATACTTTTCCGTGATCTACTCTGAATCTCATTACAAACCTGATAAAAATTATATTCTATTTTCACTGTTCGCATGACTCATAGAAACACCCAGCCTGAAACCCCCCCAGAAGTGTTGGCTTTGTTGGGCTTTGAGATGCAGCTATTTCTGAAGTTCAATTTTAGACCTTATGAAGGACTAACTGATACCAAATGACACGCAGGAAAAATGGTGACTTCTGACTCACCAGTTCCCGGGAAAAATACCTGATAGCACTGATAGAAATAGCTTCATGGTCCCTGCTTCAAAAACCTTAGAAAATCATGTTTATTATACATAAGTTTAGTACAGTTCGTGTGCAAGAGTGGAAACTCACTCAGAGATACTAAAAAGGGAGAAAGGAAAAGAATTAAGTTGAAAAGGCTGCTCAGTAAACACAAGGAGAATGTGGCACATTTTGATAATGTGCCTTACAGACTTGACTCTTGCATGCTTTCCCATTTCTGTGTAGAAACAATTCTTCAGCAAATAAATCTCTAACACAGAAAATGCTTCAGCCAAGTGCAAAGAACAAGGCTTGTCCATAAAGAAAAGTTGCCTATCTACACTTACTACAAGTAACCCTCCATACAGGAAAGGTCTAAATAGAAGGGTAAAACACCTACAGCTTTCAGTAAGATCATACCAGTTTAAACTGAAAATGTACTAGCATATCATCACTAGGAAGTGTAGTGACTTCTCAAAATGTGTATCTATGATTTTTTTTTTAAGAGGGAAGAAAATAATATTTTTACAAATTTGTCCTGCCCTCATTTTAACTGGTTACACCTATCCATCATGAATACCATACATTTATATATACATGCATCAATACATACTGTAGTAGTTGGTAAAATGTATAGAAAGCCCATCTGCCCCATCTCTTTTCTGATATCTGTCTTCCCACTTACATTTTGTCAAATTAATAACTTAAAATGAGGCAATGAGGCAGGCTTGAGCAGCTTGAAGATCTTGGGTCAAGAAGAGATAGACAACAATAGCACTACAGCACTTGTCTGCAGTATAACCACAACTTAGCCCAGAGGAAAAAAGAAGAAAAAAAAACCCCTCAACTTGTACATGGCAGGATCTTACAGAAAATGATGTTTAGGCCAGGATTTGGTAGTAACGATTAATACATTCATCCTAAAACATGCATTACCACCATTTCAATGCAACATGTATCAGCCAATGTAACCACACCTTCTGCAAAAGCAACTGCTTGTATGTTTCTGTTTCAGAAACTTAGAACCGCACAAATAACCTAACAGGGCACTAAGTCATTTTACCTCATTAAAGGCCAAGGCAGTTGTGGTTTGTACCTTACTCTGGAAATTTAAGTGTGGCTTATAACTAAGGACACTGCAGTGACTCCACTAAAATCTTTTCAAAACAAAGCTGTATCAACTTAGAAAAGCAAAGCACAGTGCTCATGGTGCAACAATGTTATGCATAATTTGACATGAAGAGGAAGTTTGGTTTATTAGACGTTTATAATCACTAGGTGATCATTACCCCATCAGAGCATGTGATCTATAGAAAGCTGCTCTTCAAATCAAATGAAGCACAGACAGAAACAGAGCTCAAAATGAATAGTTGAAGAGTTTCAAACTAGGAAATTCAATATGCAGGAATCCAGTTAATAGCACTAAGAAATTAATCTTATTACCTTAAGAAAGAATCTCTTATCTGTCCTAACAGGATTGTAGGAGGCAAGGTAAGCAGCTATTAGAAGAAATTTGGAGTAATAAGGAAGTTCCACATGGGTATGTGCTGAAAGTCCTATAAAATAAACAAACAGTTTATGAGTTAACCAAAAACCAGTCTGAACATCCACAAACTTCAAATTAGACTTCCCTGCAATCTTCTTCTTTTCCTTCTCTCCTGCTCTAGTGCCATAACTACATGAGTATGGCTACTTTCTCAGCTCTATTATCACAGATACAAACTCAGGGAAGGGCCAAGAAGCATGGCACAAAGCTAAACTAGCATCCTGAAACCTTTTTGGACTCTCAGCAACTGTATGTGAAGCATCAGAGATTCATAAATCTTCCTGAAAAAAAAATATAAATAACTGCAGGCTACTGTCATTTAAGAGAATTTTTCTGGCAAACAAGGCAGATGAAGAGAGCTATTTAAATACAATGGCAATTTTTTTCAAGACTCAACCTTTAGACTGCTCCAGACCACCAAACAGCTTGTCCAGGAACAAGGCTGACATGGTGAAGAATGCAGCAGTGCTGCACTTCTGAAAAATAGTTCATCTAACAATTTTTAGCCACTGTTTTATATCCTAAAGAAAATGTTTTAAAAATTTTAAACTTGATCCATTTGATTTTGCCTCTTTGTACACATGTATACTTAATTAAGAATAAACACACACATTAAAACCCACAAGAACTACAGTCTCGTGAACATTTGCTTCCCCTCTTTTTTACTTTGTATTTTTTACCTTCACAGTCCCCTGCTCTTGTTTTACATGCTTATGCATAAGAATAGGATCATCAAACCATCCTTCATCAGCTGGCTAACTACAGAAACCACTAAAGCATTTCTCTCATGCCCTCTTTGCTCAGTTTTTTACTTCAAGAGTTTCTTGTTCCTTGTTCTGTGAAGTACCTGTACCTTTATGCTTTAATCCACAAATATCAGCAAATAAAGATGAAAGAATTAAATATGTTCAAAAGTTACAATTCAGGGTCCACACTATAAGGAGAGGTATTCTAGATGAGAGCTAATCATGATTTCCTCTCATGTAAGCACAAAAGAACAGCACTTTTAGTTTCATTTACAATCAAGAGATTCTCTTGTACTGCATGCTAATTATAAAATGCAACGCCAAATAAACTCTTACAGATACACAATTTAGTTTAATACAAAAATATCTGGTTTTTCTCCATTCTTCTGGTCAGCCAATATTGTATCATACACAGAACTATTTGATGATGTATACCTTTATTAGAGTTAGAATTTTATTTATTAGAATTTCTTTTTAAGCATGTTGCTATCAAATGCTGTTTAACAACATGACATTTTTTCTTACTACATATACCTATGAAAATGCATTTTAAATGAAGTCTCCCTTCTTGGGCTTGTCAGGCAAAATATTTCATGATCATCTGGGAGGCAGTTTAATAAAAACACTTTGAATCAAACTCCTTTGTTCAAAAATGTTGAAAATTCACCAATCATAAACCAAGTACAGGAAACAGTCTGATGATTACGCTTATCTGAAGAAATTATTTGTCATGATAAATAATACAAAAAAGTGTTCCCAAACTACACACTGGTCAAAAGACCACGACCAAGTGACATCACCAGGAAAATATTTTAGTATTCCTTCCTAAATTGTAAATGAAGGCTGACAAATATATCGAGATTCAACTTTCCAGCCTGTCTGAAGTATAAAATCAAAGCTCTATTTGTTCAAGGAAAGAACAAAGAGAACACTTGCAGTTCTGACATTTCTCTTTGCCAAGAAATCTGGACACAGGACATGTGTTTGTTTAGGAATGTGCTAATCCAGTGCAATACACCAGGTACAACATTCTCTTCTCCTTACTTGGACAATTCTGCCAGCTGGCACACAGAGGTTTGACCATCAGGGGTCAGGCCACTCCTCACCCCTTCTTACATAAGAAATACTGATGTAAAGAAGACTGCTTTTACCTGCAAAGGGTATTAGGAAAGGTTACTCCCAGTATACATGATAGGGGAAAAATAGTCCTTTGTAGAACGCCTCAAAAAACCTTGATTACCCTGAACTGTAACCGAAGACTAACAGGAAGCCTTGTCTGTGTAGTTTCATTCATGTGTTCTCAGATGACAGAGACCAAGTCAAACTGAAAAGCACATTCCACATTACAAGCCCCTGCACAGTTACTGTGTTTTATACCTTTTAACTGCCCAGGCTCTCCACCATCATGTTGCAAACGCTCCCACTGTGAGCTGAAAGACAGATAATGCAAATATGTAACAATGAAGTATTTATTAGTCTTTTAGAGAAAACGACCTGCTTGGTATATGTATATTTTAATTTTGTGACACTGGCTAGGATACAGTTAGTGAGAGAATAATTAAAAATACAAGGTCCTACTATCTTGCATGTAAATTTTAATAATCTGCAGACTATGTATTTGAAAAAAAAGAAAAAAACGAAAAATAATGTTTGATTAAGGCATAAAAGACCCATTCCTTCCCATCTAACCACCACGAGTAAGCAAATATCCACAGCGTTCCAAGTTTCAAGAATAATGCAGAATTGGAAAAAAAGTAAAAACACTGATAGTTTTGATTCTTTTTAATCTGCTTAATAACTTTATGTTTGTGAGAAAAATACTATAATTACTTCATAATGTAATTTTGAAGTCAATGGAAGTCATCAAGATGGATTATCCTGTCAGTGAAAAATGCCCTCAAGTAGTTTGGTATCCTCCTAAACAATAGCAAAAAAATTCACTTTAAAACTTCCATTAAGGAATGACATTGCTAGAAATTTTGTATTTTGGGTCATTTTGTATGCCACAAGGGGATTAAAAAAAGATAAATTTGTTAAAGCTGTTTTGGCTTGTTTTTTAAAGCTCTTCATGAACAGGGTTTATCAGCCATAAGCCATAAACTTATGAAAACAGTGTAATGAGAGCTCATGTAATACTTAAATTACAATGAATGACAAACCAACTCATCAATGAGTTAAGGTTTTATCCAATGTCTATTTTACAGGCAGAAAAAAAAAGGTTCATTTTCCTTTCAGTTCAGGTAGCACAACAGCTGATAGCAAAGTTCTATTGCTATAAATTGCATGGTCAAGAAAAATTCAGAGTAATCATAGTTCTGTGGCCAGAAAAACTGATATAGTGACTTTAATTCCTGAAGCATTTACTGGTACACAGAAGTAAATCCTGGACAGAAAGCTGAAATTTCTAATAAAAATCAAGTCAAGCTCAAATTTATAATCAAAGAAAACTGTAGAGGGAAATTACTTATTTGAAAACAATTCACAAGCTATTTTGTATCATAATCTTTTATTATAACTTAATTAGAGTAGGCAATTACACAATATAAAAAGTCAGGAAGATCCCAAGTAGACTGTGTAATGAAGATCAATATTGAATACAAATAAATATCTGAGCCAAACAGAAAAATGCTGCATTGTACAGTGAAGCCTAGCTTGCACAAAGCAAAATCAATTCTCTTTTTGAAGGAGACATCTCTAAAACACTAGCAAAGGCTTCTACTATGCACTCAGGTTGTGACCAGAATACCCTATGGCCTCAATGACATTAAAAAGAAAGAAATCAGTATGTTTTTATCAAGATAAAGAAAACAAGCAATACTGAATGATCTCTCTTTACATGGTGTAACAACAGAATCACTCTAATCTTAAAGGTGGAGAGAACATTAAACCTAAGCCAATTATTACCACTGTGAATGAACACCACCATCCTTTTTTCTAGCAGTCTGGCAGCTTACAAAATAAACAAGGAATCTAAAGCAATATTACGAGAAATAGCCATTAACAGGACACCAGATTTTAATGCTGTCAAAAATGGCAATTCCATGTAAGAAAAAGTTTGTCCTTGGAAAAGAAAATAAGGGGTCAGAAAGTAGAGTCAGCAAACAAACCTAGCTCTATCAAAAAAAGCTAAGAAACACAGGTACTCAGAATCTGTAATGTCTCAAGAATTTTGAGGCTTGCACACATCCTTAGTTCCATGAGGATCTGCCGAGCTAACAAACATGGCAAAGTGTGTTTTAAACAGTGTCTGTATATTCTGGTGAGGGATTTCCATGCTTGGTAGTTCCATACATTACAGAAAATGGATCGAGCCTCAGTGAAAAGGAGAACAAAACCTGCTGCCACTGCTTTACTTATTGAATCCATTATATGCTACAAATACCATTTTGTTTAAATTTCCTCCTGAGATATACTATTTCTAGCAGTGTATGGCAATAAAGAAATGCACGTTAAAGAAAAAAGATTACATCTAGCAGAAAAGAAACACTAGCCATGAAACACAGTGAGAGGAAGGTTGTTAAAAACAGCAACCTCAACAAAGCAAACAAACCCATGCTCTCCAAATTACCTGGATATTTCCCGGAGATAAACAGTCTGCATTGCCTTCTTCAAATGAGGTTCAATATTTTTCCAGAGTTTGCGGGTGTCGCGTTCATTTGCTGCACCAAGCCAGAATCAACTCTATTAAACATTTAACTCATACAACACTCATACAAAACTCATCCTTGACACCTGAACAGTCACAGGCATGACACAGTCTAACACCCTGATTCTGACGTGCTGCTTTAGGATGATGCACCACCACCATCCATCCAGCAAGCACCTGTTCCTCTATGACTATTCTGAGATAATCTGTGTCAGTTTGACAGAACCTCTCCTCTTGGTTTCTGTCTTCTCTAGGCCTCAACAGAGAAATAACTTATCGCATTAATTTGCAGAAATCCTGATGGTTGAGTGAGGAGAAAGATCTATAGGAGGAAAGAAAATTTTCAGGGTATTTCCCTGAAATTTGTTTCCTAAAAAACTACCACCAAATACCACGTACCGCTTCTGCTGCAAGTGCTAGTGACTGGCTATGACTGGAACAAGCACTGCTGTCGTGACCTGAGAACCACTGTGTCACCATACCACAGGATCAAAGCAAAATCTTCACCAAAACCCACTGAACAGCACCTGCTCTCATACACCCGCTCAAACTAAGGACAGCGCCTTACCTTCCCCTCTGACCACTGGTTCACAGTATTTAGCAAAATTGAGTGCTGCCTACAGAAAGCAAAAAATAGAACACATTAAAGTACTACCTATCTGATCCAGCTACAGAGTATAACTAGTAGGGTAATGCATTCCTTTGCAAAACCAACATATTCTTTTTCAGTCAATAATTATGCCACTTGCTTACAAACACTACACTGTAAAACATGGTAACATTTTTGTACCATAAAATACAAAGAGAAGCAATCTATCACAAGTTACATGGCTTTGAGCTCAGCAAGATCTGTTTACTGTACTCAAGGGGTTGCATTGTTTTAAACTAACATAACAATTTATCATTATAAATGCAATAAAAATGTTTTCATGAACTTACTCCCTTCATTTTCACATAAAACTTTCCGTTCCAGGAGAAGTTCAGCACACTTAAACACACACAGAAATTATTTATTTTAAAAAATCAACCAATCACAAAAAAACCTGCTAACATATTCCATATGCAAATGAACTTCGTTTGCCTGAAGATTAAGAGATTTTTGACAATACTATAATCTAGACTTTCCTCTAAAATGTTTACATCAATATCACACAGAATTTTGTAAAACACCAATCCTCATATTTCATTCTCTTTTTGTCCTACTGCACTTTAATAAATCTCTGTGCTAATATACAAAACTCAATGCAGTAACTTCCATTTATAAATCTAATAAAATTCCAGAATGTATTATTAGTAATCACACATAATAGCATATACATTTAGAATCTATATTAGACACTAAGGAGTTCAGAAGCCTACATTCAGTTTTATGTGTCTGTCACTATCTTCTACAGAAGAGACTTGTCAACCACATAAAGAATTTAGGGTCCAATCACATAAGTATTTTCATAGTGTTGCACAAGCAAATAGTGCATCTAAAGCTAATGAAATTCTCTTAAGCAGAGCCACTCAAGTACATGTCTGCAGGAACTGTGACCCCTGTTTTCTATTTCTGTCTCCAGCAATCTCATTTAAATATAAAACCTGTATGGTTAACAGACAAGTTCAGCTGAAATTTAGCAATATGTTCCTGAGGGAAACACAGGCAGAACATTCAGATCATCTCTTGAGCACCGATTTGTTCGCTGATACCATCAAACTTGTAAAATTTCCTTGTACACAGTATAGTTATTTAAATAATAATTGAATAAGATGTTTGTTATTGCTATTAAGCTTTTCTTATGCAAAGGTCACCATCAAGTAATTTAATTTTCTTCTGTTAAGTTTGTTTGCTACTACATTATATGGTTAAAATGCCTTTTTCCAAATACTTTCAATGTATTACCAGAAAACCACACAGCATTGGAAGCCCTTTACAGCCACCAAAACGACTGCAACTTTTGTTAGGGATTTTTAGGGCAACTGCATTTTAAGCTAACACATTCTTAAGAGGGAAAATTTACACTAGATATAAAGAAGGCTTTTTTACTATGAAGGTGGTGAGACATTAACAGGCTGCCAGAGAAACTGTAGATGCCCCATCCCTGGAAGTGTTGAAGGCCAGGCTGGATGAGGCTTTGAGCAGGCTGGTCTACTGGAGGGTGTCCCTACCCATGGCAGGAGAGCTGGAACTAGATCTTTAAGGTCCCTTCCAACCCAAAACATCTTATATTCTCTAATTTTCTCTTTGTCCATATTCAACAATAAATCTTGACTTTCAGAGCAACAATAAACATAGACTTTCATTTGGCAAAAGACAACCCAAAACAAAACAACAACTCTAAAGAAGCTCATCTCACCAGATGCTGAAGTTCTTTCAGGTCCCTACAGACCATGTAGAAGACACCAAGCAAAATATTGATATATGCAGAGTAGAAATCTGCAGAATATTCTGGGGGATGATTCTGAGACAAGATCTTCTGCAGATGTCCTGTTTAAAAATAAACGTTGCTTGTTTAAAGCCAACTTAATGAATTGACCACATTTGTGGAAAAACAAACAATAGCCATCACTAAAAAAAAACCGCAACAAAATCCAACGAAACCTACACTGATTTTAAGAACCAGCAAATGTCATGGAATCAAAACATTACTTTGAGATGTTCTGGCAAGTGGAAAAAGACAAGACCTTTAGAGGTTGTGTGAATATAGGCTTTTACATTCCAGTAGCTATTACATATTCCAGGTTCTGTAAAAGGCACACTGATAAACATGCAAACAACCTTTGAATGGCCTTTTGACAAAGTGTTCTACAACCCCCAAAAAGCAGGTTTAAAAATTAGTTTACCTATGCTGTAATCAGGAAAATACATGGTGAATGGCTCAAAGCATCCAACGTTTGGACGGAACAACTCCCACACTATTTCACTGAGCAGGACAACTGTCACATTTCTGTCAGTCTACATAGGGAAGAGAAAAAACTGAATGAGAGAGTGACAGGCAGAGAAATAACAAAATAACAGTGCATCTTAGAGAATCAATGAGAAAAATTATTATTGTGACTTTTCTGTTTCACAAAAACCATTGAATTCAGAGTTTATTACTATGCTAGTAATTTGTATTAAAGCTTCAGCTGGCCTAATCAGGCAGCTCATACATTTGCAAATCTTCATAATTATATGATATTTCTCTCCAACCCTTGCCATTTCACTGACATGTAAGTTTTGTGGGGTGATACACAATACCAAATAGATTCCATCCCAAAATAAAGAGAACATTTTACTTTAGTAATTAAACACAGACTTTCAGAGCAAACAGGAAAAGTTAAAAAGCAAAAAGAAATCTCAGCACTTCTGGAACCAAGCTATCTTGTACTTTATTTTAAAGGCAATCTGGTCTTTAAAAACAAACACATACATCCCAAACCAAGCACGTAGTAAGTATTACCTGTTTACTTTCCCAACTGTTTTACTAGTTACCAACAATGGGGCTGTTCACAGTAACATATTCTTTTTAACCAATTTTTTATTGACAAAATACCTGCCTCAGGTTGGATGTTTTGGTCAATAAGTAACAAAATGCTTCATATTACAAACAATATTCCTTATTTTGGTCACCCTTAAAAATATTAACTACTTAATATGAAGCTAAAACTATCTGTGAAGATGATGTGTCATTCTCCCTCTTTGCAAGGTTTTTGCAACCATACCAAAAATTCTGAATAACAAAAGATGTTTTTAAATATGGTTCTTCAAGAAAGACATTTGAAAACTATTGAGGCACCTCCATAAAACAAAAGGAAGGAACCTGACTGAATTGACAGTGCTGTGAATATGAGCTATGAATGACTTAAAAGAAGTTTAAATGCTATTCCTTTCCCTGAAATTTAGTGAGAATCTTCTTTTTTTTATCTCACTTTTCCCACTTCTTGGTGAAGTGGCACCCACCCATATTCTTGACTGTTTCTTCTTCCTTTTTTTAATGGAACATAAATATTTTTTGCCCTTTCAATAATACAGTATCTTCCTGCATTTCCTTCTGTTGGTTTCCTCTCCCAGAATTCCTAATGTTCACAAGTACTAAGATATGTTCAGTTTACTTCCTGACTGATCATCCAATATAAAGAACTTCAGCACTTGCCACCAAAATTCTCAGAGAAATCAAGCATCCTGGACCTATTCTTCAGCAGCAACCCTCCAGTCCCATGATATCCTTTACTACCAGTGGAGTTTCTGGTCTGTTTTCACTTCAGGAAAGGAAGAGATGCAGTAGATTCGCACCAACAACATTGCTCTGCAACACTGACTGCACAATTGTTTTAAAAAGTCTCCCCAGTCCAGAATCCAGAATTCAGGCAACTGGAATATCAGCATTCAAGAAGACAGACAAGCTTATTTGGAGGTTACTTTTGAATTTGGGAGTGTTCCTCTGAAACATTTAAGTTTTAGTCTATGGGGTTGTGATCCCTGAACAGCATTATAAACCCAATTTTGCCTCCTTTCTCTGCAGAACAGGTTGTTTCTGCTTCAGGAGCAGCATCATCCAGAACATGGGCAGAACAGACAAAAAGAGACAGAAAATGCACCAGCTGTCAGGATTAAGAACACAGCTGTGGATCAGTCTTCATTCAATAGAGAAATCAATGTGACCAGAAGATTAAGAGCACCACTAAAAGCTTTGAGATAACAAGTATAATTTCAGCTATTTACATGTTCAGACATTTCAAAGTACCAGCGACTTCTGGTTTTGTCTTGTTTCTTTTTAGGAAATGTACCATTTGTCCTTATTTCAAAGCAAAAGCTTTGATGCTTTAGAAGTGAGAAAGGAAAGCACACAGTGGTTTACTCCAATCAGAAACCTACCGCAGCACAATTCCAGGAGAAGTGTGAGAAAACTCTAGCAAGTCAAAGCACATTCACAGCTGCTGAGCTGTGCAGCTCCAGCCAAATTAAACAGCTGGTAGTCTCCTGAAGATCTCATTCTTAAAAAGACAAATAATCTAGAAAAGACAGCTACATATCTGACACAAGCCTCCAAAGAATCTACAACACATCAGATTGTAAATAAGATACCATTAACCACAATTTAAAAAAAAAACCTAAAGTGTCTAATAAAAATCTCCCAATGTTTAAATTCTAGTTTGGTTTCTAGTTTTGACCACTGTTTTGGGGGAGTGAGGGTTAATTTTGCAACTTTTCTCATCTAAAGAATCACTTATCTGTGAGCCTGGGTGTACAGATACCACATGTTCAGTTACTTTCAATATGCAGGACACATACAATAATTTCTTTCCAGACACTTACCAACTCTTGAAGCCTAAGAAATGCTGGCAGGATGTTTGCTTCCATTTCCCTCAGCTGTTCTGCTCTATCCAGAACCTTTTAATAAAACAATTATATTATATAGACAAAGTCAACTTCCACCCTCGCATGGACTTAAAATAAATTCTTAGCTGCTGGAAACTGAATTGGAGAGATTATTGCTACAAATGTGCTTCCAGGAAGCCCAAGCAGCTCTGCATCTAAAAAGCATACAATCCCTAGACAACATTCTCATGCCTTATGGCAGGAAGAACTATTATTCAAGTCCAGTCAGGAATATCACAACAAAGTCATTATATCCTTAACAACCATTGAAACCTCAGTTTTTGCTCAAAATTCTTCTTATATTTTAAAAGTGCATGCAGTACAGTAGCACTGTAAATACTTGCTTACTTCTAGGAGAGTTATCTTTTCCCACTATGAAATTATTTTTCAGAAACAAGTAAGAGCTGATATTTTCAAAAAATTAGCTATCATCTGGAATTCACTGAACTGAATTTTGAGAAAAACTTTTCTTGCCATAGTTTGTAGCCTAGAAATTTACAGGATTTATTGTAGGCAAACCCCACATAGCAGTAACAGATACGTAGCATATGTACAGCTTAAACAAGAAACAACTTAAGCAAATAACATTTTGGAGCCTGGAGAATAAAAACAGAAGCATGAAGACATGCATGTTTATCCTTTGGTAAAAAATGTGTATTCCCAGTACCCCTAAAATCTTGACAAGAATGGAAAAAGAGAATATAAACACATTTCTTTTGTGGCTTATATACTACTTGCAGTATAAATCTAAATCTGAAATTCATTACTTCTTTTGAATTATTGCTGTTGAGATAAAAACTATAGGTCCCTAGAAAATTATATTTTCTATCCTATTACATATCTTCACTCTACCAAAATCTTATGACATCTATCATTTCTGTTGCCCACTGAAAGGAAAAGAATTTTATGTGGACAACCAAACATTTTCTGAAAATATTATTTCAAAATCCTGCCACACAAACCTGAAAGAACTCTCTCTGCATGAGTATCTCACACTTCTTGGGAATTTATTTAAAACTACAACATATGATTTTATATTGGTATCTGCATTTGATTCATGTAATAAATGACTTCAGGAATGAAAACTGCTTCACACTACAGACCAAAGAGAGGCTTCATATTTTTACTAATAAAATACTGGTTATTGGACCCAGTGACATGCAGCTCCCAAACACAAAGATTTAAGGTCCTGACCTGAGCAGATCGCACTTTTTAGTTAAATGGGAAACAAACTACAGTTCCTACTTACAGCAGAAAAAATACACTGTGACCCTGCCTTGTGGAAAAAGTCAAGTGGTTCACAGAAACAGCCTTGCCCCAGGTCTATAAATCTATGTCTTATTCTTTAGTGTCCATGTAAACTTGTCACTCTACAATTTTTTTAAAAAGCCTATACTTTCTAAAACTGGCTGCTCACTTACATTAAAAAAGTAGCTTGATGCTTCTGTAAGTGCTAAATATTGTAAATGTATAAATGACTACAAGTTATATCTGCTCCAATTTTTCAGGTCGTTAAAATGAATAAATTCATTTTTCGTAAGTAATCACAAGCATTCAGCACCTATGCTTGGGTTAAGAGAAAAACTGAGATTCCTTTTCTTGAAAGTAAACATTTATCTTAATTTACTGAGTTAATTGAGCTGAAACATTGCATTATTTACTACTGAAATTAAATAGAATAAGTTAGCATTGCCAGTTTATGCTAGCAGCATGCTGGTTTTCCATCAGTCTCAATTTAAACTGCTCTACAATAAATCCAGATGGCATAAGTTAATAAATATGAATTGATTTCTCCCATTCCTGTCTGTTCCCATGCAGAAGGTAACTGAAATACTAATTTAATACTTAATTCTTCATATGCAACAACTATTTTCATGATACAATTGAACCTTTGTAGTTATTTAATGCTTTATTTTCTACAACCGTTGTTCAAGAACTTTCTAATTTTCTGAGTGATGCCAATTTTCATAGAATACATGAAGAATTCTTTACTGCAGTAGAACAGTTTTTAATCCAAATATTAATCTGAAAGTAAAATTTTACCATAAGAAGTATTTTGCGAAATTCACTGACAGTTATTAGAGAGATAAATTTTGTGCTTATGGAATTGCTGACGAATGTCAACACACTTTTGTGACAGTGAGTTACTTGTCTATTTATAACTTGTTATCTATTTTACATGTTGGCACATTGTTTTCTTCATTGCATTTTTAAGAAGTATGTCAAATTTATTAACCCTGTGACCTATAGGAAACGATGAAATAGTAGTTTCCACTAAACATGATGTGAAGTTATTTAACTCAGTGGCTAAGTATTTTTAAATGAAAATAAAACTTCTTTAACTATAACCTGTGAAACAGAATGAAGAATGTTCAGTATAATTATGAACTTCTTGTTTGATTGCAAAAAACCCCCAAAGCAGTATGGGCACACTGAGAGCTCAATGACCCCGAGTAATCACTCTGCATGTTTCTCACAGCAATCAATCTTAACCACATTCTTGTTTTCTTATATAATCATTTTCAACTCTTTTAAAAAAACCTGACTTCCTACTGCTGGCCTGAAATTTCAGTCTGTATATTTTGCAGGTCCACAATATATATATATATTTACACATCACTAATACTACAGCCTTCATAGTGTCCTTTCATCAGGCCTCTTGGATGACTGAAACTTGTTTCCATGTTCATCTCTCAGCACAATAAATGCTGTTATAGATGTCTGCAAACTTTGACCCCTTTATGTAGTTACGATTATCACATTAAAAAACCCCAAAGACCTAAACCAAATCCTAGTCTTCTAGTACTACATTGATTCAATCATTCCTGCAACCTAAATTCTGATTATTTTTCCTGCAATCTGCTGTTTATTCCACTTGAGCATATCATCAATTTTTTCATTGCAAACTTTTTTTTCCACCTTAATTTTAAAACTACAGGTCCTGTTTCGGAGGGCCGAAAGTGTAGCTGAAGATGAAAAATCTCAAAAGCACTTTTACAGAAGAAGTTATGCATTTCAGTTCCTTAATATTATTCTTAAGCTCTATTCTAGCCAACCAAGCCTTGTCAATTGCATACTCCATATTCCCTTCTGCCCTATTCCCCACCTCTGCTTTCTCATTTGTGAAGCTATTTTCACAAGGAAGCAGGTAAGCATGACTCACTAATAATAAAACAAATACAGGCTCTCTACATTTAAATACTTTGTAACACTATTACAAGAGCATCTGTCTTACCAGAGATTATGGAGTTGTGCAGATAAGCAATGTCTTAAAAACAGGGTTGCTAGAAAATCATCTTTTTTTGCCTTAGGTAGGTTTGACTACTGGTACTATTTTGTAGGTTAGGTTTGATGCTCCAATTCAAATGTGTGGTATAATTTATGCTCATTATTAGTTATACTATATAGTTTTTCTGTCAAAAAAATTGTAAAACCAGCAAAAATAGAGAACCTCACCTAAAGCCTGTAAACCAACAGAAGGAATCTGTCAGCAGGTTCTGAATGAGGTCTACAGCAAAATTTTGTGCAAACTGCTCTACGAGGCACACATTTCACAGTCAAATTATTGATAGCAATTACTTACACCCTCTTAGCAAGAATGGCACTGGACAATAAAATGAAATTACTTACAATGTATAATGTTTGATCTTGAAGCTCCCGACTCGCCACAGCTTGTTTAAACAGACGAACAAAGTCATTCAAAGTATCACAATGCACAGGACAGGCCTGCTCTGTGTCAGAAGAAGAGCTTTGCAACTGGATGAGAATTTCTTCTAGAAGAAGTCGTGATGTAAAGTACTCCATACAGTTCACAAACACATGAGGAAGCTGAAGAGAACAAGAAAAATGATACAACTGTATTTGGCTTTTTCAGTGTAAATACTCCAGAAATAGTTTTCTGTTCCATATGAGAGAATGAAAGAAACCATACCCTGCCAACAGAATATAGAGCAAAACAAAAAAAAAACCTTGTTAAAAAAAAAGGGATCAATTATGTACCTAGTCAAAATACTATGTATCACAAACTGAAGAGAGCTGATGAATGTTCAAATGGAACCGTGTACCTTCTAATTATGTTTAAAAGATGAAACACAATGTATCCTTTAACTTTGTTGAAAAATTGTGAGCAATACATAAAAAGAAAACCAAATAGCATTTAGTTCAAAGAAATTTAGACAATTGTAAGACATTACAGTATCATAAAATGTCTTATTACAAATTACAGTGTCTAGAAAACACAGACGTCTCAAACTTACATTACAAAGAAAGTAATCTAGGAGCACACTCCCCAGAATTACTCTGAATGCTTTTGGCATTCAGTGCACACAAATGATAAAGTGTAAGCTTCTATATCAGACTTGTGTGATCAGCATGATTGTGAAGAGTACTTCTAGAAAACCAGATCTTTTCAGAGCAAAAAGTTAGTGAAAAAAACAGGGTATGAGATACATTATCAGTATCAATTTAGTAATACTGAAAATCTACAATCATTTGTCTTTAAATAGAAGACACTATAACCAACAAAATATTACCAGTAGTCAAACCTATGTAAGGCAAAAAAAGATAATTTTCTAGCAACCCTATTTTTAAGACATAGCTTATCTGCACAACTCCATAATCTCTGGTAAGGCAGATGCTCTTTTTCACACTTAACATTAAAACCTCTGGAAAACATTAGTCACTGGGATGGAGCAATGTGTTTGTCTATAACAAAAAAAAAAAAAAAAAAAAAACCCCAAGTACTTCGTTCCAGTCTTTCTACTTAAAATACAATATATGGCATATGATTCAGCAGATGTGGGGAAGTACATGCTGGCAATCCCACTCACATAGCAGGTAATAAAAAGCTTTTATATGATTTTGAACACCATTAAAAGGAAAGGGTTACATCACCAAAAGCAGCTATTCAAAGTGCTGCACCTCCATAGCAGAAGGAAAGCCAGGTGCCTCAGATGTGATTCATACCTCTACATTACATAGGAGACACCTAAACATGGCACAAGACATTCTGTAGAAAGAGTTGCTGCTTAGAACCAGCTGCTTTCCAGGGTCTGGCCACATCTTTGGATACAGTGCCAGAGGTCAGCACAGTGCTGTGAGCAATGCATGAAAAGGCTACTTCACGGAAGAGAATCACAAAACCCTGCCTTCTACTCTTCTCCCTCTGCAGAATTTTTTATGAAGGGGGTTTCCACATAAAACCCAGTCCTGCAGGAAAGTGATGAACTCACTGTGGACAAGCCAAAAGCACCAGGGCCATAGAAACACGCAAGTGGAAATTTATGGTTTAGGCATTAAGTGGGCACCTGTCATTGGATTTAAATCCCTGAATTTCACGACTGACAAAAACAGAGATAATAACAGATCTAGATGAAAATTTCTGTAATGACACCCTTCAACTTAGGAGGACTTTAAAACATGTTTTGGGAAAAATTAAAACAAGGAGTCAATGGAGCTACTTCAGGCTAAGTCATGGAGACAAGCTGAACAATATTTGCCTCCTTTTTAATCTTTTTTAAACTTTCTTAAAAGTTATTATGATTTATATCGTATCTCAGTATGTACAACTTCATTTTATCCTAAGTGCATTAGTGAGAAGAGTGATGAATTCACAACACGCTAAGTGGAGGAGAAGAATCAGGAAGGCAGAAATGGTTGAGGAAACAAACCACTTTGAGAAAGTAGAGGCTGTTTTGAGGAACCGTGGTTATAAATTGTAAATTCAATATCCACTGTGACCATTCTTACCTGTAAGGTAGTTAGAAGAGTTTGCATCACATAAGTCTTTCCACTAGATGTATGTCCATAGATAAAGATGGATGGAAAACTAAACTGCTGACGCTAAGGGGAGAAAAAAAAAAGCTGTTGCTGTTTCAATTCTTCTTTCTCATTCAATAGATGAAAGATTTATCAATGAACTTTCCCTCTTAAAGAAAAGTTATCTTCTAAATTGAGGCATTAAATATAAAATACACCAATTATCATGGAATTAACACAATCAAGTTTTATGTTTCATCTTCACTGAAATGATGGGAGGGTAAGTTGCAAGAATCAAGTATCACATAACTGTCAGTGAAACTGCTGTAACAAACAACAAAAACACACACACAGAGAAAAGCAGCGGGCTCTTAATTCAAATTAGTTAACTAACTGAAACTAAATCTTGGCAAGCCCAAATTGCAAGCCATACATTGCCCTACCTTCTGCAAACACTACAAACTGCCTTTTCATTAGCACCAAACAGAAAAGAATTAAATGGTATGCAAGTGGAGATGGTAAAGCCTACTTTTCTCTCACAAGGCAATATTTTATGTATCTACTTATTTAATGGTCCTGATGCTGTTTATTTCATGTAATTTTTTTCTTAAGATGCAGGGAAAATAACTGAATTGTTCTTTTTTTTTCCATTCTGAACAGGTACTTATTTTTGTGGTTTCATTTCTAAGAACTTTGTATCTTGACTTAAAAATGAATACAAAAATAAAATTTATGCTTTTTATGAAAAACACTATTCAATTTATCCAAGATGAAACACTCTTGTGCAAGACATGCAGGTTAGAGCATCTGTATATTTATCAAGAATTTAAGTATCTATTTTTAAGAAGAGTTGTTGCCACTATGCTTGTAATATATATATAAAACTTGAATGCTGTAATTTGATGTTATTATTTTTATCCATAGTTAAAGACAGAAAACAGATACAAATTTCCATTTTGCTACTGAATGTAAGCAGACATATAAATTGCTTATAAGTTTGCAGATAAAAATCCCTATTACTTTTTACCACAGTTTTGTGAAGCAGTAACAGAATCAACTAACAAGCCAGTGATTTCTGACTCTTACGACCAGCCTCAAAACTACCAAGAATCAGAACAATTTAATGTACTTAGAATTTAGGCACTCAGATATTAGATTAACACGTCAAAACCAAACAGAATTTCCACACTGACACTGAAAAAAAATTACCCCAGAACTTTAGGTCCGAAAAGAAGAGGCTTACTCCCTGGAACTAACTGGCAGACAGAACAGAGTCGTGGCAAAATGTGGCTTCAGAGAGAGCAAGGCACAAATACCTTTAAGTTTGTTTAAATCCTTCCAGCTGCAAGACAGCTTTCAACCTTCCAATGTATTAGAACCTACTGCCAAACACTAATGTGAAAGATGGGTAACAAAAAATAAAACCTCAACAAAGAGACAAGCAAAGCATGTTCATGACATCAAAAAAACACTCTTAAATTTCTATTCTCCCCTCCAAGACAGTGGAATGTCTGTTCTCTTCAAACACAGAATACAAAAAGCACTACCTCTCCAAATATTGACAGCAACATGGACACCTGGGGTTCTCGACATGGCACCAAACTTTCCAAGTGAAGCAGGTCAGATGCTGGGTATGCTGGATGTTCAAGATTAGGCATTTTGATATTCCTGTAGTTAGTCACCTAAGCATGCACGTCCCTTCTGAGGTGCAGAGACAAGAAATAGAGTGATCTGGAAAATAAAAAGTTTTCATTATTATTTGCTTCCATATGCATGAAAGGGAAACAAACGGGAATTGACATAAAAACTGAACAGACATTCTAGCTCAGGATAAGGGTGTAACTATGATAGATTTAAAAGACTTTGGCAAAATTGGTCTTAACTATGTAAGGCATTATACAGACATTTCCACACCAGACAAAATGCAAAAAAGCAAATCAAAATGGAAAGGCACACAGGATATGAGCAATGAATACAAGAATGAATTTTCCTAGTTTAGTTAACTGAGGAATTACATATTTAGTTCTGGTTTTATATACACTTAAAAGTAGCAAGAGAACGAAAATAAGTAAAGTAGATAATTCACAGATCATCACCTCCCTGAACAGTCAATAAAATAGGATTTACTAACAACAGGAAAGACATAGGACATAAGGAAAGATAAGGATGACAAAGTAATAGCTCTCTGGCTGCTTACAGGAACGCTTACCCCATCTTGAAAGCAGCAGAGGCATATCAAGAAAATTCAGTTGATGGCAAAGACTAGAAATACTCCTTAAAAATAGTAGGAGTCCAAACCAGTTACATAAAACTGTAATATTAACACAAATCTACCTTTTAGACAAGGACTAGACAAGGAAAAACAAAGGTCTTGATTGCTGTAACACTGGGAAGGCTGGATTTTAGTGACTGAATATAGAAAAACACCTCAGTCAAAGACATACTTTGTCTGCACTTCCAAAGCTGCTGGAAAGATGCTACTTTTACCTGTTGTGATACAGACAACATGCAGAGAGTCAACTGAAGTAACCTCAACAGCAGGATTCTGACTTTGTCAAACATAACATAACTTGACAATCAAAAAGAAAGTTTAGAAATTTCATTAAGGCAATAAGGATACCAACTGACAGGATTATCTCTATGTTATCAACATCAAGATAATAAACAAAGCACTGCAAACACTTTTAAACAAACATGTTATGCTGGGTATAAGTACAACAGCACAGGAAAAAATATTAGGTTAGCAGAAGAGATCAGAAATAGCAGGGGAAAGGAAAAAAACTTCTGAAGGAGAAATGCAATAGCGGATTGCACTAACAGGAGAGCCACTGGGGTACATGGAGGTTAGTAAATGCAAATGTATCTATAGAATAGTTTAAAACAGAGTTCCTTTTGGGATTAATCTCTGGTAAGTATTTCCATAAATAGATCTGAGAAAAGATTTTTTTCTTTTATTTTTACACTTTGCCTTCAATGCTTTCTGAGGCAAAAGCTGGGATTGTAGAATCATCAACAGGAAAATACGTGGAATTAATGAGGAAAAAAAGGACATCCCTGATAATATAAGTAATCCAGTACTTGTACATTATCATATCAGACATTATAATAAAGACACAGTTAGATATCAAGACACTAGGTCTGAAGTGACTTGAAAAATAAGTCTATTTATAAGTCAATCACATATTAAGTATGGGAAATCAAAGTAATCCTGCTATCAGGGGCAAAAAAACCCCATAATCATATGTATCAAGCAAATTATTTCCTATACAGAGAACCACACAAATAGCCTTGGCCCATTTTAGCAGCTTTGAATGGGTCTGTGCATCTCTCCATAATAACTATTCAGTTGTCTATTCAAAATAGAATGAAGACACAAAAACCCAAACAGCTTGATTAAGGTTGCTCTCTAAAAAATTAGCTAGGTATATGAAGGATGAAAAGAAAAAAATTATGAGAGGAGCCTCTAAAACCAAGGACAAACAAGTGGGGGAAAAGTTCTAGAAAAGGCTGAAAAAAGTTGTGTAAATTTAAGAAAAAAAGACAGCCCTTTTTCTCCACTGGCTGCATGAGGACAAGGCTTGACTGCGTCCTAAATACATCTAAAGCCATAAAGTACCACAGCTTTTCAAGGCCATTCCCAGCCAAACTTCCCTCCAGGGAAGCACAAATCGCCTGCTGATTGCACCGTATCTGCCAGCCCTGTCTGCTTCTCACACACCCCTGCAAATGGCAAACACATTTCAGCCCTTGGATGAAAACCTACATCTCCACTGGCTGTATGTAGGCGTCTTATCTCCAACGGGACCCCATTCATGAGCTCACAAAAGAAAGGATGCTTAGAGCAACGTGTTCACAAAACAATTAATTTAGATTACATGGCAATGATAACACAACGGTAAGTGTCAGCCAAAACTTGAATTCAGGATGTTCCAGGCCGGGGAAGGTTGCACGTGCGACTCCAACCAGACCACGAAGGTGCAAAAAGCACTTACTTTGCAGCTGAGACCAAGTAAGGCTGTTAAGAGCACAAATTAAACTTCATGGCGGGACTTCATCATTTACTAGGACTTCTCTCAACTCACTGGTCCTAAAATACCTACACTTGGCAGCCTTTTCACACTCTAGCATAAAAGATGACATTAAGAAAATGACAGCACTTAAGAGATTAGCACGATCCTGCGTCCCCTCAGGCCCTACAAGCCCCCTGGCTGGCACAGGCGTGCCTCAGCTGAGGGGGAATGACGACCCCCGGCCTCCACAGAGCGCAGCTTAAGGGCTCCTTCCGCCACGCGTGTGCGAGGCTGAGGGTGCTCCCGGCCCGGCGGGCGGCTCAGCCCGCGGCTGGTTTCGCTCCCGCACCGATTCCCACAGAGAAAGCGGAGCAGAAGCAACTCTGCCCCTTCTGCTTCTCACTGCCCTCCTTCCCGCCCGCCCCGGTTCCTCTCACCGGCTCCTCACTCGCTCCCGCTCCCGCCGCCGCGCGCGCCGCCGCCCCGCCTTCCCGGGCCAAGCGCATGCGCTGTGGGGACGGCGGGTCTGCCTGGGGCGGGGCGGAGCGGCCGTGAGGGGGATCCGGCGCTTACCCAAGAGGGATGTCCCAGAGGATATCCTGTGTTATCCTACCGGGAGAGGCGCGGGGGCAGTGTGCCACTGTAGGAGCCCTAGGGCTGAGGCATTTATCCCACGGGGACAGGCGTGAGGGTGTTGCAAAATGCGGAACATGTAAACTTTTCCTTGAGAAAGGATGTTCTTTGATCTTTGTATGCATTGAAATCCAATCAACAAGAAGGTAGAATTAATCCGTGAAACAGAGAGAGGCTAGCAAGCTCTAAGTGGTGTCCAGGTGATAGAACGGCGAATTGCTTGGTAGAGTGGCCGTGTTAAGGTTTAGGGCTGGACATGTTTCAACGATGTCAGACCTCGGGGGAGGTTAACAAGGCTTGCGAAGAAGGATGTACCGCTGCTGGTGGACACAAAGGATGCAGGATTTATGGGCCACAAGGACCGTTGGCAGAACTCCCGAGATAAAGAGAAAACTGAAAAAGCTAACTGTGCTAAATCAGCTCCGACTGGGTAAAAGGCAATTCCGACAGGGGCAATCGTGACCACGGACCCAAGAAACCCCCAGACCCAAAAGAAGAGAAAAATTGAGCATGCGGACTAATTAGCATGAGAAGCGAGAGCATCATTAGTTCACAGAAGAGAGAATACTAATTAATAAAAGAACTCTGTAACTTGTAGGAAATTAACACTAATTCCTTAGTTTGGTAAAATGTGTAAATAGTAAAAAGTTTTGGTAGAGTGCTTGATTTCTGGAATACCATCAAGTGCCCAGGCTTGTGCAACTCAGAAATAAATAATCAATGTCTCTCTTGAGTGTATAATTACTGGCTTGTTGCACACCAGGTAACAAATCTGATTTTTGTGGACAAGTAGAGCCTAACTTACATATTTAAAGTGCACATAACTTACATGGATTCATACACAAAACCTGTTAAATCCAAGTCTGTGAAGCCTCTGCTCCAGTCAAGCTCTGAAAATCCATAACCATAGGTTCAAATTACAGCTGAAGTTATGCATCAGCAGTGCACACTGTATTAGAGGGATAAATGTGACAACTGCATGCTGGGTTATGAAAGCTAAAGTGATAAATTCCTTTCGTAGTTCGAGCTGGGTGAAATGTTAAATAAGTAAATAAGACTTACGTGAATCAAGTATGACTTACTTTTAGCAGTCAGGTTTTTTTTGTAAATACGCATGTACATGCACAATCATCATAGCTTGGCCTGAACGGTATTTCAGGTCTTTAGATACACATTGTAAATTAATGGACCAAAACCAACCTGAATGAAATTAGATAAAGAGAAGCAAAAAAAAAAAAAAAACCCACAAAAAAACCCCCCACAACTGATTTATGATTATCTATACAAATTTGTGTACAGTTTTATTTTTTTTAAATGGCCTGCTATTTATCACAGTTTTGACAAAGCATAATAATATGGTGAAATTATTTTTACTGCTATTGAATTTGCATATATGTGAACAAAAGCTGTAGTATTACTAATTCAGTCAACTTCTTGATTTGGGAAAAAATCTTAATTTAGAACAATAGGTATGTTTTAAAGTGTCATATCAAGACATATGCTTCCCAACAGAGTGAAATACCTTTTTTTCTAGCTTTTGAAACCATGGAATCTGTTGGGGCAGATTGCTCTGCATACAGATGGACCATGTTTCAGAAAAAAAATCCCAAATATAATAACTGAAAGAAGTCTCAGTAAGTCCACATTTGTATGGAGTATGTGGGAGCTGAAACAAAATACTTTGGAAGCAGTTCTTGGTGATGTTTAGAACTTGCATCTTCTATGGATGACTACTGAGCAAATCTGAAATTTGGTTTGGAGTTGAGCAAGACTCCTAAAACAAGAGGTCAGTTTTTAAACGTAGTTTTCAAATCAGTGGTTCTGTTGGAGATTCAATGGTTCATGCTGGAGTCGCTCACAAGGTCACTTCAACACAACATAAATCCATATTACTTCACAGAGGAGAGTCTTATTCTCCCTGTTGTGTCCGCACTTCCACTCATTTTCTGTTTCTAGGATTTGGGTGGTTTATAGAGAGAGCTTGTTGAGGGAGCCAGTCCAGATTAAATCAAACCAAAAGATATTTCAGTGATTGCAGCCTCGCTTCCAAAAGTCCGCTTATTAACTGAGTGGGACCCCCACTCCTGCCTCATTTAGCTTCTAGTCTGCAGCTCAAACAAAATACCCAATAACAATTCTGTTTATTAATCCAAAGTGCCACCATTATTATCATGAGGTAAAACTCTTTTTATTTTCTGTATAGCTTTAATAATTTAAAATTATTAAGAATACTGTTATTGATTGCAGTGGTGGGACTATAATACTATGTTTTTGCAGGGCTGACCTGAAGTAACTAACACAGAAAACTGGACTCTTAAATCTGCAAATGAAAAACTACCACAGAAGACCACTGAACACAGTTCTGCTAATTACTTGGGCGTATCAGCGTCCATATATTCCTACAGAAAGTCTCTACTTCCCAGTAAAACTGCTTAAATTTAGTAAGTGTGATTTTTATTTTCATTCAAGATGCCAAAACTAGTAGCAGTTGCTAGAGATAGAATTATGCCTAAGTACAGCTCGTTATGTGTAGCATAATAAATTTCAGTTTAGATCTTTCATCAACCACAGTTTTCACTGATATCACTCAATATGCATTTCTGAAGAGCTTTAAATTATTTAATTTATACTAAGCTGTCACATGTCTTTTTATCTTTTCTGACTATGAGTTGCCTAGATACCAAATATATTCAAAATGAGAAAGCAAACAGTAAACTGAGGCTTGAAACTTGCGTGTAACGGAGCAGGAGATAGTCCTTTCTCACTGTGTGGTCTGATATTTTATATTAACACTTTTTTCTTTGTGGAACTTATTTTCAGTACAGGTAGTGATTAATATTCATTCAAGTTTTTGCATACATAGTTCCAGTTCAGCAGCAAACTTTATATATAGAATATACACTCCTTTGGTTCAAATCACTGGGTTTCCTCATTTCTTAATGTATTTAATTTCTTATGTATTTGAGTTAATTAACATAACAAGATTATGTTCTTTATGTATGTCTTTATATCTAAATAGAACCATGTGTCAAACACATCCATATTTATCTAGGTTCTGTATGTATGTAGAGCTATACAGAGGGAATTATGTATATAGAACATGTGCAGTGATTCATTCTTTCTTTCTTTCTTTCTTTCTTTCTTTCTTTCTTTCTTTCTTTCTTTCTTTCTTTCTTTCTTTTCTATTTTACCAGAGACACCATTGTGTAGGATGCTATTAAGACTGTATCCAGATTATTTTTTAGCAGCCTCTTCCTATTCCAGAATGTCAATTGCAGCTGACAAAGGTGCAGAAAAGAGCTTTGACAAAGAGCAGGAAGAAATTATTACTTTGGAAAGATGTTCACCTTAAAGCGCTATTGAGGTGGTTTAAGAAATGACTGCCACCACATTTCTTGCCTTGTTGGATGATACAACTCTTTCAACAGAGCAAGGATAGTGTCATCATCTACCATTACACAAGTCATCCACTTAACTTAAATTCCCAGGTAAAGATTATTTAAAATATATACAGGGTGATTTTTCTTCGAAATGGATGAAAAGATCTCAAGTGACTTATCTCCTCATTGTCCTGATAATGAAACAAGAAAGTTCAGGGGTAGTTAGACTTTGTAAAAGCAGATTTGGATGAAAAGACTCTTAGTTACATCAGGAAAAGCAGTCTCTGGAGACAGTTCTGTGGGCTGTGGATGGCAGGAGCACAGTATATTCCCTTCACATCTTTTTCTGTCTCCCAGTCAGCCCCTGTGTCAGTGCCAAGGGGTAATGCCAGCGGTGACCTGGCACTGCTCATAGCCACCAGGGGTTCTCTTCCACCAGCACTTGGCAGCAGAATCAGAAACTGAGATTTGATCCATAATTTCTCATTAAGTTTGCTAAAGATAGACAATGATGAATGTTTAACAATCTAATAGTTAGTGATTATAATCACCAACAGTGGATTTTCAAGGAATTAGTAGTAATTAAGGTCTCATTTATAACTCATTAATATTAAAAACAGTAATTCTATGGATTAAATACTCCCCTAGTATCTAATGCAGAGGATTTTGCAGACAGAAATATATGATGAACGATCTAGAGTTTGAGATCTCCAAATGAGATTTGACAAAAATATCACCATAGGCAATTACTGCTAAATTTCAGCTGGTTGCTCAGACAAATCTGTTGCACAGTATCATAACAGTTTACTTTGAATTTAGGCCTCAAGGGAAGCAATCTGTTAGAGGTGAAGGAAAGAAAATAAATACCTTTCCTCAAGCTGCCAATAAATAAAGTCAATTCATGCTGGAGATATCTTAATTTTTTTGTTACATTTCCATTAGTTCTAGGCACATTTGTTTTCCGTATTATTTTTCTGGGGAAATGATGTTCTACCACCAACATCCTCAGTTAAATCAGTGTATTAACCTGTATGCTTATTTCTCTAAGAAGGTACACAGAAGATTGCAGGAATGTACGTACTCCTCACAGAGAACATTTACCAGGAGTGTATAATTTTTAACACAAAACTGCATAGTTTTGATAAGTTATTTTATATTCTTTATAAATCAGAAGGCCAAGGAAGGTGAATGTCATTATAGGTATGTAACCAAAACCTGTTACTTATCATTATATATTCAGATTATGAAAGCCATACCAAAGTGATGTCATTTCTAGCTCAGGTTAGTTCTACCTGGAAATTCTTGGCTTACAGGCCTAAATGCCTGAACATAGAGTGAATTGTTTAGGCATGTGAGTTTAGACTCAATGAATTTGCATAACTGGCATTTGTTTGTATATCCCAGTGTAAATTGAAATAAAACTTAACTTGTTTTCATCTGTATTAAACTCCCCATAGTGCCAAAAAGTAACTCACACTACATTTATCTTTGTTCATATGCTGGGACATATGTTCCCCTGAACAGAGCCTGACAGCCTTGGCTTGCAGCTTTACTCCAGTTACAGAGTCTCCAGCACTGGGACATGACATCCTAGCAATTCTAAAGTGGTTTTTTATCTCTCATGACATCATCTGTGATGCAGGATTCACATTCCCAGGGAGCATAATCTGTTGAGAGGATTTTGCTTTCCTTAAATTGGACATATAACTGTTGATACATTCATTGTGAAATGGTTTTCTTTCATTTGAGGTTGGTATTATTTTGGAAGTGGTTGAGTTGATTGTTGTTTCATACTCACAGCAATATAATTTCCATGGGATTTTTTTTGCTAGCTTCCAATAAATTATGAGAGATAGAGCACAACATTTTTTTGTCAATATGGAATTGAAAATTAATTTAATGTTTAAAAAGAAAATCAACAAAATATTGAGTCTGCAGGAGAACACAGCAACTGAGTCATCACATTTTTGGACTTGACTTAACTTTAATATCACATTTTTAATCTAGAAAAGTAAAACAGCAGCTAAATTTCATCATGGTCAGATAGACTACTTACTGAGGCTAGTAAAAAATCCTATCTACTTCTCAGCTTGAACTTTCCTTCAGCTTATTTTCCATGATCATGTAACTGTCTCAGTCTTATGCCAAACTCTCAGCAAAATAAATTTAGCATTGAGATAACTGCATTGGAAAAAAATTCCATGCTAACAATTTTTAATAATCCTAATTAATTATTGATTAGTGCTAATGACAGCAAAAAAATTGATTTGCTGTTTGCACTGAGCTGAATTAATTTACTTGTAAAATGAATGCAATTAACCACTAAGACTAACAGTGATAAAGTATTAATCTCCCATTTCTAATTCACTATATCAATAAAAAAGTGTCTGTTTGTAAAGTGATAAGCAAAGAAAAGCAAGATAGTTTCAGGTGGTAGATCTTTTATAGCATTTATCACCAGTGTGTTGTGGTTTCTTTCAACTATGATAAATAATATATGATTTGGAGAGAAAAGCAGTACAAACCTTGGTAGATACAGGTATTTTTTCTTTCAGTACCCTTTGGGTAGCAATAAATGACCATGTAGGACTGACCTCTTTCTTCTTCATGTCTTTGAGCTACTTTGTCAATATTTATAACAACTGTAGTTTTTCTCAAAGCATTCTAGCACTTAACTTACACAACCTATACTCAGCTTTTATCTAGAAAAATCTGTGCTACCTTTGACATCTGCACTTAGAAATGTTTTTTTCAGCTCTTTACTTACTAGTATGGTCTCATAGTGGGGTATACCCTCTGCTTGCGACATGCAAAGAGTATTTTTGCTTGTTATTCTTTTAGTAGTCAAAACTGACTATATAAAATCAGCGTGGAAACCACATGCAGTATTTCACCGTTACCACACTCTGAGCACCATATTCCACCTTCACGCTTCTGTTTGGTATCCCCATCTGTAGGTCCAGTGATTGTTGGCCCCTTAATTTACCTCTTCATGTGAGAAGTACACAATCAACAGGCTGTTATTGGATCATATAGGTGACAGGTATATATAGATGACAAGTAAATGTCCCCTTTCTGGGTTAAGTGAAGGTGTCAAAATAGGTAAGATTTAAGTGTGGGTGTTTCAGTCTGTCAGCACTCCTCAATGCAAAACAGACTTTGCCCAACTACTAAGAGTCTTCCCCACCATTCCCTAGGATCTTTGCATAATATTATTTCATTCCGAGATATGATCACATGCTTCATAATTATGACCTGTATATTCTGTTCCAGTGTGTGAGGTTACAGATCAAAAAACTGGAAACACGTAGATGAGAGACAAATCAGGTTGATCACCAGAGTAAACCATAATCACAACATAGCAGAAGTCTAATTATTGTTTTTTTAATTCTTTTCCTTAGTATGTATCATAAAAAAGGGCAATGTTAAGGAAGGAACTGGAAAGAGAGAGCTCTGCTGGGATTTAAGATGTATAAAAACCCTTTTACCTGTAGATGACGTTGATTGGAAGTACAATGTTATTTGATACCATGAGCTGATCAGAGATGCAGGCAACATTTCCTGTTAAAGAGTGAGGAAATGGTGTGTGGTGATGGGTTATATATGCAAAAGTCCTGTTCTGAATGAGACATCATTTCAGAGTAAAGAGATCCATGATGGTGATTGGGTTACAAGTGACCAGGAGGATGGAGACATTGCCCACAGAAAATCAAGAAAGAGTATTCAGGCAGGTTAAGAACTCTGGATTAGACCCTTTAAACTCAGCATGACTCAGAGGACTGATGTGAGAAAGAGAGGCTGTGATTTTTGCTTTTGTACAAAAGAGGACTGACTTAAAAAGAGAGAGTTATTGCTGAGCTAGAATAGAGGTAGGAGCTAAATCTGTTTTCAGTAGAGAAGATGAGAAGATTTAAAAGAAAAAAGGTGTCTGCTGATGCTCTATCAAGAAGAATTCTTTCAACTGTGAGTAAAAAGAGTTTTCATTTGAGGACATTTCAACTGATGATTTCAAACTTCCAGACTACAGTAATTGTTTTCTCTGCAAAAATAGTGATTCTGCCAAACCCCACCTTTCTGTCGATATGTATTCACTGACACCTCAGTTTTATTTGTTTACATGTCTCAAGACACTGCATGTCTTGAATTTTGTTACATTCTGAAAAGATCTGAAAGGCAAAACAGTATAACAGCCACATCAATTATTTGTTAATCAAGTCATGATGTTGGAGGTGTCACGATTAAAATACAGCTGTGGCTCAAAAGAGAATGCTGACCTCTTCTCCAGCCTAGCCTAATGAAGAAACTGGTATGTCAAAGCTGTTCATTTTTAAGTTGTCATTGTTACCGAGACTGCCCCAGCAGATAAAACCCAACAGCATTAGTGATCCTTGAATCCAGGTGTGGAAGAAATGCCCAGTGCTGTAGACCTCCTGCATGTCCTGATGGATTGTCACATGTTCACAGAACACTCCAGAAGACACTGCCTTCCTTCCTGAGAATGTGATGCTGTTAGGGGAAAGGGAAGTTTCTACTTGTGTTGAAGCATTGTGTGGAGCTGGACTGGTGCTGTAGTGGTGAAAATGAAGCTGTTTGGCACCATGGGCTACTGCATGGGGGATCCTGAGCCTTCTGTCCTTCACAGTCACTGCATGAGTGGCACTGGCTTAAAGGACACACTTCAATCCACGACAGTAAGAGATAAACCAAGAAATAAGAAAACTTGGTACAGATTGCAGGGATGATCCCACATTCTGCATGCAAAGTTATTGTTGGAGGATGAATACATGCTGCAAGAAAGCCTGCTTGGAACATCTGCCAAGATCATAAATATCTGCATATTCCCAGAAGATACGAGAAGGTTAAATAGAAAAAGATACTCTACTTTGTGCCCGCTGCTGCTAGCCAAAATAGTCATTAATATGGATCACAAGGTAGGAGTGAAATTTGTAGCCAGCAGCTGATCCAGGTGGAGCCCATTTCTTACTAGTAGTTCTATTCTGAAACTCCACGAGCATTGAGGAAGCCATGGAGGAGCAGGCAGAAATAATTAGGGAATCTGTATGTTTAGAGTAAAGATAAGTCTCCTGCTACTGACCCCTACTTCACTGCTTTGCAGGGCTTGGCAGTGTCTACAAGCTGCCAAAAACGTGATGGTGGAGAATGGAAATAGCATTATTCAAAACAGGTTTAAAGAGCATCCTAACATCCCTGTGCATCACCCCCCGCTAAGCTTCATTTCAGCACCCAAAGACACACATTACGCAGAGCCAGCAGAACCACCAGAGACAGAACAGGAAAATAAAGTTTCCTCATGTCTGTAACCAATTTTCCCATTCTCCTGTGATGGAGACTGTTGATTTTGGGCTTTGTGCCTTCCTTAATAACCTCAGTGGCTTAAAAGCCTTTTGGAAATGAGCACACACTATGTTCTTAAGAACAAGTCATAAGCTCCAGCATGTGTGTGATAGTGATGCCATCCTGTCTAACCACAAATGCAAGGAGCCTGTATCTACAGCTCCAGCTCAGAAAATGTGAGGGAACTTTGCTCAGCTTTGTTAGAGTGATCTTCTAAGTGAAGATGAATTTTGTCACATAACTAGATTTTCATTCAAGAAAGCACTTTTGCTTTCTAGTGTATCTCTAAAACAAAATTCAGATATACTGTGTTACCCCAAAGCTATGTTTCACTTCTAAAGCATTATATCGAAGCAGACAAATATTTGCAAGTCAGCTTTTAGAACTATAATATTTGACTTGAGTTGCATTTATGTGGGGTGAGGAAAGAACCTCTACAATGTTTTTATTGTATAATTTATGTTGCAGTCAGGTTCTCGATAGCTCACTTGGCAACTATTCGATATTTCGTGGTTTGTGCTGTAGTGCCCACTAATAAAACCAGACAGGACAGGAGACCACATGCCACACCACTTAGGGATGACCAGAGCCCTGCTCCTGACCCAGGATCTAGCTGGTAAAAATCTGCCTCTGCTTTGAATGCTGTTTAGCCTGTTCAGGGGCCATTAAATCTCCTTCTTGTTCCTTTCTCCTTGTTCTAAGGCTTCATCCAAGTAAGCTAGCTACAGATGGAGCAAAGCCTTGAGATGTTGTCCATCCAACAGCTATGGGAGTGGTTGAAATCCTTCATGCAGGCAAGGACTTCTGAGCATGAGACTGTCCCTATCTGTGTATAGAGGGCCTCATCTGCTTGGTGTTCCAGTAGCAGAACCCCACATACTTAATGTAAAGCATATGCTTAAATGCCAACAGGATGCCTGGAACAAACTTTTACAGGAAAAAAGTTATCAGCCTGAACTGATGTGCATCAGCCTGTATTTGAAGCACAGTGGTTTCAAATGCATTGTCAAATCCCCTGTGTGACTCCTGTGCATGTTTGACTTAATTACTGCATGTGATAGCCCTAGGGGGAACCATCTGATTTTTTTTTATGTGCTGTATCAGTTGCTAAATCTCGTGTGAAGGAAACCAGCCGGAAGTATTCGTAGCATGAGAAAGACTAATGTTCACATTTCTCCTGTATTACTCAGGCTGTAACTAATATTAGCCATTCCTCCAAACATAAGGGCTCTGAAAGAAGCTTATACAGCACCTTACTGACAGAAAAAATAGGAGCCTTAAGTTTGGATTCCTGCCTAGCACCCTTGCAAATTCAAGTCTTCATTAGAATTGGAATAGGAGGGAGAACTCTGGAGCAGACTAACAGGGGCTGCTTCACACTGTCTTTCTGAATCAATGAATTCACCAGAGTTTGTGTTACTGTTTCCATTAAGTGTTAAAACTGTCTTTAAAGAGAAATAGCTGTCCTCTTCAGGTTTTTAGTATGCACTCTGCAAGAGACTATAAGCATTAATTAGCATCCCTGCCACCTTCTCTCTTTTCATTCAGCCAAAAGCCTGCATTGGATTCCCCATCTCCTATGTTTAGGCTGGAGGCTGCTTAGGGCTCCTGCCCTACAGTTGGTTTACCTCCTTTTACAATGGCTCAGAAGAAGAGGGGGCTGTTTCACAAGTATTGCTACAAGAAGGATCTCTGAAAATTGTGTTGTTTGTATCATTCAGAACAGTGCCCTGCATGCCAAAATCCCGTGCCATTCTCTGGGTTTACTAGTCTGTCCACATGGACTGGTCACAGTCCATCCAAGTAGAGTAATTAACAAATCATTAGTTTGATGACAAAATACTTGCAATTTCATCCTTCTTCTTTTGGATTTCTCTGTGACACAGGCATTTCTTCAGTCCCAGCTTCTGTTGTCTATGTTATGTCCAGTACATCCATCCCAGT
This sequence comes from Corvus moneduloides, assembly GCF_009650955.1. NCBI lineage: Eukaryota > Metazoa > Chordata > Aves > Passeriformes > Corvidae > Corvus > Corvus moneduloides. The sequence goes on along the minus strand of NC_045479.1, from coordinate 62,021,356 downwards.
CTCTGGAGAAACACACAAAGCACAGAGTGTCAGCCACTATTAAAATAAACTGAATAAAGTAAAAGGCAAGCCCAACCATTGTCATTTAATTTCACAGCTGTTTCTTTCAGCAGCTTGTAAGTCTGTGTCCTAGATTATGTAGGCATACTTCTCACCAGTCATAGGAGAAGGCAACATACCTTGGAGCATACCCAGAAGCAACATTTTCCAAGTCTACCTTAAGAATGGCCAGTTATTAAAATAATAAAAAATACAAAGAAATACTAGCATTTCTTTCAACCTGTGGACAGCAAGTACAGTACTTTAATCATCCCCTGGTCTCTTTGTAATAGCATGTTATTTCAGTGCACTGCATGGCCTTAAATGAGTGGGTCCTGGCCATAGGATGCTGTAAGCCTGGCTGCAACAGATTCCTAATTTCAAGTACACTGACTGACTAATGCTTATTACAGCTCTAACATTTCTTACTTTGAATCTTTGAAAAGGCACAAATGACCAGGTGAGCTCCAGCAGTGGCAGGAACTGCGTACTGTTCTCCCCACATCAGCAGCAGAGGAGTTAACCAGGCAGTATCTGAGATGCACACTGGCCCCAGGATCAAAACAAAGCTAATGGCAAGTGACAGCCTGCTCTCCTGCAGCTCCAGCTGCAGAATCCCTATGGCAACTTAGCCAAAATGAAACTGTCCTCACCCACGTGTCTCTGCAATTGCGGGAAGCTCTCTCTGAGTGCCCAAAAAAGCAAGTGAACCTGACAGTAGATATGCTCTCTTGTCACCACAGGGACAAGTTATATCTTCAGCTATTTTTTACAGAGACCATCTTATCCAGATCATCTCCATAACAAAAACCATGACTACTTTTCACTCTATTCTTAGCAAAAAGAACCCTCACAAAAAATCCTGCGATGCTCAGCGGTGTGTAATTCACTGATCTCTGCAACAGCCACAAATCAGCAGTAACCTGGTCTTTTGAATACATTGTTAGCACCACAGACAGAGAGCATGAACAGAGACTGAAACAGACGAGTATACTAAGGACATTTTAATGGTTGTTTTAAGTTCTCCTTAATCCAATCTCTGTACTTGAATTTACAGAACTCATGCTACGGGGTTTGTGTTTCAACATCACTACATCATCAAATACTGCTGGAGGGGCCTCAACACATTTAGATTTTTTAAAAGTCTGAAAAATCTGAAGAAACCTTCAGAAAATATCAAGCCACCTTTAAGCAAGTTGCCTTCTCCACTAACAGCAGGGAAGGTGGCAGACTGGTTCATTTGTGCACCAATGCAATAGCATTTTAACATAGAGCTGTTGATCCAGAAACTCTGGAATTGGATGCTTTGAGCCTCACCTTCATTTTCCACTGAAGGACATTCAAGAAACTCAGTATTTCCCCGATTTTATTTCACTTTACTTAACTTCCAGTCCAGTACATGTCCTCACACCCCAGTTTACATGGCTCTTAGTGGGTCAGATTCATACAGAGCTCTGGTTCACACTCACAGGGCACAGTCAGCAGCCGGGAAGGGACAATCATCTTCACATTCCTGATGTCAAGGAAGAAGAACTCTTTGGACCTTTTCTTTCCTTTTTTGCTGGTAGGCCAGAGTATGAAATATGGAAATTTCCCTGTAATCCAGACTGGAATATTAAGAAGTAACCTTTGCTGTTTTTTTCTCTCTGTAGAAGAAAAAATGCTGTTCAGTCTTTCTTCAGTGCAAAGACCTGCTACTGAATGAATCTACTTGCTTCTGAGACTGCTGCGAAGTTGAGACTCCATTGTCTGAGGCCTAAGAAAGCCTCACTAGCATTCAATAGACTTTGATGTAAAATGTTCAAGAAAAGGATTGTTTACATAGGAGTCATGTATGGGATGATTTAAGAATATAAGCAAGGTGGGCCTTTGACAGCATGGTAAAATCCTATTAAACCAGCAGAAAATTGGATAAAAGGGGTGTGTTTTTTCATTCTACCCAAAGGGCTTTTGCCTGAAAGCTCTGCTCTCTGTTTCCAGCTGCATCAGGCAGTCAAATGGAGAGGTAACCTCTCCACACAACGCTTGTCTCTAGCAGTAAGAAATATCTTTTCTCCTCACCTGCTCTGATATGGAATTGCTATAATTTGTAACTTGGTTTTCTTCTCAAAACTGTTCTCACTGTCTGAGTCCAAGTGTCTTGGAACGATTTAAGTAATAACACATTTCTCCATACTCAGGTTGCCTCCCAATAGAATAATATACCCCTGTTTTAAAGCAAACTGTCCTTTCACAACCAATACAATAAAAACCAGGTTTGTTTTTTTTTTTTCACAGCATGACCAAAGTCTTCCTAGAAGAGGCAGTGTGATTTATCAGTGGGAATGTGGATCACGAGTCAGGAAATCCATCTCCGTTCCTCGTCTGCCCCTCAGCAATTTTACCATGTGCATAGGGGTCAGGCTGATCTGTGTCCAAGAAGAAGCTGCACAACTACAGTTCAGATAAGGCTCACCCCCACACACATCCTGCTATGAGAGAGTTGCACCTGCTCTGGGTCAGTGCATGGTGGCACAGCACAGGGCTGGCTCCAGGCTCAGACCAGAAATATGTTTGCATCTGCCTGCACAAAGCACACAAAGAGGTGTCTGTGCTTCCAGATCTCTCTCACTATCTGCATGGTCATTTTACATTTAAGTTACAGAAATTTTTGCATCCAGAATCTTATAATAATATTTGCAGTTAAACTGTGATCTTCTTTGGGGTGATCCTATGGAAATTATTCATTTATATGCCACATTACTTACTACTAAAAAAACTCAACCCTTGTCAGGGTAGTAGGGTACAAGTAGTCCAGGGAACTCATTATCATTCTTTACCAGATGAATCTGGAAATGCAGTAGTACATGCTAAACGATGAGAAGATGTCCAGGTGCCTTTCCCAGGGAAATGACTTCTCTTCCCTGTTGTGTTTTTGTTGTGTATTGCATAAGCTGAGATGATGATGCCTATCTCTTCTCCTGCATGATTAGAAACCTTTCTTGTCAGAATATATTTAGAATATGGTTTGTCTGTCATTGCTTTCAGTTCCCAAAGCAATTACATCAGAGAGACTTAGGACTGGACCAGTGTGATTTTTTTTAAACAGATGAAGTTTTATCACTAGAAACCTACTATTGATGCATATTCTGGATGTGTGGGTGCCTACCCTGCCAGAATCATTATTTCCCTGATGATATTGAAAACAGTCTCTTCAAGAAGAGGATGGTCCTGCTGTACCTAAGTCAGTATGGGTAACATTGTTAAGTTATGAATTCCAGTTTTAGGAAGACCTAAGAAATAGATACAAGTTTAGTATGGAGGTCGCTCTGACTTCTCATTGCTCTCTGTTCTTGATTCTGATTTCTGTACCTGACTAAAGACTGCTACTGCTCTGAGGGCATCAGTTCTGGACTGCCTACAGCCCTTACTTGTAGAGATAATGACATAAACTTCCATAAAGTGAGAATAAAATAAAGAATAATGAATAAAGTTATAATGGTGGCTGGATTGGGTAACAGTGTGTGTTTGTAATTATGCCATCTAAATTTATTTGGCAAATCATCTCCAAGGCATACATGATTGCATGGTACAGTGCAATTCTCCTAAATGCAAAAGAGAACACTAATTTCTGAGCTGTCATTGTATCTAGCAAAAGCATAAATATACAACTAAAAGTCAAATAAAAAAATTCAAAGTCTTTATTTTTAATTCCTCCTTACATCCTAATGGAAAAATAGTTATTTGAAATAATACGAATTAATTTAAATGAGTAGAGAGTGCAAGGGCAAAGAGGAAGAAAATCCAGAGTACAGAGAGGACATGGTCTAGTCTTGCCTTCTCTAGAACTGACCCATAGAAGTTCAACAGCTTTGGACTTAGTTTCGCAAAACCGTATCTTGCAAAAAACTCAATCTTCTTGCAAGGCATCCAGCCCTGGCCCATCCTCTATAATCCACAGAGAATTAAGTTCACTTCTTTGGTAACACAAATTAGGTGGGGGTTTCTGGAAAGAACTGACTGTGACTGGCAACGGGACTGAAGAGGCTGGATGGTTTTGTAAGAGAGATGCAGGGATGGGGGGAAGAGTGCCAGCCCCAGTCTGCAGTGCAGGCCTGAATTTTAATTTCCATTAGATTTAGGACAAATTAACAAATTTTCTATGTTTTAGCAGGCGGTTTTTAAATCAACACACAAAAGAAAGGCAATGCCACCACTGGTTTGTTTTGATTTTAGTTCGAGTGTATAAGCCACTTTTCTGTCTCAGGCTATTGACACAATTTTGCACCTTTCTGCATGTAATCTTTCTATCTCTTATACAAGCAATACACATGCAAATGTAGAATACTGGTTTCTGTTCTGGCTAGGATATAAAGCCAAATAACTTTGAAATATAATAAATAATCATCCATGGTCAATCTATTTCAGACAACTGCAGCAAAGCAGTCAATAACTATCTCTCTGTGAGTGGGACATAATAGCTTGCTAGGCATTAAGAATCATCTTAAGATAACTTTGAAACAATAAATACATAGATCTGTTTTTAAGGCCATATGCAGTATTCAGCTATTTCTTCCTTCCCATACATCAGTGTCTTTTCCCTTCTCTCTTTCTTCTTTCAGATCAGGCCTCCCAAAAGATGAGTTGTGTTTCCATAGTAGTCTGAAGAACTGAGTACACAAAGGGGCAATATCTTTCTCAGAATTTAATGGCCTGTTCATCAGCAAGACACTGTGCCCATGTGTTAAGACACAGTCCTAGTGTACTTTTTCCTGCTGTTTCTCTGGTAATGATAGCTCAAGCTTACAGACCTTGACACTTAAAGGAGCATTAGCCCCATGTTGCTTAGAATATTTGCAAATGTGCAAAATGACTTTCATGTTTGCCCCACAAAGAGAAGGAAGTAATTTAGAAAAAAATAATGTAATTTAGAAAGAAAAAGCTCAGCTTCCATGTCATCAATTATGTGGTACTGAGAGTGAGGGAGGATCATTTCTGCAGAGTGCAGAGGTCACCTGCCTTTTACTTCAATATTTGCAGGTGCTTTGGTAGGATTTCGGGAGAGCAATGGAGGTGGCTTTGATAAAGAGGTGTTTCATGCATGGCAAAGTCTGAACCACTGCTCTGAGCACTTCATTCTGAGCTTTCCATGGGGTCTCAGCCTCTGCTGCACTTGGCTGAATGCATTCAATTTGGGCTGATTTCAGCAGTTAAATGTCACAGGCCTATGTCTTTACTTGTAAACATTGGGTGCCAGGGACACAAATGAAGGAGCTGTGGCAAAACCAGGCAGCAGGCTGTAAAAGTTGAATTAATTGCTGATAAAATGGGGGAGGCAGGAGAGTAATTTTGACCTTTCCCTTCTAAATGTGTCTTTCAGAGTTACTTATTTATAACTTTTGATATCATTAAAGTGGCAGAAGAGTGACAAAACAAAAAAAGAGTGGGAAATACAGAAAGTTGCAAGCTGAGACATCCTGAGGTGGTTTGCAATAGATATGGATGAATACCCCCACAGTACTTAAGCTGTTGAAGTTTTACATGTCAGCTCAGTACCAAACATGAGAAATGGATGTGACATACAGGGAGCATAAGTGCCTCACCAGGTGGGAGGAGGGAGTGTGATGGTCTGAAGTGACTGGAGGGATGTCTCCAGTTTGAAGGTACTCTGGCTGCGCTTCCAAGAGGCCAGCAGCTCTTATCAAGGCTGTTTCTGGTTCCCAGACTCATGGCTCCAGGCTGGCAGGCCTTTTCTGTCAGTATTTTTTCAGCAGACAATTTCTTCTGTTTAGCAATTTTCCTTTTCTAAGCAGGCTGTCCTGCTGGCTGCTCACATCAAGGTTAGTTTCTTGTCTTTTTCTCCATTGCAGTTGTCTGCCAGGTTTGAGCCTTTGTTTGGTTTATGACTTCTCTCTTTTCCTTGTCATCCCATTGACAAGGTCCTGGATCAGACAATCTTACCAAAATTAACCTTATAATGTGTAATATCCTTATCAATCAGTGTAACTGACTTCCATCACTGCCTCATATATCAGTTGTTTGGGTTTGCATCCTTGTGCCTTCTTGCTTGTGGTTTTCTTTGTTTTTTGTGATCCCCTTTTACATTAGGAAGGTCCTTGGCAAAACACCCTTCATGGAGCAGATGCTCTCTCCTTCTGCATGCCTTTACAATAATAATTATGATCTTGCTGAACAGTAAGGAACATGCTACCAGCAAAGGGAACCAGTGTAACATCCAACATAGCCTGTACTAGTAGCAGGACTTTGATCTTGACACAAAATTTCACCAGAAGCCAACAGAGAGATTTTAAAAAGGGAACATTATGTTGAAACAACTGAGTGCCCAAAAGATTGTGAGCTGCTGCATCCTGTATCAGCTGCATTCGAGAGATAACACGGTTGGTAACTCCTGCAAACAAAGAATTGCAATAATCCAGCCCTGAGAAGTCAAACCAATTCAAAATCCTCCCCCCCTAGGAAGGAACACAACCTGCTGTTATTTCATAGGCAGCACAAAGAGGGCCTGGTAGTACAATGCACACATATCTGTTGATCAGTCTGACAACAATACCAAAGCATAACTCTGGGAGATGGATTTAAAACTGCAAGATGAGGTGAATCCCAGGATGGCAGCCACATTGAGAAAATGTCTCCAACATGAACCTTATTTGACTCCACAGCGATTCCTGTGTCCAAGGACTGACATTCTCCTCCAGTGTCTCCTTACAGCTTGGCCTAATACAGTTGCTGGTGTCACCTTTGCCCTGTCCTAGATCTGTGTCCCTGCTGTTTGTTTTTTGTCTGTCTTTGATCCTTTTTAACACAGAAAGCTCAAATATGCTATTCACAGCCACTGGGACCCCTGTCAGACAAGATACCCATTAAAGGTAAATGTAAATGGAAACTGTTAAGGCATCTGCAGCTGTAATCATCAGACAAAAGAAGTTTAACTGATAGCACTGAATGATGCCAAAAAGTGAAGATTCAAACTCACCCTTGTTTTTCTCCATTTACCTGTCAGCAGTTACAATAATGAACATGGAGTGGGACAGCACAGTGAAGGAGAGTTAAAACACCCTTTTTTCTTTGTATAAAAATAAAGCCCCAGATCTGCTGTCCTGTCCATACTCCCCCCTGCCACAAGAGCCTGTGTCCACTCGCACCATGAACAACACATGATGGCTTCTGCTCTCCACACGTCTTTCTTCAGAAAATCCTGCCTCTGTGAGGTAAGACAGTGTTAATTCAGTCTGTAGAAAGCCTGAACTATTGCAGTTAAGAGAGCAGTGCAAGGGCAAAGAGGCACCCCCTACCTTTGCATTAATCAACATTTCAAATCTATCGCATGCCTTGAATTAATTTCCAGACAAAAAGCACTCATTTTTCAAGCACTTAATACAAACCACATGCAGAAATTAGACTTAGCTTTGATTGATGATGATTTTTCTGATCAAAATGGTTATTTGTGACATTTTCAAATTTCATTTCAGTAAACTCCAATTTTTTTGTTGATCAAACTGAAGAGCATTCCCTTGGCAATTCCTGTACCACAGAGACCCCACCTAACCTTGTATTTGAAAATCATCTCATTGGCACAGTCGGACCTAGGGAATGCCTCTGCTGCAGTCACTGATGTGATTACATGGAACAGAAATGTTCACATTAACTCCGAACTCTCAGGGATAGAGGTGATGGTGCAGTCAATGGGACACCCATCAATAGAGCACAGTCAGGTAAGGTATCACACAGCGCAGTGTAATTGTGCAGTTGACTTCTCCTTCCTTCTCCTCTCAACCAAATCAAGCTTGATTCAGTCTTGGAGCCAGCTCTGCCAGTCCTGCAGCAGCCACACAGGGCTCAGAGAGGACTAATTTAGACTCATCAGTAGAAAATACTTAAAGAAAAGAGCTCATTCCTTAGTCATCACTGCGAGAGAGAAGGCACAGAACTACTCATTTTGAATTGCCCTAAAGTTGTGTGATCATTCCCCGAGAAAAGCTGTAATCTCAGCAAATTACCACAAGGCAGTGCAAGGATGTGCACACTGGCACGGTTGGTATGTTATTGACTGACTCTACATATGAGGCTCATGCACAGCATTCTTACAGGTGGATCTCTCAAAGGACCAGCCCAAGACCTCAAGCCAGCACCCAAAATCTCCGGAACATATCTCCTGGGTGCTTAGATGGACTTTTTCAGTGCCCTGGTGGGACTTGAGCTCTTATACCTTCTCACTGATCATCTGGAACAGGGGGAACGCAGCTCAGGAACAGGATGCTTCTCCTTCCACCCTGAGATGCAATCTTGATCGTCTCTATGATGGGAAAACAGTCCCATGGGAGCAGGCCAGCTGGGGAAAGAAAATGGTCCTACCCTACCTGCTGAAGGACACCTACATGACAGTCACTTGGTGAAGTGTCAGTCATCTTCCCCAGCTGAGCTGTCTGCAATACAACAGTCACATGCTGAGTTTACCCTTTGATACGGGCACACACCGCTGCCGCACTCTTCAGAGGCAATCCATAATGATTTAGTATTTAGGAGGCTATTTGTGGTGTTACAGGAGTAATTCACACAGCTCTTCCAAGAGGAATAATCTCAAAATAGATTTGCTTACTGCTAATGAGAAGGTACTGGTATTCAATTGCATGTGGTTTCCATGCATTGAAAAAAAGACATGCAGTCTCATTAATCTGCTTTAAATGTGAGCCATTTTTCTTTTGCTTTTAATATTCTCAAGCCTAGGGAGTGCCAAGGAGAATACAGGACAGGCTGACTACAGAGGAGTTATTTCCTCTGAAATCACCCTCATCTGTCTGTCGGGAGTTCTTGAAACAACTGCAATAAATCCTGAATTTTTAATTTGGTTCACAATTTCAGAGACAGAAAAATCAGTGCTCAGACAGCTGGGATTGTGGTAGTTATCTACTATGTCAGAGTACACATATTTTTGTATAAGGAAATCAAACAGGCAACTGTACTGAAAAAAAGTGATCAAATATGGTCAGAAGACAAAGAATGACTGCTGGCAAGCAGAGGAAGATGGGTCAGTAGAAATGAGTATGAAAGGTCAGGAGAGAAAAATCAGCTCTCTGCCCAATTCATTATTGTTCTACATTGTAGCCAAATATATGGGTCTATATCTGCTGACACCACACATGTAAAGTAGCAGTACCCAAACAGTGGAACATAGTCTGTTGTGTTAACTCAAAAATCCAGATAGTCAAATCCTTGGTTGCAAACACAGCAAATGAGATAGATTTCTTTGGATGGTCTTGCTGTTCATTTACTGACTGGGAAATGCTGGTATGGACTGAAATCTCCCTCTGGTCCCCTCAGCCTCGGAAGTGAAGCACACAAGGTGTACAGGGAGGAATGGCTGCTGCTCACCATGTGTGTTTGGCAGCTGCAGTTGTGGCCCCACCAAGGCCAGACAGTGATCAGAGGAACCCGGGCAGCCCAGCCCATGAGAATCAGCCTGTCCTAAGCCCATCACAGGAGAATGATTAAGCAATTGCCCTGTTCCAGAATCCATTAAGACTCTCAACAGAAGAATGTTGCTCTGCATTGCTCTACAAACCAAGGGGGACTTTTCCAAGAGGACTTACTATGGATTGCTGGAGTGCACTAGATCTGATGGTCCTCAACAAACACCTACAATGCAAATACATCTCCACAAGATCCTCATTGTGCAGAGGTCATCCTTGCAGGGCACAGTTGCATCTTTGACTGCTGAAGATTAATTAGGTATTGTCTAGGTCAGTCTGAAACTGATGTAGAAGAGTTTGGCAAGTTAAAACCTACATAAACCCCCTTCATTCTGACGTATGAGAGATAAAAAGCCTGAGTCGGAGTATGTCCAGAAAGAGAAGGAGACCTTGGGTGACTTGACCTTGTATTTAGACTTTTTATGTTGGGACCTTGACAAAATGTAGCAGATTGGTTAGCTGTTTTCAGCTAAATGGGGGTCATCTGAAGAGGAGGAGATGAGAAAAGAGGAAGTGCTGCTCCCACTAACCATAGGGTGGAAGGCTGCAACCACGTCTGCCCAGCAGTTTTCCCTGGGTAGGGTCTGCACTGCTGCGCACTATGAAAACTGCCAAGGAAGGTCCTTTCACTGTGTACAGACACACTGCCAACAACCACCCCCCTGCACAGCTCATTCATCTGCACACAAATCAATGCTTTCACTTTGCCTACAGATACCTCACATCCATCACAGCAGTGACAGAACCTGTGGCATCAACAGCCCACGAAAAAATGGAGGCAACTAGATGGCACAGCCTGTTGCACAAAATAAAACAAAAATAGTGAAAAACATGGAACTGGTTGGTAGGAGCTGGGAGGGAGATGGGTTAATGTCTACTGAGATTTCTGTTTCTTTACATATACAGAAATAAATGAAAGCGTATTGTGCACATACAGAAATATACTATGCATATATTGAACTGCTAAATTAAATTGTTTTAATTTAGCAGTTCAATTTGTATTAAATTGCTAAATTGTTAAATGATGCAGATAGTGCACAACCCCAGAAGAATGACAGCCAAAGACTTATTTATTCTATTCTAAGAACAACACAATGACTTTTGCAACTCCTTTTGCATGCCATGGATTTTAGTGGGAGATGGAACCAGTTTAGCTGTAAAACAATAACTGCAAATCCTCTCACAAGCATTGACTGTGGATCTGGGGAAAAGGCCCTTTGTGCCTTAAATGCCCACTTCCAGTGAGAGGAGCTGCACGTGAGAGCTGCTCACAGCCAGAAGGATGGCTCGAGGATGGCTTCCAGTCACAGTGCTCACGTAGGACTTCCAGGTGGTTGGTTGCCTGAAGTACTGGGTATCTGAAACCTGGTAGACTGCTGGTAAGTGGCAGGTTTCTGGTGAAAACAGGAGTTTGATACTGATGTGGAAGATGAGGCAAGTGTGTAAAATGATAGGAATTTCTACAGCAGCAAAATGTCCTTTCTGAATAATTTCAGGAGACCAGGAAAAGCTGGTTGCTTCACATAGACTATGTAAGTCCAAATAATAAATAAAAAGCCACCCAAACACTCTTCTTTTAAAATTCTCATGGCTTCCAAGGCCTATTTCTTGATTTTAGAGTTTTGACTAGTGACTTCAGATCATGAGTGAAAACCTTAATCTCAACTCTTTCATTTGTCTCTGTGAAGTAGAGTTTCGGACACTCTGAGCTCCCATGCAATTGCAGGGGTCATTGAACCATCAGCCCAACAACAACTTTCTTTGCAGCACAGTGTACCTTTTTTTTCTGTTTGTAAAAGCACAACAGGGACTTACAAGACCACCCCTCTTCAACAAAGTTGGTGTACCTGAAAGGAAGCAAGCAGAATGGGAGAGAAGAAAAGCAGTGAGTGGGCATTCAAAATGAAAGTAGTTTTTAATTGATTGCAAATGATTAAAATTACAGCAACACTACAGGTGGTCTGCAGGTTCTTTTCAGTTTTGATGGTCTTTTATTTAATAGGCTGAGAAACACTAGTCCAAAACATGAAAATATGTCCATCAGTGCCACTTAGTGCTGTTTTGATGGCTTCCACTTTCTATGAAGTTGTCCAGCACATACCTACTAGTCTACTGTGTTGGTTGCATGCACAGAGCCCATGGCAGAGCACTAACAAAGCAAACCACTTAGCAGATGTGGCAAATTCCGTGATTGTTTTTACTCACATCTCTGCATCTGCTGGTCTGGAGGCCCAGAGGGTCAAAAAGTCACTGCTGTCATCATGAGTAGGTAAGAGCTTCATGAGAAGAGACACAAGGAGAATGTTCACTGTCAGCATCAGACGATTCAACCTAGGCTTGAACTGCAACCCGTTTAGGCGGAACTTTGACTATTACTGTGTTATTAATTGGCTTTGTAAAATTTATGTTCCTCCTGTCTTTAAGTTCTCTTTGTTTAAAATCAGTTTAAAATCAGCACTCAGATAAGGTAAAGCCTTGGGTTTCCGATGGAAGCTTAGATTGGAATTATTTCTATGTTTGTTTGTGAAAGAACCATGATATGATGATGTCCAGATAATATTGCCCTATTTAATGCCCAATGCAGCTGGCAAAGTAATTTTGTGTCTAAAAATACCATGGTTTTGTCCTTTGCCAAGGATTTTCAGTATTTTTCTGCCATTTATATGATACCTTTCTTTTTCTAAGGCTATCAAAAATAGCCACAAATCCATCAAGTAACCCTACTGCAGTCACAGTTTGCTGTCTCATATCACCATTAGTTTTCCTTTCATTGCAAAATGTATTCAGATTTTATATTTGGTTTCAAGACTGTATGCATTTACTATAGTATTAGTGGCAGCCCAGTGTGATTTCATATTTATGGTCCAGAAAAAATATAAACATATGTGATTTCAATAGGACATGGGATAAGATGTGGATTAATCTTCCATCTCCTCTGCACTATTCATGAAACCTCATCCCAGTTCAAGCATCACATGCACTTCCTTGCAGATTCCATCTCTGCCCTTTTCCACTAACTTTCTGCCTACTTTGTCCATGTGCAAAGATCTTTTGTGATCTCTCCCCATTCTGGCTCAATCACTCTACTAATGTCAGTCTGGAGAAAGTCCTCTCCCAGATCTGTATGAGCTTCTTACCAGTCGGGGAGATAGTTCTGAGAGGATGCCAATACCTCTTGATGTCTGCCTGCTTGATCCAAATATTCCTGCTGAACACAGTTAATGTCCACATCTTTCATAGACTGCCAGATACAATGGGTCTGGATCTAAGTGGATTAATCCATGCATATTGAGAGTAAGTCTGCACATTGTCTTCCAACTTTTAACATCCAATTTTATTACTAATATTACAAAGTAATCAATGTAGTTAATGACTTTTTTCATATCTCTTTACCCCCAGCACCATGATTATCTCATATTCTGCAGTGGTTCTCCTCACTATGAATATGCAAGCACTACTTTGCACTTTAAAAAGGACATAATGGTCTTCCCCATACTTCCAGACCTCCTCTTAGTGTCTAATGAAGGGAGATGGCGACAGAGTAAAAAGCATGAAGGAGAAGATTTAAGACAGTGAGAAATCAAAAACAGGAGTCTGTTTGCTAGTTTGAAAGAGAGTTGAAATCAGGTGTTGAAGGAAGTATTCACAAAGAAATGGAGGTCAAGAAGAGAAGGAGAGTAGCGAAAGTGGGTAAAGAGAGTGTGTGGAAGAACAAAAGATAAATTAGAGACCCTGATACATCTTCCTTTTGGAGGAAGAAAGATATGTCCCCCGAGAAAGAGAGAAAGTAAAAAGCTTGCAGAAAGTCTGACACAAAAAAAGGGAAGCAGGGGGAAGAATGGTTTGTGGGAGAAAAGAACAATCCCATAACCAGGAGTACCATCTGTGTTAGAGATGCAGTTCTGTTAAAGGAGAACTGTAGATTTTCTGTAACCTAAGCATTTTTAGAAACACTGTGGAAGAAAGAGAAAAACTACAGAATCACAAGTATACTGGCCTGTTTGTCTTAAGTAAAATACCCTTCAGTTAATTCATCCACCTTGTGAAAAGGGATGTTAAATATTTTGGATGCCATTCTTAACCGATAGTCTATGCATGTTGCTTTTGAATGCCAGGGATTGTGCCAGATGAGTCCTCCCTGCTCTGCACACCTCTGCTGACCTCCACACTGTGGACTGCAGGTCACACTACCCTCCACCTGGAAACACAAGCTGGCACCTGAGTCTAATGGTGAAGATAAACATTTTAGAACATGTCCAGGTCCTTTAATTCCAGGAGCTGGTTAGTGAAATGAGCAGGTGTGCAGACAGCTTACCTAATCCAACTGTACTACTGATGTCCACAGAGGTAATCCATCTGGAGGGCTGCTTCCCTGGATAACGGCTGCTACAGCCTGGCTCACCAAGAGAAATGTTTAAAGGGAATCCCCAGGGATGAGCGACCATGTCTTTGAATTCCCCCCAGCTTTCACTCACTTAAGGTAGTGCACATATGCCTCCTTAACTGAGAAGAAAATCTGATTTTGAAATTGCCATGACATCTGGTAAATGTGCATGTTGTATTTGAAGGGCCATGTGAATACAGAATAAAAATCAGGGTCCACAGAAGCAGAACACATCACCAGATCTTCCCATTTTGCAGCAGGTACCATCATAAAGTATTGGCAGCTCCTTGCTGCAGTTACAGCTGCAATGTGGAGTACCTAAGCCTGCTAACTGCAGCTCAAACATAGCTTATAGTTACTTGTTTCAGTGTTGGGGAAGGTTTTTGGTTTGGCTGCTTGCAGTCTTCTTCGAAGCAAGAGATGGAATGGAATTGAGAAAGGTGAGCAAAATGGTTCAGCTAGCAGAGGATGGAAAAGCTTAATGAGTAAACTCAATGAAAGGTATCAAAGATTTCTGGCACTGGTAGGTCAGGTGCTATTGGCAGATAGAAGAGCTGCAGCTGGAACGTCAGCTTTATCTACAGAGCATGTTGGCCTTTAGTGGTTCACGCTGCAGTTTGCCTATGTACTCTGTCTCGCCTGTATCAAGGTATGAGGGATCAGTTCACCTGCCTTTACCTATTTTAAGCTGCTGTCAAACACAGCAGAGCAGCAGGTGATCTATGGAAACACACCCTCCAAGCAAGCCACCCTACCAGAGCATGCAAGTTACCACTGCATCCCAACTAAGCTATCCTGCACCTGCAGGACAACAGGGGAAATCTTCTTACAACCTTCCAGCTTCCCGATGTAGCGCCACATCCCAACACATCCTATTCTGTGTACAAGAACTTCACTGTAAGTCTTCTCTCAGGCAGGTCAAAGGGCATTTCCACCAGTGACCAGGTGTTCCTGGCACTATGTAATGCTCCAGACAGAAGTGCACCATTTGTCTTCATTTATAAAGTAATATGGTTGGCTTCTTATTACTCTGATATCCATGCTGAGGCCTCTACTGCCATACTCAGATCTCCTTTTCTCCCTCAGGAAATTTTTGTCTTTTCTGAAAATGACTGCTTCATACAGTGGAGGTTTAATTCTCCGTTTCATTTGCATAGCACAGTACAAAGTGGCTGCAGTAAATCAGAAAATTTAGTCTGTGTCCTACTGTCTTTTTTTCATCTCCTCCTACCTGGACAGATTGCTTATCATGGTATCTATTTTCACCTCCACTTTTCATTACCACTTGCTGACACTAGCCAATTTGAAATCTCATTCAGACAAGTCTATTGCCTTTCCCTCACTAAGCTCACCGTGAGCTGAGATGGGTTCATTTCCCTGAGTTCAGCACCCAGAAAGGAACGGTACATTTAGCAATTACAGGAACAGTGCATCCCCACTGTCACACCCTTATCCACCACCTTTTTAAATAATTTCCTCCCACATCTTAAGAAAAACCTACCCTTCTGGAGTCACCCTCACCTGGAAAATGGTCTTTACCCTGCTAGTTGCTGCATTTTGCATGATTTCCCATTAATCTACCTCCTAATAAGCCACTTCTGCCTGTTCCCAGTTGTGCATCTGTACCTGCTTTCACCTTCTGCCAGGACTATTGCAAGCCCTATCAGTATAGTTTCAGGTCTATATTCTTCTCCTGAAAGACCTCTCTTGGTTTCCCACCACCTACAAACCCACCCTAATCATCCCAAAGTCCCCTTCTGGGGCTAATGTTGGTATCTGGGCACAGTGCTGCAGCCCCTCCCTCTGACCTCTGTGCTGTGGCTCCCAGACCTCAGACCAGCCAGAACTGAAATCCAGGATTTTCTTTCCCATTGCAGGGCTCACTGCTGCTGTCACTCCAGATACAAACATTATTGTTTTTCATGCTATTATACACCTCCCCTATTAACACCTTGTCTCTTTCAAAATTGCAGCTCCCAAGTGCTCCAGGCTGTTTTGCTTACAGTCTTCCACGATATGCCCCATGCCTGCCTTATTCCTACTAAAGCATTCCCTGGTTTATGGCCCCACATCTCCTCTGATTTTATACCACTACACTTTACACTGTTTTCCCTTGCTGCAGTTATTGTGATTCCTAGGATTTTGTATGCACAATGTCTTATAAAAATAAATTGAACCTCTGCTCTTTTCGCTGTTTTCTACCCATAGGGGAAAGTAATTAATTTGTTTGAGGAGAGGGGTGTTGAGGAGGCACCAGCACTAGGTCAAAACACCTCAAACCTAAAACAGATACACTTTGCTGAAAGGCAGAGAGAACAAAATGTTTCTTCAAGCAGTACTCCGGACATTTGGAGATTAAAGTTAGAAATAAAATTGGTTTGTATGTATTTCCCTTCAGTTTGTGTCACTTTATCAAATATAGTAATTTTCAAAAATGTCTCAGTAATAAATCAGAAATAAAACTTTGGAGAAACCAATGAATCTTCACTTATTTTTCAAAGATGCTTTTAACTGGATAGCATCCCACAGATACACATGATCTTTCTCTGCATGGATATTTATTACTGCTTCATCTGCCTCATGTGCCTTTTAATAAACAAATTAAAGTGTCAGCTAGATTCATTGCATCTCTGGAAAGAAGCAATTTTGCATCCTTCACTTAAAAAACAGTTTTGAAATGTCCCAAAGCAATTATTCCTCAGTGAATCACAACAGACAACTTGGTATTGTTAGAGAAAAAGTGCCTAAGGGTGCTGCTCTTTTTTTTAGGAACCAGAAAAACAGCAATGGCACACTCACACCTCTAACCCCTCTGCTCTCTATGTCTCAACCCAGAGAAACTCTGCTTTTACAGTGATGTCCTCAAAATGTATAAAAAGGCAGTTACATAAGAATGCAGGGGAGTATGAAGATAATGGCCAAACCTGCACAAAATTTTACTCTGAATCTTACAGCATTTTATTTCTCAAAAAATATATAATTTATTGCATATTTTCACATCAGTTCCTCATAATGTAATCTTTCCAGGAGGCATTGCATCAGTTACTGCTCTCCTTCTCACAGCAGGAACTGTGCACAACTTCATTTGTAGTTTGTATTAATTACAGAAGATGGCGGTACTTAAAGTAATTACAATGCATGACCTATTGGAAGATTCCTTCATCTTTTATTCCCTCACAGTGTGGCTTTAGAGAGTCTGTAGCACACCAAAGCTAGACTGGACTTTGAGGTAGAAAAATTACGAGCTCTGAGACAAAAAGAAATTTTGGTATCTTCAGGTGAATTAAAAGGTTTGGGCTGTATTCAGTATGAATAGGAATGATTCTTTGTATTAATTATGCTAAATAATATTAGATATACTATTTCTATCAGTTCTATACTTCTGTCCACCTTCTCCAGTAAAACATTTTGGGTGGACTGCAGAATTTTGGAAATTGAAAGTGGGAGATCAATGCATTGGTACTGGAAATGTTGTTCAATGTGAAAAAGGTGCGAGGGAATCATTCCACCATACCCTAAAGGTGTGGGATCATCTGTGTGGATTTGAGGATCTGGACATTAAGTCCTCTCTCTTCCTCCCCCCACCTCATTCCCTTTGCTTTGTGGGGCACTCAGTACCTCAGGCTGAGGAGCATGGCAGTAGCTGTCCTTGGATTCCTCGGTGACCAGCCCAGGTAGCTGCTGGAGGCTGCAGGAGAGCACACTGTGACTGTGCTGGGTGGCTTCTCACTTCTGGGGACTACAACCAGTTTTAAGGAGCCTTTCTAACCTGGAGCAGGACTGAAGCAGTGAAATAAGTTCTTCAGGATGGACAATTCTGAAGGTTATAGCCTGTAACATTATTTCATGTATTTTTCTTCTAATTAGCTTTCCTAAATCTACATAAAATACAGGAGATGGTTTATTACTAGAGGATATTTTTCTTCTTAGATCCTCTGTATAAAGGGAAACAAAAATTGACTTCTGGGGATCATAAGACTCTTCTCGCAAGTAGCTGGAAAAATTGCTATCTGCATTTCTGTTCAGAACCTTTAAGATGCAAATCCTGCTGCAAGTGCACAAAGCTTTACTAATGAGACTGATGCAAAATTCTGTGAAAACCTTAACCACCAAAATGAGAGTTTAGACTCTTTTAAGGTCCAAGGAATAAATCAAAGTATTTCAACTGGTTACGTGATTTCATTATTATTTGTGCCTGGACTTCATTATTTATCTTCTTCAATGCAGAGATCACATTCTGAGAGATAAAGACAAAAACCTAGTTTAACTACTAATTTCTGTGAGAGTTAATAGCCCAGTTACTTAAAAAGAAATGGCACATAGATCACCAAGCCTGAATTTGGTTCAGAAAATATAAAGTGAAATATGCTTATGCAAAACAAAATCGCATAAAAGTCTTAAAGGATGAAATCTCACAGTCATGGAGCCCACAACAGAAGCAAAAATTGAACAGGAGAAATTCTAACTCTGCTACCACAAGATTTCACAATTTTTTGTAAGAAGTGTAGGTAAAGTGATTTATTTCTTTAAGCAGGTTGTTTCTTTACTTAAACCTCCCCAGTCGTCAGTGATAAGCCTGCTGCAAATAACACAAGTAAGAGTGTGCAGATAATATTAAAAATGCTGCAGAAATGGAAAGGCTTTTCCTCTCAACAGACCTCAAGTTCTTCATTTAATTTTTGGTTATACTGCTTTTATTAAATTATTTTCCATAACTTCAAAGTTAATTCCAAAAGGAATTGAGGATGGCAAAAACTACTTAAAGAATGAAGTGGGTAAGCCTGCTTTACATTAACCTGCAAATTGAGACAGACAACCAACAATTTGAGGGAGAAGAAGCAACCTTGATGATCCACTTATGTGCATAACCTGGTTTCCAAGTAAAGGATATTATCAAAAATAAATACAAATCAGAGGGGAAAGAAGGGAACTCCCCTGAAATATTACTGGAGTATGTCTACAGTTGTTGAGCAGATTCCTCTTCCTCTTGAATAGGTGCCTTTGTGCCATGTAGGTGTAAGTTGGGAATGCAAAATGGATTTAAACTTGGTTTAATCAAATCCTGTTCCTGTCAATCTGTCTCCTCTTGAATAAATTACATCATGATATTTTTAATCAAGGCAAAGCCAAGGCAGTTCAGCCCACAGGATCAGAGACCCAGCTGTGCCCTGTTCATCATTGTCCAGCTCTTGTTTCAACTAAGAATATTTTGAAAATTATCCTGCCTGAATGGCACTGCAAAGCTTCCAACCACCTTAACAGGAGACCAGTTTTGCAAAATGAGGACACTATCATGATCATTGGAGAGTAATTTGTAAGAAATTTTCCCTTTCCACCCTCTCTTGCTCACAGCTGCCTACAGTTGCAGTCTACCTCTGCCAGGCATGAATTCATGCTCCAGGATGCTCTGGGTCATTGCTGTGAAGCTGCAAAGGGTCTACTTTATTAAGCATATCCTCCTCCTAGATTTCCACTGACACAGCATTATTCTATCCTTCCAGCAAACACTTTTTTTATACATCTGCTGAGAATCAGATGAGCATAAAGTACACCCCATATATTTGTTCTAGACATCTGAATCTCTCAATGGTACTGTTCAAACCAGAATCAGTTCTAGACCAGATCCTATCAAGCACTGCTTCTACTTCTGTTAACCCGGGTCCCAGATCTTTCATGGCTCTTGGTCTCGTACAGTCCTTGTCCTCCCGACCATACTTGCACAGGCCATATTTGGCCCTGGCTAGGGAACTTGACAATATTTGTATACAGGCCATCACTTATTAATGCATCCAATCTCCAGCGATACAGAAGAGGCAGGAGATCTGAAGCTTCAGAATGCAAATTTTAATAGGCAAATGAAAAAGGTGATTATCTGTGGCAGTGCTTGGGGAAGTGCTGATATGCACCCTTGGAGTGCTGATGGGGTGTAAAGGCATTACAGACCAGTCCTATTTCAGCTGGTAGTAAAATAAGAATAAACATTAAAAAGTTGTGTTTCCTTATTAAAAAGTAAGTCACAGGTGTTACTCTGTGGCTTGGAAAAATGTCATCACCTATGAACTCTTTGTGTGATTTAGCCACTTTGAGGTGATATTCAGTAACAATGGGAATATCATTTGAATAGTTTCCTTTATTATAGGCAGAAACAAGCACCTATGAGCAGTATGTGGGGGTGTTCAAGGATTTAACAGTGAAACCAGGTAGCTGTTCACTAGTCTTTTACTAGTAAGAGACTCAGCACAAAAAAAAACCCCCAACAGTTACATCCTTTTAGTGCCCTTCATTTAGTTATCTTGGAGTGCTTTGCAAAGCAGATTCAGCCACCAGATGCGGGGATCTGTCAATCCATTGCTTTTCCTATTTCACATGTTCCCCCTGTTCCCTCCCTAGCCTTGGCCACTCCCTCGGTTTCTCCCCATTTGTTCTGTACCCCAACCCCGCCCAGGGACCGCCCCTGGGCCTCTGACAAAACCACCCTGCACCCAGCCCACGCTGTCTCTCTACCTCTGAGCATTGCTGGGACAAGATGTGATTAAAGCCATCTCACACCCTCATGAGAGACCCTTCTCTGCCTCCTTTACCCCCACTGCGTTGTGACGCTGCTGCTGCCGGAGCCAGATCGCGGGGCTGTCCCAAATGGACTCCGGGATGCGACTGATGGCATGGCCCTGGGAAACCCTCACTGAGCTCTCAGGGAGCAGCAGCCTGCTAGCCAGAGTGCAGTGGTTACAACAGCCAAAGAAGTTGAGTTACTTTATGTTCAGTGTTGCAAGGCCAATCAGTCTGGGCAAGTCAGGAATATGGTCCCGGTAACTCTGATCACTAGTGTCTGCTCCAAATCTATGGACTTCAGATTCATCAGGGTAAAAGTCATTATCATTTAACAAGAGCATTAACTATCAGGTGGAGTTTTTCATATGCTGAGAAATGTTCAGTCCTGGCTGTTTATTCATAAACTATTATTTACAAAACCAGACAATTAATTCTATTTTGTTTGGATGTGGTGATGTTAGAATTCAGATACCAACAAGCCTCTCCCATAAATCATTTTGTACATTATCTTTTCATTCCTACTGAAAAAGTCTTAACCCCGTACTGGTTTGAAACACCATCTACATTGACTTTATTGATGGAGTTCTTAACTTAAAAAAAACTTCCACTATGTCCCCTTGAAGGCTCTTTAATAAAAAGCAACAGAGCTCCTCTAGCTTTGCTTTATAGCCTGTTTTGCAGAGCTAGTGTAAGCTTTGTTGACCTGGCCTGTACCCACTCCAAGGTAATAATAACCTACTGATGTGTGCAGGAACGGATGTAGTGCTCAGTATTTGAAAGAGTGCTTGTCAAGTGGCTCATACACAAAAAGCATTGGGGTTTTTTGTCGCTTGCCTTTTATCAATACAACATTAGGTGTATTTTTCTTTCTGAGGCATTTGTTGGCAGGAAAATTCCAATTATTGTTTTCATACAGACTCTCAGTATTATTTGATTGTTCCATTTAGCACCTATTTCTTGGGCCGTTTCCTCGATCTTGGGCTAATTATTTTACAGAATTCTACACTGAATTTCCATTACCGTCTGCTGGTGTAATCCAGCTAATGATCCATGTCCTTGGAAGCAGAATGCATTATTCCTCATTGTTTGCTCTGCTTCTGGCTTTACCATCACTCGCTTTGCAGACTGAGGGCTTGGCTCCAGTGCTTGGCTGCTGAAGAGGGCAGTGACAGAGCAGGTTTAAGCAGATGGAAGATAAGGTTGCTTCCCAGGGTATTGGTATCGTCTCCTAGCACAACTCAGAGTAGCCTGAAAACTGCCTGAATTGAGAGCAGGCACCATTGATCCCCCCAGCTACAATTACTTAAATACATGGATTCAACAAAATTGTGGGGGCTGGTGTTACATAGCTGTGCTCTACATGGTGCCAGAGGAGGGGGGGATAACCCAAAAGCCCACTTCGTGCCTATATGCTACCAATGATTTCTCCTACCAAGACTGACTTGATGGCAATTTTATACTGTCTTCCAGGGTAAAGCAGTTAACTGCTGTCAAGATCAAGACCTTATTTTCAAATACTTTTTTGATTATTTTGATGTAAAATCATTGAATGTATGAATCAGGGCCCACAAAACTGACTCAGAGCTATTCCAGCTGTAAAACCAGTGAGGCAGTAAATAATTGTTCAGGATCAGAATGTCACTTTTTTTTTCTGTTTTAAAGGCATACACCTCTACAGTAAACAGAAATAAGCTGAAGTTCAGCTTAAATTGATGTTTAAGCTCAGATTTAGAGTCTAACACAGCTGCTCATCCTCACTACTCCTGTGGAGGCAGTTCCAGGGAACACATTGACCATCAGACTCCTGACTGAATTAGAAAAACCTATTGAATACGAAAGATACTTTTTCTTACAAGCTGAACACTTGTCTCCTCAGGTATAGAACCTACTGAAAAAATTCATAACATGTCTTCAGAATACAAATCTACAGCAATATACTTTCTGCAGGGTTGGTGTTAGACACTGAAATAATTTTCTTTAGAAAGGTACCTTGATTTCCGTGTATCTTCAGAAAAAGATACCTACTTTGTTTTCTCTGCAGCAATGAACATTAAGGGTTCTGTATTTGGTTTCTCACAAATAGGTTGTGAAATCCCCTACAGTATCAGAAATATGAGCGGAAACACTAGTCAAGACCCTTGGGAGACCCTTCTGAGATGGCAGTGAAAGGTGCAACTCTATTCTCCAGGTGATATTAAAAACTCCGCCAACAGCCAGGGAGAGTCCTAAATGGAGCTTAAGGATATGTACCAAATCCTTCCCTAGCATCATGTGGAGTTACTTTGCAGAGACTATCTGTGGTGGCAAAATCCCCTAAAAATGTTGAACCATGGCAAAGAATGGCACAGGGATGGGGAGGAGGTGTTCTGAATGGTGACTGGGTTATGTCTACAATGAATATGTTGGGTGTTATTTTTGCAAAAAGCCAATGGAGCATCACATACTGCCAGCCCATCCAGGCCATTGCACAATTAATATTTTTTTAGAAACTGTGATTTATAAGAGCTTTTAAAGGGAAGGAAAAGATAACCATTGCACATTCAACTGCCTGAGAAGGTAAAGCACAGATAAGAAATCAATGTTGCATAGAGGCTCTGCAGAGAGAGCACATCCTGGTCCCAGACAAGCCTGACAACGTTTGCATTCTCACAGAGAAGAAGAGCTAATCAAAGCTGTGACACGGTTAAGTTCCCCTAAATTAGAAGATAAGGAGGAAGGGGAACTGAAGTCCCCAGGAAATTATTTGATACTTCATTTGCACTCAAGAGGCAACACAGCAACTGACACTGTCAGAGGGGGGACAGAAACACAGGAGAGGTGCTGATTCCTTAAGATAACACTGAAGGAGCAGAGCACTGCTGATTTGTTTCCTCAGCTTCTGTGCCCCAGAGAAATCTCACAATGACAAGTACATGGGAAGTTGCTTTTGTTGTTTATTGTTTCCCTTTCAGAACTTGATTTGTAATCAGGAATTTAACCTTCTCTTTTATACATAGCTTGTTTCGTAATTAAACTCGCCAAGCTTCTGAAGTTGAGGTGAATCTTGTAAAGCCGTGTATGTGTATTGCTTCAGAGGCGATGAATTCAGGGAGAGTGTAGCTTGCAGGCATTCACTGAAGGGGAGCAGGTCTGGAAATTCAGAAAACTGGATGTTTTGCTCACCACCTGGAAAATTTGAGTTTGGGGGCTTGCAGCAGCCGGTGTCCCAAGGAGAGAATTGCCACTGGCAGGGTGTTACCAGAGAGGAATATGGGGGGGAACCACAACACTGTGGCACTGAAAATTATGTAATACAAATAAATGTGACAATATTTTTTTCAAATGTTTGACCCCATTTAAAGTGAGCATTGAAAATTAAAATAGGTTTGCAGGTGGCTGCATTCTTTGGGAAAGAATACGTGAACCCCCAATCCGCTATAAAACAGGGTGAGAGTCACCTGACATGCATAGTTCAGGCTAAAAATTCTCCTTAAATGAACTGCATTTGTCAAAACATTTGTCTAGAAAGACCTCTGTCCATTACCTGCAGGGTTCCTGCATGCAGGAATCACAACAGCAACTCTCAAATCCTGCCACTGCTTTTAAGAGCCTAAATGTAGCTGGAATTCATCTGAGTACAATTTTGAGTCACTGAATCATCATCTCCATTTGTCTAACGGTAAGAAGATATCTATTACCAAGTTTCTTTTGTGAATATAAGTATGGATTGATTAAATCCTCTTGTAGCCTTGTGTGTGCCAATCACATGGATTTGGGGTCTGAGGTCTTCCAGGTTAAAGCAGGTCTTCTCCTTTCACTGCTGTTCTGCTCTTTATGTGAACCATTTGAAATTAATTAATATCCTCCATTAACTGAGGAACCTGCATTACACATGACAGTGTAAAATGACTGCCAAATGCTCTCATTTGTTTTTCTTCTGCATGTGCATCCCAAAATCCCATCTATAGAGATGTTTCCCATCACTCATATGTGATGTTGATTATTTATAACTTCAATTTGTAAAATTAAATCCAGGACTAAATTAATGTATAGAGATTAAGTAATATTGAGTAAATAGCATTACTATTCCTTTAAAAGCAAAAATGCAGCTACAAGTTCTCTTTATTATTTTTCAGATGTGTGTTGAAGGTTGTTCCAGCTTCCATTAGAAATTGTTATCTGGATTTAATGCTTTGTCTGTCTCAAGAACATCTAACTACTACATTATCATAGTGTATAATTCTCTGAGCGGGACTTTCAAAGACCACAGTCTCTGTAAAACTGATCTCTGGAAGTGACCCTAGCAAAATGGCTTTATGGACAATTCCTGTATCTTTTGTCAGCATAATGCAGTTAATGCCGGTAGTCCTACAAATAAAATGTAGGGACATTACCCTTCATCTTTCATATTTTAGTGCCCTCAAGGTTTTTATTCAGTTTTACCTTGGGATGATATTATTTCTTACTTGTCAGGACAGATAGGAAATTTTATGGCATACATGGAAGGGAGATACCACATGTATCATTTTTTGTCACTGGTGTCAAGGCAGATGACAAGAATAGATAAGGAATCAAATGCTCAGATAGTTTAGAGCCCTTATGGTTGAAACTACTCATAAAATTGATCCCATTGAAAATGCAAAATTAAAATATTAATGCTTGTATGTAGATTGGCCATGCAAAAAGGTGAAATGTTTAGAGATTGATCCCACATGTAAAAAGGTCTCTGTTGGACACTTTCAGTAGTATTTAAGAGACTGGTAATTATTAGGCTAAACCACTATTAGTCTGTTCACTGATACAGTATCATGTTGAGATTGTGAAAAGCAGGCAAAAAATTGAATGTGTGAGTCTGTCGCTGTTTCCCCCAGAGAACGGCGAAAATCACGACACAAGTCCAGGTCAGATGATATGGCCGAAGCAACCTCGCTTAATCACCCATACCTTTTATAGCATGGTTGGCAAAAGAGAAATTACATGGTTGGCCTATTGATCCACCACCTCTCAAGGTGATAGGCTGAGCAGTAAGACACCCATTTCCAAATATTATTCTTAGAGAAGGAAAATAATTTTCACAGTTCTCAAAACAATTTGCAGGTGTAGAAATGGTTTACATTCTCTCAAACTGTTGTCCATCCAGTTTGCATGAGAATGAAAGCTTTCACAGAGAAGCTGTGAGAAGCTGGATTTCTCTAACTGCTCTCTCATGAGAATGAAAAGTTTCACAGGAAAATTCCTCTGCTAGCCCCTGCTAGCATCCACACAAGTCCTTCAGCAAGGAGAGGTTATTCTGCTTGTGGTAGTGAGGGCAGGTCCTATGCCCCTGTCCTGGAGGGGATAACAACTCTTGGTGAGGTGCTAACCACTCCACAATCATCTCAATTCACCTGCAGCCTCACAGACAAATAATGTTTGCAGGGTCGACAGAGGCATCTAGACAGCCACTCACTGAAACAGAAGCACACTGACTTCCCATGCATCAGAACTCTGGAAAAGGATGGAAAATTCACTCAGGGATGCACATTTAAGAAGGCTGCCAAGAAAGAGCTGATGTCTTGCCTGGGAGCTGCTCCCTGCTTTTGTATCAACAAGTCTTTTAGAACTTCCAGCTGGGTTTCATCAAACACTTCAAAGTCTAGGGCAGTTGCTGTGACCATGCTGGAATTGACCTGAGTGGCATTGAGAACCTAGTCTAATGTCCAGAGTCATTCTGGCATTGTCTGCTTTCCAACCACAAAGACATTAATAACTTCTAAGGAAAAAAAGGCTTTTTCAGTGTAGACTTTCTATGCACTTAAATTTATTTCTGACTAACAAATATTCTTATGTTTTACTTTTATGTGATATGTAGGAAATGAAGAACGGTCTCTTTTTTTGGTCACTTGTCTGTCTTTGATCAGTTGCAGCAGGGATTTTCTCCTCTTCTGGACTCTTACAAAGGAGGAGTTTTTAGGGTTTTACCTTGCTTTGATATAGTTATGTATTAAGATAAAAAATCTGCAACAATTTTGTTTCAGGAGTCACATTGCACAAAACAAAAGTAAGGAGTAACTAGAGGAATTTCAGTAACCTTCTCATGCAAGATGAATACTTAAACATCATATCATTCAAGGAACAGGGACATACTTCACACTGAGAAAAGAGGATCTATCCACTGAATTACTGTAGGAAACATTTAAATCTGTGCTTGAGGGCCAAATAGTACCATACACTGTCCATGTAAAAGAGCAAGGAAGAGGCAGTTGATTAAAAGACTTGAAGGCAATCTCCCTGCAGGCAGATTTCTATGTGATCATTCTTGCTCTACTCCTCTGGACAATAGGGAAAAAAACCCACAGGGGAACAAAAGACCAAGAGTGGAGAGAAAAGTTTTTGCTCATCTGAATTTTTCTTGAATTCATGAAAGAGCTGCTGAAAGGCAGAAAGGCAGCCCAACTTGCTCCTAAACACAGTTTCTGTGGACAGCATTAAATCTGGGAAACAATTTCTTTTTCCAGTCCTTTTTCTGTCCTGTGTAGCTGTGTCATGGTCCTGAAGCTGACAGCATGTGAGCTGCTCAGTCCTGCAGCCACCATAGCTCTGCAGTCATGAGCCACCCACATGCCACATTTGGGCTTTTGGCTAAGACAAATGGCCCATATTAGATGTGAACAGCTGTGTCTTAGGAGGTATAAGCAGGATGTTTATCATGGTGAAGACTGGGATCCACCAGTGGAGGTTCAGGATTTCTGCTTTCTCCTGATGGGTAACTGCTGGATAAGTCACAGCCTGATGAGGCTGAACAGGGGTCTGATGATAACTGCCAGACCATGGACTGTTTCTGAGGTGTCTGCAAAAAGTGACAGAGAAAAGTGAAAACTTGCTACACGAGCTCTGCGCCTTCCCTGGGAAATGTTTATGGGTCTGCAAGCTGGAAAAGGCTGGGGCTCAATGCACAGCTCTGCTGGAACATGGTGGCTGTTCTGCTGCAGCACTGCTGAGAAATCCCTCTCAGGAGTGTGCTTCATTCACCCTGCGCAGGAAGCAACAAGTGTGGATTCCCCAGCATGCAGCAATTTGAGAGCCACGGGAGAAATATGTGGGAGTGAGGAGGGAATCAGCCTGTTCTCCAGGTGGCAGAGAAAACGTGACGTGTAATTACTGAGCGGTGTCAGGTTCTGAGGCACAGCTTACTGCTTCTCCTGCAGACCTAAGGGATAGCTCAGGTTCTGCTTATAATGAGAAGCCTGCAGCCTCCCTGTCCTCCCCCAGCTGGCCAGCTGCTCTTTCCCAGGATAGTGCCACTGTCACTTACTGG
Source organism: Corvus moneduloides (assembly GCF_009650955.1). NCBI lineage: Eukaryota > Metazoa > Chordata > Aves > Passeriformes > Corvidae > Corvus > Corvus moneduloides. The sequence continues at coordinate 61,993,638 of NC_045479.1, read as the reverse complement.
CTGACACTTTCTGGATGTGCCACTATGGCTCAGGGTGTAAAGTCACCAAGGTGCTACTGTGTCCCAAGATGAGGACACCCACTCTTCAGGAAATTACTTTCCTGAGCATCCAGATGGCTGGGAGGAAGTTTGCTGGCAGAAAAAAGATACAGAAAGTGTAGCCCTGGAAAAGAACAAAAATATCTGAGAATAAGGGAAAGCAAATGTACCAAGAAGGATAACAACCTAAAAAACCAAACCCACCAACCAACCAAAAAACCCCCCAACAAAACCACACCCCAAAGCAACAAGAGAAAACCAATAACAAATACTTAATACACCCCCCCCAAAACCTCCAAAAATTAAAAAACAAAACAAAACAAAAAACCAACCAAAAAAACCCCAAACAAAAACAAAAAAACCCCAAAAAAACCAAAAGCACCAACAAAACCAAACCAAACCAAAAACAAAATCAAAACCAACCAAAAAAAAAAAAACCCCAAACAAACCAACAATGACACAAAAAAAAAAATTTCAAAAACCAAACCAAAAAAACCCCCAAACCCATCAGACTGAGGTTTGGCTCCCCTGCAGTGCACACCACTGAATACAGAAGAGGAGCCAGAAGCTGCAGTGAAGCTGTCAGCTGGGTCAGGTTTGCCATACAGAAGGGACAAGGTGTTACCCAGGGCAACAAAACATCCGTAGCTGCTTGGGAAGGTGGCTGCATCTCTGCAGCAGGTCCGAGAGTCTGCCTGCAGCAATGGCCATCCCTGGTTGGCAGCTCTGAGGGCAAAACTGCTGCTGACAGGCAGTTCATCAGTCCCCAAAGTAGGGACAGAGCTGAGAGCACAGCACACTCAGCCCTGCTGCCCTTTGAACCAAACTCAGAGGTACCAGGATGCATTAGATACACATCTTCATCCCACTTAAGCAAAATAATTTATTCATAAGTGTCTCACGAGAAAGAAAGGCACACCTTATTCAATATTTTATGTAGCTGATGTGGTTTGCAAAGGATTTGTAACTGACAGGTTAGTAAACAACCTTTTTAAAACTCCGACAGGAAAAGTGGGCAAATGGTTGCATTCAAACTCCTGCAGAAAACATTGGGAACCCAGACACTGCCATGTGTCTTCCTTTTAACAACATAGTATGTTTACAATTTTGCAGAATTTACAGCAAAAGAATAAAAAGTTAGAAGCTGTTTTCTCCAGGAAGGCAATTATGCTGAAATGTGTTGAAAGATGTCATCAATTTCAATTAACATTTGAAAGAAAAAATCTTAAAAATTCAAGATTGAGACGGAATCTTCCTTATGTTTAATTTCTTAAAATTATCTTGGTTGTTGATATACAAAGATGTTTATAACATGTTTACTATTTTTCTTACTTCATTTTGTGCAGATAAGGCAGTTCAAAAAGGTCATATCAGCATTTATGAACTGAATTATTCTGTGATTCCAAATTTTTCATTTTTGTTATCCCTGGGCATAAAAATCAATCCCATCACCAATTCTGACCTTGGAAGTGGTGGATTGCACTCTGCATCCACAACTGTGCAACACAAAGCATAAACAGAATATAGTAAGGTCAGGAGAAAATCCTACTGTGGGACTTCACAGTTCCTTTTACTTTGTCATGCATGCAGCATTCCTGGAAGCACACTGTAGGAGAAAAAAAATCTAAGCAAGTTCTGTACAAAAGAGGCTGTCTGTAAATAATTGGAAGTGTTTTGTAGTGAGGACTGTAATTCCAAGTCTGTCTGTTTTATAGAGTAGATGGGATTTAATTATACTTGTTGCAAAGCTTTTCCAAACTTTCTCTAATTCTTGAGATTACTGAGCCCATACTTAAAGCAGTAAATTCTGCAAACTTTATAGACCCTGGAAAAGTGGAAATGCTGTACAAAACTGCTGTGGCATTTTTGAATCATGCTAAATGGATGGTCAGCAAATCATGGGTCAGTCAAGGTTGCAGTCATTCCTAGCAAGAGAATGGGAAATGGGGCTTTTTCAAATTAGTGTGTCAGAGAAAGAGTTCCATAGAGCATTTAACCTCCTATTGTGTGACCTTTTGAACCAAAAATTAACACTGTCCAGTGTCAATATCGCAAGTACTGAGTTATGTTATGTTTTACTGGGTATTTCTTAAGAAGAATGCTTAAGAAAAGAAGGTGTCTCTGAAAAGTTCTGTAATGACAAGTGCCTGGCCCAGTACTGATCTTTTTTTTTGTTGCTATTTTGTTTTAGTAATGTTTGGAAAAATTCACACACTATCAGAATAGCAAATCATGATAAGAACTTCTGGAGCACTCTATAAACTGAACACGTACCACGGGGGAAAAAACAACAAAGCAAACCAACCAACAAACAAACCCTACCATGGCCAAGATTCATGCTGCCTTTGAAGGAGATGGGGTTTTACACGACTTGTTTTAACAGAGATGGACAAAGATCATCCTATTTGTGAACAGGGATTGCAGTTCTGCCTGTGAACACTTGGGCATTGTATTGGGATGAACAGGGTTGAAAATATTTGTAGTTGGTGACAGATCAATCAGCTGAACAAAAGCACTGATGATCAGCAGGGCTGGACTGGGAAGCAAGGACATTTTAGCCTCACTGGAATGGAGTTCCTGGCCTGAGCAGGTCTTGGAGCACCCACTATGTTACCAAACAGCTGAGTGGTCCCAGGCCAGATGCTTCATGTTTTCTGTCGTTACTTCCTAGTTGATGATGAGCCAGCCTAGACGTTTCTTCCACCTCAAAAGTCAAAATATTATTTATAAATTGGCAGAGGTTCAGAAGTGAGACAGGCAAGTAATCCAACACCTGGGAAGTGCATATTACAGTGATCTGTATCTTTGGCATCTCTGGCAGTTTGGCTTTTTCAAAGAGTAAGAAGCAACTTGATCAAGGTCTTTATGTAGGAAGAAGACACCATCTGATACATTTCAGTTCTCACATCTGTTAGAGAAAGGTACAACAAAATCTAATGCCTGGAAGCTGAATCTAGTCAGGTAATTACCATTCTATTATATCCTAAATCTTCTGTGGGGTCTTGTCACAGGCTGTCACTAGACACTTTTCTGGACAAGTAAATCTGCAGAACAGACCTAATATTCCAGTATAGCATCTTGATTTCAAGGCACACATTTAGCATCTGACAAGTTACTGTCCTTAGTTCTGACTCCCCCTAGACAGGCACAGAAAGGAGCACTACAAAGGAAACAACCACACTATTTTTTACTCAGATTTGTTTTAATTTATGAGCAGTAACATTTGACACAGCCAAAGCCTGAAGCAGCTTCCCTCTGCCAGGTCTCCCTAGCCCAGGCACACCAGCGCTTTCCATCTCCTTGGCCACAGCATTCCCACAGTGAGGGAGGGACAGAGGTCCTGCAGGCTGAAAGCAAGCACCTCTTCTGTCCTCTGCCCACGGTGGGCTTCTGCAGAGAGACATCCTGCATGGCTCTGTGCAAGAAGTCTCCATGGTACCGCAGGGAAGAGCTGCATGATGCTGATGGCCCTTTGTCCCATCTTCTCCATCCCTGGTGGCTGGAAAGGACCAAGGCAGTGTTGTCACTTGAAGGCTCCAGCCCATGGTGACTTCTACAGGACTTCAACAAGACCAAATGGGATTTGCAGTTTGACAAGGAAAGCTCCCAAACTGTGAATTGGTTTCCTAAACACATATCCTAAAGACCAAGCACAAGTTTTTGGTGTGGAGACAAGGCATTCTGGGTGAATTTTTACAACCTGTGTTTTGCAAATGGGTCTATTGTAGTCATTTCTCAAAAAGACACATTATGAATCAAAAATCAATTCACATGTTGAGATATTCATTTTGAGTAATAGTACCAGGGAAAAAAAACAAGCCAGAAGTGCTCTGTTGCAATATTTTCAAAATGAAATGGTCTTGGCTTTGTTATCTAATATTCTTTCATTCTAAAATTGATCTATGTTTAGTGTTAATAAATAGTAAAAATATGTGAAAAGCGAGTAATGTATCGGACTGGATATTAGTTTCCCCTAATTTATTTTCAGTATTTTCACCAAATAGGAAAATCAATTTTTCTCACAACTCTATTCAGTATGAGTCTCTTTTCCAACATATTGGTCTCCAGTTTTCTCCTCTATTACGGAGACTCTTACTTTTTCCAGTTATATTAACTTGTGGTTTTCCCCAGATGATGACTTCTGACATTTTCATTTACATAAGTTCCCTTTAAATTTTTCTGCTATTAGTTGTGATTATAATGAGTTAGCCTCTACTGTAAGTTTCATTAATATAATGTTTATTGCCTCCTTTGGATAATGAAGCTATTAATTAAAATTTTATCTAACAAGGATCCACTGGGTATGTGACTAAATATTGCTCCAACATTGGTTTTGATTATTTTCATTGTCTTTCAAAAGGTTTTCAGTACACATTGTAAAGAGCCTATCCAAGTCACTTTAAAAATTTTGGACAAGATACTAAAAAATGCAGTATCACGTTCTCCAATAAAATCAGAATGCTATCCCACTTCCCTCCTATTGCCATTTAACTGGCAAGAACTATGTTGGATAAAACATATGCTGTGTAAACTCCCACTGTTTAATGCTATTTGGTTTCATTAGCCTCTTCATGTTGGTGGCCATTTCCATCTATTTTTCCCATCATTGTACACTTTTTTTATGCATAGTGTAATAATATTGTCTTTTTCCCACTGTAAAAGTCTGATACTTTTTTTGAGAACTATTAAAGTGTTGGCTTTACTTAACAGCTCTTTACCTTGGTACCACTATTAAGATGAAAAATTAGTTTAGAGACATTTTTGGGCCAACTATAATTTCAGCAGTACATGTGAAGTAAATATTTATTCAAATGACTGCTTGGGGCTAAAAAAAAAAGGAGACATTCCAGAAGTCCATTTGCATCAGGAGAAGGACCAAAAGCCTACATAAAGTGTTGTTCTATTTCTCAGTGAAAAGGGAAAGTTTATAACAGATGACACAAGGACTGATATTTGGTGGGATTTTTTTTTTTTTTGCTTCCTCCTCGGTGTTAAATTTGATCATATGATTAGTGCCATTATCTTTATTATAAAGAGGTGAAATTTCAGGTGTGGAATAAGTTAAAGACCATGTACATGAGTTTGCTTATTAGGGGAGCCTGCAGAAATCACTGAGGGAATTGTAAATCTTACAGACAAGAGGCTGAGGCAATATTACAGCACACATGGGGGACGACAGGTTTTAGAATATTAGGAAGATTAGAAAAGACAAATATAGTGTATGTATTCAGAAAGGGATGAGAGAGGGGTATAAACATGGAGCATACAACTGAAGAAATAACAGATAGGTAAGCTTTAATTCCTAGAGTAATATAGAAACAAACAATGTTTTTTATGGGTACATGGAAGATAAAGCAGGTTTGAGTACAGATTTATCAAGGAATGATCTTGTAAGATTTAATTTCTTCCGTTCTATTGCAGGATAACTCATAGATAAAGGCAAAGATATAGGTATCCCCTATCTCGCCTCCTTTAAGGCTTTGATGCCCTCTTAAGTAATATTTTCACAGCCAGATGAGAAAAGGTATATAGGTGAAGCTCCTGGGAGGTGAATGTGTAGGTAGGTGGTAAGGAACACTTTAAAAGAGCAGCTACTTGCTGCTCACTGATACAATGGATGTGTGTATCTTTAGCAGTTCCACACAAGTCTGCCTTGGGTTTGGTGTTACTCAATACTGTTATTAATGGCTTGAACAGTGAAATAGGTTATATGCTTATTAAGTCACTAGATTATATTAACCTAAGTGAGCTGCAGGCACTCTGGAGACCTAAGCAGTTAAATACTTAAGCTGTGCCCAGGTTAGTATAACCTGCTTGTCATCAGGGCTAATTAATCACATTAACATCTTGCTAATGTGACCATACTGCTCGGGGTAGCTGTGATATCTGTGACTGGCCCTGCATTATGCCACAGAGATTCTCTTGAAGAGAGGAATTCCACACTTTCTCCATTTAATCACATTTCCCAGTCTGCTCCAGGTCAAGATGCTGATTTACTGGCAGCTCACTTAGGTACATTTAAACATTTTGCCATAAATCCTCCTGGAAACAGCAGACTCAGTTGTGCTGTGTTGTGTAATGCCAGAGTGAATGCTCACTTTATGCTAGGATATCATCTTGCGCAGCATCAAAATCACACACTGCAGCTCCCAAGCTTCCCCTGCAGATTCCTCTATCCAAGTATTGATCAGGCCCTGTGTGTTAGAAAGGTCTGCATAGTCCCTAGTACCTACACTAGAAGAGTGGTAATTTTCCTGCTCCACATGAAAATATATTAGATTGCAGGAGGACTATGATTCTAGATCAATGCCAGAGGAGTTAATATCACCTACTTTTGCCTCCCCGTTGTATAGTTCTAAAATTAGAAGCAAGCAGAAACACTGTGCAGCATCCTAATTGGCTTGTCACTAGGGTAAAGTAACTGCCCAGCTTCTGACTTACCAGAGATCAGAAGGTTCTCTTGCTACATCCTCACTTGTTTGTTGCTTAGCCTCTTGGGAAGAAATATTTGGAAATAAATGTAACATGTACTTAATTAATTAGAATTTTTATCTATTTAAAGCATATTTTTTTATCTGGTGTGAGGTAAAATATTTTTAGTCATTCTCCACTATGAAAAAAATTGCCTGCAAACATTGTAAGTCACATCCTGACTGCAGTAATTTTACCTTGTTAAAGGCAAAGAAGGGGACTTCAACACTGGCAGGTACAATTTTTGAGAGCAACATCAAAGTTATATTGAGCATCATATAATCCTTATACAAATGACTGAATGTTTACCGTAGTGAAGTTTTAGCTACCTACATGATTCTTGGGGCTCTGGAAAGAAAACCTAAAATGCATCTTGTTGGCAGAAGAGTTTATGTACTTACCTTAGACTAGGCTGGTCCAGAGAAATATAACTCCTTCTCCACGTGAATTTCAGTCTAGGAGACATATATTAACTAAGCTTTTATTACATGAAAAACATGTCTAGACAGCAGCCTTAGCTGCACAGCTATCTTTGAAGATGTACAGCATATAGCCTGCAGCATGGTATTTCACAGCACCTTTTGTGTTGAATCTCCTGACCCTCTGGCAAACAGCTGCTGCAGCAAGAGCAGCAAGATTCCGTCACTTCAGGGGGAGTCTCCGGTGGTGTCTCTGAACGGCACGACACAGCAAGGCACCTGAAAGCTCTGTCTGGGTTAATTAGCAGCCCTGACAAGCAGGCTATGCTAGTGAGGCAGAGCACTGTGCTGGGTGGCTGCTGCTGGCAGTGAGATGACTTGCTCAGAAGAGCCCCAGGTGCAGCACTGGGCCTTGCAGAACGCCCCCGGCATTGTAACAGAGCGTACAGGGCCTCAAGAGGGAGCATTCCTTGGAGAGCAGGGACTGGAAGGTTTAGCTTCCAGCTGGTCCCTAAAGTGTTTTATTTTAGACAGTGTGTGTCAGAGTCATTTTGCAACTCCTCCAAGTTGGAGAGGCTGAGGGAAGGAAGATGAAACAGGTCTTAGCTGACTCATGTGTCATGGTGCCTTAAGTTCTCTCCATCCTCACCATGGATCTTAATAACTGTGTTCCCACCTTCCCTGAACTCACCTCATCAGCTTCATCTGTACTCCCACCTGCTCTCCCCTTCAACAGCCACTCTCCATCCCACTTTTTTGCAGGTGAACCTAGCCTGGGTTATGAAGTCCAATCTTCTGCTGTCACTGGGAACTCTGCTACTTAATCCCTTTACAGAGTTTTCTTTCTTTTCAAGGCTGGTGGGATCTTTTCTTCCTTCCAGTCTTTACTTCCACATACAGCGCAGGTACCTCTCACCTTCCTCATATCCTTTCCCTCTCATGACAGCCACTGCTCCTTGCCTGACCACCTTTCTCCCACCTGCCCCCTCTCTGCCTACTGAAGTGGATGTCTGTCATTTACAGCCAAGCACCTTGATTCAGGGTAGACTTCAGAATATGTGGCTTTTTTCTGATGATTTCACACCATTCCCCAGTGCTTCAGGATATCAAGTCCTGCAAGATTCTGGGAGTGTGGCTCCAGAATGGCCACACTGTGCTTCCCAGCTCTGCCCTTATGGGTGCCCTACAGGACTCCTCCTCCACTATCACCTTCACCAGTAGGACTAAACTCAAGAGAAATGGTACAAATCTAAGCAACTCTCTAATTTTTACAGTAGGCCTAAATTGGACCATTTGTGACTGAAACAGTGATGGCAAGAGCAGTTTCAGCAACATCAATAGCAGTAATTCTAGCCAGCCCTTTGCTGTGCCTCTCCCATGGCTGTTAACACCACAGAAATAGAAAGAAATGCCGTTTCCTACTCCCCAAGAAGGAACATTTCACCAGTGCAGCTGGGTTCCAGGGGAAAGAGAGCCAAAATGTGCAGAAACCATAATAAAATAAGACATAATGTAAAAGTTAATGCTTTGTGATAGACAGTAAGTGCTCACCACTGGTGAGGCTGTGGGTTGCCACAGCAACAGGACTACACACACCAGGCTGCACTGTGGGGCTGCTGGGGCTGCACATTGGGGCTGCTTAAAGGCCATCATCCTGCTGCCCTGAGCAAACACACCAGCACCTGTTCGCAGCCAGCTCCAGACAACACAGGACAAGGGAAAAATCGATCCAGACTGACGCATGCCTTAAGATGCTGTCTACCAGCAGTTAAGCTGTAATCAAGCCCAAAACATGCATAGGCACAAAAAGCCCTGCTTGGCCTTCATCATTGCCCCAGCTTCAGCTCACAATGAATTCTGGAAAGCAGGGAGCAGAGTGGAGACCTTCTGCTTTTTCAGGTCCTGCTATGGATATCCATGTATCCTTGGACAAAAGCTGGAGAAGCCTCAAGTCTACCATGACTTGCCTTCCTTCTCTTCAAGACTCAGGATCTAGGCCAGCCCAAATTAAAGTAGTCTGTTATTTGTGTATATCTGTATCTGTTTTGTTAAAAGGTTGTAAGAGTTATATGTAGCTATTTAAACGGGGTGAGAGTGAAATTATAAATTGTTGATAGGCACTGAGTGAACATGGTAGCTAGTGAGTGATACCACAGAAAAAGGGGAGGAAAGCCCTGGAGAGGTAGAGCAGTTCATGAATCCTTACATGCAGTTACAGATATGAAAAAACTCATAGCAGCTTGGACCTCTCTATGAACCAGAGGAAAAAACTTCTGAGGCAGAGCTGCATTTTAGGAGGTTTGGATGGGAGACACTGTTCAGAGGGGCTGGGAGGAGGCAGTCATGTGTCTGAGCAGGGACATCCCCCTCATGGAAGTTTGCCTATGTCTGTGTGAGCCTATCCTCATGTGCTCAACAACTTTTCCCAATTCCCTCAACCGTCATCAAAACTTATCATTCATTGTTTGACACCTTTATTGCTATTTATTCATGAACGTGTAACTTCCTACTACCCCATTCCCTCCTCAGAGACTTTTTTGGTGTAATTCCTCTCTTGATAACTCTTCTCCAACCATGCATTCACCCCTTCCCCCTTCCATTTTTTTTTCATTTCCCACCATGTGAATATCAATGAATTCCCAGATGTGCATTTTTTGTCAGACATTGCCTATGGCCCAGCAACTGAATGCCTGTTTTTCTTACCCATCATGTCCAAGGGTTTCCCAGCACAACACACAGCCTCTCCCCACAGTGCTCCAAACAAAATATTTAAGTAGTTCTCCACCACAGCTCCACCACTGCAAGTAACTGACATGATCCAAAGAGAAATGCTGTGATTAGAAACATTAACTAAATAACCTTGTTTATAAGCTTTTATTTTGTGTTTTGTGAAATGATCTATATAATCAAAAAATGAGCACATCCATGGTCAGATAAAATGATCAGCAGTGTGTTTCAGGCCAATTTGGGGCACAACTATACTTCTAAAGATTGTATAAGTTCTCTTTAAACTTGCCTATTTTTAACCACACATGTACAAGAAAAAAATTTAAGAACAATATAATGGTTGGAAAACCCAGTACTGAAGAGGATTTGCCAAAAAAAGAGCCATCTGTGCCACTTGATTTACGTCCCTTTGTTCTGCAAGCATGCTCACATGCTAATTGGTAAACAGGAGCCTATCTTATCAGGCGCAGGAGACAGCAGCTGCTGTCCAGAAAGATCAGGATGATGAGAATCCTGTTTCACCTGTTGAAGAAGCTTTTGGTGACAATCCTGGCTCAAAACTCAGACTTTTTTAGATGAGACTAGATGGCAGCCACAGGGCTGGGACCCAGTTAATTTTCAGGGAGAAAAATCGTGGAGGTACAACATTGTTGGAGAAAATAGATAATCTTCTGAGAATTAAGATGATGAAAGCTGTCCAGAAGAGCTGGGGACTATCCCTTCTTCTGCCACAGAATTCTTCTGTGATGCCAGGCACAAAGCTTAAAATTTTTCATAGATGAGCAGTACCTCAGTATGGCTCCTTCTGAGGCCTTGTTTTCAGAACTGCTGCAACCAAAATCCATGGGAAGTCTGCTCTGAGAAATAAGGTCCCAGCTGCCTTTTAACTATTCTGTCCAGAATATTCCAACCTTCTATCTCATAGAGACATTCTATTTTCTAATGCTATGAGGCACACATATAATTGTGTTAAGAACCATAAAAGTACCTCCTATGCCTGTCTTCAGGTATTCTGAAGAAATTGTGATACCAAAAAGTGAGACTAGAGGTTTCAGAGCTCGAGAGGGACAAACCAGAGAGATGCAGATGCCCCCAAACCAGACATCTAGTACCACTTTCCCATTTCCAATGCAGTAAACTGAAGGACTCATGGGTATCACCTGAAGTCCATGTGAAATATATGCCCTTTTGGTGCTGGAGACCAGAGAGGACATCCTAGGACAACCAAACCAATCACTGCCTAGGCACAGGTCTTTTTTCCACAGTCTTTTACTTAGCTTTTCAGCAGAATCCTAGTTTCTTCCCCTGCTTCTGGCCTTTCCTCTTCTTGTACAGACTGGCTCCCACATTTACCTACCCTAGTCTGACTCTTGTTTCCCAGCTTCTTCTCAAAACTCAGTATTTTGTCCTCATCAGCTCTGTTAGCCCATTTCTTCTACAAGCAACTTGTTTCTTCTTTCCTGACTCTTCCCAGGTCCATATCTCTGCTTCCTGCCATACCAATTCCTAGGTTCATCTTTCTTGAATGTGTGCACATTTACAGGCCCACTACCACTAAACCTCCCATTTGGCACAGATCCCTTCCCCACTACTTCCCTTTTTGGGTTTTGGTTTGGTTTTGGTTTTTTTTTTTTTAATCTCACAGAACATCCTTCCCAACCCTCCCTCCGACCTCCATTCCTAAATTGTCTTGGGCCACTTCAGGCCTCCTTCCTGCCTTCTATATCTGGCTCGTATTGTCTGCACCTCCACACTGCACGACCGCTTAGACGGGGAAGAGAGGCATCCTGCACCGAGCCCTGGGGCCTGGCAAACCCCAGCCTGAAGAAAACAGAAGCGAGCATCGAAGAACCATCACTCCTCCTGGTGCTCGAGGCTGGAACAAGTTCAGCTCTTCTCTGAAGGCGGCATATGAGCAGTCCGGTCACGCGCAGCAGCTGCAGCAGGAGCACGACGAGGCAGCCAGCGGAGCGCACCCGGGCACCTCCAGCAGCACTGGACAAAGCCCACTCGGTGTGAACCAAATCTCCAGGAATTTTAGCAGTACTTTGCACATTTGGACCTGCCTACCTAAGGAAGCGAGGCAAGTGTGAGGATTTGGGGTCCACACTACCTATGCTGCCTGTGTCTTAAGCATTCCCATGCCATGTGTCCCAAGGGCAGTGCATGACTGACTGCACGGAGACGGCTCCCTTTGTGCTCCCACCCTTCGGTCACAGCTTCCCCATCTCTGACTGTCCCCGACTCGAGCGCGGCGGTCTGAAACTGGTAGCAGGTGCTGCCCCTTCTTAAACTGCTCTGCGGGAAACTTGGGAAGGGCTGGCGTTGCCGCTGCATTGGGCTACGCCTGGTTACTGGCAGTCGTGGGGCAGAAATCAAACTTCGCCTGAAACAACTGAAAATTTAAGGAATGCCAGGAGTCATTTCCACGGGAGGCTCTCTCCCTCCTGCCGGCGCCGCGGAGCGCCAGTATTTAACTGAGCGCGGCCCCTGCCGGCACGGCGCGGCAGCAGGACCGCTCGCTCTGCCGAGCTTACTGCTGTGAGCTCGGGCTCAGCGCACAGGTCGGGGACTGCAAATCCAAGTGTCACTGGCACAGGAACGATTATTACCAGATGCTAATTGCTCGTTAATGTATGCTAATCACTGCTGCATGCCAGCGCGCTCAGCGCACCGAGTGCCAGGCAGAAGCACTGGGCTGGAGCGGAGCGGCCCCTCTCAGCCTCGGCCCCGCGCTGAGAGCCGCCACCGCGCCCCACGGCTGCGCTGTGTGAGCACAGCGCTCTCCTCCGCGGCCGCCATCCCGCTCCCGAGGCGAGGAGCGGCCCCTGGGGATTCCTGCCTCCCCCGGGCTCCAGGCTTTGCCCAGAGGAGGTTTCCTTCAGCCGGGAGACAAGCGTCTCCGGCTCCCCCCGCGCCAGGGCAGGCACCGCCGCTCACCCGCCGCAGGGGACCCAGCAGGTGCCGCCCCCGGCTGGAGAGGGGATGATGTTTTGTGCGGGGACGGGAACACCACACACACGTTCTAAACTTTAGAACTCGCTGCCTGAACATGCCTCCCAGGACGCGCTGCAGGAGCAGCGGCGAGAGCGGGTCCGCTCGGCAGCCGCTGTCCCGGCCGGGAGAGGCGCCCGCGGGCTGAGGGGAGCCGCACACAGGGCTCGCCCTGCCCGCCCGGGGAAAGGGCGCCGGCGGCCCCCTCGCCCCCGCCTGCCGCCGCCACCACCTCCCCTCGAGGCCGGCCCTGACCCGTGCCCCCGCCGTGGCTGCGCAGGGCGGCGGGACGCCCGCGGCGGGCAGTGCGCGGGTGGCGCCCGGCGGCGGAGGGCGGGCTGCGGGGCGGGCGGTGCGCGGGGCTGGCGGCGCTGCGCTGCGCCCCGATAGGCGGCGGCGGGCGGTGTCGGTGCTGCCGCCGCTGCCGCGGCTGCTGGTGCTGGCGCGGAGCCGCTGAAGCCCGGCAGAGGGGCTAGCCGGCTCTCGCACGCAGCGGCGGCGGCGGAGCGCGTCGCGTCGAGCGGAGCGAGCGGGGAGGAGGAGGAGAAGGAGGAGGAGGAGGAGGAGTAGGAGGAAGGGGAGGGGGGTATCTTCTCGGCGAGGATGCCCGGAGCGGCTGCAGGGACGGCGGCTACAGGAGCAGGCTCGTCAGGAGCGGTAGCAGCGGGGATGCTCCCAGCTCAAGAGGCGGCCAAGATCTACCACACCAACTACGTGAGGAACTCGCGGGCCATCGGCGTGCTCTGGGCCATCTTCACCATCTGCTTTGCCATCGTCAACGTGGTGTGCTTCATCCAGCCGTACTGGATCGGGGACGGCGTGGACACCCCGCAGGCGGGCTACTTCGGGCTCTTCCACTACTGCATCGGCAACGGCTTCAGCCGGGAACTCACCTGCCGGGGCAGCTTCACGGACTTCTCCAGCCTACCCTCGGGAGCCTTCAAAGCTGCGTCCTTCTTCATCGGGCTCTCGATGATGCTCATCATCGCCTGCATCGTCTGCTTCATCCTCTTCTTCTTCTGCAACACAGCCACTGTCTACAAGATCTGTGCCTGGATGCAGCTGACCTCGGGTGAGTGGAGGCAGCGGCCCCGGTGCTGGGGGGCTCCGCGCTGCACTGCCCTGCCCGGCACAGCCCGGCCCGGCCCGAGGGGCACGGGCGGCTCTGGACAAACTTGCGGCGCCGGTGCGGGTCAGGAGGGAGTCGGGGAGCGGCGGGGGACGGGTGGCGAGGGCCGGGGGTGGCCCGCCGGGGCAGGCCGGGAGAGGGTGTTTGGGGGTGCCGCGACACATCGGCAGCGTCGCAGAGCGGTGCCGGTGCCTGTCCCGGGCCGCCCCGCCGCCTGCCTGGGCGTGGGCCAAGTCAGGCTCAGCCGCAGCTCCTCGCACCCCTCCGACAGTCGCCCGGGGGAGCTGCCTGGTTTCGGTCTGTGAACCCACCCGTGGGCATCCAGCAGCTCCAGGGACGGCGGGCGGCGGCGGGCGGCAGCGGGCGGGTGTCCTCCAGCGCGTAGTCTGTTGTAAAGGTCAGGAGAAAATGGCAGTGGGGACACTTCGAGCAGGCGACGGTGGATGAAGGCAGCTGTCCGCCTGTTGGAGCTTCGTCCCAGTCCCATCTGGCCAAGGCAGAGCCCACTTCGGCTCCGTGGGAGGGGTTGGCGAGGTCTTTTTGCTAGCGAACTGGAAGGGCAGCTGAGGTCGTTGGATGTGGCATGCACGAGTTTTGGTTGTGGTCTGTTTCACTTGTTCACAAGGTTTATTTTCCACTGTATGTTAGGAGCGTAGAGAAAAAGAATTTATTTCAGTTGCTGATTTTGTCTCAGAAGATCTCCCGACTTCATTTGACTTTCCCCATCACATCCAGTGTCTCCCTGGGGAAAGCGTATAGTAAGAAAGAGGGAGAACACCAAGACATATCTTTCTGCATTTCCAGCACAGCTTTCCCTCTGAGTTAGCAGAGAGCTGGTTATTTGTGTGCAGCTGGGAGGATAAGGAGAAAACAGTGGTCTGTAGAATTAAGATAGTAATATAAGCAGTTTTAGCAAGACAGAAAATATTAATTCTTCAATCATTTGGAAAAAAAGGGGCTAAAATCGAAGCATACCTGTTACCTGTCCTCTTGGTAAAACCCTGAAACTGAGAAGTTTTGAAATAAGCAGGAATGAGGTGTTAGGGAAACATAGCAAAATGTCACCAAAATGGGCTCACAATCACTTTTTCAGTCCCCTTAATTGACCTACATTCGTTTCAGTTTCCAAGCAAAAATTCTTTTGAGTTTTTTACTGAACAGCTTCAGCATTATTCAATTTGCCACCTAGTCCATGAGACTTTGTGGAATTTGTTGGTTTGTATGAAACAGCTTTAGCCATTTCTCTCGCTGCTGGTGTTTTTCTGTGTGCTATTATACATTTTTATACTGTTTCCATCACTGAAGTGTCCTGGTAATTTCTTTCTGTATCATTTGGGGAGTGATCTGAAGGCGCTTGAGGTTGGTAGGTTTTTCCCCAATTCCAGCAAGTCTAGTTTTACGTTCACTATCTCTGCGCTGGGAACCCTCTTGGATGCTGGTGGCTTCTCTGATACGGTCTGGTTAATTGTACAGAGTCATGTCACTTGGCTCTGGGCAGAGTTTCATTTTTGCACCACTGATGTCTCCTCTGCTCCATTAAGGACTACTGCTTCCAGCTGTCTCCTCTCCTTATGGCTCTGCTGCTAAAAGGTGCCATGAATATTCAGTTTTGATACATTTCAGCATGTTTTGTTCATGTCCAGTATGCAGTAGGACAGCACAATTGCCAAATCCCTTGCACTTTCCAACACCAATATCTATTTATATGGTTGCACTTCTTCATGCCAGGAGACGCTAGTGCATAGTAGATAAAATGAATCCGATTCCTTTACTGCATTTCTGCACAGGTGAATAGTAATGTTTAGAAACCCCCACATGCAACGGGTCTACTGGAGCCCAAGGAGTCTATACCATGCTGCACATGTGCAGGTGTGACTGGAGATACGTTTTCAGGCAAAGCAACACAGAATTTTTGACATCTCCGAAGCTGGTAGATGCACTGTTGCCATTAAAAGTCAAAAAAAGGAGCTTTATGTCAGCAGAAGAATCACTTCTCAGGCTGCTTCCCTCCAAAATTAATAAGGGAATACATGCATAGCCAAGTGGTTGTTTGCTGTGTTTCCCAATTTGTACACGAATGCCCTGGAAGAATTACAGCAATGCTGGGTGTTGAAAGAACCTGACTTCATTGGTTGCTGAATGTTTTACCTTAATTCAGTATTTACCTCACTGTTCATTTCTGTATTACTTAAAAAAGTTTCCTCAAGGGAGAAAAAACCACCAAAAAGTCCATATTGGTTCGGGTTGCATCCTTTGAAGAAGAAAACAAAGGTGGTGGGACAGAAGGAAAACTTAGAGTAAAATGTGCAGGACAGGAGTGTTAAAATGGTATTTTTTCTTTGAGCTCTATGACCTACTTCTGTTATTAGTTTATTGTTTGGAGAGTAAAAGTAATAAATAATAGTAATCCTAAAATGCTTATCTCACAAAAACCAATATAGTAATGTCATATACATATGCATATAGTTCTGTGTAGTACAGGAACAAAATTGAATCTGAAGTAGTGAAATAGAGAAGCATGTGAATATAGCTTTGATTTTGCTTGCTATTATGTACCTTCATAGTGTTAGCATTTGGTTAGGTCATATAATACTTAAAATGGATGCAATTTAAATCTTGTTAGAATCAGGTTTCTGACTTGGGATCATGCTTGATTTAGGATTGCAAATAAAAGCTTAGGAACTTATTTCTTTAGAAGAAAGATTTTGATCACAGTCTGTCTTGCATGAGTCATTTTAAATTGTCAGCATGATATAGCTCTTGTTTTGAAGAGGTGTTTTTTAAATAAGAAAAAGATAAACAATATCTTGGACACATACACTTTCAGTCCTTGTTGCTGTCTAATCATGTCTATGACTAGACATGTCTATGTCATGATAAAGAAGAAAAATCCTGAGAAAAAAGGTATTTCCTGTGTGTACATGAGTATAACATAGATTAGATAGCCTTATGATTTAGCTGTGGCTTAGACTGCTTTTTTTGTTCCGTGTGCATTATGCTGTCAGGGTACACTTAATACTTTGAGAGCCAGTGTTGGCAGTCTCGTTCTCCATCTCCTAACCTCCTCTTCTGCAACTGCAAAATCATAGGTACAAGCACTTGCATATGCACTTACCTAATTTGAGCAGCTGCATGAATACAAACTCTTGAAATCATTAGGAATTAGGTATTGTTCTTTATTACTCTACACCAAAATTTGCAGGAAACCTCACAAATAAAGATAATTCTTGAGATCTATCCCTGTATCGGTTAAGTAAACACTTCAGTTCTGTCATTGTGATTTTTTTCACTATTAGATATTTGTCATTACTTTTTTCCTTTACGAGGATGTTTCAAGTTATAAGAAAGAAAAAAAGAAAGAAAGCAAAAGAAAGGCATAAAAGTGTCCCATGGACAAGTAGGATGAAGCCAATATATAGGTTTTTCAAAAGATGCCTGAGCCCATGGCCACAGTAAGAGGACCGTTGAACAAAACATAAAAGCTCTGGCAAACCACAGTCCAGTGATCTGGCAAACCACAGATCCAGTAACATGGGCCCACAAAAGCATCAGAGCATCATCTTGCCCTTTGTATTTTCAGTTCTCCAGCACTTGTGCTCAGGGACTTCCTCAGGTGGATCTTGGCATTTAAAAGCTCTTGCTGGATTTTTTTTTTTTTTGAGACTTTGGTCGCTTTTTGAACCTGTGCAAACTTCTAGCATTTACAGTGCTCCAGAGCTAGGAGTTCCACAGCTTGATACTGTGTGCTGTGTGAAGATGCAGAGGTTTTTGTGGTTTAAATCTTGTGCCTGCCAATTTCATTTGATCCTCTCAGCTCATGCATTGGAAGAGGCTGTGAACAGGGAACTTGGAGACACATCCCCTGTCCTGGCTCTGATTACACCTTTGTTGTATCCACTCAGTTACCTGTTATGAGGTCTTTGGCTTCTTAGTCAGTCCTTAGTTTTAGGTTGTACCAAACTTGTGATCATCCCTGCTGCCCTGCCTATTGCCACTTCCAGTCTGCTGTATCTTCTCAGAGTCTGTGGGACCAGAGCTACACACAGTATTCAAGACAGACAAACCAGCCATTCATACAGTGACTTAATAACATTCTCTCTTCGTTCTTTATTCCTTTCCTAGTAATTAGTAATACTCGATTTTTCCCTGTTAGTGATCAGTGGGCTGATGTTTTCACACAACTGCCTATTATAATCCCAATATCTCAGTTCTGAAGTGGTAATAATCACCTTGGGGCACATAACTTTGTGTAGTTAGGTTTTTTCCCCCTTAAATAAATGACTTCATATTTATCTACATTGACTTTAATTTGACTTTTTATTGCCTAGTCATTCAGTATTGTAAAGTCCTTCTTCATAGTCAACCCTTATCGTAGCTACCCTGCATGAGTATCAGCAGCTAACTTTGTAACCTCACCATTTATCCTGTTTTCCAGCTCATTTATAAATAAGCAAGTAGCTCCCAAGTTCCAGCACAGATCCCTGCAGGATTCCACCACTGACCTCTCTCCACTTGAAAAATTGACAGTAGTGTCCTACCATCTGTTTCCAATTATTTATCCTTGCAAGGGCATTTATTTTTATCCTCTAGGAGTCTAGGTTTTTTAAGACTTACAAATGACAGATTCATCAAATGTCTTTTGGAAATCCAAGTAAACGTTGTTAGTGAAAACTCCATGGTGCACATTATTTTTTACTTCTTTGGAGAACTCTAGTAGTTTTGTGAAAAATTACTTCAAATAGTTGTATTGGCCTTACCTTACTTCCTTTCTTCACACAAATATGTCCTCTTTGTACACATGCTGGCATACACTGTTTCTTTCATGGTTTTACTGATTTACATGGTGCAGGCGTCAGTCTTTCTGTAGTTCCCCAGGTTTTCCCTGGACTTGTTTTAAACTGTTTTTTAAAACTGGTTTCCTATGACTCAACTGCCAGTTCTTTGAAGCCAGAGCAGCCATAATGAAGAGGTTATTACATGCCACAGTTAAAAGTTTGTTTAAAACAGGGAATTGTTTCAGAATGAAAAGGAGAAATTCCTCAGTGCAACTGTGTTGTTTGCCTTTATGCTTGAAATCAGTCTGCAGGACCAGGTGACTTTTATGTAAGAGTCTTAAAAGGCTTGACCTTGATGCTCTTGGAGCCTTTGTTACTGCTGTTTGACAGATCTTGGTATAGGGGTGAATTCTAGAAGGCTAGGAAAAAGCTAGCCTTGCACCAGTATTTGAACAGGGTGTCTCATGGAGTCAGACAAAGATCTTGTTTGTAGCCTCAGTATCCTTAACAATTTGTTGAGAGAGTCATTTACATTTATGGCTCCTGAACTTTGCAGGTGGCACAAAAATTATTTGTTTAATAAATGATAGTTATTTGTCTAATAAATTACAGTAAGGATAGCTAATTGCAGGGACTGATTTGGATGTCATAAAAACATGGGCTTATTTCTACAACTTTTGTTTTAATACACCAAATGCAGTGTAAGACTACTAAGAATCAGAATCATGGAATCACAGAACCATAGAATGGCCTGGGTTGGAAGGGACCTTAAAAATCATCCAGTTCCACCCCCCTGCCATGGGCAGGGACACCTTCCACTAGATCAGTTTGCTCAGAGCCCCATTCAACCTGGTCTTGAACACTCCCAGGGATGGGGCATCCAGAACTTCTCTGGGCAACCTGTTTCAGTGTTTCACCACCTTCACAGTAAAATATTTCTTCCCGATATGTAATCTAAACCTACTTCTCAGTTTCAGTTTGAATCCATTTCCCCTTGTCCTGTCATTATGTTGCCTTGTCAATAGTTCCTCTCCATCTTTCTTGTAGGCTCCCTTTAGGCACTGGAAGTCCACAATTAGGTCACCCCAAAGCCTTCCAGGCTGAACAATCCCAGTTCTCTGAGCTTTTCCTTCACCTTTCCTCATAGGAGAGGTGCTGTATCCCTCTAATCAACTTCATGGCCTTTCTCTGGACTTGCTCCAAAAGGTTCATGTCCTTCCTGTGCTGGGGACCCCAGAGCTGGGTGCAGCACCACAGGTGGGGTCTCACCAGAGCAGAGCAGAGGGACAGAACCCAATTTAGAGAGAAGGATGTTGTGGGGACCATGTCAAGGCTTCACAGAAGTTCAGGTAAGTGACATCCACAGCCTTTCCCTTGTCCACTAATGTAGTCACCCCATCATAGAAGTCCACTGGGTTGGCCAGGCAGAACAGGCACTTGGTGAAGCCATGCTGGCTGTCCAAAATCACCTCCCTGTCCTTCATGTGCCGTGGCACAGCTTCTAGGACAATCTGTTCCATGATCTTTCCAGGCACAGCGGCTGACAGGTCTGTAGTTCGCAGGATCCTCCTTTCTACCTTTTTAAAGATGGGTACAATGTTTCCCATTTTCCAGTCACCTGGAACTTTCACCTGAGCCCTATGACTTTTCAGGTATCAGGGAGAGTGGCTTGGCAACTACACCAGCCAATTCCCTCAGGACTCTGGGATGCATCTCATCGGTTCCCACAGACTTACATATGTGCTGGCTAGTGGTCATGAACCTGACCTGTACTTGCAGTCGGAAGCATTTTGCTCTCCCAGCCCCTATCCTGCAATGCACGCTCTCAAGAGGTGTAGGAAGAGCGGTTGCCATTGAAGACTGAGGCAAAAAACAGTTGTTGAGTACCTCAGCTTTCTCCTTGTCCATTGTTACCAGTTTTCCAGCATTGCTCACCGGGGGCACATCTTCTTTGACCTTTTTTTCTGGTTAACACACCTGTAGAAGCACTTCTTGTTACTCTTTGCCAGGTTCAGTTCCTGCTTCAAAAAATGTAGGAGGTGTCCTACTGGTGGGAAAATTATGAAATTACATGTTATGGAAAACAGTTATTTAGAAGAGAAATTAGAGACTGTGGTAGATGGACATCTGTATGTGAGCTCTCACTGCAATGAAAAAGTCCAGTGTTGTCCCTAAATGTGTATTCAAAAAATGGGACTGCCTTTACCCATAGTGGTATCCATGCCTGTTCTGTCTAGGTCAAATATCTTTCAAGATGCCCTTTCAAGTATAAAGTAGAAAGAATCTCAGAACTGATTTAAATAAATGAAAGGAGAAGAGCTAAAAGGATGAATTTTCTTGCTATTCAAAAGAAGATTAAAAATTGACAGATGATGGCGTATGAGGACCTACAGGGGAAGATTTCAAGTCACGCAGTGCTCCTTAACTTGACAAATGCTGTGTTTGGAAGCTGAAGTTACACAAATTTGCATTAGCCATGAGGTATGTACATTTGTAACCTTTTAAGTTTCATTTTTCATTTGTTAATTGTCTTTACTAACTCACCAGAAGCAAAGGACCTTAACCAACAGCGCTTCCAGCTTTTGTTGCCACTAGGTACCCCACATGTAAAATGGGGAGGCACATGGGAGGCAAAAGGGAGAGGAAGACAAGTCCAGGAATACTGAGCAGGTTTTTGAGCTTGAGTTTCATCATTGATGCTGATTTTAACAAGAGCATTAACACCCTCACGCCACCTGCAGGGTGAGATGACTGAAGTTATTTAATGGTCTCTGAACAGTAGTGGGTGTTGGACCATCAGGAAGAAAATTCTGAAAAATCAGTGTTCTTGGAGGCTCTGACCATGGTATGATGAGTATTGCCTCTGCATTTTGGGGAAACAGGGTGCTGGAGCTGTGCAGGTGGGCAGGGAGCAGGGAAAGAGCCCAGTGCTCTCCTTGCCAACAAATGGACTGTCTCATCAAGCCTTTGAGGACATCTAATTCAAGCAGGCCTGGTGCATGTGCTTCTTGTTCCCAGAGGAGAAATCATGCTTCCAGTCCGATGTTCTGTATGTTAAGCTCCAGAGGAGAATTTCCCATTGGGTTTTAAAAGAGATCCCTAGAGCCTTCCTCATCCTTGCCTGGGAATGCCCCATGGTAGCCTGTGCTCTGCTGCTGTCACACTGGCTGTGATGAGTATTACCGTTGGGAAGTGCTTGTGCCCCCACATGATTCAGAAGGTTAGTTGGGGAGGTTGGAAAGATTACCTGAAGGTTTTAGTGGGAAGTTGTGGGTGAAGTGAGTGATGGGGCTGTGCAGCTTTTTCAGTTTCATTACTTTGACGTAAACATTTTAGTATACTTAATGCTTGTCTATAAAAACGAAGGTAAAAGGTGTATTGTGTGAACAGTGGAAATGAGGGAGAAATGCTGTGCCCAATGTCTTGTCTCTATTTCCCTAAATACTCTGTGCCCACAGTACCAAAAGTTCTCTCCTGCATCCTATGATCTCATGCCTTCAGTAGCTAAACTCTCCAGCTCCTCACAGGCTCCCCATCTATATAGTTGACAAAGGCACAGCATGTGCTATACCTGGCAGAAGGCTATTTGTCTGTTGGTTGCCATCAACCTCAAGATGTCCTCAAGTTGCCATCTAGATTTTTTAAAGGATAAACTATCCCTGTCTTTTCACTGGCGGGAAATTGGGATTCTTTCTGCTTCCAGCTTTTTCACAAAACTTGAATGAGTTTAGTGTCTTGGAGGCTTGTAGCATCAGTCAAATGTGGTTGAAATTGGTCATCAGGCTCAAAATCACACAGCCACATCGGTCTTGATCCCAGAAGTAACCTGTCTAAAATGTATCATGTAAGAAATGAATATCTTTTATTTGTATGAGTGATTTGAGATTTGGTAGCAAAATTTGTTTTTTGAAGGATAGAGGTATTTTGGGAATGGGGAAGAGATATTTTCTTTTGGTTTAGAGTGTAATAAAAATTTCAGCATCTTATGACTGTCCCAATTGCCTTTTATGAACATCCTGGGGGCTGTGGTCCACTGTTTGAAAAACAGTAAGATAACAGAATAGTAAGATATAAAAGGAAATTCATAAAGTTATCCAGGCTATTTGAGGACGAATACCATTTTACTGGGAAAAAGTATATGTACTAGGGGAGAAAGAAACTGGGAGAGAGTTTAAAAGAGGAGAATATCACCTATTGAAATGTGGGGAGCTGAGAACGTGGATATGGTTAGGAAAGAGAAATGGGAGTGGGGTTTTGGAAAGTGGCTGGTGTCAGTGCAGCTCTATTTTCTTGCAGCTGAAGGAACATTGCTGGCATAGGGTACAGCTGCTGCTGAGTTCTTTCAGGGAATCCTTCTAAAAGTTTAATGAAGAAAATTGCTATATGCCACAATGAAGCCAGGAAGAGGGAAACATACGGATATTATCAGCAGTAAAAAGGCATAGAAGAAAAGAAGGCTAGATTTCAAACATGAAGGTTATTTTACCTTTTGAGAATTGAACCTTTTTAGCACTGTGGTATAAACAGCATTCGCTTTGATCTTGCAAACATAAAGACAGCAGACATATAAGAAGAGAAAATCTGTGGTACGATCAGATGGTGTGGACTCAATATTTGAAAACTAACAAGATCCGGCTGTGAGGAATGGCAGGGTCACAATACTGAGGCATCACAAAGGAAAAAATAAAAACATTTTTGCTCAGAAATGATGAAATGAAAAAAAAGACATGAACAAGGCTATAGCCTGGAAAATCTGCAGAATTTGATAACATCAGTTGCTATCAGCATTGTTAAAAATGCAGTGGCAGCAGCATGACAGTGAATAGCTAGAATACGCATTACTGTGTAGAACAGTGTGCAGCTCCCAATTACTAAGAGAGAATTACGGCTAGAATCCTTAAAAAGGGAAATATAATAGACTTCAAGATCTATCTATTCTAAGAAAGATATTATCCACATTGGCATTCAGAGATGCAGAAGACTTGAAACAAGCTGGCCTTAGAATGAGAAGGTCATACTTACTGGGGGAAAAGGTTCCTTTATTTTCTCCTTGAGAAGCCAGATGCAAATTTATGAATTTCATTGATTTTAAAAGGTAGCTGATGGCGTCTGTGGAGAGCCTCTTTGACACAAGCACGTCATGTGCTATTTCAGAGAATATTATTCAATCAAGTAATTGAGAGTGCATCAGAAGGAGAAAGCTACTGAATAAATGGTTAGAAATAAATTACTACAAACAGTTGATGAGTTGTCACACATTCCACTTTCTTTATTATTCTGGTTATCTTTCAAAAGGAAAAGTTTATAGAGAAGGCTAGACATGCTGTACTTGCAAAGTCAAAGACAAATATTCTGAGTTCAGAGGTTCAGAAAACACTACTTGTGAAACCTTGGGAGGTTCTTTTGTTTACTTCTAGAAGTCAAAAGTCATGTGCCTTACTTTGCAGAAGTTGGTTGAATAAGGTGAGTGATCTCATTCAATTGCCATGGCCAGGATGTGCCTTGTCCTGTCATGCTAAACCGTACCTCTGCAACCTACTATAGCTTATTGGTCATGGTGAACCTTGTGTGCAGCAGAAGTGTGAATAAAATAGGACAAGGTCCCTTAAGATCAGGGAAGATTTTTAGCAATGTCTCTTCCTCCCGATTGACCTTTTGCCTTTTCCTGTGGAATAACAGGTTTCTGCAGTGGCTGCAGAAGGTGAATGCTCCTCAGCTTCATGGAATTTCTTGATGGGGGCAAGAGCCTTGGAGAGGGTTGTTTTGCCCAGAGGTAACAGCTTGCAAGCATGAAACACCAACATAAATGATCCTGTGCCTCTTGGAGAGACATTTCTGCACTGAGCCATCTTAGCTTGCCAGGGCCCAACAAAAGATGTGGTTGCTTTGCCTGTAGCTGCAAATTAACCACGTCCAGAGTCCCCCTCTGCTGTAGAGTCAGCTGGCACACTGGCCATTGTCCATATTACTACATTTTTTACCTTTCTAAAACTGGGTCACTAGAATTATTCTGCCTGTTGGGAACTGTTCCTGGCATGTCCTATCTTGCAAACTGTGCCCTGGCAATATTTTGGAAGATTGTTAGATGGAACAGACTAAAACCACTCCTGTGACACATGCTGGGGGACAATTCTAACAATTTAGTAGCGTAGACAGTTGATTTTCAATGCCTGGGAATGCTCCTTGGTACTGCTTCATTTATCTGTGTAGACATAACCAATACGTAGCCAAGTTTCAAAATGAGGAGCTCAAGAATTATCTGTGCAGGAAAATTAAGGTCACATGAGATTTAGTATTTTAATTTGAATCAATTTATAACTGCAACTTAGTGCCATTGCATAAACTTCTGATTTGCTTTGTTTAAATTGACAACAAATAATCTCTGGCTGAAAAACTTACATGAAATGTAGTTACCTTTAAAACTAGACTTAGTAGTCACCTTGAAAAAGAAAGATGTTTATAACTTTTGGCAAGAGGAAGAAGTGATCAAAAATGCAGAACAAACCATAAAAAAGGGTTTTCACCTAGAGGCAGTGGAAGAATGTTACCCATGAGTCTAAAAATCATAAATGAGACTTCTCTCTGATGCAGACTGAGTGTTTCAAAATCAGATTTCCCACAGGTATCTTCAGCTTGGCTAATACATCTTTGAACAGTATAAAACTGTTATGCATTGAGTGCATATACTTAAGAGACATTCAGTATAATTTCACAAAGAGTTAATTCAAAATTTTAAGATTAATTTTATGAGAGAAGTATTAGACTTTCCATGAAAATAAAATTACTCATCATTGTAGCTTTATGTTCCTCTAAAGAAAGTTCATTATTACTTGGTTGCTGTGTCTTAGTATTTAGCCTTCCTATTACTGGTGAAGTTATATTAGACTATCATTAAAATAAAAAGGTTGAAATTGCAATGCATGGTCATTACACTAGAAAAATACAGTCCAAAACATTCCAAACATGCAGATGTCTTACCAGCCACAGTCACTTGTGCTTAGTTCCTGTCAGGCATTTGTATTTGATCAGATTCCTCCATTAGTGTGGCAGCACCATGCTAGTGTGGCCCACCAGCAGTCACTTCCAAGGTGACACTTGGCCGTTTGTCAGCCTTGAGGAGTGAGGGGACAGTGCTGGCACAGGGAAAGGCCGTGCAGCTCAGGGCGGGTAACAGTGGAGATACTCAAAAGCCATCGGGTCACAATCCTGAGTTACTGGCTCTAGGGGACCCTGCTGCAGTAGAGAGGTTGGACTAGATGGACCTTCAGTGGTGCCTCCCAGCACTACTCACTCCACGATTCTCGAAGAGAGGACCTGTTCACCAAAGGATGGCAGTGGGATGGCAATGTGATGCTTGCTCTGAAGAGGACATACATGGTCCTGGCAAATACTTCGTGAAATATTTCCAGCTGATTCAGGGCAATGCTGACATAATTAAGGATGCACTGTGATATTTCATGTGGGATTCTGGACACTGACGTCCGGTTCTGACTGAGATGACAGTAGCTGCAAAAAGGAAAGCCAGTGAGTGGTGACATCTCTGGAAGAAGAAAACTCGGAAAGCTTGGTTAGTTTAATGTGGAAAGAGGAAGGTTGATAAGGTGTCTGCAACTGCTGACTAAAAACACATGGAAGGGCACAGAATGAGGAAAATAAAAGAACTTTTTGAGCTACTGATTTTTTCTTTGACTAGATTTGGTTTCCTAAACTTTTTCCAAAGGTGGTACTACATGTCATGTAGCATTGTTGGAACAAATTACAGCCTGTTGGCCTACTTTGCTTCACGACACTTAAAAAATCTCAGAAGTAGTTTATGAACCCTCTGGAATCCATGGACTGTAGAGTCAAAACTAATGATTTTAAACTCATGGCTAACAGTGGTACAAGAACAAATGGATTTTATCTGGATATAAATCACTTCAGGCTGAAAATTACAAGGTGGTTTCTAAGTATCAGAGCAGGAAGGTTCTACAGCAACTTTCTGAAGGAAGGAGATTTGGTAAAATACTGAGCTGTGTATTAGAAACAGATGACTATCTGAAAGGGATTACAGAATGCGGTGTTTGTAACAGCATACCTTGTTCCTCTCTTTCTCATTTCTGAAAACAAACTTATCTGGGTGAATGCTCTTTTCTATTCTACTCCTGTTTGTTCTGTTTTTTAAACAGGATCACTCCTATCTCAGTGTCTTGGTCTGAAAGACAGGTGTCTGCCAAGGAAGGCAGGAGTCTCCCTTGAAATGAAAAAAAAAATGCAACCCCCTTCCCTCCAAATTATTATAATTTTGAAATTAAGGGGCTTTCAAGAAAAGATATGAGGAATAGGAATAACAGTTATTTACTAATATATATATATATATATATATATGTATAACAAGGCAAACAAACAGCAATAACTATGGCAGTACCAGCAAACAATCACAAACCCAGTGCCAGCCTTCTCGGCTGTCGGGCCCTTTCCCCTCGGGTGCAGTTCCGCTCGCAGCCGGCAGGGGCGCTGGCGGCTCCCGGTGAGCAGGGCAGGTGCGATGGTTCCCCCGCGGCTGCAGGGGGCGCTCCGGAGCGAGCTCGGGGAGCACGCGGCACCGGTGTCCTGGGATCCCGGGAAGGGATGGAACAAAGGCTTCACAAATCCCTGGGCAGCCGATCCCGGTGTCTGCCAGACCCTCGGGAGCAGCAGGCTGGAACGGCAGGGACGAGCACAAATCCTGGGTGGCAGACGAGATGTATCAAACTCCCCAGCTGCAGTGGGAACTCCCAGAGGTCTGGGCAGGCAGGGTGTGCGGGGCTACAGCGTAGCGAAGGCTCCAAGCAACGCGGGGCCAGGGCGGCCACGGCCCAGCTCCCAGCAGGGCAGGGAAGGTGGGCTTGGGAATCCCAGGGTTTTCTCCAGTAGAAGGAAGGAAGGCAGCCAAAAAAGCAGAAGTCTGCAGCACTGACGAATTCCTCTCAGCCTCTCTCTCCATCCAAATGCCAGAAACTAACAGCCCACAAGCCCAGGTGGAAGAGAATAGTCAGTTGGACCCCTCCCTCTGCGGCCCAGTCTTCTTCTCTTAAGCACCCAGTAATTTGCCCCTCCGCAACATGTATGGGGAAAATTCTTTAAGAGAAAAAGAAAACCGAAGGAGAACGCCTAAAACCCCAACACTCAGTGACTTCTAGCATTAAAAATAGACGGTGACCAGGATCTGTAAATCTGTCAAGTGAGGCTCATTCCTGCCTGGCATTCTGATCAAACAGGCAAAGGTTTTCTGTAAATTCCCAGCAAAACTGTAAAACATTGGCAATAAAAGCAGTTTAGCAGTGTGCTTTGTATTTTCTCTTTGCCTTCAACATTTTCATACAACCTGGATAGTAAATTTCCTTAAGAAAATATCATTTATGTTAGCTAGGTGCTGGTGTTTAAAAGTGAAAGCAATCAAAAAAGAAATCTTTCAAATATTCTGAAATATCAAGGTTTCAGGAAAATCATTTTACAAATCATCAGTACTGTGACTAATCTGAGATGTAGTTTTGCTAAGGATGTTTCCTGGAGAAGTTGTCCCTTGTTAGCTTCCCAAGCACCTAATTATTTTGTGGTGCCATGCTGCTACGTAAACTACCTTACTAAATAGTTAAGAGACTCATCAAATCTTTTCATCATGTTGATATGCAGCTGCACATGTCATGTTTTGTGTGAACAGGTTGGTGTCAAGTGTGTTGGGTGCTGAAGAAAGAAGGGGCTCATCAAGTGGTCCTTGCTCACACAGGGTGGGAGCAGGGCGATGCAGAGTTCCCTGTTCTGTCCTTGCTGCCTCTTTTCCTGTCTCCTGTGGCAGTTTCAGGGAAGGACAGAGAGGAGGGAGCACTTTGTCAACAGGCCAAACAAGTGCTCAGTGCATCAAATAACTGTATTTAAGGCACACCCTGAACTTCCAGTGAAACACTGTTGATCGTGTACTTGTCTATGAAAGCTCTTGCATGCAGTATGGATGCTTACAAGTGGCTGTTCAGGATTTTGCACCCTTAGACAGACAGATCTGCAGATACAAGGGTCTGGGTTTAAAATTAGCCCTACTGAATTCAGCGAGTTTATGTTTGAACCTAAGATGGTATATTTAATAACTGAGTGTTAAACATATAAGACAGCATTTCATTTAATTTTAGCTGTATGATACATTGGAGGAATTGTGCCGAGGCAAAAGTGAGGTTGTCTGTGAAATTGTTACTGCATTTTTGTTTCTTTGCAAGAGAGGTAGTTTCTTTTATTCCCTGGGGCTGCTTTTTCCCATCAAGTCTGAACCAAATGCAAAGCACACTTCTACAGACAGCTCCATTTTACTTCACACTTCATCAGGTGATGGGTAAGCATAGATTCAAGAGCAGGGATGTGCCAGAGAATGAAATACCCGACTACACATCTGGCTCAGCCTGTCAGACTGCAGTAGGGTGAAAGGACCATTGGCATTGGCAGACCTAACCTGGCTATGGCAGGGCCAGTCAAGTGTTTCTGCAGTACATCCAGGAGTGTTCAGGCTCTTAGGATATGATGTCAGTCTGTGGTATCCAAGCCATCAAGCAGTTGCCTACATCCAGTTGTCTGGGCTTAAAATGCCTGGGGGATCCTGTCTGACCTTTGACTGCTTTTTCAGCAGGACACAGGTCTTCTGTAGGTTCTCTGTCATCTACACACAGGTGTCTCACAAGCAGTAGAACAGCTCAAATGATCATTAGGCACCAGCATGCTGGCAAAGTGAATCAAACCCTGATTCAACTCTCAACTTGCCTGTAAAACACTTTCACTTAGGTTTCGCAGTGCAGACCTGAATCCCGCTCTCTGTGGTTGTGCTTGCGTCTTGAATTTACGAAGTTGTGTTTAGGGAGGATTGTTTCTGATTAGCAATATTCTGTCAATCACAGTTCCTTCTTAATGTGCTTTTGCCTGGGATTAAAATAAAGCCACAATGTCATAAATACAGGTATCAGAAAATGATAAAGGAATCTGAATTACCTGATGCTAAAGGAGATTAGTGGATGGTGTATGAATAGCTGCAAAATATGTATTGGCAATTGCTAGAGAAAGCTGTTGTTATTTATTGCTTCCATTTATCATAGTCAGATTCTAATCATTTAAGTAAATACCTCAGTTCTGCTGAGCTTCAGTGACGCCTGGCAAGAGGAACAAATGCAGGTAGTAATGTGCACCTAACATGAATTTCTGAAAAATTTGAATGGTCTAAAATGAAATTGCATTAGTATTTTTTTATGTAAGTTCTGCAGAGCCTTTGTTTTTGATGCTGTATCCTCAACAGACATTGTGATAGGTCATTAATTTATATGTGGATTTAGCCAATTGAAAATAGGAGCAAGGAAAGTCATTGTAAATGAATGCTCATTCTTTTGCTCTGTAAAATAATGTATTTAATTGTGAATTCTCAAGCTCTTCTAGAGTACATTATGGTATTATTGTGCTGGTCTAGAATCTGTTACTGTCAGTGAAAAGCTGATTGTTTCAACAGAATACATCAGCTGAGCAAAGGATTTATAAGCACATGCTTTGATGGACTGGAAGCATGTTTTAAATGGTTGGCTTAATTGAAATCTGGAAAAAATATCCACCCATCTGAGGTTATGGATGTCAATCAAATATTTCCTGTATGCACTTTTACATTATTTATACAAATACATGCATTACAATAAATAATAGGGTAGAAGATCTCTACCAGAAAATTTAGGAGTTAACTTCTAAGGACCATTCAGCAGTCCTGACTTGGTACTGAGCAATCTTACTCTTGAAAATAATCCCATTGTGTCTATGTCATTCAGTATTAGAGGAGCTATTAATTCTTATATTAGACTTAGTTAAGGCTTCTATAGAGGAATGGCTATATGGTCATTTGGTACATAACATTCTACTAGCATGGAGCCACGTTAGCATGCAGAGACAGCAAGGTGGGAGTTAATACATGTTTTACTACTGCAGAGCTTAGTAGCAGTTTTAAGTTAGCATGAGTGAAATGAATTCATTAGCTCATGGCTAGTGTACCAAATATTCATGTGTTGTAAAATGTATAAGCACATACTGTATAAAAAGGTCTACAGCAAGAATTACCCTAACAGCTGATGAGAGAGTTGTAAAATTAAGTATAATATCACTCCTTAGGAAGTAGAGTGTACTCTAAATATTGGGTGAGTGCAGTGCGAGTCAGTCCCCTGAAGAGTAGAATCCAATTGCTGTCTCTCAATGTAATCAAAGACCACAGGAGTGAAAGTAAAGTATTTGTGCAATTAAGATTATGAAGATAAACTGCTACCTAAGTAACTAGCCAGGTGACTGTCAATAATGCATTTCTATTTCTTGCTAACCTAAATAATTTAAGTAATAATAAGTTTCCAAACTTCAGTTATCCAAAACAAAATGAAACCTTACACTGAGGTTACTGCCTTCTGTCTCTCCCTCTCTCCTTCCCTCCCTTTCTAGTGCAATTTGTGTTCCCACTGAATTATGTCCCTACTGAGATGGCAAGCCCCCCTGGAGCAGGGACTGAATTTGATTTGGTGTTTGAAGAGAGCCCAGCATAAGCTGAATCCTGATTGTGGCCTCCAGCTTTGACTGCCGTGTAAATTGCAGTAGAAATAATAATTATTGTTTGAATTGTATCTGAGTGGTGTGAGTAGCATAAGCTTGATGAGCTACCCAATTTGCAACAATAGTAACTATGTACTGAGAAGAGCCTGCTGCGCGACCTTGGGGAAGTCATTTCACCTTTCTGGGCTTTCCTGGCTATAAAATGAGAGCAAGATAATTTCTTTAAAAATGCTCTACAGGCATGGACTGTTATTACTGCAAAGAACTGATTGCATGCTGATTCTGGTCTGCTTTGTGCAGTGTGACCCCTTGCCCTCACAGAAACTCAGAGATCTCTAGGCCATCTTAGAAGTAGTCAGTGTAAACAAGGAAAAACGGTAATTACCTAAAAAAGGAAAAGGAAAAATTAAACATATTTGTGGATGTACATCACTGTGAGGAACCATCTGTAGAATGATAAATAGTGGCATACATACATAAACACACTGCGTTGCCATTCCAAACAACATATTCTGTGTGTTTATCTCTGCATTAATGAGGTACTCGGCTTGGTTTTGACATCTGTCACTTTGCAGTCATGGCAGTGCAGATCTGAATTTGAGAACAAAATTCATGGAGGATTACTTTAGCATTTTATTCCATGCACTGGAAGTACTTGTAGTGCAACACATTTGGCCAAACCATGTTTATCCCTTGGATGACAAGACCAAAATGAGCGCATACCATAACCAGATGACATAGCTTGAAATGCATCAGTTCAGGAACCCAAACAGGTACTGAGGCTGTCATCATCATGGGCAAGCTTGAGAGGACTGTTTCCATACAGGGAGGAATGACTGACAGATAAGCACGGTTTAGCTAATCCTATTTATTTGGTCACTTCAGCATTCAGCTGAGTGTTACACTTCCTTTTTGACTTGCTTTTTCTTTCAGAAAAGAACTGCAGCATAGCCAGATATATAGCTCATGGCTCATTTACTCACAGTGCTAGTGAGTGCCTCTGCAGTGATTCTCTTTTGAACGTACATGAGTGACAGATTGCTCAGACCACTGGTTCTCAGCATCCCCAGCACACTGGTGTGCTGCAGGGTGTTCTGTTGGCAAGAATTGCTGCAGGGAACAGAAGTACACTTGATACACAAGGAGTTACCAAAGGCAGTCAAGCCACATCCCGAGACCTTGCAGATGAGTGCACTAGCTTTAAGTTCACACAAGATTTAGCATTTCACTTTTTCCTTCTCCTATACATGTTTTGGTTGTTCAGCTGTGACTGTTTTGAGTGGATAAGTGATGGGATGCAGGAAGAACGGCATGCATAGAGAAGAGGATCTGTTTACAGAGTGACTTAGAGGAACAACAGCCAACACTGATTTTCTGCAACTGAACAGAGAGAGGCAACCTCACCTTGATCAGAAGGACCAAATCTTGGAGACTTTCGATACACTGCACTATGAAGCAGAATTTAGTTTGTCTCGATAAGGAAGGAGGACTTTCTCCTTCACCCTTGGCTCCCCTTAGTGAGGTATTCTCCTCATGAATATATTTGCCCTTTTTGAAAACAGTCTATGAAACTCTGCTAATTCTCACACAAGGCATGCTGGTGAGAAAATACAGGTAGCACAGAATGAGAGGAACAGGTAAGTAAGCACTCTTCGTGTGGTCATGGTTGATGGCTGCCCAAGTGAGTCCTACTGTAACATTTTAAAGGATGGGTAGTCATTTGTGGTGCACTGCTGCAAGCTAGATTCCTGGTGTCTGAAAAATAGAGAACCTGCAAATTGTCTCTGAGAAATTCTCAAAGGCTGCTCATGCTATGTATGCTCTGGTTGTCACTTGTGGTTCTAGCAAAAGAGCTGATGTGAGCTTGGAAGTAAAGGGATAATAGTGAAACTCCAGGTAAATAATCCTTGCTATTGTACTACAAGTATATCTGTTTCCTCTCTAATGCAAATAACCATCTGGGAAGAGTTTCCTTCCAAAAAGCATGAAAGCAATAAGAAGATAAGAGTTTTCACCCAAGGCTAATAATCTGGCAAAGATCTGGATACTGCTCCTGAGCTGTGAATTTTGGTGCTACCTGCAGAGATGGTGGATGGATAATTTCAATCACAAATGCTTAGAAAAATCTGACATGGGGCACTGTTCCAGGAAAGCAGTGCCAAGGATAATTTTACTCTTCAGTGAGTTTTTGGGTGGTACTTACCTTATGCACTGAGAACCTTTTATAGGTTATTTCTTGAGCCAATGAGACTTGTGCTCCACAGCCAGAGAACACTTCTGTCTGGGGGAAAAAATCCCTAGTGTTGGCAGCAGATTTTATGACATATTGGGTGATGTCATTAAGGGAGCTGTTAGCAATCTGTCATTTACAGAGCAGCTTTGACTAGTCCAATGTAAGGGAAGTGATTTAATTCTATTGTCTGCTTGGACTTCTCCTATACCATCAGTGGAGGTTCAGGAGAGTTAGGAGGCACAGCATTATACTCTCTTGATTACTCTGCTGTCATTTCCAGTTTATGGCCCCAAATGCATGAGACTAAAGTCTTCATGGCCAGAGGGGCTCGTGAGGGGTTGGTACAGGTTCTCCCCCATATCTTTTAGCTGTGGCAGCTACACGGGTTGTGCACTCTTGTGCAAGGACTAACTAGAGTGACTGTAACTTCTGACTCAGGTTATGCAAACATGGTTGCTGGCAAATGGCAGGGGGAAGGGGCCTCTGCAGGAGTGTCCACAAAGAGGCACATGAGGAAGTGCTCTTCCTGATGGAGAGCAGCACATTAATCCAGCTTGTACCTATCCCCTGAAGCTTGTTGTGGCTGTTGCAGGCTTCATTTCACCTGCAGGCAACTTGATCCTATCTTCCATGAGTTTTCCCATGAAGGGGAAGTGAAGGTATGGATGTCCCACAAGGAGGACAACTAACTAGAAATGGAAACAGGGCATGTTCTTATGCTGCCTCTTCAAAAGCTCCCCGGCTCTTCAGTGTAATATTCTGTTTCTTTTGGATATTTGTGGTTTAGGTCAAAGAGGAGAACAGCAGAAAATTGTCCTAAATTGTGCTTTGGACAAGCTGCATAGCACATCTAGCATCCTTCTGCTTTTCTTGTAGGACACAGGAAGCTGGCTTGGGAGTACCACCATCAGGAATGAGGCTAGTCCTTCTCCCCATCGTTGCAGGGTGCAGAGCATGGTGCTGTGATGCTGGTACATCACAGCACATTTTGTTGCTCCAGTTTGTTGCCAAAGGATGTGGAAAGCAGAAGCACAGGTTGCTTCATAAAAGGATTAGACAATTAAGAGAGAAAAGATCCAGTGATGGCTATTATATGTACTGGTCTGCATGTTTGGCACAGCTTCACCCTGTGGGGAGCAGACTGGTGGGAGTAAGGATGACGCAATGGGAGAAAACCACTTCAAATTCATCTTGCTTCCAAGTGTCTGATACTGTCTGCTGTTGAAAATGTCGTTCCAGACTAGATGAACCTTTGTTACCACCGAGTATATCCACTGTTGTGTATTAGTTGCTCCTCTGCAGGTAGGTTTAAGAGAGATTATTTCTTCTTTCTGTGGGCAATGACATATTCCAGCACTAAGTGCCAGTCGGAGGATTGCCTGACCATCAGCATCCTGTTTTGAATTTTGAAAATGCTTTGGGAGACTTTTTCTCTTCATAAAATGAATTCATGGATCTACAGACTTCAATGCCAGACAGGTCCATGAGTCAGCTTTACTGGGTAACACACACCATGAAGTTTTACCAAGCTATTGCTGTACAGAGCAGTATGCTAATATTGGTTCCTTTACTCTGCTAGAAACTCTAATGAGGTGCAGTGAGTGTTTGCTGCCAGAGTCAGGATCATTCTTTTCCCTTCCCAGGAGATGGCTACCGAGTTTATTTTCTCCAGATATCCCATGATTTAAAAAATACAGTTGTGGCTGACTAAGTAGATGGTTTGTGCATAACATCTGTGAATGACAAAGTGCCCTAAAGTAGGAGCAGTGTCTCATAATACATAGTTAGCATTTATATAGTGGCTTTCAGCCAACTGTTTCAAAATATTTTTTTATGTAAGGATAGGCATAACTATCACTCTCCCAGTTTTCAGCAACTGAGGGCAAAGTGCTTTGCTGTCTGCCAGTTTTTGTGTTTCATCAGTAGCAGAGCCCAGAACAGAATCCAGGCTCTTCCTCTACTCTGTTGCTGTCTGGGTCCAATCAAAGTGGTACCGTTCATGCACAGCCTGTTATAGGGCTGATGGTTGTGCAAGTGGCTGAACTTGAAAGGAATGGAGGACCATAGTGCCATGGCAGATGGCACTTTTGACATACAGCTGTTGTTCTTGCAGTCCTAGGAGGTGGTGGGAACGATGTGGTGGAGAGGTCAGAGGTGAGAGTCATGATGTCTGAAGATACATTACATAGTGGGAATCAGAATTGGCAGTCGTGTGGATTCAGATGCAACTGTTGGTGATACTTGAATTCTCAAATTTGATTGTAAACTAACCATGAGTCAACTAACCATAAGTAGTCATGAGCCAAGACCCTCTAGAATCAAAATCTTCATGAAAATACAGCATCACAAAACTCAAATACATTTTGGAAGGACTAATTGCCATTAGAGTAATATCCTTTCAGATTCTCATCTCCAGAATCTGGTCTAGAACTCTGAAGGTTAGTGTGACATTTTTGTGCACAGATCTCCAAGAACAGTCTCTCTGCTAAATCACAAAATTTCTGAGATACTTAGTGAAATTCTGAGGGTGAGCAAAAATGGGGACAAAATAACAATTACTCCAGAAACTGCAGCCTGAGATTCAGAGGTGAAAAATTCCAAATGTATGGTTTTTAGGATAGAAGAGTAATCTTTAACCTAGTAGGAAAAGCAGCTAGTGAGACAAAAATTTAGAAATCTAGATAAAATGACAGGGCTGAATGATGATTTGTTTTAAAAAAAGGTTTTATGTGGAGGACAGAAAAACAGCAGAAGGGGTTAATAAGCCTACAAGAAAAGGTATGACAGTAAGTGCTAGCATGCAGAGAAATGCTAGATATTGGAAAAATACCTAAGAGAGATAAATTTGTCTATGCAATGATTGTCTATAAAAGCAAAGTCTAATACAAAAAAATCAATACTTGTAGGTTTTTTAAATGTTAATTGTATAATTTCTAATAAACTACAAGGCTTACATCCTTATCACAAAATTCCTCTAAGGAGGAATTAAGAAAAAAACAGAATGAAATTTTCAGTTTCCAAAAATAGATTGCCAAGAGTGGAGGTTTTTTCTCCTTCTGATTGCAAGGGAATCACTCTGCAGTGTTTTACTGAAGAACAAGTAGCACTGAGTAAAAGAATAATTGAAAAGTGATTTTTCACAGATTTTTCTACCTTTCTATTCTCTATGCTGGATTTTTTTGTGCTGTCTAGAAGAAACATTCACGATGGCACTGACCCCTTCTCATGTGCAATTCGTCCAGTGTTTGCTTGGCGATGTTCAGAAGTAGTGGAGCAGAAAATCCCCTGCTACAGCCAGCATATGCTGGGGATTACTCTTCACACTGGTATATGTTGAAGGAGATTCACTGGACAAAGTGATGAAATGGCTGTATGCCTTCAAAACTAGAAATCTTTTTTGAACGTGATCCAGCCAAATGCCCTGTAAAGCTGTGTTCTTTTTTCTCCTTTTTGAAAGGGGTAAAAATACTGAAAATGCTGAGCAGGTCTTTGAAATGTGCATATTTGAGCTTCAGGTTAATCAGAGAAGTGAAGATAGTGCTGCTTGTTCTTTTAATTCCTAGGGAGAGTACTCTTGGGGCTGACTGGAGCTCCTCATTTTCGGAAATAATGCCGAATATTCACTGTTTTGTCATACTTGTCCATACTGACTTCACTGCATTGCACTGTGAAGGGCATTCTTAAACGTGGGGCTTAAGACTCAGTTAATTGAACTATTAGGATAAGTGTGTACACAAATACATGTGTGTCTTGCAGAGTGACCAAGGGATTTGTGTTCTCTCTTTTGACAGTTGGCCAATTTTCTTAGAACTCAGACTTGGAACTCATCAAGTAGTGACGCCTGGTTTCTGAGCAGGTCGTGTTTCTCTTTGGGTATTCAGAGTCACTCAGAACACTTAATTACTTACCAACTTCTGCCCCATAGCCTGTCTTCATTGTCACCTCTATTGTCACCTTCTGCTCATTATGGACAGCTAAGGATGGCTGACAGCAGAGCAGGCACAACTTACAGTGTGAACGAGCCCTTGGCTGCTCTGTTGTGTTGCAGTGGCCACCTGGCTCCAGTGCTGGCATTTTGGGACCTGGAAACATCAGAGAATTATCTCTTCCAGCCTAAGTAGATGTGTCAGAGAAGCAGAGAGGATAGCATCTCATGTCCTGCTTCCTGCTTGAACTTCTCTTGTGTTCTCATGCCATTTTTATTTGTCTGTAAAATCCTTCCCAAAAAGTCTCATTGTTTGTAGCAAACACCCAAGAGGACAAGTCTCACTGAATTCGGCACCTGTGACAGGAGCTTATTGCCTGTCTGGATAAAAATAAGAAAGGGCAACCCTTTGCTGATGGGGGCAGTCAAGGAAGCTCTCAGTTGTAGGCTTGCATCTACTATGTGCACCTCCTGGGACTGCAGGCAAGTAACATTCCTAGTTTTATTTCTATCAGTTGGCTGAGCAGAAGAGGATGTTATTCTGGCAACCTCTCAGTTATTCCATGTAGTGGGAATGTTGTTAAAATAATTGGGATGAAGGAGAGATACAGATGGTGTCAAACATGCAGGTAAGGCAGCAGGAACATGTGCATGGAGAAAAGCAGGCCTGTGATGTTTCTGATTGCATGGAAGAGCAGTCTGTAAAGCCATCTCAGGGTAAGTACAGGGTGGTGCTGTGTGAGTGCAGCTGGCCTGTTCCCTCGGTGGGGCTCCCATGTGGGAGGCATGGAAGGTGTCCAGCTGGGAATTGAGCCCTGCTGTGCTAAGCCCTGTCCAAGAGGTACAGAGGCCACTGTCCCCCAAAATGTTCCATGTTCAGAACAGGCAAGGCAGGAAGGGACGCAGTGGCAGAGAGAACAGAGATGGTTTAAGCATGGTGCTGGGAGAGCTGGGAACACAGTCTGCATCTCCTGACTTGTGATCCACTCCTAGCCACTAAACTCCACTGCTCAAAAATGGTCATGGGAGGGCTCTTTGGGCTAAGATCCATGGATTGAGCTGAGTTTTTTTAAAGAATGTTCTACCAAACTTCACTGAGAGATATTAGTGGTAATGCCCTGTCATTTGCTTCACAGTCCTCATTTCTAATTGCTTGGTCTCTTCCTCTAAATCACTACAGCACAGCTTGGCTCTGCCTCCAGTCCAGCTCTGTACCTGCGCTTGCTAGAAGTTTTTATACTGAATAGCTGTCATAAATGTACAGTATCAGCTTTCCTAATGTTAACTCAGTATTTTTTCATTATTTGATTTTTACAGTATCAAAAGATCTGAGTGCTTTTATGGATAGATGACTAAAGAATATATTTTTGTGAAAAGGATCTCTTCTTTAGTTAGGAAGCGATTCTAAAAATGCCTGAAAAATCCTTAATGATATTTATTCTACTCATATGACCTAAAAATAGCTAAAGCAATTTGAGTAGGAATGAAAAATCGCTTGCATATGGAGTTTCAGCTCTTAAGTGGAAGGCAACCTGCTCTCAGATCAAACAGGGAGGTAAAAGTCAGGATTTTCTAGTTTTGAATTGCAATTTTGATACTTTGCAAAAGTACTCTTAGTGGCTTTGAGCACATCATAGAGTTTCTTCTTTAAGTCAGCTGTGTGAATTACTTGCTACTGATGTCTGTGTAGAAATGTGTTAACATTTCTAAAAGTGCCTAATAAATCACCTCATGCTACTTCGTAGTTGGGATGTGTTTGGATATAACCTGTAGCTTTATTTTATGTAGACCATGCCACCCCACCATGTTGGTTGGGTTCCTTTGGGAATTATTGTTGGAGAACAAGAGGTTAATACATAACCTGTTAAAAGCCTGTTCGGGCCTCAGGAAGAAAAGGTTTCTCATTCCTGCTTTGCACTCTCTGATCACTCTCTGATCTAAGAGTGTTGGAGCACTTTGCAAACTTCCATGAGCTGAGCCTCTCAACCTCAGCAGCAGCGGGGCAGCTCTGCTGATAGTTAATGAGGAGAATATGAGGAGAAAATTGAGGCGAAAAGGAAATTATACCAGCAGTCTAGACTCGAGTCTAAGTCCAAAGATGTTGGTTTTCTGAGACTGGTTCAAGGTTGCTTGGGAAAGATGTGTCATGTCCAGGTCTGTACCCTATAGCTCCAGTCTCTTTATAGCCAGATTACCCCTGCTAGGACTGCCAGACATTCCTCTAAATGGAGCTCCATGCAGAGTTGTAACTGCTTGAACCTGGGAGGATTGTCACTGTATTAGACAGTGACCCTGACATGATAATATGTCCTAGATTAACAAAAAACTTCATGCTATGTTTTCAAAGAGGTATTACTTAGTATTGAATGGCCTTTTCTGGTTTTTTCTTTCTTTGTAAAGGGAGATGAATCCAGGTTTGTCTAAGGCCATACTTCTTGGTGCAGCTGATGACAATGTTACAGTAAAACTGTGTAATGAAAAGCCTGCTCGTGTGAAATCTCCCAAATGACAGCCCTTTCGGGTGCATGCAGGGATTCAGGGACCCCAAAAGTGTGGTCCATAGGAGTCTGATGCATGGGGGCTAAAAGAGCAGCACACACACTCTCTGCAATGCCAGAAGGACCTTGCCTTAGCTCAGTGTAAGAGCCTGGAGAACAGCATGAGATTGCAGTAGGAAGGGAGAAGTGCCTCTTTTGTGGCTGAGACATTGTTCACTGGTGTTTAGGCTGGTCTCTGTGCTGGAATCTGGTACAGAGAATGAGTTGCCTTTTCTGTCATCTCTTTCATTGATTTTCATACACCAAAAGGACAAAGTGGATTGCCTTGAACACCTAGTCTGACCTTCTGGTTAATGTGACTCACATGGCTTCCCTGAATTAATTCAGGTTTAAGTTAAAGAAAGAAAAAAATAAACAGGAACTGGATTCTCTTACCAGTTCACCAGGTTCCTAACCAACTCATATTTCAAAACTTTTAATATTACTACTTCTCCTGCAGTTACTATTTCTTTTCCAATTTCTTTCTAGTTCAGATCTGGATTAGAGAACACCATTTTGTGTGCAGCTTTCCATTCCTACCAAAGATTTTG
Organism: Corvus moneduloides; assembly: GCF_009650955.1. Classification (NCBI taxonomy): domain Eukaryota; kingdom Metazoa; phylum Chordata; class Aves; order Passeriformes; family Corvidae; genus Corvus; species Corvus moneduloides. Next base: position 61,953,271 of record NC_045479.1, on the reverse strand, counting down.
CACAGGCATAAGGCTGTAAGGAAGGACTTGTTGCAGAAACACTGGAGGGTTGGGTAAGGGCAGGATGGATCTAGTTCACTTCGCTGCCATGTATCTGAGAGAGTGTAAGGGGGCAAAGACACCCTGCACAACAGCCTGGCAGCAAAGGACTCTGAGGAGGCTGGGTGTGCTTACAGGGAGATGAGCTGGAATTCCTGTCCCTAAGACCTGGAGGTGTGGAAGGAAGCTACCTAAGTAGCTTGTCTGCTTAAGATTATTTTGATAAGCTTTCAAGCTAGTCAGCAGATGAGATGGCTTAGGAAAAAGATACTCCACAGTGCTGGACCTGCTGGGATTCTGACCAGAAAACCTAAAGCTCATGGGCCTCAGAGCCATGAACCCAGAACCTGGGGCTTCTGCACTGTAGGAGGAATGGGCCAACAGCAGCTGGGCTTTTTGCAAAATCAGGTGTCTGTTTCACATTTCTCCTCGTCTCCATCTTCTCAGGGAACATCTCAGCAGCCCCTCGGGGCAGGGCTGCACTCGAGCCTGAAGCATGAGGTCAAGGTGCCTGGTTTGCTTGGCTACTGAAAGCCTCTTGGTATGAAGCAGCATTGATCAGACTGCTCAAAGATCTGTAGTCTGGTAACTTTGTGAGATAACTGTCTAGGGTATCTCAACATCTGACTGCTTGCAGGATGAACATACTTCAGTTGCCATGAGGGGGACAGTTTTTTCCTCTGATGTTTGCTTTCCAGCGGGGAAGGGCAATGCAAGCCAAAGTTCTCATAGATGGAAGGGTGCTGGGAGCTCCTGTTCTGCCATATCAGTCATAACTAACTTTGCTCCTCCTATAGTTCAACATATCCTGAAAACACGCCTTTTTCTGCACCCTATTGGGCTGCCAAAATTCTCCAATCGTCACCCCAGTGCCAAGCCACTCACTCAGCCTGTCCACATATCTGATTCACCCTTTTTCCACCGACAGGGATCTGTGTCCTCATTCCTCTGTCTGCCACGGTCACTGAGCCACCTGCCTGTCAGGTCTGTACAGCTGAGATGCCAAAGAAAAGTCCGACATTAACTGTTGGTATTTTGTAAAAATATTTTAACTGTAAAAGTGTTGTGTAAAATGCTGGCTTCTAAGGAAAACCTGATTTCCTGTACAAAATTTGACTGCTTTTCCTGACTCTATTTCCAAGATAATAATTTCTTGCAAATCCTTAAAGCGATGAAAGGTCATACAAAAAAGGCCACAGAATATTTATGTTAGAACATGTGTATTATTTTCTTTCTGTCAAAGTCTGTATAGAGAAAAAGAAGACTTTATTTAAGAAGCCCAAGGAGACTCATGGCTACCCAGCTTCACTGCAGCAGATAACAGAGCACTTGCAAATGGTGCTGACAGCTCGAGGCAGATTGCTGGGGATTAGCAGAGTTGTGACAGGAGCACATCTGACCTCTTAACTGGCTGTGCTCTCCAGTTTCCAGCCCTGCTAATTACCGTGTAGCACAACTAAATAAATAATGCATGCTGCATTCCTCTGAACTTAAAAATAGGCGAGTGCTACACAATCATACAGACCTTCCCATTAATGGTGCTCTGTGGTGCCCTCTCTGCTTGAGTAGACAATTCGAGAGGGCATCTCTCCTGCTGCTTGGTGTGAGACTCAGGGAGAGGTGATGCTTTTAATTTCTGCATTTCCTAGATGCTTGCTAGTAATGCTGTGTCTTGCATCCCTAATCCATAATAATATGGCTGGGAGCTGTTGATTTACATGAATCACTCACATTCTGGCTTTGGCCGCTATCAGTTCACACTGTAAAAGGTTTTCAATTGCTTTATCCAATGATGAACAGCAATAAGGAGACATTTTCAGTGTCTGTTTATAGGATTTAGTGACAAGATTGGTTCAGAAGTAATGTATGCAAAGGCATTTTCAAATACATCAGAGAAAACATTTGGGAAAAATTTGTTGTTTTCAGAGTTAACCTCATGGTGTAATTCCAAGATGATCCATGTAGCTGATTGGAAATTTTAATAAAAATATTTTTCATTAGAAGATGCTGACTTGCAATGATCAAAACCACATGCAGCACTCTGCCAGTTCCAGCGAAACTGAAGGTAATGAGAAAGTCATCTCCTGTCTAGAGCAGGAATTACCCAAGGGAATAATCCAGAGTAGCCTATTGTGCAAGATGCTGAATACCCACTATCAAATATTTCCTTGGAATCAGAAAGCCTAGATACCTAAATCTTAGAAGTTGTCCCCTGCCCAGGAGGATGTCCTGGTGGTCCCCATGATGGCTGTCCCAGGATGCCTCTCGCATTGATGGAAAACTCCAGAAAGGTTTTGGTTGCATTGTGATGAGGAGTGGGCATCTTTTAGGTTTAGTAGAAAAGCCATCCCCTTTCCAGAGTTACAGCACACACAAGACCATCCTGCAGTGCTGGAATCCAGCATAAACCAGCTTCTTTCCTGTTTTGCCTGCAAAACACTTGGCTCATGGCAGTGCGCAGCAGCCTCTGAGGTGTCATTTGCCGAACCATGGGTGTGCTGAGCCTGATGTGATGTCCTGGGCTCCCCTCTGCCCCGGCTGAGCCACCTCCAGCTGGTCTCCCTCCCTTCCTTTGCAGGCAGGGAACAATCCTGCCTGTCACTTGCAGTGAGCTGGGAAAGGAGGAATTTTCTTGCATGTACTTGCCTGCTGTGCAGCTCCACAGAACCAGGTCTTAAAGCTATTGTTGTGTTTGCCCCTTATGGAGGAAATAAATAGGCCAAATAAATAAATTAAAAAGGCCAAAGGCTTTTTGTCAATAGCCATTCTTTAATTGTATATGTCTCTTTTCCCCTCCTGCCTCATACCTTACAGGAAGCCCCTTACTATCAGTTCTCATTAATAAATGAACGAGGCCTTATTAAAGACCATGCCTTCCTATAAACTTTCCCAAAATTTAATATCTGTCCTTCCTGGCCTCTCTAAGAATTCAGAGTATTTCTTGGGGTGTTATTGTGGTGTGTTACACTTTCTTTTTCTGTATGAGATTAATAAGGAAAGCTTGCCATAACCAGTATTTTGTCTGTCCAACATCTAATTACTGTTGCCTTCTGAAGAAAAAAAGTGTAAAGTTGGTACTTTCCTCATGAAAATTAATTTCCTTGATCAGAGAGAGAGTAACTATACCTGTCAATATATAATTAAGAGCTACAGCCTTTAGCCATTTCTGGATGATTTTCCATATCGTAACACAGATGGCAGTGTAGCCAGATTAACTGTGAAGAGGAATGTCTTCTATTTCATCCTTTTTGTGGCTGTGGATGTGTCATAAGGTTACATCCATATTAGTATGTTTGGCCTGTGCTGTTCAGTAATTAATTCAGTCATTATTAACATAACTTGTATAGATATTATTTTTGGTTTCAGTCAGTGCTTTCCCATTTACATTAATATCTGCAATATTTCAGATAAAAGTGCTATAATGAGTTTTCTGACATAATAGATGCACTAGGGGTGGCTCTAAGGAGCTCCAAAGTGAGACTTACCTATTGGAGCATGAGTGACTATGTTTGGTTTTAGGAGTTTTTCTCTTTTGTTGTTATTACTGCATATGCTCGATAAATAGACCAGATGGAAGGGTTTAAAAAATGTACATGAGCCTAACAGTCCTTAGCAGTTCAGATAATTTTATTTGGCTGAATACTGATATGGGAAATTTAACTGGAATACTCTCCCATTTACCAGGCCATCTGAAAACACAATGAATTTGGTATTCCTGTGAATGGTGGCATGATTATATGGCCCACATATGAGGCAAACTTTGTTGCCACTGAACTGCCAACTATAGCACAACATCTTCTGTCCTGTGAAGGCAAGTTCTTTATGGAGTTCATAAATTCAGGTGACCAGTGGCCAATCTGTTGGGTTGCACCCTGCAGACCTGTCGAGGTTGGACACAAGGCAGTGTTATAAAACCCAACCTGGATGATTCATTTCTCATGTTTCAGTAATGCCAGCAGTGTGCTACGTACTGTACGAACAGTACCTACCCCAAATAGTTCACTTTTTAAAATCAACAGACAACAGATAAGGCAGAGAGATAGAATGTATTTCCAAGGATGTCTATTTTTAAAGTATTTCAGTGGTTTCATTATTTCATCATCATTGCTTGATTATGTTTCTTACATAGGTCAGTAGAGAAAGGAGTCTAAGCTGGGGCTCAAAGATGAATATGTACCCTTACAGAGTACCCTTAATCTGCTATATAGCCTTAATCACAAACATTATGTGTAGGATTGTTTTTAACTTTCTGTAAAAACTTAGGACAGCAGACCTTAAGCCATTAGCATTGACTTAACAAGGGCTAGGCATAACCATGTTCCAGAAATGAATCACAGAAGTTTCCTTTTTCAAGTTTCTTTGCTGTGGCAGATCCAGACCCAAACAGTCTGTTCATGGGCCTCCACATATAAGGTGGGATTTGCTTTGCAAGTTAGGCAAGTTTATAAAGTCTTTCCTCAGGGATGCCTGGGCAAACTGGTGATTTCCTCTTTGTCTCCCTCTTATTCAACATTTATCTTGGAAAATAGTGGCTGCACTGAAAAGTGATGAGAACCAACTTCATTAGTGAGTAGAGAGCAATAAATCCAGCTCTTCTGGTGAAAACAACAATGGTGAATCATTACTTTGTGAGGGAAGTAGCACATTGAAGGGAAGACTTCATTGACTGCAAAACTGCTAACGCCTAACTGAACTCAGCTTTCCAGTGTCCTACATTCACTCTTGGCCATAATCTATTGCAAAGCTTTTACTGTTGGATTGGAATCTTTCGCCAGTTTTGGATCTGGCTATTTGTTGTTAGCCTACTCTGCATCTGCTGCAGTGGGTTGTTGAGCACGCAGGTGATGGATGCGTGTCACAGCTCTCCTTAGGAGCTGTTCTGCTTGTTGATAAGGAGTGTTCCCTCCTTCTCTCCTGCTCTTTTCTGTCCTTTGAAAACTTTGGGTTCATTTGCTCTTTGTCTAAGCAAAATCTACATCTATGAGACACAGGTCTGAACAGGGACTTTTGAATATCACATATGTGACCATAAAAAGCCCAAATGTGCCTATTTATTAGTATGTACTTTTCTGTAGTAAATGCTGCAACTTTGTGCTTTCCTGCCTATAGCTGTTCTTTCTCCTTTCGATTATTTGTATCTTTGTATATCAAAACAATTTGAATCTATTTCTGTTGCAAGATGGTGTAGGGTAATGATAGGCATTTATGGTATTCTTTGTTGAGCTGGAGAGAGGTTTTTAAAAGCCTTATAGCTTTATTTTTCTCTTGGAATATCATGCTACTTACAAACTAACACCTTCATCAAGGCTCACTTATGAAAGGACAATGCAACTTCCTGTGCTCACTGACAGTCCTTGGAGCTTATTTCCCTCCTCGCTTTTTTCTGGTGATTCTCTTTGAAGTAGGTAAGGTCACTGAAACCATGGTGAGATGTGAGAAGACCCAGAAAAATTAGATGGCTGAAGTAACTGTGATTGCTTTTAACGTGGTTTCTCTTTTTCTCTGTTTGCAGGCAGATGGGAGAAAAAGGTCTGTACTGCAGTCATTTACATGATTGCCTACTTTGTCCCTTGACCTGAGAACCTGGGTAGTGGTGGGTAGCATAAGTGATAGTCAGGCAGTGAGAGGCCAAATGAACAAGAGTTTTCTTTGTTTAACACGTCCCTACTGCTTTTACTGAATACAGCTAATTTCTGTCACTTCCATACAGAGGCATTTTGAAGTTGAAGGGAAAATTTAAGCTATCTGGCTTTTTTTATGTGAAAGGTCTGCATTAACAGTTGATATTGTTAACAGTTCAAATGCAATGGAGGAGTTTTCTGTATATTGTGTCAGTGTTTGTGGCAAATAAACGTTTCTGCAAACACTAAAGAGCTCAAAAGATTTATTAGTCATCTGAATTCATCTTTTTTACCGATAAATGGTGGTGGGTGGGAGTCTTAGAATTGAAAGCAAAAGTATTTAGCAAGACAAATTTGAGATGACAGCAATGTTCTGAATTAAAAAAAAAAAATACTGGAATAGAAAAAGTCAGTGAGGAAAACTTGGACAAACTTTTTGGGAATAAGGAAACTGGAAGAGAGTAGAGGAAAATCTCTATTTCCCAGAAATCTAGGACAGGTTATGAAGCTGCTGGTGCAAACAAGTGTGCTTGATTTCATGCTTAATGCATGCACAGAGGAGGCAATGATGGAGGCAGTGAAATGTGGAGCCTGCTGCTCAGGAAGAAGCCCACCTGAGAACAGCCACGGGACCTTAGGGGCCATGGAGGGAGAAGTGCACTGATAAATACTCTCAGGGTGTGTCCCAGATTAATTCCAATGCACACCAGATCGGTGTGCAGGAGTAAAGGAGATAGGCTTATCAGCTACAAATCAGTAATTCAATGGTAGTTATCTTTCCCAGACAGGTTTATGAAAAAGATTTGTTTTTCTAGCCAAGCCCACAACTAAGAAGCTAAAAGGCAGGTTGTAGGGTTTTTAACCACAGAGCTAGTTTGTTGACTGCCTTAAAAGAACTTACCTAATAAAGGAAGCCACAGTTTAATTACTTGCTGCTTTTGAGGTATATGATGTCATCTAATATTAGAAAGAAAAAGACCGTTCTAATATTTCATTACAACCTTTAAAATTGCCACCATAATTTCTCCTGCTAGGGCCAAGTAACTTTCTGCTGCTGGGGTGAGATAACTTAATTACATACATTTTGTGACTTAGGTAATTTTGTGTAAAAGCTACATACACAGACGTGCTTGAATTTTAAAAAATACTAGAATAATCTGGAAGCCAACAAAAAGAATTGATGAGTCTTTTAGATAATGGGCTCCTGTTATTTTAAATCTGAACACACCACCAAAAGTATTCTGAAAATGTGGACCAAGTACATAGCCTTTTTGGAGATTAGGTAAAGGTAAATGTCTTTGGTGTTATATCTGGGTACTGTGTTACAATTTTGGGCTAATTTGTAGGAATCTTGAGGATTTTTCTTAGGTATGGTTTTCTGAAAAGCACATAAGGGTCCTTCAGAATTTACCATCTCTGGGTGCAGAAACACTGATGTTCGAATAAAATGTTTGAAAGCAAAAATTATGCCTCTCCCTCTTAAAGGCCAAGCTGGTTTGCTCATCAGATTCGTTTATGAAGACATTGTGCAGTTTGCCACATTGCTAATTCCATTTATACAGTTGTCAAACACAATTTATTTCTAAAGATTTTGAAGTACCTTGCAAACTGAATGTTCTTTTGCTGACACAGCAGATCAGAAACCTGGAACAGTGGCATCCATATACAGCGAGGGAAATGAGGATAACCAGGTTCAGACATCCACCAGACACATCCATGGTGAAGAGGCAGCTCCAAGGTTGGGCAGGGAAGCCCATCCATGAGGGTCAGCGTGGCACATGGCCAGGTGCTCCCATCCCTAGAGTATATTCCAGTAAAAACCAAGAGATCTAAGCCCAAACACAGGGGGTCTGGGTCAAGCCTTCTCCACACATCCTTTTCCCACAGCTTAGCTGCTCTCCCAGCAGTTATACCCAGGATCACATCACTGCACGGTGCAGAGCTGACCTCAAACGGAGCAGCTGGACCCCTGGGAGGAGGACAGGGGATACAGAGCCTGATGGTGCAGTCTGCGCATCCATGTTCCTGAATAAGTCAAACAAGCTGGGCTTCTCAGGTAGCTCTCCTGCCAGGTGACACAAGTCCTGGGTGCCTCCAGGGTTGCGGTGGGGCTCTGGGGTTAGGTTACCCTGCTTTCCTCTCCCCAAACCTGCACCAGTATCTGCCCTTCACCCCTGTTGCAACAGAACAGCTGTTCTCCACCTGCCTGGCCCTTGAAGGCTGCCCATCCCCATGGGAGGCCCCAGCCAGCAGCATCACCTGGACTGCTAGTTAAAATTAATGGCAATTAATAGTTGTGGCTGCTGCTATTTTCCATTGAGCAGACGTGTGTAACTCTCAAAGTCTTGATGGTGTTTTTTTGGAAAACTGTAATAATTTCCAAAGTGTGTCGGTTGCTCCTCACACCAAACCACCAATGAGGGAGATTTTATTTGTCATCCTTTCTGGAGCACATTTGCTCCAGAAATTCGTCTGAGCTATCTGCTTATCTCAAGGCACACACTGGTAAGGAAAATAAAACTACTCGGTTTGTGGATACATATGTCACAATGGATTTGATCATGATTGTGAATATGGTTTCCATGCTTTTAGTGAAAATCTTTAGCTGTCTGAGTAGGCAGAAACTAGAAAGGCTAACCCAGAAATAATATCCTTGGAAAACAACCTTGACTGTCTTAGCTGAAAAGGTACCTTCAGGGAGCTGATGAATTCAGTTGATGAGAGTTCTTTAAAGAGCAGATATGCAGAACAGGGAGTTTGTTCACTTTGTTCACAAGCATTACAGTGGTAAAACGTGAGGTTTCTTAAAAAATGAACAGACCAACTCAGGGTTCAGTAAAGGGCTAAATGAATAACCATGTGTAATTCCTTCCCACTGCTTTTCTAAGATGCTTTTCTTTATTAATGTGAAGGGAATCCAGGAACAAGGCCTGCTGATTAGCACTGAACACAGCTATGCCAGGGAAGGACTGAATCCTGGCCTTTTTGGGAAGTTAAACCTTTTTGAATAGTTCCCTAACAGGTTGACATATTTTATTCAAGAATTCAAATTTTAAATATAAGTAAAACTAAATTTCTTTGACTTCTGTGAAGTCTTGGGCTAACACGGGCAAGATGTAGTCAGATTTGGACATTGTAAAGATAAAAAAAATTCCAAAAAGTACTGGGGCACTTTTTCTGAATGAAGACAGAAAGGATGCAATTACTTATAAAGATGTGCTAGCCCTGCAGAGCTGAGTATGCAGGCAAAATCAGTATGGAGTAGGTAGTTTTCTTCCATCTGTTTTGGGATGTCTCACTGCTTCTCCATCTGAGTTCTCACTTTCTTCTTCCCTTACCACACACATCCCTGTCCAGAGCAGAGCTGAGTGGAGCTGCTCTGCCCAGGCTGGCCAAGTGCCCATGTGCACCCTTGCAGATAAGCTCATCTGGGCTAGGGCTAGCCAATCTCTTCCCTCTGTCTTAAAGCCAAAACGGTGGCTAATTTTGCCACTTTCTGCGAGGTTTAACCCAGATATCATAATTAGGGCTGTTTCTTTAATTTTTTGCTAAACAGAAAGCAGATCAATAGTTCAAAACTTGAGAGGTGGAATTATTGTGTCTGTCACATGATTTCTTGTAGTAAACCCAAACAGCCCGGATCTGAAACCTCTGCAGGTACTTTCACTCCTTGTTTATTTCTCTTCCAGCCTCCGAGAAGTACAAGATTTCTTTTCTGGGTCTGCCTGCAGGCCCAGGGATTGTCATGTTTGTCACACAGAGCATGGTACTTCACCAGGAAAACGGAACCTAGCTAATACAGCTGACAGTGGTCATGGAGACAAAGTGTTGGTTTCAGCTTGGAATCTTTATCCTTTTCGAAACCCTTTTGAACTCACCATCTTCATGTCCATTGTTTAGTTTATTTTAGCAGAGGCCATCCTATCATAGAAATCCCAACATTTTCAGTGATTTAAAATTTTGAAATGTGTTCATAGTATTGGGGATGCACTTGATTTTTTCTGCAGCCCTGAAATGGAAGCCCCTCTACATGGGAAGAATCCATCTACTTTGGCATCTGTTCTTCCAGTCCCACTTTATCACCTATGGATAAATCAGCAACATTTCCCTTTCTGCAGAGTACAAGATGAGAGAAGACAGTAATTTTTTTCCTGAGTATGCTTGCTCCTTTGAGAAATCAGATTTTTGTTTTCTACTTAGAACAGTGTTTGCAGTCTATCACTTCAGCGAGACTGGCTTGACAAGGCACCAGCGTTGCTTCCCCGTGTGGGGCTGCACAATCACAGTGCTGCAGTTCTTCCAATTAAGCAGGTTTGCAGAATCTGTTCAAGGTGTTGTCAGGGTGGATGCACAGTCATGATCAGAACAGCGTTATCTACAGGCCAAGCTGCAAACAGTCTATGACTGTCACTACTGACAGGGTTTTGTTGCTGGTTGTACAATGATCTTTCTCCATGGAATTACTCTTTTGCTGTAGAAGGTTGCCATCCACTTCAACTCAGCATGCTCTTATGTCAATAGTTCTCCAAATTGTTGCTACTTCCCAAACTTTTACTGGTTTATTCTACCCAGTATGAGAACAGGAAACATTAGTAAGCCAATACTGGGACAATGACAGGAGCCTTTGCAACTTTGAAAGTGGCAAATCTGTCTGCTGGACAGTTTTAGAGCAATGGTAATTTATTCATTTTTTTAAAATATTCTATAATAGGTGTATAGTCCTACAAAACCGTACATATCTGTGAATGCTTGGAGAGCTGGGCAGTTCAGTGAACAGCTTCCTTTCATTACGCTGATGAAATTTTGTTTTGCTGATAACATACCTCCAATAAACTTCAGGCCTTTGGAACAACTCTCAGTCCTTCGGCTTTAGGGTCAGATTAGCAGTTGTCTGTTTATTTGAGACCTGTTTTAAATATCCCAATTCTAGCAGAATTTTTAGCTGGCCTTAGGATATCATTTGCAGGTAATGTGGGAGGTGAGAGAGGTGAACTGTCTCATGCTGCCTCTCTAGGACTGTCAGATGTGACAGGTACACTGCCCAAGCCAGAAAGGTCATTGTACATTGCTGCAGACTGTGTTCAGCTGTGAAAACACTGTTTCCTCTATCCTTTCTGTCCACTTCACCTTGCCAAGGTGTCTTGGTCTGAAAGACAGGTGTCTGCCAAGGAAGGCAGGAGTCTCCCTTGAAATGAAAAAAAAAATGCAACCCCCTTCCCTCCAAATTATTATAATTTTGAAATTAAGGGGCTTTCAGGCAAAGATATGTGGAATAGGAATAACAGTTATTTACTAATATATATATATGTGTGTGTGTGTATAACAAGGCAAGCAAACAGCAATAACTATGGCAGTACCAGCAAACAATCACAAACCCAGTGCCAGCCTTCTCGGCTGTCAGGCCCTTTCCCCTCGGGTGCAGTTCCGCTCGCAGCCGGCAGGGGCGCTGGCGGCTCCCGGTGAGCAGGGCAGGTGCGATGGTTCCCCCGCGGCTGCAGGGGGCGCTCCGGAGCGAGCTCGGGGAGCACGCGGCACCGGTGTCCCGGGATCTCGGGAAGGGATGGAACAAAGGCTTCACAAACCCCTGGGCAGCCGATCCCGGTGTCTGCCAGACCCTCGGGAGCAGCAGGCTGGAACGGCAGGGACGAGCACAAATCCTGGGTGGCAGACGAGATGTATCAAACTCCCCAGCTGCAGTGGGAACTCCCAGAGGTCTGGGCAGGCAGGGTGTGCGGGGCTACAGCGTAGCGAAGGCTCCAAGCAATGGCGGGGCCAGGGTGGCTGCAGCCCGGCTCCCAGCAGGGCAGGGAAGGCGGGCTTGGGAATCCCGGTGTTTCTCCGGTAGAAGGAAGGAAGGCAGCTGAAAAAGCAGAAGTCTGCAGCGCTGACGAATTCCTCTCAGCCTCTCTCTCCATCCAAACGCCGGGAACTAACAGCCCACAAGCCCAGGTGAAAGAGAATAGTCAGTTGGACCCCTCCCTCTATGGCCAGGTCTTTTGTTTTTCTTAAGCACCCAGTAATTGGTCCCCCTGGCAACATGTATGGGGAAAATTCTTCAAGTGAAAAAAAAAAACCAAAGGAGAACTCCTAAAACCCCAACACAAGGCTAACCTGCTGAAGAGTTAGGTTATCACTTATTTGTAATAATGGATAAAAATTATTTAAAATTACTTGAATTTTCATAGACTCATAGAATTACCTCGGTTGGAAAGGACCTCAAAATATTGTCTCTCCTACCTTTGATAAGGTATGTTTTCTTCAATTCTGATCTGATTTTTACCTTTTTTTTTTTCCTAACCAAAACTCTAGAGGAGCCCAGGGAGTGGTTAAATTCAGTTATGCATTTTCTCACTGGCTAATGGTGCTTTTCCCCCTAGGGTATTGCTACATGGCAAGGTGGCAAGGGAGTGGGTTGGTGTCCTCCGGTGTCATTCCCTTGCTGCTCCTCTGCTGGCAAACTGAATGGCATTGGGAGAATGATTCCTGGTTATTAACCAGAAACACCTTCTGCGCTGGAAGAGGTGTCATAGGCTATGTCTTAGATGACACACAGAAAGAGCTCTTTGCTCTTGGCGTGTATGCTGGCTGCATCTTAAAAACCCACACTGGGGTAGGACTCAAGTGCCATGCTTCCCAAGGGAAGGAAATACTTATCTTGCAAGCAGGTGGACTGGGACTTTTCCCTGCATATGTACACTTCATGGTCAATGAACAGCTGATTCTTTGCAGTTTGCTACAGTGGGCGTAGTCCTTCAATGATTCTAGCAATGTTTAAGCCATTAACCATTTCAGTCTCCCATACCTATAAATTCTCATTGGTACAGGGCAAATTTTCTCCATCCTTTAGCCATTTTAGTTTGCCCTAGACCATTCTGGATTAGAGCACTTTTCCCTGTACTAAAACTGTCTGTCTTCATAACTGACAGGAAAGGCAGGGTCCCAAGCTGCATCAGTCTCTTCCTAAAGCATAAATCTTTTGAGTGGGCCAAATGGACATCCAGTGGCTCTCTGCCATTCTTCCTTCTTGCATATCCTTTGATTTCTTCCCAGAGTTGATGTTTGTGGTGTATTTTCTAATATCCTTGTTCTAGCTAATTTCTGTTCTCAAAATTCCAGATTTACCAAAGTCTTTATCCATATACAGGAGGAATTCAGTCTGCAGTAGCTACACAGATGTCTTTTCTTTTTTTTCTTACTGTTCTGGTTGGGAGTTTTCGTCAGAGCTCAACCCTTATTTGCATTGTCCCTTGTGGCCATGCCCTGGGGTTGTTTCTGTGGGATGTCCTCTTGTTTCTTCACCTATTGATGCCATGAAGATTTTTTGCCTTTTCTTTTATACCCCTGTTATACCTTTTTACAAATTCTGTATTCTTAGTGCTTTTTGCCTACATTCTTGGACTTGTTTGTTAAGCTGAGAGACTAAACATTTTAGAAGCTTTGTAGCTAGGGATCAGTGTGCCCCAGACCCCAAGGTCCTCTCCAGAACACATTCTGTAAACCAAGATAGAACCATCCAGGGGAAGGCTCCTTGGGGAGGGGGGTCTCACTCGAACCTCTCATTGGGGAATCTTTGATAGATATGCTAATTAGTAAAACCTATAATGTTAGACCAGATCTTTTGGGGGTGTGCATTGTGATGTGCATTTTGGTGCACTTGACCTGGATGTGTGCACCTAAGGATCCTTAAAATAAATACCAGGGTAAAATCCCTTTTCCCCTTCTAACCGTGTATGACTCTTGATTTTAAGACCAGGAAAAGGCATCACTATAAAGCTGCCCTTAAACATTCGTGGCCATGCCCTCCCCCCTCCACACACACACACACACACATATATATATATATATATATATCCCTGCACCCCAAAATACTCAACATTGTTGTTTCTTCCAGAACATTTGAATACTTTCTATGCACTGTACCTAGACTTTAACTAGAAATGCGTGTTTCTCTGTCATTTGTAATGATGTCAATGGTGGTAGCTAACCCTATTGTTGAAACCTATTGATTTCAGTGAAGTTTAACCTGATTTGAAAATACCCTTTTGTTTAAGTTGAAAGGGTCAAGCCATGTCCTAAAAACTGTCACCACCAGCTGTAGCTGTTGGGACATCTGCATTTGAACCCCAACTGTGAGCTGGTGGTCAAAACATCCTCTCCCCAGCCAAAGGGAAGAAGTATTTTCCATTGAGAGCTTCAGTGATGTGGTAGAATACCAAGGAGGTAGGTGAAGGGGAGAGGTAAAAGTGTCTGAAGACACTGTAGTAGGTTCTGCAGATAATTTTTTCTGGAAGCACAATAAAGCAGTGTTATCTATTGATTCAAATATGATGAATATAAAGAAGTTGGTGGATAGATTTCTTTTAAAATGCAGAGGAACAGTCAGCTGTACATCAGGATATAAATGAGAAGATTTGACTATAAATGAGATGGCACAGTAAATGACAAGATGTATGAAGAGGAAGCTTTTTGGCAAGGAAGGTAACTTGTTTTGTTCTCTCAGTCTGGAAACTTGAGAGACTGAAAGAACAAAAATGTAAATGAGTGCTTAGAGTTTAGTGATGTGTACAAACCTCAGGCTGGAGTCTTGCTTAGCCTGGAGGTACCAAACTAAAATTAAAAAAAGCTGGAGTAATACAAAGCTGCAATAAGTGATAATCAGGCTCTATGAAAAATACGAGTTCATCATGACAATCTGGGCTCATTGTGACAGGTGAAGGGTTCACACCAGACAAGGATACTTCAGGTGGCAATGGAAGGAGTTGGGAAAAGGCCATTTTAGCCACGGAGGAGGTATTGTACTCAAACATTGTCATACATTTTCTGGCTTACACTAATGACTCCAACATTCCTGTAGTGAGTCAGTAGGTGACTGCCATGGCCAAGTTCATTAATACAGAGATCTGGAACATCTGTTTGTGCAGGCAAATTAACACACACACATTTTCCCTGTTGGTCCTACTAAGATCCGTAGAAGGGTTCGTCTGAATCAGAGTCTGGGAAGAGCAGTTAATTTTTTCCTCTCAAGTGGAATTTGCATAGTAGGATGTTCTATTTAAAGAACCCAAACAACTATTATTTGCAATTCTTTGCCATCTTTTTTTTTCAGATGTAGTTCATGTGTAAAGACTGGTGGTGGAAGGAAGATTGTATCAGGCATGATATGGCAATGGTGCTGCAAAATTCTGCTACACAAAAAATCTATAATCTCGAATTCTGTTATTTCAAAGATTGTGCTGAATATTTTCTGCTTTTCTGAGGGGAGATTGTAATTCATAGAAGATTTTATAGACTTTTTTGGTTATTAAAGAAATTATGTAGAGAAACAAAAACAAGTATGTAAGGTCCTGATTTGTGTGTTTATGTTGGAAGTGTGGCAGGATGATTGAAGGTAAGAGTTACCCTCTCCAGCAACAGAATATTCATTTTTCCTTTGTTCCTGAAAAGGTTCTGTTGAGGAAATGAGAACAGAGGGGCTACTCATGAAATCTCTTTACCTTTTTCTTAATCCTTTCCTCTTCAGTGAGGTTTCTTTTCAGTTAAAGGAGAAATAATCATTGTACTGTTCTGTGCAGAAGGTGCAGCCTGGAAATTTGTTTTCGGGTAGGCTTACAGACTACTGCAGTGTAGGTTAGGGAGACTTTAATGCACATGCATGAGATCGTCTTCATATTTCCATGATCATCAAGGGTTATTGCTCCACAAAGAAATTATTGACTGTAGGTTGCTCTGGTAAATGTTTGCCCTGAGGTCAATAAATCTTGATATTCATCTCAGCAGAAATCAGTATCTACTTATTAGTATTATTTTTTAAGCTGACGTTATTGATAAGAATACAAAATAACCAGGTACAGGTGACAGGCTGCTGATAAACATCTTGAAGATGTCGAATAAGAACTGTCATGTGATAGAGAGGTAAACTACTAATATCTGGAAGACATAATCTAGTTTTTAAAATATATCAGCTACATCTGGAATGTTGTGAAACACAGAACACCAGTGCTTGCAGTTCAGGCATC
The DNA here is from genome assembly GCF_009650955.1 of Corvus moneduloides. Classification (NCBI taxonomy): domain Eukaryota; kingdom Metazoa; phylum Chordata; class Aves; order Passeriformes; family Corvidae; genus Corvus; species Corvus moneduloides. The sequence continues at coordinate 61,937,595 of NC_045479.1, read as the reverse complement.
CAGGAAAAGAAAGAATTACTTAGTCACTGTGTATTTACCAAATAGAAGACCTACATGGAAGATATTTTTAAATTCAGCCAAATAGTAATATTTTGGATGATTCATACATTCCATGGTATTTATTATAGTGCATGCTTCTTAAAAAGTAACAGATAGAGTAGCAAAGAGACATAACATCATCAAATATCTGCCCTCATAATGTGGCAAATATCCTATCAACAGATAGTCAGGAATATATTGTACTTACAACCAAAAGGAAAAAAAGCTGAGAGAATTAAAAATATCACCTAATGCAGCCTGGTGGCATCTCTAGGGTACCTTTTATTCTTGTAGTTTTCTCAGAAGCAAGATAAAATTTCTAGCGAAAGCAAGGAGAAATAAAATAGGAGAAATAAAGAAAATAATCCTACATTTTGCTTTCATCAATGGAGATCAATAAAATGCTTTAGTTGGAGGAATTTATACTCTCTCTCTCCTCACTTTCCCTCAAAAAAATTACAGAAAATAAGGGAAATTTAATTTTGATTATTCTTATTATTGTGCGTAATGCTACAGCACAATAGAAACCAGAAATATTTACAAAGCATCCAGATCCATACTGGACAAAAGACTCCATGTTTGAATTGGTAATAGTCATATTCCAGGATAGCTTTCATGTTTCGAGAGCACAAACATCTCTAAGGGTTGTAATAATTTTATTTCATTGTATTATCTCCATTTTTTTATTTTTCCTGCAAGTCACAAGGGAAGAAAAACAAAGGAAATACTGGATTTTTAATAGTGCTATGATTCCGAAGATAGACATTCTCAAGACAAGGATCCAAAGTAGTAGTTGATGAAAACTACTTCATGATATCTTTGATAATGTAGGAAGGAGGAAATATCAGATGGAACTAATTGCATGCCTTTAAAAAGGCAAATAAAGATAGAAGATTCTTCACAAGAATACAGGAATCAAAAGTGGTTCAAGGCACATAATTGTAAAGGGAAAACGTGCTATATACTCACTGAAAAGTGCAACAAATAAAAACTATCTGAACCACGTTTTGTGAAGAGACTATCAGAGCTGAACAAATTCCAGCTTGTCTTCTGGAAGGAGAAACTGAGAGGAAGAAATTTATTAAATAATAACTGAAAGGATGTGATAAGACAGTCCAGATCTATTTAAATCTGCTTTTTGGGGTTTCTCGCAATTGTGTATGTATCATGAAACAGAAAATGTATTGACAGAGGCTGAAGGGGTTGTAAACCCTTTAAATTAAGTTTAAAATATGATAAAAGCCCAGGACTACTTCTGTATAGTAACTGTCTGTAAAATTACAGACCTGTATGCACCAGGTCTTAGTTAATGTTAACAAAGATGCTCACTTAGAAGGGTGCACTTAGTATCAGATGCACTTAGTATCAGATGACTCACAGGAGAACCATGCCACAGATGAGAATGGATGTTTTATTACCACCATCTCAAAAATAATAATAAAAAAATAAATTATGCTGTATGTTGGAGAGAATGGCCATGGGCCTTATGATCACAGCAAGGCCTTAAGACATCTCCAAGGTAGACATCTACATCTGAAGCTTCCTTTATAGTTAAATAAGAGAGAGAAGTTGCCTTTTTCTATTTTTGGATGAGATAAATATCTAGTCCAAACCCTCAGAAGTGTCTGGTTTTTTTCATTGCCTCTTTTTGTTATACCTCTAAACAAACTCTGAACAGCAATTCAGATATACCTGTTCACCACACTGGAGCCTACACTTGAGCAGGTGAACATCCCTCCAAATGCCTTAGACTGCAAACATACGTATTTCTTAGAACCACTTTTCAGAAAATATAGAATACATATTGACCTGTAACCTTATAACCAGATGAGCAGAAACAGATGAGCCTTCACTTTATTGTATTGATTCAGTGAGGGCCTTTGACTTAGTTGAGAGGCTGATTTTAAACTTTAAATATTCCTGTCTGTAACCCCTGGTGTATCAGTAGATAAATGTTTTATACTCAACCCGAGATCTAATTTTCTTTCGAAGGGCTACATTTAAGGGAAAGAGACTAAAGGTGATATTTAAAAAACTTTTATTTGCCTAGTTAATAGAACAATTGGTGGGGGAAAAAAAGAGATCTTGTGTATCTGCTCCATGTTCCGAAAATGAAGTGTCAGACAAAATGACCTTACACTGAGATGACATTTTACTTCATTTTACATAAGTTGTATCTTCTGTATCATCTCCTTTCTGTGACAATTTGTTTTATCCAATTACTGAGCTACAAAATAGGTACTTCTTAGAAATGTCATTGCTCATACTGATGAAGGAGAAACCCAAAGTTCAAAAGTTTCATCTCATACTACATAAGCCACTACAAAAATTATTTTTTAATTTTATATATTCATAATTTCACAGACTAGTTACTGAGTATTCCTCCTTTTCTGAAGTGATCACAGGAGGGAAACCTGCTGTCTAGAATGAAATACATATACATTGGCTAGGCAGATATCATACTCTATGTATGAATTTTCCACCTCATGTCATTAGCTTTCCCTTGTGGATTTGACACTTCTAAGATTTTTACCGGTTAAGTAGAAAAGGAGGTTGTGAGAAGGAGACTGCAAATCTGATTTAGGATGAATATGTTCTATTTTAAGAGTCGTGGTTTCTGAAATAAAGAAGAATGTTTGTCTGTTTCCGAGAAAATCATTGCCCTTTGGAAAGGATTTAAACAGCATTCAGCTAAGGCAGATAATCATTTAAGGAGAAATAAAATACATCCCCAGGGCTAGGAGAGAGTAGGCAGCTATTGGGATAGTGGTGGTAAAGCTTCTCCAGCCTTCCTACTCCAGCACCTCAGTTTATATAAAGCATCTTTTTGAGACCATGAGTTTACTCTCTAATTGACTCACAGACATTGTGTTGCACATTGACTGGATAGATCACAGGATGGTAGGAGTGATTTACATGCCACAGTCTTTGTTTGAAGTAAATGGCCACATAAATTATGGCATCTGTGGTCGTCTCCCGTTAAAGGAGATAATACTGTTGTTGTTGAGCTCATTATATTTGCTGTGTTGCTTTAATATAGGCATATGCTGCAACAATCTGCTTAGACATTGCTTTTGGGTAGGTAGGAGCCCAAGAAAAGCTTCTCCTTTGTTAAATAGAATGGATGTACCTCAGTCTGGGGCCTGAGGTAGTCAGGCACAGTGGCCATTAGAGCTGTGGTGCCCTCAGCTAAAGGGTAAATCAAGACACCCAAGGAGGTGTGAGGTTTCCAATTCTCTGCACTTGCAGCTTTCCCATAGATGATTTTGGTGGAAATCCAGATTAAATAGGGTTTATTTGTAATTGGGCTTGAAATTCCATCCTGAAAAATTAGGAGGATCAGCCTCACAAATCTTATTCACTGAGTTTGCTTCTGGTGAAGTGTTCCTGCATTGGCATCTGTGCGAGCTGTGGAACAAACGAACCAAACTGCAGGCTGCGCTGGGCCACCTGCTCATGCTGCTCACTCTGTTCACACTGTTCACACTGTTCACATGCTTCACACTGCTCACACTTCTCTCACTGCTCACATGCTTCACACTGCTCACACTGCTCACACTGCTCACACTTCTCGCACTGCTCACACTTCTCTCACTGCTCACACTGCTCATACTTCTCTCACTGCTCACACTGCTCACACTTCTCTCACTGCTCACACTGCTTCACACTGCTCACACTTCTCTCACTGCTCACACTGCTCACACTGGTTCACACGCCCGCTTGGTTTATTCCCAGCTCACTCCTTCCAGGTTTCTGACTGTGCTCCTTACAGTCATTGCAGCTGATGAAGCTCTGCTAAGAACATCAGCTTGGTTGCTGGTGTTCAGCCATGAAGTATGGTGTGAGCACCTTCTTTAAGTAGTGTCTTCGGCCTACAAGATTGGCCACAGCCACAAAAAGCAAATAAATTCTCAGGCAAATTCTTCCTATATTTGTGCAGCTTGCTCTCTTCCAATTGGCATGGTACAAGGCTTAAGCCTGTACTTGGCTTAGTAAAACCTGCTGTGTATCTGTTGATCATCTCTCTCTGACACTTCTGGAGAAGGAAACATGAACCCTTGCTTTCACTCTTTAAAGACTGGATTTATAATGGGTTGAGCTACATCAATCCCTGCAGGACTCCCTACATCAATTCTCTCTGTAGGAACAAAGAGTGCTGGGCTTCTCCCTGGCTGGCATCCTGAGAGAAGAGTTGAGCTCACCAGCCCTTGCTCACCCACCAGCCTTGAGCAGGTGGAACAAGTCTCTGTGGACTTCAGAGGCAGCATTGCAAACAGCAAATTTAGGTGAGATTAATTACCCTTTTTATGCTGAGTACTTGAAAGCATCCTAATCTGTACAGCTAAATGCAGGACTGCTGCTGAATATATTCTACTTTTGCTGGATATTTAATATATCATTATGTTTAATGACTGCCATTATTTGTGTTTAAAGGGTGCTGAGATGCTCAAATTTGGCATCTGCACCTATCTTAGTTTTGGCATTTCCTATCTGTAGGATGCTTGGCTTTGCAAGCCTGAACTTCTTATTTATACCGTGGGATAATTATCATTACAGTTCATAGGGGAATACAGCAGAATAAAGGATTCAACAGAAAATGTTACTTTTAATTAAAATAACAATTTAACTAATACTTTTCCCGTAGTTTTGCTTGCATTAATAATATCAGTGGGCAAGGTTATTGGAGTATAATAGCAATTTATGTGTTGAAATGGCTAATCGAACATAAATGAGTCAGATTCAATTAATGCTAGTAAAATAATTAGCATTTTTTGAGGGAAAAAAGGACAAAAATCAATATGGAAGAAAAATATTTACACCATCCAGATGGGTTTGAAAAATTAAAGGGAAAAAAAAATCTTAAGAAAAATTCACTTTCAAGTGTGTTAGAGAAATAGATCAGAAACAAAGTAAACAGCCATTGAATGTTCAGAAATTCAATGTTGTGAAAGTGAAAATCTTTAGGTATAATTAAGGTGGATAAAATCTCCTTGTATTGCTAACAGTCGAAACAAAACCTTAATCACAGAAGGAGTTAGGCTTGGTAAGACAAAGATACCAGTGAAGGTGTCACAAATAAATCATTACCAGGCTGTGATCTTACTGTCACTCTAAGATCAAAGTCTTAATTTTTTTGATTGGGAAATTTGTTTGCATGGGGACGGCACAATTCTGCTGGCTGGTTTTAGAGTGTTTTTACTCATGCAGAATAAGGAACATCTAGAAGCCTGCATGTAAAATGAAACTCAGTGGCATATATAAAAATATATTAGAGATACCTTAATAGGAATTTATCTTCACCCTCACAATTACTATTTTGCCAAATTTTGGTATGCTAAAGTCAAGGAATGGTCTTTAAAAACTTAGCTGAAAATTGTGTGCATTTGGTTTGGGGTTTTTTTATGATAATATATTGGTCAAAATATATTTCATAGCAAATGTAATGCATACAGCTCAGGGAGTATGTTCCAAAGAAAATCTATTCAATCGAGAAGCATCAAAGCATTCAAGCAAGACCTTGAATGAGTTATTAAACAGTAAATAGTCTGGGAATGAAGGTAGAGAAATATATATGAAAGGGAAGGCAGTGAATGTGATGAGCCTTCTGCAGAAGCTGGTTTTTTCCCCTTGGCCTGTAATTTAGATATGAATTTATTCCGCAGTGAACATATTATTTATATCTCTGCTCACCACCTTTTTATCTCATGCTTTTGGGCTTGGAGTGACTTTAATGGAAGGAAGGAACAAGACTTAGCATAAAATAAAGACGTCATCCTGAGAGAAAGGCCAGGGTTTGGCCCCTGTGAAGATCAAGTCCTGAAATATTAAGGGTCATAATAGCTTCTGATTGCCTGCTAGAATTTCCCCTAAATTGTTGCCTTAAAATACTACGAGTTTAAATGGAAAGTGTCATTTTCCCTCAAGTAAGCTATTTCTCTTTAGCCATTAATTGGAGAAAGAATACTGTGAGCCATCTGTTATTCTGCTCAATTTCTGCAGGTTACGTAGCAAATTTTAGTGATTTTTATTTTTCCAGGTCACTGATTTTTTTAGTGATACAGTGTTTTCAGGTAATTATTTCAGCTGCTAAAGATCGTTTAAAGTAAAGGTTTGCTATAAATGTACACATGCACAAATGCATAGGACAGGAGAAAGAATATTGGTGAAAAGCATTTCATCCCTAGATTATCAATATGAAAACTTAAAGCTTTAAGATGGGCATTTATTGGCCTATCCAGCCTTGTTGAGGAGTCTTTTTTCAAATAGCCTGGGAGCAGGGGTTGAGCTGAGGTCCCTTGTCTACAGCATCCTTTTTATACTAGCTTTCTCTCTCTCTGTGAATCTTCCAGCATTTGTTCTTGGTGGCCCATTTTTTCTTTGAGGGCTTTTGGAGACTGGGATTCACAATCATTGGTCTACAACTGACATCTTCAAACTGGAAAAAGAGACTGTACCTGGAGAAGGAGGACAGGAAAAGAGAGAACTTCTTTTCCCAGCAGACATCTGCATTGCTGCTGCCTTTTTGCCTGATAAGTAGACATATTTGTAGAATGGCAGTTTTCAGGTTCCAAGAACACATTACAATCAGCTAATCTAAACCCCCAAACATGGGGGTTGCGCAGGCCATATTTTTCTCAAATGAGTTCAGGTTGAAATAGGACATATCTTTTAGAGAAAAATCCTGTGAAGTGTTCAGTATCTAGTGATGTGACATTTGTCGAAGAACTGGAAAGATGTTCCAGTGGTAAATCATCCTTCCTATAGAAAGTATGGACCATATGTCTGAACAGATGCTCCTGATTCAGTTTCCAGTTCTTGGGTCTGTTTGCCAGACTGAAGAACCCTCTAAATCCAGTTTCTGTTTGACACTGTGTCTTGGACTGTGAGCAGAGACTTTTTGTTCTTAAGTCTCTTGAACACCTTGAACCTTTTCTCATGAACCATGTTTTCCAACTCATTCATTGTAGGAACCCAGAGTGCCGAGAATATTTCTATAAAGTGTCAATTCATGATTCTTTCATCTTTTTTTCTGAACTCTCTGACTACTCAATATCTGTCTTGAACTGTGGGCATCAAAGCTGGACACCGTATTTCACATCCCATTCAGTATTTCCACATTCAGGGATTGCTTTCACTCTTTTAGCAGAACATCTTACCCAAATGCATGTTCAGCTGAAAACCCTTTGGTTTCCCCCAGTCCTTTTCAGATTTGTTAGCACTGTTAGCAGGGTGGTCTCTGTCTGCTGGAGTTTGTGTTGGTTGGTTGTGCTGATTCCCAAAGCAATCCAATCCCCTCTGTACCGCAGGCTCTGTCTCCTCATTATTCAGCCACTCCTCTAATCTTTATCCCATCTGCCAATTTTATTAGGAATGATTTTGTTTTCTTGCGTATCAGTGACAAAACATAAGGAAGAGTAGGGCTAAGAGCTAACAGCTTTAGGGTCCCACTGGAAACACATGCTCAAGAATAATTCCCTAAAGAATGAACAATAACTCACACTTTATTCCTTTTCACATATGTCATGTTGATTTTTATATTGTTCAGGTTAATCAAAACATCCTATAGTAAGCACTATTTAAACTAGCTTTTAGAAGTCTATTATGTCATCATTGTTACTTTTAGCACCTTGAAATCCCATAAAAAATCAAATTAGTTTGACCAAATCTGCTTGCTGTGAGCCTGTGTTGATTGGCAGTAATTATATTAGCCATCTTTATTTCCTTATTAATCAAGTCCCTCTCAGCCATTTCATTGTTTTCTCTGCGATCAGTCAGGCTCATAAGCTTTAATTACCTGAGCTGCCTGTGTTACCTGCTGAAAATACTGGTACGACAGGAGATTTTTTCTGGTTGTCTGAAAGTTTATGTCCTCACGGATGAAGAACAGTGCCAATGGCACAAGGACCTCTTAAAATTCTTGATGGCATGTGGAGCAGTTTATTTAAAATGTTGAAAAAACTAAGAAGGAGAATATGTAGCATTTTTGCTTGCAGGACATTAGCAATCAGGGCACATTGCAGGCAGGTAGAAAGATAGTATGTGGCTTATGTGGAAAACAATTTTCTGGTTCCAGAGGATTTTAACATTACCTCATCCATTTGGAAATACGAGAAACTTGATAAGTGGGAAAATGTTATATGAAAGTAGCATTCGTAAGTTGCTACTTTCTGAGCATTTTTACACTTATCTCTGGGCCTGTCAATCAATGTTTTTTTCTTAGTCAGTCATCAAAAATATAAACAAATTAGAAAATTGCTGAAGTTTCTGCCAGAGAATCTTTACTAGAAGCCCTTGCATATATATATATTCAATTTTGCAAATATCAATGTCTCACTCCAAATTAGAAGCTCTTCTTGTGAGAGCTTACATGAAAAATGCAGCTGCAGTTTTATTTATTCATTATTCATAGATGCAGCTTTACAAACCCCGTATCCTCAAAAAGAGATCCCATTTTCTTCCCTTCTCCCTCTCCTGGCCACAGTGCCCTCATCAACGGGAGGGTGTTAGCAAGGCTCTCTGACAGGGCCATGCACAAGGGTCCCATAGGTTTTGAAGCTCAGCATCCCACAGGCTGGCCTGTGTTCATGCTGGCTTTCTCTGGCAGAGAGACTGGGTGTGAGCAGGTCCCACACCAGCACAGGGTGGCAGTGCTTTGTCTGAGCAGATGCACAGCTTGGAGCTCACTGCTTTACTGGAGGCTGCAAATACAGAGGGAAGATAGATGTTTGTGCTGGAGGAAGGTGCTGCTGAGGAGGTGGCTGCCCTCCTGTTGCATGTTTTTTTCTTGTGCAACAGCCTGCTAAGCCACCTTGTACATGAGCATTCATCATGCCACCCTCATCCACAAAGGTCTGCAGATCTCCCAGCAGAAAAAAAATTACTCAGCCAAAGCACGGGAGCACACTACTGTTCATTAATAGATCAATTATAATCTGTGCAATAATTGTATCTCAATGCTCTGGCACTCACAGATGTGAAAATACTCATTATTTGACCCATACCAGCAATGAAGACATTGAGCTTTAAAAAAACAAAATGGATTGATATTTTTTCACTCTCAGGTTTCTAACACCTTAGTTTTATAGTATCCTTACTGAAAAGACTTCATTCTAAAACTTCAATCCTTGGTCTTGACCTCACAGTTGATGTAAGCAGACTGCTGTGCTCTCCTTGAACATCACCCTGACTGTGTTAGCTGCTGTGTGAGCAAACAGTTGGTCAGAGAGAAAAAAAGCCCTCAAACCAAAATCACATATTGGAAGTCTTGTCTTTGCATCAGGATGTGGTGTTCTCTTTGTGGTAGGGGATCTTATTGCTGCTTCCTGACCTGTATTGCTGCCATTCACTTGCAGCAACTGTGGCTTAACCATGACATTGAAGAATCCTTCTTGCTTAGGAAAGAGGTTTTATCATGACGAGGCTGATTTACAGTGCAAGATCATTGTGCTTTTCCTTGTACCAAACGTTCACATGTGTATATTTTTAGATACTTTAATTTTAAAATGTTCATTCCTATCTGAAACCAAGTTTTAATTCCTAATTATTTCTTAGGTTTTTTCATATCACACCCATTATTTTTTATCTTATAAATAAAGTGTGCATAGGGACAGACATTTGCACAGATGGTATATCTTAATGGGCTTTGTACCAGCCCGGTATTAGATACCGTTGCCCATAATAGTTAACTTTAAGTTTTGAAATTCAGAGGTAGTAGCATTTTACTATGGCTGGTCAGATACAGTGACATGGGAATCCTGTAAGGTTTGTTATTATACTCGCTGCCCTTTAAATTAGATTTAGGTTATGTCATTTGGGGGTTTAGGTTACCTACTTGACATTTCTTTGAGCACAGCACAAAATGTGCAAATTTTGCATTCATTAGGTAAAATATGCTGAGAACTCTCAGGTTCAGTATAGCTGTATCTGAACACAGCATTTTTCTCTGCATTTCAAGTGAAGTCAGTACTTGTGCAAAATACTGTTACAATGCCAATCCAACAGCTTTAGAAATCTGCTTTTGGTTTGGATTTCTAGCACCATTCTCTTTATCCCCCATTCTCTGGCTCTCAGGCTGGCACAGCTGGAGGAGTCAGTCTTGCACATCTAGAGTTTGCTGGGGGCTAAAGGAAGAGGGGAAAGATGCTGCTGTGTTTGTATCCTAATTCCCCATTGGTGTCAAGCAAGTATTTCTTCCACTCCATAAATATTCAAAAGTGGAGGGAAACTTCTTGCCTTTGAAATTGTTTGTCAAGCTATCAAAATTTACAGAAAGTATGAAAGATGTTTTTTACAGAAAGTCTCCTGCATAATTCACCCATCTAATTTCTTATCAGATCTGCCCTACCAGATCTTTCTGCTGACTCAGTCTAGTGTGATCATGTATTCCTATCAAACATTGACAAAACCTACACTTTCAGTTTGTTGCAGGGAAATGTAGAGAGTAGATTACATTTTATAGAGAGATAGATCACTGTTGTAAGAAAAGGAAATCAATTTCTGACTGATTTGTCTTCATTGCCTATGAAAATGGTTTATTTGACTTGATCAAATTCTCTCTGGAACCAAATCCAGTCCATTTTACTGACCTGTTACTGCAAATGGCTCTGATGAGGTTACCTGTGTAAATAATAGGACATGAAGGACTTGGCCATAGATACCTGGAAGACCCACGATAATTAATAGCCCTGGATAGTTTCCATCTTCCCCTTCTCTTTTATGTCCTACAAACACCTGTGTGCTCATGTTTTGTGCCGATGGGTGTATAAGATATCCCTTCTTTGGCAGCATTTGCTATGTTTGGGCTGTGGGTGGCTCATGAAGAGCTGAATTCCATGGGCAGCAAGTGGGATCTGACAGCAACCTCCAGGTCAACAAGGCCAGGCAGTGATTCCTTGCATTCATTTATAAAAGTGCCTGCTCCCACAAATGAAGTCAGAGCAATGACTCTGCGGTCCTCACATCCACTGGTGTGGAAGCTGGGCTTTTTAGCATTCTCCAAGGAATTCTTGTTCAGAAGCCCACATATCTTTACCAAGATATCTAACAAAATTAATACATTGTGAGGTTAAATGATCAATAAATCATAAATTTTGTTTTCTTACCACCTTCTGTGGGAACCAGTAAAATACTTTCTTGCAGGCCAGATCTTGAAAAGCTGTCTTTGATTTTATTAGGAGAGATTGTAGAATTTAGAGCCCCCAGATGGGCATCTTTCTATGATGTTTTACCTGATTTTGGTGACTCAACAATCAAAAGGAATGGAAAAATTTGTAAAGAAGCTCTCTTTACTTTGTGGTTGCCATTACAAGTCCGAGGCTGCACGTGTTCTCCATGGCCACACTGGAGTAAGTTGTGTGTTGGAGGAGAAAGGGATGAAGAGTTACAGCTTTGTAACCAGAGTCCTCAGACATCTTCAGGCTGGTGGCACTGCACACCAGCTTCACTTCATGACAGACCCACAAACAAGGAGCAGTGCACCTTAGTGTCACATTTTGTGTTGATGAGAGCATAGCACACAGGACTGATTCCTCTCCTTGTTTGTGAGCCAGCACAGGCAGGACACAAAAACAACCACAAAGCCATGGATCAAATGCAGAGAATAATTTTTTTTTGTTACCTCGTGAAGCAGGGGATCCCTGAAACAGCACCTGGGCAGAGGCACACAGGTGGGGACACAGGCATCTTCCATGCTAGAGGGTCACCAAACCTGCTGTTTTCACCTGTATTGCAGGGATTTGCACAGGTGTATTTTACCACTGGGCTTTGATCTTTCCCACAACAGGACAGGAATCTTGAGCATGTTCAATAGGTGGCTCCAAATCTATCAGAGGCCTGTGTTTAGATCTAAACACAGATGTTCTGCTTGTCCAACATACAAGGCTAAACAACAATTAATACGATGCCTGTGTTTTTCAACATCCCAGCTGCAAGTAACTAGATTGTGTTTACAATTCTCCTTGCCAATCTTCACTGTTTTGCCTCACTTTTCTACTCCTCTTGGTATCAGCTATAGTTTCACCAAAGTTATATGGAAAAATAATGAAAGAATAAATTCTGCTTTGTTAACATTGTTCTGTGAGGAAGGGGCATAGATGTTGCAGGTCTGGAAAACATTGCATAGGCAAATAGCATTTTTTTTTAACCTCTGGTTCACCTTCCTCCTTCTTAGCTTTTAAGTCTTGCTGCCAATAATTCTAAATGACTAGAAACCTCTGATGACAATTAAACATTCAAAACACATGCTGGTCACAGCAAAATAACCAGTATTGTTAATGGGAATTGCGTGAACATGTTGAGTGAGGGATTCGCCACTTTGTTTTTAATTCCATATCATTTAGAATTACTGAATGAATAGGAGTGTGTGTATCTGGGCTTGTTTTTTTCCCTCTAATGTACATCAGATCAAATCCTAATTAAGGGGAAATAATTATCAGTCCGTCGTCTCACAATTCTCCTTCCTGTGTTCCACTGAAATGGTTCTGAGTATGTATAGGTGGAGTCAAAGATTTGTAGTGGTTTGTGGCCAAGTTCTGACTTTTAATCTTGCAGCAGCACTAGCGAACTCATAGAACAGTAAATATAATGGCTCCATAATTAGCCTGGTTTGTAAACAAGTACTACTATTTAGTTGATAGTGCAAAATGCTCTTCCACAGCATTCATCAAATAAACACTTATTTGGGCATATAATTTGAAAAATGTGGGTTATTTAGTGGACTGTCAGACCAAAGTAGGATGCTAATTTGCTGTTGTCTGACTAGCTTGTGCCTTCAGATGACTTCTGGCAGTGAGGGGAAAACGGGGTGCCTGAGGGACATCGCGTCCTTGGAGGGGTGCACCTGCAAGTACCATATCCTCCTTAGGACACCCTGTTTGCACAGTGTGATGCTCCTGTCTGTCCCAGGGCTCATCACGCCTGCCTGACTGTGCTACACTCCTTCCATCTTCAGTCCTCTTGCTTCTTGCTGGCAAATGCCAATCTCAGCCTGAAGCAAAGCCAAAACATGTGGAGCCTCTCCCTCCTTCAGGCACTTACCTGCCTGTCAGGGACCAGGGACACAACCCTAGCATCTCATTCTGTCCATGTTTACATCCTGTGACAGCACTGCCATCATCTGCCTGCACCAGGGTGAGTGCTGAAAGTAACAATGATTTACAGCAACTGCTCTGTCTTGCAGCTTTAGGAAGATGGTGCCATAGCAGGAGCTACAACATACTAAGCATCTCTTGTCTTGTACTCACTGTACTGGAAGAGTACAAATTGCTCTGAAAAATCACTTTAAAATACTGGATCCCCACTGAAAATTGTGTATGCCAGTTTTAGTGAATGTTTGGGAGTGAGCTGGAAAGGATTTGGAAGGAGATCTGTGCAACATGGGCAGTTAAAGCAGCATTGGCAGGGATTTGTGTGTTCGGTTTGTGTGTCCCTGAAGGGAGTCAGGATGATCAGAATTACTTTTTCCAGCCTGGAGTGTGGCAGTGGCATTTCTTTTACATGAGGAAGGTTGTTTATTGTTTTAAGAGAACAAGGGTCAGACTACCTGGAAGAAGGGAGGTGTCAGACCCACGGGATTTCTCTGAGAAACTTCTAAGAAAAGTGGAGGTGGAGAAAGCTCACATTGCCTCTTAAAATGTTGTAGATGGCAGTTCATGGGAGAAAAGATTCAGCTTGGTTCTCAAGTTGCAGTGAGAGTTTGTGAGGTACAGGATTATGAAAGGAAGTTTGCTTTTGTACTTTGTGAAATGAGCATATTTAAAATGGAAAGAAAAACTTGAAATGCCACAGACCATGAAATGAAAATTTCAGATGCTATTTCAGGACAGAATTATGCATTGGATACTGTGCAGTCTGGCGATCATGCTGCGGTCCTAAGTCCCACAGCAGGACACCTGCTTTGGCCACAAGCATTTTTGGCCTTCTTCAGTGAGCAGAGACATTTTGACTTGTGCCAGTGGTTTAGTGGCCAAGCCAAAGAAGCCTACAAGTGTATCACCATGATAGCAGGGGAGCATTACAATGCTTTTGATATTTCATTATTTAGGAAACCCTGAGAAGACTGGAAATGCAGCAAAAAAAAGCAGGGTCTGGAGTCAGCAGGTTAGCGTGGGGCTGTGCAATGTGTTGGCTCACATGGAAAGGTGAGCAGCATGGGGCCCAGCAGGATTTCAGTCCTCATACCTGCTGACAGTTGTCTGTAGCTGTGTGTACAGCATGTTTTTGTGTCAGTTAGCCCAGGAAAAGAGCATCTTACACTCATGTACCTCAGTGCCTTTAACTCATCTACTGCTGGCACGAAAGCAATTAAACAAGATCTTAATAAAAAAATACCATAGTCTGAAGGTTGTTGTCTTCGAGTGGAACATTCAGTCTCAGCTGTCTTGGACATTTGAGTTAAATGGGCGCTCCAAAAAAATTAGGAAGAGGTGGGAGCAAAATCTCTAAGGGAGCACTTTGAAGGCAAGAGCATTTCCTCCCAGTGAGAGTCATGCAAGAGCCAACCCTCTTAATGCCACAGAGCAGGGTACATGTTTGCCACTGTACTAGAAGTTATTGCTACAAGAGTTTTTATAGCTTCATTTCCATAATATCTAAGTGCTGCACAATCCTTAAGTCATCTTCATCCCTAGTTAGTGAAGAGCAGAGCAGGGTCTCTGTAGGTGTAGTCAGCAAGATGTAGAGGACTAGAAAACAGCCATAGAGTAAAGGTAGGTTGATGGAGTGTTTAAGCACGTCATGTTCTTCAGCCTAAGACCCATCTCTAGAGACCTCTAGAGAGAGTTCTAGAGACCTCTCTAAGGTCGGATGGGATGATCAGGCCACAGCAGGGAGCTGCATCCAGGTTCATGGAGTCCTCAATCAACGCCTGGATTATCATGGTGTCGAAGCAGACAAGTTTAGAAATGCAGTGGATGTCTGTTTGATCCTTATCCCAGTTTGATACAATGAATTTAGAAAAGATGTGATCAGCATATTTAGTACTTCTGATCCATGCTGGTAACACAAGAATGGTATTTCAGAGATGCGAAACAGCAGACAAAGTTTCTTATTTTCAAACCATATTTTATTCTTAATCAAAGCAAGAACAAATAGACCATCAAAATTCCTGCTCTGCATCATCTGAGCAGAGAAACCGGAATGAATGATGTGCCAATGATGAATAGGCCTATTACCTTGTAAATTGTACTGTATAGTACCACTTGTAGCAACACAAGATGTTGCTGCATTTTTTTTCTTTGATGATTTAACGCATATTATGCAATTTCAGTTCTCATTCTAGAGGCAATATAGACAGGAAGACATATATCTGATATTTATTGAAGTTAAAGTTGAAAAGTTGATTTCATATAACCATCTCCAAAAGAATCATGCTCTATATTAGTAATAATAATAATAATCTAGAAGGTACACTTTTCTGGTATCAGGTATGGAAAACTTCAGTTAAAGATACTTGTCTCTGTGGGATCATCCCTAGCTGCAAACAGTGGAGGATTTCCAGGGCTGTGAAGTTAGGATAAAAGTTGATGATCTAAGCTAAAGTTTTGCCAATCATAAAATGTTTGGATACCCTCTGTTATGGGATACAATTGTTGCAAATAATTCCAGAAAAGAGTGTTAAGTAATTCTTTCTATAGATAAGTTAGTGATATTTTGGTCTACTTACATCATGTGGGTGTGAGGTAGAACCAGCTAATTCACTTCATTTGGTGTAGGGAAGAAATTAGTACACGGGACAAAATGACTAAATTCAACTAATTTCTTTCATTGGAAAGATGGGGTTTCTGCTCCTTCAGGAAAAAAAAAAACAAACGCGCAAAACAACTTCTTTGTATGGAACCATAATCATGGAATGAAGTCGCATCTACAAGAGGTCACAGAGGAAAAGTCCCACTGGACATCAAGGCTCTCTGCTCAAGCTCACAATGCTGCTCAGGCACCAAAAGATTCTCTGAAGGGGCCTCCAGCCCCCATGGTGGCTGGAAGCTGTCTCATGCAACTTCCTTCTCAGCTGTATCACCTTCTGTCTGAGAAGGAGTTGGCTTAGTGTCCTCGCTGCTCAGTTCATATGTTGATTAGAAGTGCTCTTCTAATATATATATTTGGTATAAATCTGTTAGCAATACACCCAATGCTGTTTGTTCTCTTAGTGTCCACAGCTTTACCTGCTCTTTTTCTGCCCTGATAATAAAGACACAAATTCTTACTCCCTACTGTATTTTTACTGAATAATTGTCAGACCTCTGCTGCCCATTTCTACCCAAACTACTTTTTTAGTCTCTTCTTGTAAGTCAAACTGTTAATCCTCCATAGCATCATAAATACCCCATCTCTGTTCTTGCTCCACTCTCAGACCATCTTTCTTAAACATTGTAAGCAGTGCTGCATTTTCATACACAAGTCTGCAGGGGAGGTCTCACCATTTCCTGTGCAATACTGTTAATGCTTCCCCATATCTCTGGAAATACTTCCTACATGTTCTAGGATCTTTTTTGTCGTTTCTGCCTCTTGGTGGTTTGCCATGATTCTGTTATCAGCCAGTGTTTCTGGATGTCTAGACAGCAAGGTGTCTGTCCCTTAGCAGTTCCAGATGATGAGCTCCGTGCTTATGCCAGAGATGCTCATTATTAGTCCCTGGCTGTACAGGCTTGCACTTTGCACAATTGATTTCCATCCATTTCTATTAATTCAGACCTCAAGGTCATCTGGTTATTACTGTGTGCAATCCCAGTTCTGTTCTGAATTGACAGAACTCCTCCTAACTAGGTATCATCAGCAAACTATTATCACCCTCTTGCTTTTGGTTACAGTCTTTAATCAAATTGATCCCCAGAATAAATCTTTGAGGAAATCTTCTGGTAACCCAGAGGGTTGCTCTCAGGTTTCATTGGAAAGGCACCACTTGCATCTGCTGGAATTTATCTGCATCTTTTCAGATATTGCTGTCCGGTTTGTGGTAGCAAACCTCCTCTCTTCTGGTTTCTCCTGTAGACAACGTGTACTTTACATAAATACTTAAGCTCTGTGGTAACTTTTTAATTTCACTGTAAATATGAAGATTGACTTAAAGTCAACACATTTTGCCATAAATAGAGTACATTTCATGACAAGTACATAATTAACTTTTTTCTAATTAATTGTTGGCTGCTTGCCGAATTAGTTCAGTCACAATATGTATTATTTAGAATGATTCCAAGCAAATTATTAGCATGGCAACCAATTGAAAACACTCAAATATTAAAACTTCAGCAGCCTACAGTTTCCATTTGGAGGCAGGTCAGAGTAAAGCTGCAGTAATTTAAAACAGAGAGTTTTTTCATACTTGAGTTATCACCATTTGTTACCCAGGACTGATGCTACAGTCTAAGTC
Source organism: Corvus moneduloides (assembly GCF_009650955.1). Classification (NCBI taxonomy): domain Eukaryota; kingdom Metazoa; phylum Chordata; class Aves; order Passeriformes; family Corvidae; genus Corvus; species Corvus moneduloides. Next base: position 61,920,191 of record NC_045479.1, on the reverse strand, counting down.
TGTAACTGGATAAAGCTCGATCCTGGAGTAACTGGCTTCAGTGACTTTGACTTAAGGGCGAGTTCAGCATTATGCTTAGGTACACAGCCTACTTCCAGCATGGCACAGTAAGCCGCGTGTGTTTGTGCAATAATGAATGATATTAGCAGGTGGCAAATTATTGTCTTCTGGTTAATAAAAAAAAAGCAAATTAAATTGATACATCTTAATTCCATTGTTTGAAAATAATAGTTTGATTAGGCTTGGAACAAGACCCTTTCAGTCTGGTGCTGGGAAATACAGGGTTTTCCTTACCCTGTTTCACTCCCAGGTGTCAAACTCTGACCCTGGCATTCCTGGCTCATACTCCTGCAGGGCATGGACAAGGCATCTGACTGCATGCTTTTAGTGGCTGGTGTCTTTCAGCTCCTGGAGAGAGAGCTGTGTTTTCCAGGCAATCCCACTACAGCAAGGCTGGCACATGGAATGGTGCAGCATCCCTCTCCAGCAAGGCTTGGCGCTGCCTCACACACCGCTTGGGCAGGGTGGTATGACCTTGGTTTGTTTCTCTGTCACCCCTTGGACACAGGGGTGGCTGTGCAGTACAGGCAAAGGATTTCACCTGAAACAAAATCTTTTAATGCTTAAATCTTTCTGTGACTTGCCACAATCACTCCTTTAGTTTTCCCATTATCTTGGAGCATTTAGAAAAGGTAATGATGAAAGAGGATTCATGTGGAGGAGGCATTGTTGCTGGTGATGGGACAGTTGCAGTTATTGGGTTTTTTTATTTTTGCACAGGTCAAACTAGAGAACAACATGGAAGAAATGCTACATACCAGCTATGGATTTGTATATTCATGTACAATACAATCATACAATTTTCATACAATCCTTTATGCTGGAAAAGGCCTTTAAGATCATCAAATCCAACTGTTAACCCACTGCCAAGTCCACCACTAAACTACATCCCTAAGCGCTGTATCTACATATCTTTTAAATACCTCCAGTGGTGGTGACTGCACCACTTTCCTGAGCAGCCTGTGCCAACTCCTGGCAACGCTTTCAATGAAGAAATTTTACCTAATATCCAACCTAAATTTCCCCTGGTGCAACATTTCCTCTTGTGCTGTCACTTTTACCTCAGAGAAGAGACTGACCCCCACCTGGCCACAGCCTTCTTTCAGGTAGTGATAAGGTGCCCCCTGAGCTTCCTTTTCTCCAGGCTGAACACCCCATCTCCCTCGGCCACTACTCATCAGACTTGTGCTCCAGACCCTTCCCCATATTCTTTGCCCTTTCCTGGACACATTCCAGCACCTCCATGTCCTTCTGGTAGTGAAGGCCCAGAACTGAACACAGTGCTCGAGGTGTGGCCTCACCAGTGCTGAGTCCAGGGGTCACTGCCCTGCTCCTGCTGGGCACACTGTTTCTGATACAAGCCAGGATGTCTGGGGAGAGGTGTGCTGAGTTCAGTGCCACTTACAAACCCACACCTTTAATTGCCACTTACTGTAAAAGGGTGGTGAAATCTGAGCAAGGTTTGGCACAACAGGGTGTCTAGAGGAATCAGAAGTTGTTTAGAAACAGTATCCTGAGCTACTGTGAGCTCATTACTGACATGGGGGCTGCGCTCCTGCAATGCAGGAGATGTCACTGCAGGAATCAACTGTCTCTGGAGGAGAGGACCTGGCATGCACCGGATCTTGAGTTTTTCCTTGACCAGGAGATATTTTCATGTGACATATTGTCTAATTTTATATTTTAGCTGTAATGCCACATAGGCATTGTTTTTGGTTGAGTTAATCTAAATCTGAATAAACAGACTAAACCACTGAGACCATTATTTGGCTGCAGTAATCTCTGCATGCAGCAGCTGCCTGTCAGAGTCCCAGTGTTGAACCTGAAGGCTTTGTGCTGCTCTGTAAGTAGATCTATTGCAAAGCTGAGTCATTAAAAATATCATCAGTTTAAATGAAGCAAAGAACATCCGGCAGAGCTGCATTCTGGTCTCTGCTGCCTCAGTGTTGTCTCATAGTCATGCACTGTCCCAGTGTCTCTGAGCTCTGGTTTTCACCCCAGAGTGAACCCTTTGATGTCCACTGGCATACACAAAACCTGTGCCTACACCTGAGGTGACTGCCCATTGTATGAGCCTGTGCTGATGGAGGATGGTGCTCCCCTCACCTTGCACACCTGGGCACAGTGGCTGTGCACCTCTGGGAAGGCAAGTTAAGGCTGGCAGAAGTAGATGACTTCATGCTTTCTACTGAAGATGTCTTTCTGCAAAGCAGAGATTGGATGAACTGCATCCTCAAAGTGTATTTCTTTACATTGACTGTGTGAATCCCTACAGTGATTTACATTGTTTAGTGATGGACATGGTAGTGCTGGGTTAACAGTTGGAGTTGATGATCTTAAAGGTTTTTTCCAATCTAGATGATTCTCTGATTCTGTTATTCTAGAATCATAGAATTGGGTTAGGTGAAAATACCCATTTTGTATCAGCACTGGGGTTATGACAGAAATATCACATCTGGCTTACATCTGTCTTTTCAAGTACAAATTACAAACTTTTCAGGGCAATGCCCATTGCTTAGAGGCCCACATATAGCACCTTGCATAGTGGGTCCCTGAGCATGTCTGAGGTCTTAAATGGTCACTGTACTGTATCTCCACCTATTTTATCACTACTCCATGAAGGCTATTATTTTCATTATGTGATCAGTAGAAGAAGTGATACATTACACATTCACATTCTGTTCATGAACATGTCATCTTCAATTATAAAGAAGTTAGGTTTAAAATTTTTAGCAAATGTTTTTTAAGCTAATGTACTGCAGTGGTCCCTTTTTAGTTAGCCACTGTAGTATACATTAAATGTCAAATTGTTTTAGACTATACAACACAATATGTCAGCATTAAGCAGCAGCTGAATTCTAGATGCATTTTAGATGCCCAGCAAAGGAAGAGAGATGCTACATTGTTGGGAATTCTTCCTGACTTTCAATCAAATACCTGATCTGCAATGCCAAACACAAACTGAATTTCATTTAAAGATGCTTCTAGGTAGTCCTTGATTGAACACTCTGAACCTGATCAGAATCTAATTTGGGTTTGCATTACAAAAGACACTTACATTAGCACCTCTAGGAGATCAATAACAAGTTTTAATGCATACTAATAAAAAAGGTCCTAATTCCAAATACAGCTTTAAGTTTCACAAGAGCAACACAGTTCTTGCTAATCAAATCTTTGTTGAACAAGAAGCAGTGAAATGGAGTACTGTTTTCAAACAAACATCTCAGAATTACACTAACAAATGCCACAAAAGGAAACCACGCTAATCTATTTTTCACAGTTGTGAGTGCAATTAAATGACACATTTTAAGGGAAAATGCTTGTTCATGGCTTCTTCCTGATGGTTAGTGTGCCTGCTCTCAGTGTGTGCTGCAGTAAAAAGTTTCCCTTTATGACAATAAAAACCATCATCGTCAGTAGAGTTAAGAAAATATGGAAGAAATTATGTCCATACATGATTACTCATACTAGCAAGTAGAGTACTGACTGGCAGAATGATTTTGCTCATAGGATTTGCCGTTGTTGTACAAACTCCATATTTGGCTAATTGATAATGAAGACAACCCTTTGTGTCTCTTCTGTTGTACCCCACCCAATGCTTCACTGGCAGACTGGAGCCCTAGGAGTCTGCTGCAATAATAACTGTATGTCAATTTACTAGTAATATTTTAATTCAAAATTCCATATAGACAGGATGCAATTTGATTTTCCAGGATTTATTCTTATTTTCTCCATTATCCTGTTAATTACATTACTGGATTGGGTGAGCAAAAACTCAGTGTGTCTCCGGGATCTCAGCAGCTGATGCAAAACTCAAGAAATTGATCTTGGCGGTTTGTGCAGCACTGCAGGTGATGCACTGCGTGGGAGGTAGAGGAAGATTTTATTGATCCAGTAATGTCATTCCCCGTACTTCTGTCCTCCCACTGAACTGATCATTCCATCTCCACTGCAATAATTTACGTGTTGCAGAGCCACACTTCTCTCTCCAGTGTAACACCAGCGTCTCAAAGAAAGACGCTCATGACCTCCCTTCACTTTACTGAACCACATCTATCTATTCCTTGGGATTTGTATTCTGATTCTGTTGTGGCTGGTTGAGATTTTGGGGGTTTTTTGTGTGCATACATTTGTACTCACTCCAAGTATTGAGATCATTTTTGTTGGGCCTGCAGGAAGAATGACACCTGTGTAGTTTGTCATAAAAGACACCAGACATATAAGTCTGTATTTGTTCACCAAAGCAAACAAAATGTCCTGAATGCCTGGGGATGTACTCATGATATGAACAAGGAGGAGGCAGTCTGTAAGAATATAAATCAGAATTTATACACTGGAGTTCCTGCTTCTATAGTTTAGGCTTTTTCATTCCACAGAAAAAGCTACAGTGATTTTCAATTAACAAGGCAACATTATTTCTGCAATTATGTAATTAAACCTCACAGCACAGTTGTGTTTCCATAGACAGGGGCTATGGTGAGTGGAGAGCTTGTGTCTGAACTGTGGAGTGACAGTCTGGAGTTGCTGGGATGCGACCTCTAGAGCTTCCATTTCATCTCATGGAGGTTGCTGCTGTGAAAGAGGAGATGGAACATGGGATGACTTGGGTTTAAAATGCCCAAAATTTCCCCTTCAGAAGTAACAAAATTTTCTACTTAATGTTGTACCGAGAAAACAAGTGTTGAACATCAGTGTGATCCTAACGTGGTCCTTCTGTGAGTGCTTTCCTTCCCTAACTGGACAACATCTCTTCTTCCCTCTTCAGCTGGCACTGGAGGACAGGGTGCTAGCACTGTTTTCAGACAAAAGTGTGCTGCTCGACTCTTGGCTAACTCCTTCATGGCACCACTGTGAAAGGTGATGAGAGCTCCTGCTTGGCATCACCGTGAAGCACACCATGAAAGGCATCACCATAAAAGGCATCACCATGAAAGGCATCACCATGATGCCTGCATGGCATCACCACCAGTAATGGTCTTTGTAGCTGGTGGCACGAAATGAGCACACAAGGTGCTCCAGCCAGGGAAGCTGCTTACACATGAAAGAGAGAAAGAAATGGTCCCTGAAGAAGGCGTTCCTCAGGTCTACTTTGGTCTCCCTCCTGGCAGGTTGAAGTTAAAGTTCCCATGTACCATTCCACTGAAATGTGGGGTGTTTTTGTAATAGGACAAGCAGACAGGAAAGTGTATGGATTTCCCTAACCATGCGCCTTGGCAGTGCTGCATTACAGCCACTCCTGAAGTTTCCATTCATCTCTAAAGTTCGCTTGCCAGACTGTAGGGTATTTGCTACTGTGGGATTTTTCCTTCATACATGTACTTTTTGTCATTCCACCTTAATAAACAAGACAATGAGAGTAAATATACTAAACATGTGGAGCTCAACATTTCTCGAGACTATTCAATATAATTTGCCTGCTAATTTGTTGTTTATATTCAGGAATGCAATGTCTTTTTTTGCATTCATAGTTCATATGAATGAGTATTTCTTACTTAAATATTTTGTTTCCCTTATGTTATTTGCTCTAGTAGAAACCATTACCATTTGAGAAAAATAGATTTTGATTATTGTTCATTCTGTAACAGTGAGGTTACTAATGCAAGAAGAAATCTAGATACAGTCCAGAAGTTTTTATTAACATTTTATTTCCTGATGTCTTAAATCTAGAAAGGTTATATCAAGTTTAAACTACATTAGCATTTGTATTGAGCAATAGCTAGTCCCTAATGACTTTAGAATTACAGTTTACTGCTGCGAATACTTAATCTTTCTTACAAGCTTTTAAATTAGAAGAATAAATGCTGCTAAAAAAAAAATCAAGTTATGTACATGGTAGAGTTGCAAAACTATACTGTATGATTAAATATGCTATAGTATTTTGATTAAGGACTCCGAGGACATACTTACTTTTCATGGAGAAATATATTTGGAACATAAATAATTCTAAATACAATTCAACCAAATATAATTCAGTAAGACAGGGAAGAGGGAGACCCTGAATTGTATCTCATCACTTTTTGGTGCTTTCTACATACAAAAAGAAGTACCAGATTCTTAGCTTTTATTATTTCAGGCACCTGTGTTATCTTAGGACCCTGATGCCAGGCTTGTCCATGTCCATCTGCAGCAAGGGAGCCTGAGTTCCTGGAAGGCAGTGCCCAATTTCCCCAGGAGAGCGTGGCTGTGGTGTTGAGCTGCATGTTTCACTCTGCTAGCAGTGTATCCTCAGGATAACTGTTACCAACTTGCTGCATCCAAGCTTCAGAAAGGTTGCTTGAAATCCTCCCACCAGGTTGTTAAACTCAAAGACTTGATAGCTGCAAAAGGAACCTACATTAGATGCAAAGCCAAGAATTTAGTCTACTTAAAGTGTTAAGAGCCCAATGCAAGAGTTATTATTACTCCAGTTATGATGATCATAAGGAGCACAAGTTCAGTTTGTTAAAATTATACATATGCAAAGCTTTCTAAACCCCATCCATTTCTCTGGTGGTGTGCTTATCCTTCCGTTGCTCTACTGGGTTCTGCTGCCAGTGTCTTAAGTCTTGGAGTAAGGAGCATCCTCAGCATCCCAAGTTGCACAGTATTGAAGATTTCCTCCTGTGATCCTCTTGGGATTGTTTTTGCCTTTGCTAACATGTACTGCAATTTGCCATTCCTTCACTGGCTTGCTAGTCTACATTAGGTCAGAATTTACTGTCTCTCTTATGTGTGGGTGTCGTTTCATTACTCCTAAACCTGGTTTACTCAGCTCCCACACTTCAGTCCTTGGATGACCAGTAAACCTCTGCTGGTGAATTGCTTATAGCCCTGGGTCTGCTGGTATCATTGCTATTACGGATTTGTGATCATTTAGAGGGAATTTTAAAGAATGTTCCTACTTTTAAGTGAGTTACTGAGGGGCTGCTGAGAAAACTGATGGGGTTACTTTGGTAGAGAGGAAGAAATCTTAAAGCCTGGAACATTTTGGAACTTTAATTGCAAATAATTCTTGCAATGCTTATCAGGTGAATTGTATGTATTATATAATGTGAAACACTGTGCTAATCATAGCAGTGATTATTATTCAAAGCCTTTTTCCAAGGTAGGTCTTGAAATGCCCTAAGGACACAGCAGGGAAGTGCTGGGGAATTCAGGATGCATTTTCACACTTTTACTCTATTTTATCCCTCCCATTTCACAGCACCTCATGACAGTCATTTGTTAATGAAGAATAGGGACTTTCCTTGTTGTTATTTATTCTTGAAATCATACCTTGCCTCTGAGATACACACTGAAGGAAGAACTCACCATTCAGATGTTGCTCTGCTTTCAATCAGCCTTTGTAGATCAAATACAAAAATGTGACCCTGAAATGCAATGACCTTCTTGGTGCTGCAATCTCAAATCAACAAACATAGAAGAAAATAATAAGGAACTCTTTTTCAGTATCATAAGTCTGTAGAATTCAGTTTGCATTTTTTTCCAGTGTAAACTTTGAAAATTATGATGCAGTGATGCTCACATAGGAAAAGCAAAAATAAGAAGGTGCAGGATAATAACAGCATTACTTTCTAGCATCAAGGTTTCACATAAACTGGATCATTCCACAGCATCGCCGCTCTAAATAGACTATTGGCTATACCAGAAATGGAAGCCTTCATTATGCTGGTGTGCAGTAAAACCCAGCACAGGTCACAATAGTCAAGGCTGTGACTCAGGACAGTGCAGGTTCTGCTTGTAGCTGCCTCCTGGTACACCGCAGGAATACCCCGGTCTTTCCCTTATGCTTACTGCTGTGTGCATTTAAATTTACTGTCTGCAGCAGTTCACAAATTTATACTTATTCTGAAATCATCCAAGCCAAATCACTGACTGTAAGAAGATGATCTATTCACTTTCCCAGTGATGTCATAATAATGGAGTTGGTTCTCTGGCCAGTTATTTATCAGAGTGAGTAGTTAGGTACATAAAGAATGGACTGCCAGCCATTAACTCAATGGATTTTCTAGGGCATGTGGTGGGTCAAAGTTGAAAATGTGTGACTTTTTTAATACTGGGGATTTTTTTAAATCCCATCTCCACTTGTAGGATGTTTTTCTCTTTTGTTTAGTTGCTCAGTTGTTGAAATTATGGTATTCAATCCTAATGTCTGTCTTCAGATCACAACCGTCGTGGCTTTCAGTTAGTGATGTCTGCCTGAAGGTGATGAGTGTTCCTCAAAGCATGCAGTGGTTTGCAGGGCAGAGTTTGAGGTAGATGTTCAGTCTGCCTAGAGGTCAGTCAGCCTCTGGGTTGGTCAGACTCATACAACTTACCTCCCAGGGAAGGTTCCCCCTCCTTCACTGTGGTTACAGCAATGTGAAGCCTTTGGCCTTGTGAAAAGGTGGGACTTGAGGTCGCCTCCTCCTTGGCAAGCAGAGAGATTATGTTTTGGTCAGTGTCTCTGCTCCAGTTGGTCTCCAGTTACCTCCTGCCAAATGCCAGCTTTTTCTATGGGGTAGAGCACCTTCTGTCTTTTGAGAATTGGATTGCCATCACCCATGCAGGTCTCCCTGCTTGGTCAGGACTAGTGCTGTCACCCCATGATGTTTCAGGATGGGGAAGGAGTCAGGAATGTCCCTGACCCCACCAACGTCCAGTACATTCCTGGACAGATATCTGGACACGTCTGCTGTACAGGGCTCTCTCCAGACAGGGTGGGTCAGGTACATCCAGAGAAGTTGTCTACACCCACCTCCTCACAGGGCTGGGGAAGGCCTAGCTGAGGTTCTTGGTCATGGTTATGTCCAAAGAAGGCACTAAGCTGGATAAATCAAATACAGCCAGGAGAGCACTTACTGTGGGGGACAACTCAGATGCAGGCACCTCTCATGGTTTGGCCTGTTGCATCTGTGGTCTGAGACACAGAACTCCAACTGTAGCCACCAAGTCCTTTTGTTACTGTGTGCCCACTACAGAGCAGGGCTTGAGCTTCTAGCTCACAGTGTAACCCCTGATGTCCTACTAACTCCCATGAGGATGGCAAGCTGCCCAGGTTGGCATTAGGAATCCAAACATTGTTGTGGTTCATGGCTCCAGGGAATTAGCTTCCTACTGGAATAAAGCAACAGTTGTCCTCCCCTTCCCAGGCATGCGCTGACACTGGCTGCTTTCTGGAGCATGAGAGTGTCTCATCCATCTTCCCAGTTCTAGATGGGACAAAAATTTACTACAGCATTTAAAGCCAAAGTAGGGAAATTTATCAACAAGAGCACGGGGACATCCATCTTCCTTTGTCATTGTGGAAAATAAGTCTTTTAGATTCCTCAAGTCGTACTTTGTATTTTTTAATAGACCCAGACTCTCCTTTTGGTTTTAACCTGAACATTTATTTTTGTGCTGTGTCTTTTAGCCATGCATGCAGGGATGCTGTGGGATGGTAACCATAGTAACTGCAGAACATGGAAAACATAATTTCAGCCCCAAAATGCATATTGCTGGGTTTGTGTTTGCTGGACGTGAATTGTCTCATTCCCTAAACAACAGAAGGAAGTGAAAAGAAGTTACTTGTTTCACAGTAATTAAAGGAGAAACTCAGACAGTTAGCAGACAGTGGGAGAAATATGCACTAGGTGCTGTTCTGGTATGTCCAGGAAGCCACTATAGACAGAAAAGACCAAAACGAAATCTAAGTTCTGGTTTTATATATCTTATATTTAATAGCAATATTATGTATATTTAGTAACACTAAAATGATCTGGTCTGAGGCTTTCTTATCCGCTCTGGGAATTTCGACGTTGTTGTGAATATTGTCAGGTAAATGTTCACATGTAAATGCACACCCCCTGTGCAGGGGTTTCACTGACACAATGCCAAAGCCATGGCTCTGTGCTACAAGTAATGGGTAACCTGCCCATTCCTCCAAAGTAGATGCACCAAATAGAGCAGTAATGGGGCTCAGCCCCTCATCTTCAATGTCCAGCTTTGAGTGTTCACCTACAGAAGGGATCTCCCAGGGTTTGTCCCCAGGTGATGGAGGTCAGCACCCCAGGAAATCATCCTAAGGATCGAAGCCCCACAGAGAGGAAAGGGAAATTGGGGAGCTAGAATTCGTTTCATGTGATTGATTGCAAACTGCTGAGGAGGAAATAAAAGTATGACAATGGGAAAGACAAAAAGTGGTTCTACCGTGCTGATATCTCCAGTCTGATAAAATCGGCCTACTATGTGACTGGTCACATATAATGTTCTGTGCACGACCAAAACCTTTTCACTTACTTGACAGAGGTCCCCATTTGACCCAGGGTGGTTTAGGACATTGCTGTAGAATGCTTGTTGCAAAAAATCTGGTGCTTTCTCTCCCACCCCCTTTCTCTATATAAGCAATCCTATTTCCCCTGTGCGCAAGTGTCCTGGAGGAGGCAGCTCTGTGGCTACAATGATTTCTGTTTCCAGCTACACAACAGACTTGGTGATTTTAGGGACATAACCAAAATCATGGCAGTACGTAGTAGTGTTGGGTGTAATCATTTGTCTTCCCCTAGATAGCACAGAGAGCTGCATCTATTGTTGAATTAAATCACTTATTATAAAAGCAATTCTGTATTAAATAGTTCTAGGGATTTATTTTTATGTGCATTTGAAAATTAGTGCCTTGATGAATCACAAACCAATAAGTAGATCCTTCTCCTAGAAATTCCTTTTTTCAGGGGACTTCTAAGCCTAGCCCTGAGGAACTTAAAAAATTGCTACAACTGCTTAGGCTAATGAGATTATATTTATAATACCAAATTTGTAATAACTTAAAAAATAAATTACCCTTTGCTTTTGAACTGATATTTACTTTTCCTTTCTCTCAGAGGCAAACAAACTTTAAAACGAGAGAAAGTGAGTTTTACAGAATAATAAGACTCCACAAGTCATTTATTAATGAAAAAACAATAATGGTGAGAACTGTTGACTTAATAAGAAAAGAAAAATGAGGCAGCTTAGTACTCCTTAGCTGGAAATTGGATTTACTTACTTATCTCTTTAGGAACCTCCTCCCTTTCTGACTATCCACAGACTTGATTTTAGTATTGGTATTTTCATTGTATGGAAAAACTTGTTTTCCTCCATTATGTCAAAAAAGTGTTACTTGGGGATAAATAGCCATTTTTGCAGAAGTGGAGAAGAACAAGAAAAGCAACAGATGCATAACAACAGGCACCTTTCATGGCCACACTTTTTTGCACTTCCACATGGATTAACAAGCACACATACAACTCCCCAGTGAATGTTTCAGGGTTTTCCATGGTGCGTTTCTCTCCTACTTTGATCTCTGGAATACATTTCTCATTAAAATGATGGATTTTTCCCTGGGTTTTGCTCATGGGCCTGAAAACAATGAGCTAATTCTTGCTTGTCCAGCAAAGAAGGTAGGAGGATACTGAGACAACTGCTGCAAATTCAATAACAACAGCAGTAACAACTACAACAGCAATAATATGAATGCTTATTAACTTCATTAAAAAATTACAGTGAAACAGCTAAAATTATTTTTTTGTCTTAAAGAAGAAAAATCCCTTAGAAGACTTAGAGTGTGCAGTGGAGAGTAAACAATCCAACAAAAATATTTAAGAAATGTAACAGTAATCGATGAGTAAATTGATTATGAGAAAAACATGCTTTAAAGATTCATGAATAAATGCAGCTAACTGAATCACTCACCATGACAATTAGCAAACCATGTCTGTATGAAAAATGTATTGTCAAATGTTTTGTAAGTGAAATCATTAAAGGAGACTGTCTCTTGTACAAAAAGGAAAGATTAATTGGTATTTTTAACTGAATTGAAGAATATACTTTATTCTCAGGAAGAATTTGATTTCTTACCTCAAGCTGCAGACATGTTCCCTTTCAAAAGGTTGTAAAAATATTTTTTCAGCATTCAAAAGATGTCTTTCTGTGTCCCTTCCTCCCAGCAGAAAAATAACAAAAACATCTAAAGTTCAGATGTTTAGAAAAATATTGCCCTGAGGTCTGAAACCAAATACAAGAAATTCCCTGCTGAAAGTATTTATTCTCCCTGCAAGATGGAAGCAGTGACAGGTGTATTTATTTTAAAGGGAAGGTGCCCCAGCTATCTGCATCATAGCTTGGAGGAAAACACTAGTAACTCCAACTTCAGTGGCTGTGGAGAAGGAGACTTGTCTGGTGAAGCAGTTCCGGTGCAAGGACTGATATCCCAGGAGTAACATCACAGGCACCTACTGCAGGTGGGGGAGCAGGAGCTTGGCAAGTTGAATGTTGGATCTACTTCTGGGTTATTTGCTTCTCTTTCTCAAAGCCTGGCAGTGAACAAGCAGGACCAGCCCTAGATTTGAAATCTCTGAAGAAGCTGCTAAATAGTCTGCTAATACTGATGGAGGCATTTGTTTCAGTGGTGTTTGTTTATTCCTAGATGGGATTGACCCCTCACAACCAAAATGGGAGCTCTGGTAGGTCTTCTATGTCTGCATTGATTACCTTGGTTGCCTGCCATACACACCTGTTGAGCATGAGGCGAAGTGTGGATGAGCAAATATGCTCTTAACATGTAGTTTCTCAAAGTAATTAGGAATATCCCCAGAGCTTCGGTTTTGTGAGACTCTCCAAGTCTCCCTGCTGGCTTAAGACTTCATGTTCAATTTATTTTGGTTTGCAGTGTATCATTTGTGCTGACATGGTTTGACTTGGTTTTGACATTGTATTATTGTCTTCCCAGCCTTGTGCTGCTGGCTGTATGAGTGTCTGATGATATTCAGTGGCATGCAAATAAATAGACAATTACCGTTGGTACAAACATCCATTGTATTTCACAATGTGCAGGCTCCGTACTTGATTTCCAAACCTAAACATGTGTAAGTGTTTCAATAAGCTGTTTTCTGAAAATACCCATTACTGTCAATCCCAAGGAAAATATCCATTTTAAATGTCTTTATTCTGCAGTCAGTGCTTCATTGGCCCAAAGATCTGAGAAGGGTCCTGCTTACCTTCTGGGGGGCTGCACTGCTCTTTAAGTATCACTCTCTCATACAGGCCTTGCACCCATCCGAGTAGATCAAACAGTTTCCTATGTTATGTTTAATTTACACTTAAAAACTTACAATACTTTCGCATATTTCAACCCATTTACAGAGTGAGAATATTCCCAATCCTTCCTCGTATGTCCCAACTGTATATTAGATGACAAAGAATGGAGTTTTTTCAGTGTTTAAATATCCAGTCCAACATGCCAACAAGTTTTTGCTTTGTTACCACTCTGAAGATGTGATACATGCCATGATATTCTCCATGCTGAATATTTGATGGCCTAGATACACTACAGGATCTATTTCTCTTTCTCTGTGCAGTGTTGCCTTCAGGCTTAATGAAGGCTCTCCAGAAGGGCAAAACTAGCCCAGACCTTAGTCTGACTGTCCCTGTAGGAAAAATTCTTCTGTATATTTGTTTTAGTTCCTCCAAGAATCTTCAGTTTATTAGGGCATTTCCTATATGTTGTAAAAAAAAGGAAGCATTGATGACAGAGCTAAAAGAGCTGGGGAGCCAAGCCTGAGTTTCCCCTAATGCCAGTGGGCTTGCTCTGCTTGCTGCAAGTAGTTTTCAATCCCACAGCTGCTCCTATCCATGTTAACAGTGAGTTTTGTAGATTGAAAGAGAGTCACTTTATGTCATGGTTGCTTTTGGGTCTTTGTCAGATTGTCTTTTATTTATAAAGCTAGTTCCAGGCGTCAAGAAACAGGAGACTCCCTTCAGCGCTTTCCAGTCCCTCTCAGCATGACCAGGTGCTCAGTTACAGGGAAGGACAAGTTGTTTTAGATAGCACTGCCAGGAAGTTGTAGTGTTTGGTGATGAGATTCAAGAAGCAGACTGCACGAAATTTCTGTGCTATCCGTCATAACTATGTGGTACAGCCCATCTTTAAGCTGGTTTTATCCCTGGGCTTAGCAGCATTTAGCTGAACCTACTAATAAAACTTAATGGATCAAATTATCTATTCCACATTCAAAAGTTGTACGTTCTCAGAGAGATAGAATTAGAGCAGTTTTAAAAAGGCAGTTGATTGAAATGCGAAGTCAAGTGATTGAAGAGCTGTATAAACATTAAAGTTTCACATTTCTGGAACATATTACAAGAGAGCTCATCCAGGTCCTCTGGCCTACAAATCCTGCTGCATGCCCTCTTCTCGCTCTCCCGTATTATGAGTATCTTTTTCATCTGCTATAAGTAGGATCTCGGTCCACTGAAGCTCAGCTCATCGACCACCTTCCTCCCTAGCTATCCATCCACCCTGTCTGCCCAGGAACAGGAGCTGATCTGATGGTTGTCAATTCAAAGCAGCAATGAGACAGCTGGCTGAGACAAATGGCACTGGTTGACTATTACTTGTCCAGTACACCAAGGTGGGGAGTATATGAAGGTGGGATAGAGATTTAACATGAACGCAAAATTCACTTGGTGCAAGCTGTGTAAGAAAACTGAAGATTTGGTTGGTCAGTTAGAGAGAAGACACTTGTGTCAGAGAAAAACTGTCCCAAGGGAAAATAAACCTAGCATGGACAACTGAAAAAATGATGGAATTCAAGTTTTGAATCTAAAGACGACAATAGGGTGGAACAAAAAAAGTAGGGCCAAAACACAAAGGAACGATGGAGGAGAGAAACAGTAAAAAGCACAAAAGAAAACTATATCCTACTTGTAAAATAAACTGATGGAAACTAGAGTAACATACCCTTACATGTAGATCTGTATCAGTTTGAGTAAGCTCATTTAAACATTAAACGTTTCTCCTAGTTCTGGACATGATACTGAACCCAGAATCCAGTGCTGTCCAGAAGGGCAGTGGGACTGGCAGTTTGTAGTGTGAAGGCAATCTTTCAACAAACTAGTTAATTTCATTATTTGGATTTTGAAGTAATATGTTAAAAGTTTCCACTGGGCTTCATCTTAAATTACCATCTGTGCAATAGAATAGCAGAAAACAAGAAAACACTTCAGCAGAAGTCTCCAAGACTTGAATTCAAACAGACAATTTCCATGCACCTGCGCTCCATTCCCTCCCCTTTTAGGTTTTCCAACCCCTAACAGAAAATTCAATAGTAATAATTATTCCTATATCAGTCATTAACCACATCAAAGAAACACCGTTTATTACTAAATAGGTGTTAGTTATAGAGAAGTTCACCATGAATAATGAATCCTGAGCACAGTGGCGGTAATGCTAATCTTTGTTTAGCAAGTATTCCCCAAGGCCTTTTTCAGTAAAGGATCTGAACGCCCTCCTGCCATCATCAGGTCTTTCTTTAATTTCTTCCTTCATTTTCCTTTCTGTTTTTATTGCCACCATCTATTTTTAATTTCCTAACTATGTGCTTAACATAGCTGTATTGGTTTGAACTCATTATGATAGGTTTTCAGGGTTAAATTTAGCAATTACAGACCCTGAAGTCCCAGTAACATTGGTTAGGCTCTGTGAATGTGCATTTGTGATTGTTTATACTGAAAAGGTTATTTTTTGAAGAAGGAAAACCACTATTCTCACCCAGCAGCTCACTGTCTCACTGAGAAATACAAAAGATTGAGTTCTTCTCAAAGGCTTCTCAAGGAACTCTGCTCCTTCTTCCTGGGGAGGTGTTTGGTGGAGATCTTGGAAGAGGCAGGATCATATTCACCAATTTCTCTTCCCCCACATAAAGACTAGATGGCTGTACAGAGGTGTAATTTTTGCAAAGTGTAGCTGTGTAATACAGCCCTGCATTCTACAAAATCCATAATGGCCTCTAGGATCAAGTACATCTGTGTTGCCTAAAACTTGGGGCAGTATCCAAGACTTAAAATACTTTTCTACTCGTAGTCAGAAACAGTATCAAAAGTGTAATATAAGGTTGTATCCTCGGTTAATATCTCTTTTTTAAACACTATAATCTAGAAAAATAGGCATAAATGTTTGGGTATTTCAATTAATAGTCATATTAGATGGACTTTCTTACTTGATCATAAAGTCACAATCGAAGCTTATGCATGCTTGCCTTTTGGAATATTGATCCATGGCCATGCAGGCATCCTGGCAAAGCTTCTGTTAAATTAATGCAGCTTTCAAGAATGACTGAGCAAAGGATTAATGTAGAAGACTGTTAATCAAATTAAGTGTTTCCTAAAATTCTGTAATACGTTTTATGCACAAAGGGAACTTTGGTAAGAACTCATTATTACAACAGAAATTATTTATTCTATTGTATTTCATAATACCAAATGGAAATTTATTCTTTACTTCAGTGAAATCTGGTGTTCAAACATTACTGCATGAAACCTGGAAAAAAGCCTGTGTGTATAATGATTTCCAGCAGGAAAAGAGTAAGTGCAATATGAACAAAAAGGTGAAATGGAGGTTCAGCTCGTTTAGTCAGTCATTTGGCATTTAGCACCACCACAACTATCTCTTGTTGACAGCAGAGTCACAGTCACCCCTGAATATGAGTCTCCAATATTGCCCTCTGGAAGTCTGACACCCTTACAGTTTCTTGAGGGCACTCTGGACCACCTGGATCCCAATGGGATCTTTCAATTCCGCTTTTCACCTCTTGCATAATGTTAATGGACCATTGCTGATAATTATGTGTGGATTAACAGAGCTAGTAACGCTCATCTGGTCTGGTGGGTGGATTAATTAAGTAATGCCTGTAAAGAAATGCAAAAATGAAAATACTATTCAAGGTTTAAATCGTAATATTTATGTTACCAAAGTCGTAGGAGGAGTATAATGTTGCATCGTGTCAGTGTGGGCAGAGACTGTCTTGTGTGGGCCAAAGGGATGACTCAGATACATCACAACTTCTGAATTCACTGGGAGTTCTGGATGTTCACTGCATACATGGGTAAGCTTTTCATGTGTGCCTTGATGTATCACAGCAGGTTCATCCTGGTTTTTTTCTTTCTTTCTTCACTCCGAATTTGCAACATTTACTCCAAGCCCTGTTTTGATCACTCTTTTCCCAGATTCTACAAAAATATATTGGACTTTAGGAAAAAAAATCAGATATATGTAATCAAATGCTGTTTGCATGTAAGAAACCACTTATTAATTTTAAAGAGTCCATTTGATATCTGAATAATTCATAATATACATGACGTTTATGTAATTTAACAATTACATGTATCTGGGTCTGGGCTTGACAAGGCTGACTTATTTGGGCTGATAAGTTACAGACTGCATTAAGTAATTGGAATGATTTAAGATTATTCTGCAGAAATGCAGCTGAGGGATGTTACAGTAAGTCTTTTTATTTTTAAAGTGTGTATTTTAAGAGCTTAAATTACTACCATAAATGCTGTTTTAAGCTTTAACCATACAAGTAGGTCCATTTTCAAAGACAGACATTTATTTGTCTAGTGATAAACAATAATTTATGATACTCAGTGTTGGTTTTCAATGACTCCCCATCTCTTTGGCAGTGACATGACACTGTTTAGTTGCTTTTGTAAAAAAGACTACATCATTACCATTTGTGTTATTCTGTGAGACAAAAATACTTCCTGTGTTTTAGATATAATGCTTTGAAGGTTGGAGGGAGGCCTGGGATTTATTTTGGTTTGAAAGTTCCTGTCCATGGCAGAGGTCTTTTGGGTGACTTCACTGTGGTTATATGCAGGGTTGGAGGACAGATCCTTCTGCTCCTGCAGCATCTCTGGGGAGATGGAACGAAATCTCAGCTCCTGGAGCAGGTCTTCTTACAGTCCTGCACACAGAGCATCCAGGGGACTGTGGTTCTGAGGGCTATTTTAATGTCTGAGTGCTGGCATGAGAATTTTTTCTTTGATACATAAGCCACTTGATAAATTGCATCTTGAATGTATGCAGTATTTCTTAAGGTCAAGTTACGCCACTGTGTAATAAAATACAATCAGTAACCATTGCAAGAAGCCATAGGGTAGTGTATCATTTATCTTGAAACCTTCTGCTCTGAATAAGAATCCTGAATTCACTTTTCAGTATAAATTGTGATCTCTCCTAGCTTCTGCCAGAGATACCATAAAGTATGTCATTACATTAATCAAAGTCCCAGCATCCTGGCATCCAAACTATGAATTATTGCTGTAGTACAAATGCTCCAGGAAGAGTACCACATCTTATCCTAGCCTTGCTGAGAAGTGTAACATTTACAATGTGATGGCAGAGAGAGCAGGAGACTTCGTAGAAATGCTAATTAAACCCTGTATTCAGAGATTAGATTGATTTGATAAATACTCCTTAACACTTATTCCTCTCTTTATTATGTGCCCATAAACCATTTATGACCCTTTATAATGCTGTCATAGGTTAGCAAGCATAGTCCCGGAAGGGACGTCCTTGCTAAGGGGTGCTTACAGTTTCCTCTGGGAACTGATAGAACCTATCAGCTGGCCAGTTTGAATATGGACAATTCTCTAAGCCACTTAAAGTTGTGACCACCTCTGTGATCCACATTTAAGAATAGGCAAACTCCCCCCCAAGCTCTCTCTCGTTTCCGGCGCTGGGACAGGTGGCTGCGGGCCCCGTGTGGGGGCCAGCGGGCCCAGCCCAGGCCCTGCTTGGGCCAGGCCGGGCCGGGCCACAGCCATCCTGAAGCCATGGACCTGTTCCACCTGTGGAACCCCCCCACATCCCTGCCGTGGGCAGCCGGAGCGGCTCGGCTCTCCCCCCTCTCCACTGCGATAAGAAAAATTCAACATTCCAGCTGCAAAGCTGCAAGGCCGAGGTGAGATTAACCCTTTTACTGCTGTGAAGAGCTGAAAACCTGAGGGAAGAGAGAGAGGAGATGCTTAAAGCTGAAATTCTGTTGTGAAGCTATGATAGATCAGAGTATCCTGTTGTAATTTCATGAAGATCTGGGGGGTGGAGTGTTCAACTTGTAAGCAAAAGCACCTGCGCTGAGATAGGCAGATGCTGACGCAGCTGTAATTTCATGAGAAGTTTGGACAGGGAGAGATGGATCAGATGAGGACTTTTGCTCCAAACGGGAAAGGAGAAAACCTCAGTTCCTAGAGATGCTCCCAGAGATAGTCCTAAAGATGAAGATGATGAAGACCCTTTGCTCCCAGGGAAGGAGAAGGGCCTCTGTTTTTGTTTCTGAACGGCTCAACCTTAAAATTGTACCCCAAAAAACTTCAAGAGTGGACCCTCGAAAGCAGTTGGAGGAAAAAGCTGCAAGTTGGGGGAAGGGACTCACATGCAGGCAGAGAGACTCCTCTTCCCTAAATGGACTGAACAATATTTGGAAGTGGGTGGCTGTCTCGTTGTGATAATGTTTTCATAGCATGAGCAAGAAGAGACTTCTCTTTCTAAATGGACTGAACAAGGTTATTATGGAAGTGGTAAACAGACTGAACATCTTAAGGGTTGTCTTTTCACATTGTCAGTGGGAGAAGGGAGGAAGGTGGGGGGAGGAGGAGAGCTCTGAAGGTGGTATAATTTTTTTTTTCCCCTCTTTCAGGTCTGTTAATAAACTTCTTTATATTCTTTCAAGTTTGGCGCCTGCTTTTCATTTCTCCTAATTCTTATCTCACAGCAGATAAACAGTAATGAGTATTTTGGACCAAACCACTACAAATGCTTTATAAATAAACGTATTAAATATTTCCTATGTACTTGCTGAATATACTCATGAAACGCTTGAAGTTCACCAAAAAGATTTACAGACCTTGTTGCATAGCACAGTACTTGATGTTATCATTTAAAATTTTTTCAACACTTGAATAAATATTCAAAGGAGTTCAGGGGCAAAATCAGAGTTGTATTTTTGGAGCCAAACCCTCCTCAACCTTTGGAAAAGGCTGCTCTAGGATTTTCTGTGAGTGACTGGCCTCACAAATTAAGTCTCAGCTTTTTACTTCATTTACAGGGAATTATCTTATTTAATTTGTGCAGAGAGCAGCTATGTTAAGCATTTACGTAGGCTCAGAAAGGATCAGAAAAACACAATAATGTGTCTCTGCATAAATATTTTTATGAACTGTGAGTAGACTGCATTAAAGATTAGGTAGGAAATATTTGGTTAATTCATTTATATATTTATGGAGTTCTTTCATGTGTTTGAAATGGATTACAGAAGGATAATACAGTGTCAGGAAAAAGCCAACATCAATTTGTCTTGAACAAATCATGTCAAAACAAAATAATTCCCTCCTAGGACAAAGGCAGGAGTCTGTGGACAGAGGGGAAAGCAAGGGACATCACATAAGGCTTTCAGTGCTGTCTTACATGGGGATCTCAAAGCAAGCTGGAGAGGGAAATTTTGTCTAGGGGAAACTGGTAGGGCAAGAGAGCACAGGCTCCCATAGCCATGCTCACAGAATGAAGATCATAGTTTAATTTCCAACAAGGAGCTCCACAAGGCAGTCCTGAGCCTAAAACTCCTCAGTGATAGGATCCATCGATGATAGGAATGGAAAACTAAGGGAGGTGCTTATAAAATCTAGATGTAACAAAGGAGCTGGATAACAGGTTTAGAGTTCAAACTGATATTCTAAATTGGGGCAAAATTCTGAGACACACAGATATTCTGAACATACAGCAGGCAAGTTTCTGTAGCCTTTTCTTGAAGCCTCCCTCTCCCAGTCACAAGCTGCACAGCACATTGTTCACCTTCCAGGCATGGGTGCCTTTTCCAGGTCCTCTTCCTAATTCAGTTCTCCCAGTTAAGGGGCCAGTCTGCTCACAAAAAGCCCTAACTTGGCACTGGACCCATCACTTGGATTTATTTATCCAGGCAGTGTGGTGAGTGGTGAGCTTGACTCTCTGCAGGAGATTAACCAGAACCCACTGAGCCAAAATGTTCAGGAAACAAAACCAGCCCCAGCCTTCCCTTCCTAATGAGTTCTGATGAGTTCCATGTACATTGTACTGTGCATTTCTCTTATGTGCTTTTAAACCGGATATCTTTGCTATCCACATTCAATGCAGGCAATCCCTACCAGTACCCACATTACCTGTTTGGCTTGTCCAGTTTGTCTTGATGTTTGAGCATTCCCCAGGTGCATGGCCCTCCTACAGTGATATGTGTGTATGTGTAAACCTCTCGCAGTCTTTTCATAAGGTACAGGCATCCAGCTTGTCAGTACATGATCCAGTTGCACAACTGCAGTATCGTTCAGCAGCAGCAGCAGCTCTTGCAAATCATCAAGCACGGGTAGGATCCCACTTAACTGTGACTTTGTTACACAAACAGCCCAAAATGTGGCAGCAGGGTCCTCTGGGTGACAGAAACTGATGTGAGTTGCAGCAGTTTTCAAGCAGAACACGAGTCAGCAGCATCATCATTCTCCAAAAAACAAAAGCAATCACCTTTGCAGGAGGCAGAGCCATGATATGTAAATAAGACATTAAATAAATAATGAAATAGATGTGCCACTGAGAACTAGTGAAAACTTAGCTGGAGTAACCTCTCCAGATTTGAGCACTGCTGTTCCAGAAACAAGTGGGCTACACTGGAGAGCAGGAAAGGCAAACAATAAGGCCAGTTAGAGAAAATACGGTGTAATAGGAAAGCTTGAGAGAAAACTGGTAGTTTAGTCCAGTGAGGAGATGACCCATGGGAAACCAAGTGTCACTTCACACCTGAAATCTCCTCTCCCCTTTTCTGCTGCCTCTCCCAGGAACAAGATGCTCTGTATCCCCCATAAGATGGATAAGAAGTAATTTGGTAAAATGGAGAGATGGGAAGAAGGTTTTTTTTTAAAATACTGAAGCTTTGGAGGAGTATGCTAAGGAAAATTGCAGTATCTCCATCACTGGACAAGTTCTGATTAAAAGTCAAAGATACCAGTGTGTTGAGAGTGATTTTAAGTATCATTGAACCTAACTGGATCTGGCAGAGATTAGCCCATTTCTGAAAGACCTCTAGACCCCCCCCTTCCTCTCCACAGGAAATGGGCTTTACCCTGAGCAAAACACACCAGCACTTAAGTTGTTGTATTTATCCTGAGGCTTCTTTTCTTGGAGGAGCAGGCCATCCCAAAGCAAACTTTCAGTTTTTAAAAAATGAAGATTTTTTCATTTTTCTTTTCAAGGTGATGCTTAAAAAATGAAATTAAAAAGTGTAATTACCAATAGAATAGTAGCATGTTAAAGGAATCTTTAAAATGTCATGGTATTCAAGCTGACATTATTTTTCATGGGACTTACTCATGTTTTTGGAATGTTTGGGGTTTATAGGCTGCTAATCTGATATTGCATAGTCACACAAAAAATCCATGGTCCCAGTGAAAATTAGAGGCAGTATCACTGAGTCAGAACTGCTTGTGTGTGACTTGGGTGTTTGTAGAATTAAACCCTTCTTTGCAAATTTCTAAGAACTGTCATCCGTGAACCCCAAAGCAATTTAGAAACATTATTTAATGTTAAAAATCAACTTGGCTCAGGTCTAACTGAGTTCAAGCAGCTTTGTGGAGCTGGCTGCTTTTCAGTGGAGAAAAATAATCCCTTTGGAAAGCAATTGGGATGAGTGTTTGTAGTATTTGGAGTGCTAAAACAAATTTAGGGCAGATATTCTTAGATCCACACTGGCAACCATCTAAGTCAATGCACTGATTCAATGAACCCTGTGTAACCCTGTCAGTGTGGATGCCAGGTACCCACCAAAACTGTTCTATCCCTCCCCTCCTCAGCTGGACAGGGGAGAAAAAATATATCAAGAGGCTCACAGGTGAAGATAAGGACCAGGAGAGTTCAGTCACCAGTTACTGTCACAGGCAAAACAGACTCAACGTGGGGAAAAAGTAAATTAAATTTATTGCCCATCAAATCAGAGTAGGGTAATGAGAAATAAAACCAATGTTAAAACACCTTTGTCCCACCCCTCCCTTCTTCCTGGGCCCAGCTTCACTCCTGAATTCTTTGCCTCCCCTGCTCAGCGGCACAGGGGGATGGGGAATGCGGGTTGTGGTCATCCCACATTGTCTCTGTTGCTCCTTCCTCCTCACAGGGAGGATTCCAAACTCTTTACCTGCTCCAGCATGGTGTCCCTTCTACAGGATACAAACTCCTCCAATGTGAATCCTTCCCATGGATTGCATTCCTTCACAAATTGGTCCAGTGTGAGTCCCTCCACGGGCCGCAGTCCTTCAGGAACAGACTGCTCCAGCATGGGTCCCCTTTCATTACACAGGGACCTCGGAGAAATTGTTGGTGAAGGCTGAGGCAAAGAAGAGACTATCTGCCTCAGCCTTGCCTCTCTTCACTGCCAGCGTATCACCAGAATTTGTAGAACAAATGGTTTCCCCCCATCAATCTCTTGGTTTAGGAGCAAAAGGTGCTTCTGAATATGGGCGGATTTCTGGAATGAATTAACTTCTTTCAGGTAACTGTGGCTATTAGAGGTGTTAGGGGCAAGC
Organism: Corvus moneduloides; assembly: GCF_009650955.1. Taxonomy (NCBI): domain Eukaryota; kingdom Metazoa; phylum Chordata; class Aves; order Passeriformes; family Corvidae; genus Corvus; species Corvus moneduloides. Next base: position 61,896,782 of record NC_045479.1, on the reverse strand, counting down.
CTGACCCAGACCAGGAGTATTCAGAGATGTCCACAGTTCGCTGCTGGGTGCTCTAAAGACTTAGATTATTTGGATCAAAATTTAGGAGGCTTAATGTGAATTATCCAAAGAATTTCGGAAGTTTATCTTTCACTGCTGCTATGGGGTTTATGATTTAAAGGCTGTTGGGAAGAAGGACCATTTGGGGTTTTTTTAAATGCAGATTAATATACTGAGGCTGCAGTTCACACATTTTGCTTCCCCCCTCTAGAGCAAGAAAAAAAATCTGTGTTTTTTATTAGCACAACCATGTAAAGCATATGAACTGAGTATGTTACTAGTGTGCACTTGGGGTCTATATTTAGTATGCTGAATACTCCTTAAACAGAGCCAGAAGCTACACTGGCTTTTTTCATACAAGGGTAAACAATAGAGGCAGGGGAAATTGTAAGAACTAGGTGTTATCCCAAAAACCTTACTGTGCTGGTATCATCTGGCACATGCTGTCATGGAACAATTTGAGTAGTACAGTGTTGTGAAGCAGGTCCTGGAAAATGAATGAAAAATTTAGAAGAGACTGCCACAAAGCACAAGCACTTGAGAACCAAGAAAAGCATTCCTGAGGAAAAAAAAAAAACATGGGAAGAAACCTGTAATGCTTTTGTATGAAGAATTTACAAAGGAAAACATGGCGATAGTGGTAACCCAGGGAAAACGAAGCTGCGCTTACAAGTGCGGATACCAACAAAGTACTCTAGAAAGGGGTATGTGTAGCACTGAGATCCCACCAGAACACCTGAAAACCAGGAGAATAGGTAGAGCATCCCTTCTGGCAGTGTTCATCAGACTACCAAACAGTAAAATGATCCAGGAATACATACAAACTCAGCCTGCAATCCTACAAAATCACTAATGGTAAAATGTCCCTAAATCAAACCAGATAAAAAATACATTCATAGCTTTCTGGGAGATCAAAGTAGCTGGAAGGTGTTCTGAATGTGATTGCAAAAGCATGCATGTACAAATTTCTGTATTATGTCCATCACTGTCACATGTTTTCAGAAAAACAGGGAAGTCATCAGAGTTTCATAACAGCACCTATTTGAAATAAATAGTTGTGCTTTTATAACCCCTTCTGAATCTCATGAAGTATTTTGAGGCATAAATCTTGGTGTGGCCCTCTTGGTCCAGAGTTTCATCACCAGAAAGTCAGCACACCTGGCCAAGAGCGTCATGCAGGGTTTGGTGCAGGGAAAATAACCCCATAATTTGGCAAAACACCATCACACCAGTACCTCTCTGTAGGTTGCAACTCAGTTTTTCCTAGAAAAAGACAGCTGTTTCCACTGATAGCTATTAATCCATTATTTCACCTTCCAGTTTTCCCAAGCTGAGTGTCTGTCTGCCACACCCAATTTTCGCCCAAACCATCTATCCTGGGCTGCATTTTTAAAGATTTCTTTAGCTATTATGTATGTTCACTGCCTTCCCTGAAATTTCTTCTGGCATTGAATTAGTGTTGACTGTGATTCCCAGCATGCAGAATTTGGAGAGCTTTGTCTGACCACCTCAAAGACACATTTCAGCTTCAAGACCAGAAAAAAAAGTCTCTACGAAACAGATGTGTCACAGTTAGACCTGTTGTGGTCTGACTCTTTGGGGTGCAGGATTAAGCTCACCACAGACCTGACATACCCTTGCCTTTGTTCTTCTTCCTCGTTGTTCTTCTTCCTTCTGGTACCTTTGTCAAACATTGTCTCAGGTCTAGTAAAAGTGAAAGAACATTTTGCACTGTATTGAAACAGCAAATTTTATTTGTATGTCATTTAGCAGCAAGGAAACACTGCAGAGAGTAATCCTACCAAGGATTACAGAGTATTTTGACACGTAGTTAGCACTCAGATTCAGCTAAGGCCTCCTCCTTTCCAGGCTCCTCAGTAATCCTGGTTTAGGCCAGCAGAGTAATTAAGACATTGCAGGAAAACTGAGCCCTCATAAGGAAAGATACAGATGAATTTGTAAAATTCAAGAGCAACTGCACTGTGAGAAGTACCAGAAAATGAAAAGAACAGTGCAAGTCTTGAATAAATACTGTTTGAGAGAAAGCTTCTTATGAAAAAATTCAGAAATCCTAAACTCTTTATTAGAGCAACTAATCCTCCTTTACCCCAGCACTAAAATTCTGGGTGTTATATACAATAGTTATTAAAGAAAAACTACTGTTTATTCTCTACAAAATACATGTTGTATAAAGGCTGGGTGAAGAAACAGGTATCAGCAAAATAATTCTGAGAAAGTTACTTTGTCTTTATGTAGAACTTTGCCAAAGAAAACATGCATTTGGAGCTCTTTATCCCCAAGTTCTGGTTATGGTATTCAACCATTCTTGACACATTTTATAGGAGTTGTTGCCAAATGGAAAGATTTGATGCTAGATTCAACACTAAATAGAGTGTGATTACCAGTATTAAAAAAAAATTAAACAGGGTTATTTCTTGTGAAGCTGAAATTATATCTAGCATCTGGACACACTACCCTCATTCGTCTTTTTCCTGCCCTTTCCAGTTCTTCAAAGAACCAGTGTAGTGTATCATTACTGCTGTTGGGAATAAAAATGTTGAAAAGTGGTAAAAGTTTTTCTAGACATGTCTTTCCTTCATTTAAAACTATAAGAATACCAACAAACAAACAGAAAAGAAGAAATAACATTTACAGTCTACTGATAGCTTCCACTGGCTTTCATTTGGGGGAAGATGTTTCCTGACTTTTTTCATTACTGTGTATTGATAGTATTTGATAACACAATAGCAATAGCCACTGGTGGTGTGTAACATACAGAGAAACAATCAGCAGATCAGTACCAGGGTTGGCTCTCCTACAGAGAATCACATTGTTTTTCCAGAGATCATGTAAATAGGCATGCTACTGCTCTGATGAATTCAGCCCAAAACCATGGATCTGCCTCCATTCTTAGTGAACACAAGCATAATGCAGGTTCAGCAAATGATCTGTGGTTCTGGGGGACAAATCCCCTGAAAGTGATGATGGTACACCGTGCCAGACCATTGCGTGGTCACTTCATGGCCCAAGAGTAAGTTACTAAGAGATATTGTCCTTGACAACCTTTGGGAGATCTGCTTGTCAAAGACAATTAAGGAAAATCTCATATGAAGGCATTAAAGACTATAAGGGCTATTTATTTAAGAGCAGACATTACAATGAAATAGCAATAATACAGAGGAGTTGAAATGGCAAATAGGAGGGCACAGCTGATGAACCAATGAACATGAAAGAAAGGGATTAAAAAGAGAAATTAGGAAATATATTATTGTGTTGTAAAGAATGAGAATTTACATTTCTGTGCCATTAAAAATCATTGAAGCAAAGAGTTTAGCAGGATCCAAAACAAGATTGTATGTTTATATGGATGAAACTTGAAATAGCAGAACTCTGGAATTTAAGGCTAACAAACAGTTGAGAAACTGTAAATTATCAAGTGTTGGGACTTGTTTTCATTGCCAGGAGGAAGGTTTCTAAGGAGAAAGATCATCTCATAACTCTCTCTTCAACATCAGGCCCCCTTGTAGGTAATCCCTAACCATCTGGTATTTAGCATTACTGTCAACAAGATTTCAATGAAGTGAGCAGCCGTGTGGTGTAATGTGGGAATTTGCATGAGAGGAAGAAGGTCCAAAAGGTATTCAGGCTTATGCATGCGATTGCAGTTTCAGTGTCAAATTGCCCGTGTGACTTGGTTTGTCTGGCCAAAGTGACAGGCAAAAAACACAACCCCTTGGCAGAGGTAAGGCAGAGATTTTAATCAGTTTAACTTGATTCTTTAAACATGTTTTGCAGCAGTGTAGCCATCCCAACTGTATTGAGTCTGTCTGAGATGGAGTTTATTTTCCCACAGTAGCCCTTACAGTGCTGTGCTTTGCAGTGATATCTAGAAGGGTGTTGGCAACACACCAGTGCTTTGGAAACTGCTGAGCAGCTCTGACGCAGCATTAGTGCTGCCTCCCCAGAATTCCCTTCCATCAATAGGCTGGGAGTGTGCAAGGTCCTGGGAAGGGACACTACTGGGCCAGCTGACCCAAGTTAACCAGAGGAATGTTCCACACCAAATGATGTCAGCTAAGTTATGAGTGCTAAAGAAAGGAGGAGGCATTTGTTATATACAATGTTTGCCTTCCAGAGCAACCGCTCCTCATGCTGAAGCCCTGCTTCCTGAGAAGTGGCTGAACATCTCTTGCTAACAGGAAATAATCCTATTGTTTTTTTCTCTTGGCTTGTGCACATGCAAACTTTTCAGTTTTGCTTCAGTAAACTGCCTTATCTCAACCTACGAGTCATTTTCCATCTTATTTTCTTTCCCCTGTCCAGAGCGGCTCAGTGGGCACCTGGTGTCCAGCCAAGGTCAACCCACCACACCAAGTTCACAAGCCAAATTGTGTTCACAGATCAGGAAAAGGTTCTTCACCCAGAGGGTGGTTAGGCACTGGAACAGGTTCCCCAGAGAGATGGTTACAGTACCAACCCTGACAGAGTTCAAGAAGTGTTTGGACAATGCTCTCAGGAACACGGTGTGATTCTGTCATTCTGTGATAGCAGAAGGAAGCTGTAATAGAAACAATAGTTTGCAGATGAATTCAGAACTACAGGAGAGGCAGAGCAGACTTTTCTTGGGAAAATTACTTTGATCTTTGCATTAAAGTATTTTGCATCTTTGGAAAATGTGGCAGTGCGGAATATTTGGAGTGCTGGTTTCTGAAAAGGCCTCAGCCTGTGCTGGTCAGAAGAGAATTTTTTAGTTTATGTTCCAAATAACCATGTAGCTCTTATGTTTTAATTGGTTTATACTCAGGCAAAACTTGCTTTGTGAATAAAACCAGTTGTGCCTGACCTACTCTTAACTTTTGCATTTACCTCTTTACCTGAGCTAACATGAGATGTTTGGACATAATACAGTTTATAAATATCTGCTCCCACCATTGCCTGAATGCATCCTTTTAGCTTGGGCTGGAGTTCTCTGTGATATTCAGGTCCCACTTGTACAGCTTGTAGCTTTTTCAGATCACTGGAGTCTCTCTCATATACACATCTCCTTCAGCTAGTTCCTTATCCTCTTCCTTTGTCCTGTGTGTCCTCTGGCCTTTCTCTGTCTGGCAGAAGCTTCTTTTCTCTCATTTTGTGTGTGTCTCAAAGCAATAAGCTCTGCTTCATGCAGGTCCACCGTTGCATAAGATGCAGAGGCAGCTTAGGGAATTTAGGTAGACTGAGTTCCTGGGTTCAAAAGTGTGAATCTTCTTGTCCTGTCTCATCTTTTTGTATGGGTCTCTCTGCTAACACCTGAGTTTTTAATGCAGTTTCACTGAAGACAGGAATATGTCCAGAATGGCTTCAGCCTTGGCAGTGTTGAGCAGTTTGGTGCCCATCTCCTGTACAAAATGGGAGATACATAAAATCCATGTGACTGAAGTGACTGCGGGGTTGTACCACACCTTCATGCATACACCTGCTGCTGTGGTCTCACAGGGGTTCCATTTGTCTTGGTTTATTTTCTTCTGACGTAGGAGATAATGCTGCCATACACCCAGAAGCTCAACAATTTTCCAGATTTTCCAGTGTGGATGACTTAGTCCCACATGTCTTATCTTCAGGAGAGAAGTGAACCACTAAGCGCTCTCACCTCTGTGGCTGTGTTGCTTTGTAGCAGTGAAAGGGGAATTGATGTAACCCAAGGGAACTCCCAAAACAGCCCAAAGGCTGCTGCCATGAGGCAGTCCCTGCATGAAAGGCAGATTCCTGATGGGCTCTACCAGCAGGGTCATTTCAATGGCCAAGAGCTGCTCATGGTTGTCCCTTTCAAAGGTTGTCCCTTTGTGTTTAAAGCCTCCACCGCCCTGCTGCTTGGCACAAGGAGTGTGAAGGGCAAGTCTCCTGGGCCTTTGAAATAGCATCTGCACTGAACCATGGGCAGGACTAATGCCTATTTTAAGATCTATTTTTATTTTAAGCTTTTAATTGGGTATTTTTGACACAATGAATGTGTATTGTTTACAGGACTGATAAGAGAAAATTGAGTCTCTCACCTTTTGCACATGAGCATGATTCATCTTCGAAATTGTGTCCAAAAAAAGGACACTGCATTAGGGTAATGCATGTCTCCACTCTTTAAAGGCTGAACTTCTACAAGAGATTAATTTTAATCTTAGAAGAAACTTTTCCAGTACTGAAACTGTAATGAAGGATTTGGACCAGATCCAGAAAAGAAGGAGGCCTCTACCAGTTAAGTGCTACAGTGCTTACCTTTTAGGGTTCATGGTCCAGGCAACTTGGTACAAACCACAGAGTAATGTATCTCCAGTTCCTCTTGAATGCCTTGCAAAAGACAGGAGACATGAGGAGATACGTGCTTAACACTCTACCTACGCAAAATGTTCCCAAGGTTCCACATCTCGCTGTGGAAACTCTCTTTGCTCTAAAGAGAAGTGGATGAGAGGACCGTAATGTGCAACACAGAACAATTTCTCTGTAGGAGGTTGAAACCAGAAAAGATGACATTACTTTCCCTCTAGTTCAGCACTACGTTTATGAAGAAACCAATTTTTCATCCATTATATCAGATACTGCCATCAAATTTCCATGTAATGTCCTCATCCTTTGCCAACTTCTTTGCAGGGACTTTGTTATACTAAGAATCACCCTGAATTCAGATAATTCAGATCCAATTTAATGAGCAAAGGCAATTCTGTGCAAGACAATGAGGGAACTCTCTTGGTGGGTACAATCTGTGCTCACAGGGCAGAGGATCATAGCTGGAACCTACTTCCTCTATTTTTTTTTTTGCAAACTTTTTTCCTTTATGCAGTTTTATACAGGTCTCAATCAATACAGAATTTATTCTGCCAAAACCAGTATGAAATGTATATTTCTTAAAATTTAATAGAAACTGCAGTTGCATTGGGACTGTAAAGAGAGGTCAGGGAGAAAATGAAAGGGTGAAAAAGAGGACATAGCAGCAAATGGAAAATGTAGGGGAAAAAATAAGGGGAACTGAGTAAATTGAAGAAGGACTTTGCAAAGGCAAAGGAACAAAGTCAATTTTGTAGGCACACTTAAGTTCCACATCACTGAATTATGATGGGACTTAGATGAAACTTCCCTCTTGATTTCCATCTCGCTTAGTGCCCATAATGAAATGGTATTGAGGCTTCGGGGGCACAATTTGGGCCTTGCAGGGAGTTTCTGGCTGTTTCCTGTAGACACTTCATCAGCCGTAACATTACTGCCAGAAAACAGCCTGGGCTGCTTTCCCAGAAAAAATATGAAAACCTTGTATCTTTGTGGGTGACTTTTCTGTGTAGGCAGAGCATCCTGAGAGCTGAAGCAAAAATTTAGGGACATGAAGTTTTTTATCTTTGACACCTATGGCACCACACTACAGCAGTAGTTATGCCACTGGCTGGGCTGTACCCCACTGCACAAACCTGCTGGGTAACGCAACTGGGAGCTTGTCACCACAAGCCCCGGCGTGCCCTCGGGCAGAGGGGACGCAGCGTTGGCCTCCACAGCGTCCTCGCTGGACGGCTCAGTGGAATCAGCGTGGGATGGGTGCGTGTGCTGGCTCCTCCTCAGAGGAAGCACGTCGGGCAGCCGATGATCAGGCTGGCGTTTGCCCGGAGGCAAAGAAGGTGGGAGGGGCTTCTGGTGTGAGTTCCAACAGGCTTATTTGCAGGAAGGACTAAGGACCAGCAAAAGCACTGAGGAGACGCGGGCTAGCCCCCTTTATGGGGGGGTGGAGTAAGGCAGGGAAAGGGAAAACAACCAATGGGGTACAAGCAGAGGGGAGATACAATTTTTCAGAACAAATTGGGAAAACAAGGAGGCAGGAGTCATAACAGGGAACCAATTAATAACTAAAAAAGGGAGAACTTTCTGGAACAGGGGGAGGTAATTTAGGATTGGGAGCCACCCAGGGGGAGGTAACCTAGACCTCAGTGATCTCTTCTGGTGACTGACATTTGATGGTTTCAGCCCGAGAGCAGGCTGAGCCACCCCAACAGTTGGGCACTTCCTACTGTAGGGAGGCAAGAACTTGAGGTTTAACACTAGAGGCAAGAGCTGAGTTATCAGGAAGCCCGGGGAAAAAAAACCCAAGCAAGTTGGTGCTTCTGAAATAGGGACGGTATTTATGTTGAAGTGTGTGGTTGGTGTCAGGGGCTAGGTGAAGGAAGCCTGTGCCTTACAATTACTCTTGAATCTTGTTTCTTAAGGTTCGTTTGGTATTTCCGCAATATGAGAAATCCTTTTGAATCTCTGTGTATGTGTTTGCTGCAGGAGTGTGACAAAAAGACGCTGAAATTGGCAGCCCAGCAGGGTCAGAAATGTTCCAGGGCAAATCTAACACTTCAACAACCCAACTGCAATAAATTGATTTGTGCAGGGTGAAAATGGAAGGAAAGCATTGTCCTTTTCAAGGCTTTTGGTAGAGTTTTTTCCCATCTCTTCACTTATTCCTGTGACTTACATTCATAGGTTAAGATATTTTCCCTTCCCAGAACCCTGTTATTCACTTTTCCTTGGGTTTCATTTCACTCTACACTTTATTTTTCTAACTGTGATCAGACTTTACCTCTGACCATAGACTTCAATATCGAAGTGTTTTTCCAAGAATACAGCACTTTTCAGGTCTGCTCCAAGGCTCACATTATGTTCACCTTTCTGATAACATCCAGCTTACTAACTGCTACTGTATTAGTACAGAAAAAAGACTGGTACATTCTGAGAAATAAAAAATGAACTTTGTCTGTCTACAAAAAAAATTAGTAATACAAATATGGCCAACTGATAAATTCTGCACTAACCAAAAGTAGACTTGAAAGCGTACATAATTTCTCTTTAATTCAAATGGATATGGGATACTTCATGAGATTTTAGCTCCCAGTTGACTGTAGAAGTTAAAAGATCAGTTGCATAACTTCAGAGATTTATTTAAGCCCAAAGGATGACAAGTATATTACAGCATTTTAAATCACAAGAGAAGCTCTAGGCTGGCCTGGGACTCCTAAGTGCTCAGACAGAAATTAAAGCTGTAAAGTGAAGCATCAAAATCCTTCTGTACTCTCCAGAGGTCTGCTTTGCTCTGACGTCCAGTCCAGGCAGGAGGGGTCCCAGCAGTGGGAGAGGCAAAGAGAGTCCCATGAACCTGATTCAACAACAGCATCTGTCCCTTTGTACCTAGCAAGGTAATAGCAAGGGTGAACATTCTTCTTGCTGTTCTGTCACCTGGAGGTTTTGAAAGGTGGTTTTAAGGCTTCTGAACTGTCTGCAGAGAATTAATCATGCTGTGCTTCTGGGGAGGGCAAAAGTCAGCAACAGGGAAATTTATACTCAATGTGGGTTTACCCACAGCCTGTAGAGATATCAGCTCTGTGACATAACAGAAAAGTTGCTCCCAGTGATTGGTAATTTCTGCCCTGGTAAAACACTGTGTTTCTGACACACCTTGTTGTTTTTTCTTGGCTTTTCCGTTGTTCGGAGGAGCCCTAATCACACAGCAGGACTGGGTACTGCACAAACATCGGTCATAAAGGCAGCCAGGTATAATACAAGACAAGGCAGTGGGTGACTGTATTCAGAGGAGTACAAAAAGCAGTGAGATAATATAGTTTAACAACTGCCTTATTGCTGTCAAGTTGGATTTTTCAAGACACCCCCATAAAAGGAAAATTTTGCCTTGTCTGGCTTGGATGATGTAGTTATAGTTCTGGCTTGAACAGGATGTAACTGTCTAAATCACCTGCTCCCTGTAATCCATGGAGTTAAATGGACCAAAGAATAATAATTGGTTCTCTCGGGCCAGTGTCTGAGCTGCTCAGGACATGTCTTAGCCAGGGCAAGTCCAGAGCCATTTTCAGCATGGCTTCTCTTGCAGTGAAAAGTGTTTTTCCTATGTTGTTTCCTGTAACTGAGCTGCTGAGGGTCCCCTACAAGTGAATGAGACATCTGTACCAGTAGTCCTGTGGTATGTGAGATGGGATTGCTGCAGGAGCAGTTCCTCATCAAGGCCAGCTATGCTGTTCATCTGCATGCACAACTAACCAGCCTCAGTGAATGGCTCTCTCACAGAAAATTGCTGAATATCCAGGCTGTTTTCTGTGGTTTCCAACTCCAATTAGTTCTTGTGAGGCTGTGATATTATTTTTCTTCTGCTCTGTAGCATTTCACTCTGGCATCTCAGGTGTGAAAATACAAATATAAGAAATGCCATCCTAGGCATGTCACCCCATGCTCTGAACTCTGTGGTGGCAAAACGGCTTGGAGAGAGCACATGAACCTGGCCACTTTCTCCTGCCACTGCCTTAAGCTTCTCCAGCTTCCCTTCCTATTCCCCTTCCCATGTGTTAACAATCCTGCCTAATCCCTTTGACAACCTGCTGGTTCTGCCTGCTCCCACCACATCCTCTGCCCAAAGAGGGATTGGTCTGACCTCCCAGTGCCTGTACTGAATATTTTCCCCTGCTGCAGTTGGCTTTGGCAAACAACAGCTCTGCTTTCCCCTTCTCCACTGCCATCCCACGGCTGCGCCACCAGCACAGGCACAAGAACATATCCCAACAACTTCCATCTTTTCTTCCCTTGGGCCTTGTCCTGATCTTCACCAGCACCAAGCACCTTTTTGTAGCTGTCTTAATGGCAGCTGAGAATGCCCTTTGTGGGAGACCTCCAAGGACTTCTCAGATTTGCCCCATTTTCAGAAAATGTGGTAAGTTTCTTTAGTTGATGTTGTGCCTAAAGGTCTAAGATATCTGAAACGGCAGCCTATGTCAGTCTATTTTTACAAAAAATTGATCCTGCAACAAGGAGATTCAGTGGCAACCTCCACTGACTAGACATGTGTTGGTAGTCTTAGAGTGCAAAACCCAGCTATTTCCCCATTAATTGATCTTCAAAATGGGCACATGTAAAATTCTGCTTCTTTTGCAACACCACAAATATAAAAAAATTGCATGACTTTTAATGCAAGCTGCTCATGTTCCATATCTGATCCAAGGTAACCATTTGATCTTTAGCTTTGTCAAACTTGCCAGACAAGAAAACATTTGTGAGCAATCTGAAATAATTTGTGGAGCAAATTGCACAGCTCACCTGTGCAAGGTTTCCAGCAAAAATGAAGGGAGATAAATCCTATAAATTAATCAAGAAGCCCTTTTAAATTATTAAAATATTCTGTGCTTTCAATTAGCTTTTTTTAAAAATTATTTAAAAGCTGAAGAACATTTAAATAACGAATGCATTTAAATTAAGGCATAATTTTTCTATTTATGCATTCATTTACAAGCTCCCTGATATTGAAGCTTACAATAGTTTCTAGGTTCTTGAATGGCTTTTCAGTGCTATAAATATTTTATTGTGTTAGTAATAAATATTTGTTTATATACTGGGAACTCACCTGTGTATTTAAATGCTGTCGTAAAGATACAACTAATAAAAACGCGACTTTTGTGCTTTCCTCTGTTGTCAGGAGACTCAGCAAGCTGTTGTGCTTTTTATAGTGCTGAATACTGATTTCCATCCTGGCAAAGACTTTGTTAAGGAAAATAAGTTTGGTGTCAATGCATTGAAAAAGCTGGAAAAATGCTGACAAAGTGAAATGCATTTATGTTTGAAAAGCTACATATTTTTAGATAATGCCGTTATTATCTGAGGCCCAAAGATTTGGAATCAGGGAACTTTGCTATCCTGCTTCTAGGTATGAAAAGATAACAGTTACTAAATTTAGCCATTGGATTATGAAATATCAACTTTTAACTACAACAGAAGATGATAAGATCCAGAGTAAAACAAAGGGAGTCCTTTTTTAAGTTTCTAGGGGGGAAAATTATTGTTCTCAAATAAGAAAATGCCCTATTATATGAAGCATTCAAAGCAACAAAACTATGAAGAGATGGATGTGACAGGGTGTGACACTCACATGTCTACCGTCATACATGTTCTCCATCATCTTCACTCCCTTTTTTTCTAGTAGTTGGGTTATGTTTAGAACAAACTTTCTTCATTTTGTCTTCTTCATTTTCCCTGTATTTTTGCCAGTTTGTTTGTGTATCTAATGTTCAGAAAAGGCAGCTTAAGCTTAACAGCATTCTTTACTGTAGTATAGATTAAGAGCTTTTAATGGTTGTTGGAGCACTTTGTGGAGCCCATCAAAATCTGCCTTTGTAGTTAAGATGAAAATCTTACGTGCATTCAAGTGAAACAGAGGGAATCGGCCATCCCAGCAGAGGTAAGTGGAGCCACTTATGTTTTACTTTAAGTGATGTCTAAATACAGGCAACCCTTAATGCACCCAAATCCTTACCTGAGGGAATTTGCAGCATGTATTTCCACAGGGTTTGTGCATGAGTTTGGTCAGGGATAAAAGTATTTTGGGGTCTAGTCAGTCCCAGCGACACCCTTGATAAGGTCTCTCTTACAAAGGTGACTTGGAGCTCTTGTTTCTGAATGCCTAGTGCTGGAGGTATTTATATTCATACCTTACTTTCACAGGTTCTAGTAGTGAAGTGCAACAAATATCTGCTTGCTTCCTACAGCACAAGAGCTTTAAAAACCAACAGGATGAAAAATAGATCTCAACAAACAGCATATTCTGAGTATTTCAGTTATTTGTAAACAATCTCTCAAATTTTAAAGTGTTGGTCATGGATGAAGATGTTTTGCTAATTAATGACCTGTGCTTGTTTTGCAGCACAGTGCAGCTGCTGCATAAATGCTTCGTTACCAACATTTTGCTCATTTTCCTGCTTCTGGCTCGCTCAGCAGTTACATGCATCTGCCTTGTATCCAAACCAGCTTAAAAACTCTTACTTTAGATGAGATTGCATCCACTTTTAAGGGAGATTAGCGACACTATTGTGCCTCAGGAACATGGTTTATTTTCCTCACCCATCTGGACACAAATTTTTGAAAGGGATTTCTGGTGTCATTTTTGCCTCCCTTCCATATATGCTAGACTGGATTTTGGTGTTGTCTGCAAGGTACACACATGTATGTATCACAAAATGCATCAAAAAATGTTATGGTTTATGTGATACTACTGTTTTCCAGTCCATCATCTACATATATTCAACAAATAATATTAAAATTGGGTCTCACTCATTTATCTTCCATTACAAAAAGCCATCTGTTGTGAATTCCATATTTAAATGTTTTAAAGTTGAATTGTGTGGTAACATTGGTAACACACATGACTCACAGTATAGCATTAAAAAATAATAATGATGCTCAAAGAGGTTTTAAGGGAAGGATTCATTGCTGATGTGGGGCTGTGGAGAGAATTATAAACTGCCTTTTCTCACCCATGCTGTGACCAGGGGAAACTGGCCCATGGTTAATTTATGTGGTGTGTGTTGAGGTAGCCCAGGCAGTAATAAGGGCTTTAGAAATGCAGGAAGTAATAGCAGGTCAGTTGAAAAGTGTCTGTTCTGATTCACTGGAAAGGAAGGAGATAGAGAGGAGAATGTAAGAATGGGGGCATATTCTGTGAGAGGGGGTCAGCCACAGGGTGGGTTCTCTGGTGTCACCGTGGGTCCACCAGCCCTGTGACAGCAGGACAGCTGTGGCATTTTGTGCAGTTGACCCTTCTCCTCTGACTTCTCCTGTCTCGCTCAGCCCACTCGTAATGCAGACCCTCATGAAATGTGTATTGGAAGCAGCGTTCTGCTGTTTCATTTTGATCTTCTTATATTTTCTTTCCCTCTGTGTTCAAGGGAAGTCTTTGTTGCAGTGTAATTTGACTGCCATGGCAGCTGGAGCTTGAAAAAAGAAGTACGTATGTGTTTGTGCAGTTGAATTGTAAAAAAAATGAGACTGTCAGGCATTGGAAATAAGTTTCCACTCGTGAAGATATTTATTGATATATCAGATCTTACAAATATCATCCAGAGTTTTTCAGGAAAAAAGAGCATTAAGAGCATAATATTTTTGTACTAGTTGTATATCCTGTAAGCATGCTATGTAGCTCTCACAGTGTCTACTTTTAAAAAAATCAGAAATTGCAAACAACATTGAAGTTTAATTAAGATAATGATGTTTAATTGTGCAAATTTGGCATAGATATTTTTGTCTGTAAAGGTCTGATATGTTCCTATTTCCAAGACCTGATTGATACAGAAAAATGTTACAGAATAATAGAAATGCAGGCCTGGGAAAGACTTAGGTCCATTTTACTGCACTGACACAGAAAATTAATGACCTAAACCATATTAATTAAAAATGCATTTTATCAAACAAAGCAGAATTATTTTTCCAAAAATTTGTCTCTGAAGTTTTTTTGTACTTTATTAATTCATCATTTAAACTGGTCCAGTTAGGAAGTAGAAATAATACCATGTATCTTAGCCAGTGAGGTGCACACCATAAATAAAGTAAAATTATGCATTTTGATGCTTTGCTTTATGACAACTGGTGTGTTTCTACATTCAAGTGGATATTGAGCACAGTTTGAAGCAGGCAGACTGTCTTTTGGAACAGGGCAGTACAAGTACATGGTGCCTTCTACTGAGGTGAGAACAAAGCCAGGCTGACTGGTGAGAAATCCTGGCTTTTTGTAGGTCAGTTTCCCTCATTGATCTAATGATAGGATTATCATTAGCAGATGTTTAATTGGCTTGTAGAGATAGCAACAAGAGTAGTTAGAACACCCACAGAGGGTAACAAAGGGTGGAGTTGAAACTCTGCCTGTGGGCAGCTGGGGAGTGCATGAAAAGCTTAGAATCTTGTTGAACTTGGACCATCAAAGTTTAGAGTGTGGGTCCCATTTGCTGGAGAGGGACCTTCACATTGCAGACTGTAGCAGGTTTGGTTTGTAACCGGGCGGAAACACCAATTTAGTGTAGTGGTTTGGTCCAAAATACTCATTACTGTTTACCTTCTGTGAGATAAGAATTAGGAGAAACGCAAAGCAGGCACCAACCTTGAAAGAATATAAAGAAGTTTATTAACAGACCTAAAAGGAGGGAAAAAAAAATCATACCACACCTTCAGAACACTTGTCCTCCCCCCACCTTTCTCCCTTCTCCCAGTGACAATGTAAAATGACAACCCTTGAGATGTACAGTCTTTTTACCATTTCCATAATAACCTTGTTCAGTCCATTTAGGAAGAGGAGTCTCTCTTGCCCATGATATGAAAACATTATCACGAGATAGCTGCTCGGGTTGGTTCTTTGCTCGCATCATGTGGGAGTCCCTTCCCACGACTTGCAGCTTTTCCCACAACTGCTTTCGAGGGTCCACTCTTGAAGGTTTTTGGGGTACAGTTTTAAGGTTGAGCCTTTCAGAAACAAAAGTTCTCTTCACCCATCTCTGGGAGCATTTCATCTCTAAGAACAGAAGCCTTTCTCCTTCCCTTGGAGCAAAGGGTCTTCCTCATCTTCATTTTTAGGACTATCTCTGGGAGCATCTCTAGGAACAGGGGTCTTCCCCTTTCCGTGTGGAGTAAGAGTCCTCATCACTTCCATCTCTCCCTGTTCAAACTTCTCATTAAATTACAGCTGCTTCAGCATCTGCCTATCTCAGCGCAGGTGCTTTTGCTCACAAGTACACGTTGAACACTCCACCCCCCATGCCTTCATGAAATTACAACAGGTACTCTGATACATCATAGCTTTACAGCAGAATTTCAGCTTTAAGCATCTCCTCTTTCTCCTCCCTCAGGTTTTCAGCTCTTCACAGCACTAAAAGGGTTAATCTCACCCAGGCCTTGCAGCTGGAATGAAGCTTATCGCTGTTGGTCCCATGATCTCTGCCGGACAGCAGTGCAGCTTCAGCTGAATCTTGGCCACACTGGTGGGGGGTGGGAGCTGAGCCACTCCGGCTGCCCACAGCAGGGCTGTGGGGGGGTTCCGCGGGTGGAACAGGTCCATGGCTCCAGGATGGCCGTGGCCCGGCCCGGCCTGGCCCGAGCAGGGCCTGGGCCGGGCCCGCTGGCCCCCACACGGGGCCCGCAGCCACCTGTCCCAGCGCCGGAAACGAGAGAGAGCTTGGGGAGGAGTTTGTCTATTCTTAAATGTGGATCACAGAGGCAGTCACAATTTTAAGTGGCTCAAAGAATTGTCCATATTCAAACTGGCCAGCTGATAGGTTCTGTCAGGTCAGGTCACAGAGGAAGCTGTAAGCACCCCTTTGCAAGAACATCACTTCTGGGACTATGCTTGCTAAACCATGACACAGACGCACAGGTCAAGCATCCCAGCATTTATCCAGCCCTGTTACCTTGTGCTCCTCCAGATGATGGGCCCTCTACCCATTGTCTGAGGCAAACCACAGTGCATATGCAAACGTGTGAGTTTTGGAGGAAGAAATGCTTATTATCTCAAGAAGCTAACGTGGTAAGTTGTGTCCATGAATCCCTGTTACCACTGAAAAGTTGTTCAACATAAATATGACAACCAGATTTTGGCCTGACTTAGCGGTCTCACCCCAGTTCCACAGCAAAAGAAAAAAAGTTGAGTAGAATAGAATAGAATAGTGCAGTTGCAAGGTACCTACAGTGATCATCTAGTCAATTGCCTGGAGTACGGGTATGAATTTATCTTCTGTAAATTGATCTGTCTGGTCTATTTTCTAATCTGTATATTTATTTTTTACAGCATTCTGCAGTGTTGCATTCACAGTTCAATTACTCATTCTGTAGGGAGGAAAAGAATCTTTCCCTTTATGTGCTATAAACATCCTGCTTGATGATTTCCCAGTATTTCGCTTCACAGTTGTATTACTAGAAAAAGAAAAAATATCATTCCCTATGCACCTTTTTCATGCCCTTCTGGATAACATTGTCATCAGTCTCAGCAGCACGGGAACATTCCCAGTGTTGCACCCAGCCTAGCTGTGAGATGAGGTACAGGCTCTCCTGTAGCACAGTTCAGACAGAGATCAAGTGTGGGATCCTCTGCTTAAATGCAGCTCCTGAGCAGAGTAGAGGGACCTGTGCTAAGGCTTCCCACATCTTTCTTTGAAGCTGGACACCTGCAGCCTTTCTAACCTTGCCTGACCCGAGCAACTACTGCTTTCTGAAAAGTCAATGTCTTGTGAGTATCACAGTGTTTGATAATGTCATGATACTTTTCTGCTACTTGTGCCATGAAGGACACAAATTTGTACTTATTACTAGACGTCAAACAAACCACTCAACTCATCCTTTCTCTGGCAGCTCTGCCTCGCTGGGCTAGCAGTTTGTCTTTGGAGCTGATGTGCTGTGGCACAGGTCAGAAGGACAGTTTCTATGGGTGCTGCCTCTCCATCAACTCGTTTTCCTTGGGAGACTTCTATTTTCATTGCCCTTCAATATATGCCACACAAGGAATCATGTAGCCCTAATTCACTACTCTAATCTGTAATTTGAGCCTTTACTAACGTTTATGAAATTTTAATGAATACTGCTTTCTGCTACCCTTGAAGTAGTAGACACAGAAAAGAGCTGTTGCCAGTACAGGCGTCGGACATGCCTGAGGAGAAGGGGGAAATCTCTGCTGGAGAATTGCCATCTGCAGCTGTTTACACTGGGTCATTAATGCAATACATTGCTGCTCAGTAATGCTATAACCATATTTTACACTATTACCATCCTTACCATCCTTCAGTACTTTTATTTAAACACAGCAGCATCAGCTGTATGTGACACCAGCCACTGATGCTGCATTAGCACGCACCTTTGCTCTCCACAAAGTTTTGAACAGGTGAAGTCTTTACATGTTGACTATTTTGGCAGGCTATATTGTTCTACAATTTATCAGTTGACAACTTTTGCTGCCTCACAGACATTGTGTTTTCCCAAGTGAAGAACCTTTGGCTGAGCTCTGGAAATATATGCGTTTCATAGAAATGAAAAGTTATTAAATCAGTACTGTGGGGGAATGCGGAGGAATGATCTGTTTGTAATTCTGGGAAAAACAATTTAGAGCACTGTTTTTAAGCTTAACAAAATTACTTAAAATCTTTCACAAAAACAACCAACCTTTTTCATCTGGTCTCCAAGGATTTTGTTTATCTTTCAGATCTGTTTGCTGCAAAATACTGATAATGCAGAAATTCCATGAGGCGTTAAATCTCCATCTACCAGTGGCTTGCAGAATTAATCAAATTACCTTTTAAAGTTAATGCAGTCGGTGAGAAGAGTTTAATGATATTCAAAACCTTCATGGTAATAATTACAGATGAAGAGGGTCAGTCAGTTGAGAATTAATGCAAAAAGTGCACAGAATGATAATCTGAATTAATGTATCAGACCGTGCAGAAGGCATTGGGAGAGTGAGCCATGAAAATAAAATTCATTTGCTTCCATTCAGAAGAGTGAAATAAACTTGCATGTGTGAGAATTTGAAGTAAATGATGAATTTGAAGTTTAAGCTATGCTAGAGAAGAGGTGGCAGGCTGAGAGAGGTGAAGGAAGGGAAGAAATGGAGAAGAGAGAATGAATGGGAGTTAATCTGGATTATCTCACAAAATTTAAAGCTGTCAGTCTTTCTATCGGAACTCAAAGACAGAAGCTTTTCCACAAATTTCCCTTACCCTGAGGCTCTTCATCTTTTTGATTTTCTGTATTCTACATGCATGGTTTATCCATCTTTTTAGAAATGATCAAATATTCTTTGAGGGCAGGGTTTTAGCTGTCCTTTCCCATGCAGTTCTTATTTCTTTTGATAACAAAAAAATGGAGCAATCCTGAAAGAACATTCTTAAAACTTAATTCAATGTATCCCCACTTAAATTGAGTCTGGGTAAGCTCAGGCTGCACTCAGGTCACACAGAAATGGCAGAGGAGCAGTCTGTGTCCCAGCAAGCGTGGAGCTGAGCACTCATGGGACCCGAGACAATTGCCTCTGAGCACCTTGTCCTTCTGGTGGCTGTCATCAAAAAGCACTGTCACTGAGGATGTCACAGTTCCCGGGTACGTGGTTTGAGATGCCGCACAGTGATGTTGCTGTCAGAGAAGGGTTACTCACCACATTCTGAAAACAGGCCTCTATTGCAACTTGACTACACCAAATATCCTTAAAATTATAGTCAGCTTCTGAAAATCTTGAGCATCTTGATCATTTATTTCCCACTTACAACTTTTGTCACATGTATGTGACTTGAATATACCTGTTTATCCTGTTCCTCTGAGAGATATTGTCAGTTGCTGTCTTTTCCATACTATTAAATCAGTTCAAACATCATATTATAAATGCTTCTAAAAACTGAGGAAGTGTTGCTTTTATGGTTAATTGCATATTGAACTTTTGGTGTGCTGTTTTCACATTTCAAGCTTCACTGCATGTCACCGTTCAGATCCTTATTTTGCATGTAAGAAGGGACTGTTGAGTGTGCCTGCTGGGTCCCCTGTGGAGAAGCTCTTTATATAGCACTACGATTATGCAATTGGGCTGTAAGGGTGCAAACGATGTTTCTGCATAACTACATACTGCATTCTTCAGATCAGCAGTGCTCTAGTTACAACACCCAGAAAGTTGCACTGAAAGTGGGTATTTTCAGAGGTCCAAGCTGATCATGCATATTTTCTTCATTGCAATCATAGAATCTTTAGGTTTGAGAAGACCTTTAAGATCATTGAGTTCAACTGTTAACCCAGCACTGCCAAGTCCACCCCTAAACCATGTCCCCAAGCCCCACATCTAGCTGTCCTTTAAATACCTCAAGGGATGGTGACTCCACCACTTCCATGGACAGCCTCTTCCAATACTTGACAGTCCTTTAGGCAAAGAAATTTTTTTCTAATATCCAATCTAAACCTCCCCTGTGCAAGTTAAGACCACTTCATCTGGTCCTGCCGCTTGTTACCTGAGAAAAGAAACTGACCCCCACCTGGCCACAGCCTCCTTTCAGGCAGTTGTAGAGACCAATAACGTCTCCCCTGAGCCTCCTTTTCTCCAGGCTGAACACCCTTGGCTCTCCCAGCTTCTCCTCATCATACTTGTGCTCCAGACCCTTCACCAGCTCTGTTGGCCCTTCTCTGGACACACCAAAGCATGAGAATGTCTGTCTTGTAGTGAGAGGCCCAAAACTAAACACAGGATTAAAGGTGTAGCCTCATCAGTGCCAAGTATATAAGTATCTAAAGGGAGGGTGCCCAAGAAGATGGAGCCAGGCTCTTTTCGGTGGTGCCAACCAATAGGACAAGAATCACAGGACAGGAAGTGATGCACAGGAATATGAAGAAGAATTTCTTTACTGTGCAGGGGACCAAGCACTAGAACAGGCTGCCCAGAGAGGGTGTGGAGTCTCCCTCACTGGAGATACTTAATAACCATCTGGATGCAGTCCTGTGCTCTGGGACATCCCTGCTTGATCCCACTTGGTCCCTTTCAGCCTGACTGATTCGCTGATTCCGAGTAGGACAATCAGTGCCCTGATCCTGCTGGCCACACTATTCCTGATACAAGCCAGGATGCTATTGGCCTTCTTGGACCCCTGGGCACACACTGGCTCATGTTTAGCCACTGTTGACCAGCACCCACAGGTCCTTTGCTACCAGGCAGCTTTGCAGCCACTCTGCCCCCAGGCTGTAGGGAATCCTGAAGAAATGTCAAGTGTGACAATGTGCCATCAGTGTGACTCTGGTTCATCTCTGGAGGCTGCTTTATTATCCATGTGCTTCTGTAGGGGACCACTCTTTTCCTGTTGCTGCTTTTGTCCTCCAAGAGTACTCCCAAGAGAAAGCTCAGTAGCTTCTTCCAAGTCTTCTACAAATCTCACGGTGCAGCTGTGCCTTACCTGGTGCTGGTTTTGCTGCTTTATGAAGCAACTGAAGGACAAACTGAGCACATCACACTCTGGCTTTGTGCTTCAGTAGTCCCAAGTAGTGACAGAAGGATATACATAACTGCAAAACCAGAGACTGAATATGGTTCGGCTTCATTCAGCAGAGCTGACCTTGCAATAACACCTGATGTATTGTCCCACTGAGAGTTTTAATCAAAGCACTTAAAAATGCTGCAACCCTTGTTTTTCTGTTGCATTACAAAGAAATTCGGCACTTTCTTTGCTTTGCTGCAAACATTTTTGTTTGCGTGTCCGTCATTTGAGAGTTGCAGATAATTGGTGTGGCTCTGTTTGATCTCACAATCTGGCAAATAAAATTTAAAAAGTGAAATTCCCGTGGTGTAAGCATTTTCTTACGAACTGCTGAGAAGCAAAAATTATTATAAAATGTTACAGTTAATCCCTTAGTGATCTTGACATTTGCAAAAGGAGCAAGTGCACGAATACTCCTTAAAGTCCTATGATTAGGGAGCGTATTCAGCATAAGCAGAGAGTTGTTTTAAAAATAAGTGTTGGTGCTTTGTGTGACACATAGTTATATGGACACAGGTTAGCTCCCTCTTCTGTACTGATTTCTTCTGAAAGATCCAATAAGAGTTTCCAAATAAAAATTTGTTATTAGCACTATGAAGTCTAAGAACCAAAGATCAGATTTAACAGCTTCAAGGGAGGTTTTGGAGTACAGTGCTCTTTAATAAACCTCCTCACTTCTTGTGACAGGAATACATTAAAGTCAGCCTTACACTTTTGTTGAGGAGGTTCACCAGCTGCCCTACAAATTCTCTTCAACCGCCCTTTGTTCTGAGCATGGAGAAGAAGAAAACTTTCAGCAATTTGCCTCTGCTTTAGAAAAAAGGTCCTGCCTTCTGCAATTGCTTTATGGATTTAACTGCTGATATTGCATGAGTTTTTTAGAAAATGCAAAGGTGATGCTTTTGGCCATGTGTTTCTCACTCATGCCCTTTCTATCTCTCCTTGGGAGTTTCTGTGCATCCCAGGCATGTTACAAGGTTGGAGTCCTGGCACTCCAGGCAGGTCTGGGCAGGCAGTACACCCCAGGGCTCACAAATCCCAGCCAGTACTTAGCTGATTCCCCCTCTTCAACTGCAACTGGAAAAGGACAGTTAACATCTGTCCTGAGAACATCCATCCAACTCCAGCCCTAACAGAATTTAATGGTTAGCTCGGAGTTTTGTAGTTTGGTAGAAAGTCACTGCCACAGCTGGAAGCCTGTGCTCGGCAGAACATCACAGGGTTATCAAAGTTCAGGTGTGCTGGTAGGGCCCTGGAGGGGATTTTGTCTGTTCAGACACAGGGCAGGTACATTCAGATTTGTTCATTTCTCAGTTTCATTTCTGACTTGTGCATGGCCATGACAGCATGTACACTTTGTGTAACACCGTGCAAGTTCTTTTAACACTGAAACACTTTAACACTTTAACAGTATATGTCAATCTTCCCTGGGGATGGACCCGTAATGAAAGCAAAACCCATAAGCTTTCTTCCTTCCCATTTCTCATTTTCAGCAGGTGTTTGATCCAAGCACCGCCTTTCCCCAGTGCCATCTGCAGTCCCTGAGCAGCTGCTTCTGCTGCCTTTCATTTGCTGAACCCAGGAAGTCCATTTTCTTAGTATATGATACATATGCCTTTTGGCATGAGTCAGAATCATAGATTCATAGAATAGTTTGGATTGGAAGAGACCTTTAAAGGCCATCTAGTCCAATGCCTCTGCAATAAGCAGGGAGATCTTCAGCTAGACCAGGTTGCTCAGAGACCCATTCAACCTGACCTTGAGTGTATCCTGGAAGGGGGCATCTCCACCTCTCTGGGTAACCTGTTCCAGTGTTTTACCACTGGTAAAACTAATTTTTTACTGTTTTTTAATAGGAAGAAAATTCTTCCTCGTCATGTGTGAATCTACTGTCTTTTAGTTTAAAACCATTACCATTTGTCCTATAGCAAAAGTCCTTATTGAAAAGTCTGTCCCCATCTTTTATATAAGCCTCCTTCAAGGAGAGGTCTTTTCCAGCCTGAGTAATTCTGTGATTCTATGTCTAGCTTTGGTATTTTAGACTTAAGCTTCAAGAAATTATAAACAAAATAGTTGATCTATGCAAAAGAATACAGAAAACACTCATACACAATATTAACTGAAAAATAGCTTTGAAGGGAAAAGCTAGGTGATTTTTAACTGGTAGCTAATGAACAAATTGTCCAAGCCTGCTGAAGAAATGATCTGTGGGTAGGAGGGATAATTAATTTATATGGATTCAAAAATTCCTCCTGAGATGTCAGCTGGTATGCTGCAATACAGCATGAAATATTCAAACTGTACAGTTTCAAGAACAATCCTAGAAAGTCACAAAGAGTCCGAAGGATGAGGTAGGTGCTCACTGGGTAGTGCTGTATTTCACTTCATGTACAGTTTCTGCACTGGGAAGATCATGCTTCTGTGGCGAAGGTGTGGCTGGACTGCCCCAGCTACAGAACCTGCCAGGCCAGGCTTGGAGACCTGAGCATAGGCATGCTTGATGGTGGCCAAGGGCATGAAGTATTCTGAATTGGTCCACACTCTGGTGATGTGCTGGATCTTCCATTGCTGCTGTTATGCCAACTGAGACGTCTTCGGGGCAGTGTGTAGTGGGGGGCTTTCAAGTCCTGTGGCAGTTGCCCAAAGGTTTTTCAATTTCTATGGAGCCAGCAGAGCTGCAGGCAGGTTTTTTGGGAGGCAGGTTGGACAGCCTATAGTGAAACATGATACAGGGTTGATAGTCTGCATACCTTGGGTTCCTTGGCTGTGAAAGGAGGAGAGTATTTCCATCACACAGTTTAAAAACAATAAAGTTGTAACTTACTACAGAAATTTCTAGAATAGAAATTAATATGGAATTGTGCAAAGTACAGCTTTCCATGTCTTATTGTCCTTGAATTGTGCCTTTCTTGACCTTACTGCAGGGAGAGTTTGTGGTAGGGAATTCTCTGTGTTGCATGTCTGTGTCCCAGCTAGCACCTGCTCAGCCAGCAGCTCAGGTTTCAGGCCTTGAAAAATAGCTCAGGTTTTGTTTTCATTCCTATTCAAAATAATTGTCACCTTTGTCATCCTCCATGCAGATCCAGTACTTACTCTTAGGACAATTACAGCAGCTCTGCTTGGGACATCCCAACCTTAGCTACACAGGCTGATGCCACTCCACTTCAGCACTGGTTTGCCTGGGCTGTAGAGGTGAAACTAAAACAATCATGTGCTTTGTCTCTAAGATGAGGCAATATTACCACATGCTTCAACATGTGCATTCCTGAATCTCTAGATGTCCATACAAAAATAACAGTATTATTGGGGGTTTTTTAAAGCAGTAGGCTTGCCTATATTAGGCTGAAAAAACAGAGTTGCTCTTTGCAGTGTTGCAGCAAGTGGACTGCAATCCCAAGAGAAGCCTTGGTTTTACAGGGAATGATGCTCCAAAGCTCCTTTTAGGCTTGAGTCCATCCCTAGAGGGGCAGGTCGTGGCACTCCAGTGTGCTTGTGCAAGCGGATCATGAGGATTCACATCACTGCATGTTGGACACGTGGCTGCAATGAGGGAGCTCTCTGAACCACGGCCCTGTCTGAAACCAGGGCACTTGTACTCTGGTCATGATTGTTATGAGCTAATCACTTGTTAAGAAAAGACAACTTAGATATTGGAACTTTTCCAAGGGCCCCAGAGACTTGGTGTTGTCCTTATAACTAGTGAGCCTGTTACATGTTTGGGCTAGTGCATTTCCTAGGAGTCCAGGATAGGGTTTAATTAGTTTGCTGTACCATGTACTGAGAATGTGCAATACTCTGGACATGGTGCCTGGTATTGATAGTTATAGAAAACAGTTATATTTATAGTAAAACTTCAAAATCAAGTCAAGAGTGTGAACTTAAATTTATATATATTTTTTTTTTTGCTTAAACCAAGAATAAATTAACTCCTTGTTGGGTATGCTACAAAAATAAGCAGAATAAAAATGTATGCTTGCATAACACTGAGCTTTCATCCTCATCTCTGCATATTGAAATTATGGATTCATTAATTCTCCATTGTCTGTTTTTCATTTATTTTTGTGAACCATTTATTGCTCTGGAAATAAACACCTCTTTTAAAACAGAGAACTGGCAAGGATTACCAGTGACTCTGTGGATTTCCCCAGAATACACTGCCAGTCAATTTTAGCTGCAGTATTTTTGATTAACAGGTTATTTAGCATTCCTGCTTTTTTGATCTTTGACTCTTCACTGAGATTGTCAACAAAGCTTCAGGAAAAGATCACTTACAGCCATGTTGTCAGGGGACCATGGTATTGGTAGTAAGTGATATATTAAATAAAACCCACCTGGTAAAATTGCTAAAACAAGGAATAGACTATTTAACAGAATAAAGAAAAAGCATTAATTCCAGTTCCTGAAAAGAAACAACTGGAATTTAACTTTGTTCAGGAGAGGAACCCTGTGTTCAGGGGAGATGTACACAGAAAAAAGGAATGTGGTGGAAAATTCTTCAGTCCCTCCCTCAACCCCTTGTTACTGACTGGGAGCCCAAGTGCTGCCATCCTGGCAACTTAAATACCAGTAGCTACACGATGGCAAGGTTAAGTGGTGCGGACAAAGATGAAATAATGAATTTAATCAAGGCTGTCACTGTTCCCTTCCAGGGATGAGCATGCAGTATTGTTGAGGTGCTCATTTTTCATGTCTCTCAGTGTTACACTTTCACACGTGCACCCTGCACCTTGGGTAACAGGCATGCCTTTGAAGGATTTCTGTTACAGTGGGGAAACTGCAACACGCGTATCAGTCAACGAGGCCCGTGGAAAGAATATATATATCGACCGATTCTTGCTAGATGTTTCAGAGATGTTTATTTCTCCAGCCGCATGGCCGGGGCTCTGCCGAGGAACTGAGGCAATCACAGGACCCGAGGGTCCTTGCCCGCGCAGGGAACACAAAACAACCCATGGGGAATGAGGCTGACCAGGGGCAGGGAAACCCCGTGTCTGTCCCCTCAGGGCCCCTCTCCCAGGGCTCCATGGCAGGGGGAGGAGACCCCAACATTCTTCTTCCTTCAGGATTACAAGAAGGAGCAAGATGTGGGGGAGAAGAAAAATGGGTGGGGAGATACTGGATGGAAAGTGTGCTCGTGCTAAACCTTCTTGTAGTGGTTTGGTTCAAAATATCCATTACTTACTTATTTTCCAGTGAGCAGAAGCAGCTGAGTTCTTATCCAAGCCGCACCGTGGCCGACCCACCCCGAGCAGGGCCCGGCCCAGCCTCACTGGGCCGCACCGCGGGCCCCCAGTTACCTGTCCAAAAGCCAGAAGCAAGAGAGCTTTCCTGGGCTTTGTTTGTTCTTAGATGTGGATCACAGAGGCGTGTCGAGCTTCTTAAGTGGCTTTAAAAAGTTGCCAATGTTCAAACCAGCCAGTTGATTGGTTCTAGAGGAAGCTGTAAGCACCTCTTTGCAAAAGAATCACTTCTGTGGCTGATGGAGCCCTCTTTAACTAAAAACCCAAACTATGCTAAACCATGATGCTTCTCTTGTGAAACTACATGTATAATACCTTTTTTTCTGTGAAACTGTAGAGAATCAGTTTTCTGTGCAGATCACTTGTGGTTTGTATGCATGAAAATGCAGTATTTCTG
Organism: Corvus moneduloides; assembly: GCF_009650955.1. NCBI lineage: Eukaryota > Metazoa > Chordata > Aves > Passeriformes > Corvidae > Corvus > Corvus moneduloides. The sequence goes on along the minus strand of NC_045479.1, from coordinate 61,870,311 downwards.
GTGCAGTGAAGAGCTTTCCTGTGTAGTTTTACAAATTGCTTTGTTGTATTCATGTCTTTTTTGTTGCTTTATTCTCCGGTTAGGAAGAGAAATAAGGCAAGTATGACTCCTTATAATCTGCCCACAAATCACAACCTGCAAACCATAGAATTATCTCCTTTTGAGTCCTTCGTGAATCTCAGTAACTTTGGGCTCATGAAGCAGCAGATCTTTTGTACACAACTCAGTTATAAAAATGTCATGTGATGTCTACTCCACCCACAGATCCTGTATTCCTGAGCTGTCTTGCTTTCGCCATTAAAAATGCATGAGTTATTTCTAGTTTTGTTTTCACCAGAGGTTCATTCATAGGAATTAAGACTAAAACCCTTAGAACTAAAATACTTGCCTCAAAAAAAAAAACCAAAAAAAACCCCCAAAAAAAACAGATAGGACAAAAATCTCCCAATTGTGCATATGTCTGGAAGCATGGGTTAGAAAACTCTTGTGACCCAGGAGCAATAGATGCACTCATGTGCTCCTCCCTGGAGGAATGTGCTCATATCCAGTGTGAAGAACATTCCTCCATCAGGGCCTCCTCATGGACATGTTTTTTGCGTCCCAGTGGCAGACAACCAATTTTTGGGGCAGAATCTGCATTTTGCAGCAAATATATAAATAATATGCACATCCTGAAAACATTACTTTTCCTGCCTTTGTTATATGTACATAATAATAATAATAATAATAAACCAATGCAGTCATTGGTTTATCCAAAAATCCTGACATCCCAGAAACAAGCACTGAAATGCATGAACACTTCTGTTGTTTGGTTAGATTGACTAATTGCTCATAAGCTTCCTAACAACTCCCCCTCCCAACTGGATTCAAAGAAACTCATTCTTTAGTATAATTAAACCTTTCTTTTTCACAAAAGTAGATCAAATAAATTCATACTGTCTGCTCAAGCAGCCCTGTCTCTCTTTGGCCTGGAGGAGGCTGAGTCGTTCTTTGCTGTTAAATGAGGTATTGATTTCCTATTTCTGCTGGCTGACATCCTGTCATACGAAAGACTTTAATCAATAGATCATATGTCAGCTGTAGTTATTTCACATATTGGATTATTATTAACATCATCATCATTTTTATTAGTTTGCATTTCTGCCTGAGCTGCTCTGGAGTACTAGTGTGCCTTTCCTCTTGCTCCTTCCTCCACCTCCTTTCCAACACAAGAGACCTCTCAGCATAAACTGCCAGAGAATAAACTTGTGCTGCCTTATGCCAAAAACAGGTAGTAAAATGAGGGATTAAAGGGAAAACTTCCCTTCCTCAAAAACCTACCGCTGCGATACGCTTTCTGTATCATCCTGAGTGAGCTGTTCCACCTTTCCTTGCCTGGTTCTTGCTGTACCAGATAAAACATGAGCTTCTCTCCTTCACATTTGTGACTGCAGAACTTCACCTGCCAGGGTAAGAGCATCATCCCTCTCCTCTGTGGGAAGTGAGTTGGGTTCCCTGCTCCTACCAGTGGCAGGTGCCCACTTTCCCTTTGCTCACCTTTGCTGCCCAGGGGGCAGCTGAAGTCCCAGATCTCGTCTCACCACAGCATTGTTGTACTGGAGCAGCCACATTAACATGAGTTGTCTGTATATCCTGCGAAGTGCAGTAATTAACCAAAGGACATTTTGCCCTTTATTCTGATCTCATTCGTGCTAGTTTTTTACACAACTATTGGCCTCACTTGTCTGTTACACAAAAATGGTTGAGAGCTGGATCAAGTCTACATTTCAGGAGAGAGACATTCTGCTACCTGTATTGTCAATCCACACGCCTCATTTTTCACAGGATCTGCGGGGGCTCCAGGCTGCTCAGATTTAGCCTGTGTAATTTGTCATATCTCCTTTTCCCAGGCTTTTCTGTAGTGATGGATTTCTGTTGTGTCTAATGCTTTTCTGTCAGTTTTAAGGTCCTTTATTGGCAAAAGGCCCAACTGGAATCTCTAACAGAGGAATAGGACACAAAAAGTAATTTCTACAGTTGAATTCTTTTTAGCTACAGTGTTCCTTTGCACATCTAACACATAATTAATGGCAAGAAATTCTCTAAGAAAGAAGTTAATGGTTGGTTTGGGGCATTTTCAGAAGGTATGGATATTCAGTGAAAATTATGCACCTTGCTTATGAAATTTTTTTTCATGTAAAGCTTTAATTTGGTTAAGAAAACAGCAAAGGCTTTTGTTAGGGTATTTGTATACTCATATAATTAAGAATGTGTAATGAAATCTTGCATTGCTATTTTAAAAATTATTTGTAGCTTTCAATCAAAATAAATTAGCTGCAAAAAGAATACATTTTAAGACACCTACTAATGAGTTTTATAAGCTTTTTTCTTATAGAATCATAGGCATTTCGGCTCCTAATTGATAGCAATTCTGCCTCCTCATGCTTCCAAGAGGGCAAAGCATAGTTCTCTGAAATACAGAGAAATATGGCACAACATTTGACCTTCAGGTCTTGAGAGACAAAGTTATCCAAAACATAAAGCTTTGCACTAGAACCCAGAGCAAATCTTGTGATGCAGAAGCAAATCCTTTCATTCTGCTGTGTGCAGCCAATAGTCTAATGATGAAATATTTTAGTTTCAGGCTGTTTGAAATTCCCATTTAAATGACAGAGAATGTAACGACTTTAAATTCTTTGACTTAGGAAGAAAATAGGAGCTAGCAAGATCCCAAGTTATATCCTAAGAAACTTTAAAGTGCTTATGCATAACAGAGATTTTACTTTGTATGTGAAACAGTACATTATGTACTCATCGTACATTTTCATAGTTTGTTTTCAACATTGGACTTCTGTTTCAACGCAATCATGAAAAGCTCTCTATCTGTAATTTCATGTAATTGGGCTGTGATGAGAGCTAATGGACAGATAAAATACCTTTTGACAGCTTTTCAAAATCCGTGGGGAAGGCAAAATACCCATTCTTTTTACATAAATTCATCTTTGAGTAACAGTTTTGATTATGGTACTCATAACTGGGGGAGATGCTGCCATGCAGCAGAATTACTCCTAATGAATCTAGAAATTCATCTCCCCAGTCTGAAAAAGGAGTCATCTGACATTTTAGCTTTTCAACTTTAACTTGGCCTTTAAAATCATACCTTCATGATTTTTCCTTCTGACTTTGGAATGAACCTCTCCTAATTTCCATGAAATTCTTCCTTTCTCTCCACAAACTGTTTACTTGGGTTAGGGTTAGGGTTAGTGAAAGTAAACATGAAACCTTTAATTTCTCCCTTTTCAGAAGACATCCATAGTGAGCCAGCAAAATCATTGAATATTGGTATGAAGCAATTAAAAATGCTGACTTTCTGAAGTCAGTAGTAATTTTGCCTTCATTATTATTTCGAGATTTTTCCACAAATAAGATATGCGCTTTCACATAAATGAATCCTTTCAGATAAATCCAAGTCCAATAACAAGCAATGCAAGCTGTATATTTCTTTTCAAACTAAGGACTAAACCTTAATTGTTAATCCAGGCCAAACTACCCATAACTTGAATAAATCTGACTTTTTTTTTTTTAATTGAGTCGTAGCTTTTTTAGGTCATAATCAAGACCATTACCTAGTTTAGCCAAACTCCTAAGCACACATTTAAGAACATGCTCATTGGTTTTGATAACTTCAGTTCAGGGCTGAAGTTCCCTGCTGAGCTACTACTAATACTTTCACTGCCCACTGTAACACTTCATAGATGAAGCTCCCGTTTGAGCCAGTACAGGAAGAAAAGCCAGCTGGGTTACCTTGACTAAAGAGTTTAGTCTCCAGCACACCACCAGGAGGAACATGCGGTGCTGACATAATCACTTTCTCCTATGCATTTTGAGTTACTGGTTTAGGTCTGTAGATTCAGGCAGATCATAAACGTTCATCTGGAGATTATTAACAACATGTCAAGAATGGATACAAAATTCAATTAGGTAACAATCGGTTTTGCAAGCACCTGTTCTTTCAAAACCTAGTTGTCCACAGATTTATGTCTCTTGCTTGATTGGCTTTAGGACTGAATTATAGTAAGATTTTCTGTTATCCCTGCACATACATACAATCTCTTCCTGCAGAGTAGGTTGGCAGCAGTGTGCAGGCAACCATTTGACACCACATCTCTTTCAAGTCTCACAAATGGCTGAGGTAAGCCTGTGGGTATTTGGACCACAGTGTCTTCTCTGTAGCCTGCAGCTTCTGTGGAGTCTGTAGGATCTATGTCTGGTTCTTCCTGAGACTTTTGATCTTTTGTCCAACATAACTGAAACTGGACAATAGATTGGGAAGTTGAGCGTCCACAAAAATATGCTTTTCAGTGCAGTCCAGAATGATATGAGAATAACCAGGAGCTCATCTGCAGAATGAGTATTTTCCAGGTCTGCTGGAAGCTGGAAATATATAAATAAGCTAGTCAGGATCATTCAAGATGTAGAAAAGTATGGCACATTTTACCAGGCCTCCCAGGGCAGAGCTGTGTAGCTCCAGCTGAGCCGAACCATACTTCCTCCTCCAGAGGCTGCTGCTGCTGGAGGATGATGCTCTGGGGCTGGTGGAAACCCATCCAGTTTCCCTAAGGGGGTTTGCAGCCAGACCCTTTGGAGAACATACCTCTAGAAACATTTTTTAGCACAGAGATGAGTTACAGGAGACAGAACTTCATTCAAGCTTTCCCTTCCTTCATGTCTCTAAATGTTTTCTACCCCCATCACCCTTTTCCAGGCTGAGGACTTGGAAGGTGCTTCTTCCTCCTGTGAATCTGCTGCTTTCTTGTACAATTAGCACCTCAGTTCACCTGCTAGACATTTTCTCAGTTCTGCTTTCATTCCTCAATGCCAGGGAAGATGAGATTGCAGCTCATAAACTTTGCTTTAAGATTAGTTCTCCTTGCTGTGTAGTGGTGTTGGTTTTCTTAGTCTGGGCCCAACTGCCCCAGCAGTCATACAGCTCCTAACTGAGGAGGTACAACTTTATTCATCTGAAGGTTTCTCCTCCCTAAGGTAGTCAAGATCTTTCTTCCCCTGGATCACATGGGAGGCCCACTGTAGTATTCAATTCAATTTATAAAATTAGTCTGGATATTTTAAAAAATTCCTTAAGAGCATACTCAGTGTAAGCTTTGGATTTCTTCAAGAGTCTGCTTGCAGCAAACCAAGAAGAAGTTTAGATTTTAATTTATTTCTCTCCCCTGGATATCAGTCACTTCACAGGTTTCACAGTCAGAGTGGGTTTCAGGATTATGTCTGCCATTACTTCAGTGCTGTCTGTGACAGTGAAGCATGTGGTATATGCAGGGTTTAATTGAACCCTGTGTTGCTTTTTAGGGTACTCCTTATGACTGCTTCACCAGACTTGCTGCCAAAAGGCAAAAATCTTTTCCAGTTAAGGTTATAAGGACTTTTTTTATTATCATGACAGATCTACCTAAACACACATGAAAATTTAATTAACTGTAAATTTTTCTCAGATTCACAGAAGCTGTGGAGGAACCTCAGGGCTAGTCTTACAGCAGTTTTCAATATTTACAATCCCTAGCACATTCCTGAGTTTTTCACCTTTGGAAAAAACAGCATAAACCTTCATCTTTCTATGTTGCTTTTAATAGCTGGAGGAAAGGCAACAGAAATCTTATCTCAAAGGTAGCTACACCTAATAACTATGGCTTGTTATGTTAGCTCAGACTGGAGCCTTCTACTATTTTAGAGTGAGATTGTTGGGCTAATTTCAGTTAGGTACTCCCATAGGAATGCCCCTATACCTCCTGATTGATGGAAATCTATTTCCTATGCAAAAAAGGTTATAAGAATTGCAAATTTCTCAGTCTATGGCTCTGGAATTTCAATGGTTTCTGGAAGATTTCAGAGTTCCTCACTCTGGCACTCCTGCAAAACTCATAAACGCTACAAGAGCAGAGACCTTCTGGTCTGAGTAGCATATAATGCTGATAAATTTTATAGCAGCAGGGAGAAGTGCTGAAGGCAAAAGTGTCTCTACTACTCCAGCTTTACAAATGCCGCAGGTGTCGTTAGCCTGTTGGGTGTTCTTGATCCTAGCCAAAATAAGATCAAAGAGGGATACCTTCTCATACTTAAATATGAATACATTTTACTCTCTTCTTGTTTTCTCAACCCTGAATTGTAAAATGTCAGCTGCACTGGAAAAAAAAAGGTTCTGTCTTTCTGATTTCCTACACAAAGAAAAGAGATTCCTTGTAAAATCAAAGTAACCCATGAAGAAAACAGCCACTTGTGTAATGTTTGTGTAGAATATGTGAATATGCACTTGTGTTTTCATCAAGCCACTAAACAAAGAGGTACATTTCTATTTTTAGAAGAAAAGAGACAAAATTAAATAAATTAGATAAGAAGTTCTGCTGGAATGTCCTGGGTTTTTCAGGTCCATTGCTGCCATTGTCCCAGCTGCAGCTGGGACCCATTGGGACACCCCTGAGCTTGATCCAACCTAGAAGGGATATCTAGGACAGGGAAGCTGCCAGACCACAAAGCCTCATGCAGGCTTGAGTATTTTTATAGGAACCACAGCAGGGAAACACCTGAGGTAGAGACTAGCTTCTTAATTTTATGTACATCACTTCCTTTAGCAATTATCAACTAAAACAGATTCACATTTGACAGAATCCATTCAAAAGGAGGATACACATTTTGTGGAGTTGAAAGCATTTCGTCAGTACTCTTTAAAAAGCAGGATACTATGTGCTATAATTTATCAATTTAAAAGGAAGTTGTGCTCTCCACAGAGATCCAAGAAAATTTGTTGGCTTTAAAAGGGGCCTGTTAAGAGGAGGAAGAAAACATGTTTTGGGTAAACCAATTGCTACAGTAATTATCATTTTTGGTGAGATGGATCACAAGAAATATAAAAAATGTTCCTGGAGCTTGACTGGCTTTCATTACATATGACGCCATCACTTTCGTCTTTAGACCTCACCTTACATTCTGCTGACTTGTTATCCCTCTGGACCATGGTACTTCTTTACTAATCACATTTATGTTCACTTACTCACATGGCTACATTTCTCTGCTCTGTTGTATCTGTCCATTTTCGAGTTTTTCAATAAAATTTCAGGTCTCTGCTATTGTGGTATAGCTGCTGGAACCCCCAAAAGACACTGGTATTCTGGAAATTTCAGTTGGAGGTTCATAAACCATTTTTAGCCCCACAATAATCTCATGCCTACCTGTGCTGTTGTACTGAATGAAAGTGAATCACTCCATGCATTAACAGTCCTAGAACACAGAACTGCTTCAGTCTTGGGTCTGCCTATATCCAGATATTGTGTCTGCTGTAGGAGGAGATTTTCCCGTCAGTTTTGCCCCCCTGCTGTGCATGCAACACAAGGAACCATGCAAAGCCAAAAGGAGGGCTCTTTCTTTACCCCATATATGATGTGCTCTTCTGGAGAATTTTGTGGTTCCCCTTTACTCAACCCATCCTTCCTAGAAACTGCTCCTCTCGTGCGTCCACAGCACAACAGATATCAAGTGCAGCCATGGCTTGGATCTGTGCATGGAAAATGGTGTGATTCTGTCATCTACCACATCTGGAAGCATCACCACTGCCACCAGAGAGAGTGGCCAGAGACCCTCAGACCACCTCTATTTCACACCGTGACCTGGTACCTTTAGTGATGAGAGATACAACTCCAGCTGACTGGTGGGTTCCAGTGCAGGAGAAGGTAGCTGGGGGGCAATGGTTTCTTGAACCACACTTTCTTGAGCTTTTCAGGCATAGCTAATGTAAGTGAGGAAAGACAAAGCTGCTTTGAAGGCTGAGAGATGGTAGTTGCTTAAATTATTTCTGAACGAAATACTTTGAAAACTGGAACACAGGGAAGAGGCAAAATTAATGGATAAAATCAGAGCTGATTTCCAGCTGAGCTCCACAAAGCATGTGGGGAATGATCCCCAGCACACAGGGAGCCAGAACAGGGGAATGCAGTGAGGAGCAGAGCCCAAAGCTCTCAGTGGGTCCTTTGACACACGTGCTCAAAATAAACAGGGGGGATGTCCTTCTGAATGAGGATCAAATAATAAAATATGTCCTTTACGATACAGCATGAAGTGCTGTGAAATTATTCCTTAAAGACCTGGAGCTGCCCTGGAAGCCCCTGGGCTTATTCTTTGCAATCAGAGGGTTTCAGAACAATTCCTCCAGATGCCTGCCTTGCTCTCTCTCCCCTCTCTCTGAGGGGAGCAAAGGGTAACAAACCAGCTAAGGTCTGCTCAGGCTTAGTGCCTTCCTCCAGCTTCTAGCAGCCAGGTAAGGGTTATCCCACCAGTTATAAAGGTGTGAAAGAGCAGACTCATGCAGGAAAGCATCGAGGTGCTAAGAGGGTCAGTGCTTTACCCTGGATAAAATTTATCTGCTGCGCAAGTAGATAAACATCACTTCAGCTTTGTGCAGGAATGGACTTAGTCAGCATCAGCCACATAATGGCAATGGATCAAATCAAACAGAATCATAGAGTGGTTTGGAAGGAATCTTAAAGATCATCTAGTTTCAACTCCCACCATGGGCAGGCACACCTTCCACTAGACCCCATTACTCATGTTACATCCTATCTGGCCTCAAACACTTCTCGGAATGGGGCATCCACAACTTCTTTGGGCAGCCTGTTCTAGTGCAACATCACTCTCCTAGTGAAGAACTAGTTTCTAATAAATCTCAAATAATAAATAAATAATTAAATAGCAACTAAATAATAAATAATAAATAACAATTCATCACATCCTCCATATGCTTTCACAAACAACACTATCAGGTCCAGCTTGGATGAGAAATGCCACTGCTGCGGGACATCCATCAGGAAGAGAGAAAGAAACACAAGAGTTTCTGGCAGATACTTCATGGGTGGTATCACATGCTCAGTTATATCAGTGATACATTAAAACTGTTCTTTTTGTATACAGCAAACTTACAGAAAATGAATATGCAAGCCCATCAGAAAAGCAGTCTCTCCTTCTGGCTCCCATGCGACTCTCTGGTGTGAGCATCTGAAAATCCTGCTTAACTGCTGTCCTAGCTGGTGGAGGAGAGGTGAAGCAGGAGGTCTTTGAAAAACTGAACAGCTTGCAACCCCTGCCCTCACAGGGGCCATTCCTTTCTCCTAGGAGATGACTCCATAGGTTTGTTTGAGGAAAGAAATCCATATCTGATGTTGCACAAAAATTGCAAGCAAGGTTTCTGGTTACAGGACGATCAGAAAGCATATCAATGTGATCCCATATTGTCTCCTTCAGATCAAAGAAATGTGACCTGTTCCTCATTCCCCTGGACTCAAGATCAAAGGGATCAAGCCTTCACCTGAAATCTCTAACAGGTTCCCTAATGGGCTTCACCACCAGACAGAATTCAATAAAAAAGTGTTCTTCATTAAACTGAAATGCAGATGTGAACCCTTCCAGGATTCTTTAAGTCAAAGAGGAAACAAAAGGGATATTTTGCACTTCAACATATGACACTATTTCATGCACTGGCAAAAATAATCTAATTTCTCAGAGTGGGGCCAGGGTGAGCTCCAGGCTGGTTTTGAACTGTGCTGCTGGGGACTGGAGGCTTTTCCTTTCCCAGACATGGTGTTGGAGCATAACCATGTCACCAAGGTCAGCATGGCTGCTCCGGTGCAAGGAGCTACCAAGAGAGGAAAATCAGCTGCTGGCACGTGGTATCTGTGGAAAAGGGCTGAAAATACTGACATGAATCGTTGCAGTTTCTGCCTGGGTTCAGGTGGCAGAGCTGGTGGTCTCCAGCTGAGTACCAGGTCACACCTCTCCCTGGCACAGGTGGGACTCCAGCCGCAGCGCTGACTTTCCTTTGCCTGCATAAAGCAGACTCCTTGTGCTGCAAGTGCTTTTGATCAGTCTCCAGCCATGGCCAGAGATCTCTGGGGTTCTTCTCAAACCTGCCTTGTCATGAGGTTGCAAACATAGCCCGTCTCAGTTTTTCTCCCCAAAGTCCTTCCGTCTTTTTCAAGTTTCTTTGAACGAAGGACTTTGCTTTTCACAGATGGGTTTCTGGGTCAGCATTATCAAATAATCCTGGTACTGAGGGCACATTTTATACCAGTGAGATAACTTACATCAGTTTCACAAATGAAACAATTTTTAGGGCAAAGAAAATTTTTTTGTATAACTACTTCTGACCTCATTTTTTCAATTGTGGGAATACCTTTTTTTTCAATACCATTTGGTTCATAGCAATAATCATTTGAGCCCAAGTGAGGTAAATAGTCTTTCTGTGCCTTTTTTTTAATGGGAAGCAGCTGTGCTTTGGATATTTGTTAGCAAATAACACCTACACATGAAAAAAGAAAACACAGACTATGCTTCAGAATACGTGTTTCGGTTATCACAAGATAAGCACACAATTTGGTCATCATGATATTTATCAGTTTTCCACAAACATAGATTTTAAATGCATTTTTTTGCTCTGTGTGGTTTTTTGTGAAAGGGAGGGATTTTTTTCATTTCTGCACCCACCCTGGAGAGCAGTGAGCACAGCACTTCCAGGCATATCCCAGAGATGCACCCAGCACCTGTGGCATCTCAGAAACCTGAAAACTTGCAGATTGGTTAAAGGCCAAAAGGGTCTTTGTGTGACTGTGGGGCATTGAGAGGTTGCTGTCACTGAAGTCCTAAGGATAAAACCTCTGACATACACCCAGAGATTTAATTCATTTCTTCAGACCCTTATAACTGCTTAGCAGATGCAGGCCCCATCAATATACTTGCAGCGTTACTAGTGTGCTTGCAATGTGCCATAAAAGAGATGGGAACCTTCTCCACTCTCAGGCAGCATTTCCAGACTGCTCCAATGATTGTGTGAAAGTGGGAATTTACATGATTTCCCCATCTGACAGGGAAATGGTACCTGGAGAATCATTTTGAAGGCATAGTTTTAATACGAAAATCTTAAAATATTTACTTTAAAAAAGGGGTAACATTCACCTGGATGCAGGCTCCCCAGAAATTTAGGCTTGGTTTCTGAATCACATATAGTCTTCAAAATACATGTTCACTCCAAATGAAGCCATATCTCCAGCTTAATACATTTTTTGTGTTGAGCTCAACCATCCATCTCAAAAGTTGAATACTCTAATTCAGAGCATTCAAGATTTACTAATGTAGCTCT